>NW_024097305.1:0-730210 GCF_016545835.1 Crotalus tigris | reverse complement strand
AAAGTAATAAATTTAATATACATAGGTTGGATACAGCCTTCAGAAAGGATACAGTTCTTGTCACTGTTTTTCAGGAAGCAGTCAGGAAAAATAGAACAGGGTCAGAAGATGACTGGGGGACTGGAACTCAGGGCTTCAGAGATTGTGAGGAAAATGAGTAAGTTTAGACGTCAAACACAAGACTGAGCAGGAATATGGTTAACATTCTTCAGGCTCTTGAAAATGTCCTAGAGCAGAGGTCACCAACCTTTGTCGGTTGGCGGACCGGAGGAAAAGAGAGGAAGAAGCATTTAAAATGAGTTGCGCACATGCACACAGGGCTGCAAGCATGTGCACACAGCAAATGGGGTGGGGCTGGCACCCACATGATACTCACTACCCCTGCCCTGTTCTTGTGCGGCACAGCGCGTTGTTTCTGCACCTTGCAGCACGGTGGCAGTCCATTTTTGTGCCCCATGGTGCAGTGGCACCCCATTTTTGCACCCTGCAGCACGGCGGTGGCCCATTTCCACGCCCTGTGGTGCAGCAGTGGCCATTTTTGCATCTTACAGCATGGTGGCAGAGTTTTTGCGCCCTGCAGCGCTGCGGCGCCCCATTTTTGCATGGTGTGGCAGTGTCCCATTTTTGTGCCCTGTGGCATGGTGGTGCAGTTTCATGCCCTGTGGCATGGCATCCTGTTTTGCAGCACAGCAGCACCCTGTTTTTGCATGGCATGGCGGCATCCTGTTTTCACACTCCGAGGCACGGCGGTGGCCCGTTTTTGTGTCCCGTGGCGCACAAGTGAGGGGGTGCGCATGCCAGCCACGGCCCACAGGTTGAGGACCCCTGTCCTAGATAAGCACGCTGGGCCCTTTTTGTCTTCAGAGTACAGGTAGTCCTCGACTTATGACCACAATTGAGCTGAAAATTTCCATTGCTAAGCAAGATAGGTGTTAAGGAAATTTTGCTCCATTTTATGACCTTTCTTGCTACAGTTGTTCAGTGAACCACTGCAGTTGTTGCGTAGTAAAATGGTTGTTAAGTGAATCTGGCTTCCCCATTAACTTTGCTTGTCAGAAGATTGCAAAAGGGGATCTCACGACACTGTAATCGTCATAAATACATGCTAGTTGCCAAATGCCTAAACTTTGATCATATGACCATGGGGATGCTGCAAGGGTCATAAGTGTGAAAATAGCCATAAGTCACATTTTTCAGTGCCTTGTAACTTGAACCGTCACTATAACAGTTGTGAGTTGAGGACTATCTCTGCAGGGTATGGAACAATAGACTAAGTTCCAGGAAGACAGATCCTGGTTAAAAGAAAGGAAAACTTTCTCATAAAACCACCAGTTTGACAGTGGGAGCAGTTACAGAAAGACATAACGAATCACCTACAACAATTGGTAGATGTGTTTAAGCAACACGATGGGGAAAGGATGGGATGATGGAGAATCTCTTTCAACCTCATGCCTCCATGGATGTGGAATTGTAGCGTCACCTGCTGGGAGAATGTGAATATTACCAACATCATTCAAATCTCCATCAACCATCAGCAAGATCAGGTTGATCTTATTGCAGATCCTGGTAGAATAGAGGTCAGTATTTAACTCTACTCAAGTGACTTTGACAACATCATATATCTTTTACTTCACCAGAAATTACTTCCCATTCTGTTTAAAATTAAGAAACCCATCTCTATTGGGGGGGAAATCAGCAAATAAGGCCATAGAAATTAGCAACTTCAGAAACTTTTAACCATAGCACAACCTCCCACACTCTTTTTAAACATATCTGTATGCTTTAGAATAAATGCTGAACCCTTGTCCAAAATGAGGTCTGATTATCAGCTGGTCAAATTCATTTTAAATGCATAGATGTAAAACATGCAGAGTGAGTCTGGAGGACTGGGCAGATCTGCTATTGTAGCCATTTGTCAAAGCTTGCCTCTTCCCCAGTCCTATCTGATGCTTTGCAATCTGATGATGACATTTGGTGGCTAGAGAGAAGGGACACCCACAGGCAGGGGTCAAACAATTCGAGATAGTAGCCACAGCCAGAGAAACAAAAGCCCAGCCGATTTTTACGTGCATTATTGGTTCACTGGCAAGTGGCACTTTAACTCAGTCATAAGTGATTTCCTATCTTACAAGACATTTTGTCATGGACAATCCCAGACCAGACACTGACATGGAAACTGCTACGTAGAATTCACCAGGTTTGGTACTATTCATTTGAGCTTTAATTTAAAAAAAAAAAGATCTGCTATCTTTTCACACTTTTGAACTCTGATGAAGCAATAGGACAGGGGTCTCCAAACTTGGCAACTTTTAAGACTTGTGGACTTCAACTCCCAGAATCCCCCAGCTAGCGCATGCTGGCTGGGAAATTCTGGGAGTTGACGTCCACAAGTCTTAAAAGTTGCCAAGTTTGGAGACCCCTGCAATAGGAGCTGGATAGAAAGAATATTGATGCTTTTAAATTTTGGTGTTGGAGGAGGCCATTGAGATTATCATGGACAACCAAGAAAACAAATTGATGGATCCTCGAACAAATCAACCGGAAGTTTTCCCTGATCAGGATCAAATTATGTGACTTTTAATATATTATGTCAAGACCCATAATCTCTGGAGAAGTCCATAATGCTGGGAAAAGTTGTTGAAGAAAAGAGAAGAAGAAGAGGATAACCAGAATAATTCAGGTACAGTGGTGATGGGGGCACTGTGGGAAGATCTGAAGGACCAGAGAGGTTAGGGACAGATCATCATGAAGAAAATTTATGTGGTTGCCAAGAGGTGAAACAACTTAGTAGCACATAATTTTCGTCTGTATTTAGCACTACTGTGTTATATGGCTCACTATGCATAACAAACCAGCATTGTAAAGACATATGGTGTGAACCAGCCATCACATATTAAGCTGTAGTTCTTTGGGCAAAGGCTTGTTATGTGACCACAGAGAAATATACACCATTACCTGGGTTTGTGGGGTGTGTAAATTCAATCATGATGTCACCATCTCCCACCAGAGTTGTGAAGGTTGGTGTGAGGGTGGAAACTGCCAGAAATGGAGAGAAGCAACCTAGAGCTAAGGAGGAATTTCCTGACAGAACAATTAATCAATGGAACGACTTGCCTCCAGAAGTTGTGAGTGCTCCATCACTGAAGGTTTTTAAGAAGAGATTGGACAGCCATTTATCTGAAATGTATAGGGCAGGGGTTCTCAACCTTGGCAACTTTAAGACTTGTGGACTTCAACTCTCAGAATTCCTCAGCCAGCTTTGCTGGCTGAGGAATTCTGGGAATTGAAGTCCACAAGTCTTAAAGTTGCCAAGGTTGAGAACCCCTGGTATAGGGTTTCCTGCCTGAGCAGGGGGTTGGACTAGAAGACCCGAGGCTGACTATTGGGTGGTGAAATCTTTTAACTCCCATAAGAGCAAGAAAGGAAGAGGCAGAATTTAAACCTTGGAGCTGGCATAAAACTACAGCTAGGTCCCTGGATTCTCTGCGTTTTGCCATTTCAGTACATCTCTGCTGTAAACACATCTTAGCTAAGCCACATCCTTGAATCTTCTGCTGCAGAGCTCACAAGTACAGGTTTACATTCCTTTTGAGAGATTGATTGCCACACTCAGTGAAACTCCAACAGGTTACAGGATTTATCTTGCACACATCCAGGCCCTTGGGATCTGACACGATCTGAGTTTGGCATTCTTCATTTCCCTTTATATCGAACTTGCCATTCTTTTGCCTCAAGAGAAAAATCCCATGTGAGTGAAAATATTTCCTCCTTCAGGACAAAAGGACTTTTGTCCCTGACAAAACTATGCCACAATGAATGGAGTAGGCCTCTGTAGGCATGGGGCAAGTGTCATGATTTCTAATCCCCTGATATGACTTCTATTTTTATCTTATCCTCTGCCTTTTGCTTATAAAGATCTACTGTCCTCTTTTAACTAAGAGGCCTCCATATTCAGAGTGGAAAACAAAAAGCAGGTGTTTTTTTAAAAAACAGCAACAACAACAGTGGTTGACACCTGCATACAATTCAACTTTGTGCTGAAAAGTGTACTTATTTACTTATTAAATAGGTTTACACGGCTGCCCAACTCATACATGGTGAATTCAGGGTAATGTACAGCACTAAATATCAATAAAATGAAAAGCCCAGAAACTTCCACCCCTCGAGACAGTGACAAATACAATCACATAAACCACTGGATTGGCTCCAAATCAATCTGAGTTCGCAGGCCTGCTGACAGAACAATGTTTTTAGGGCTTTCCAGAAAAGTAGCAAGGGTCAACCTTATTTCTGAATTATGTTCTGGAGAGAGGGAGCCACTACAGGGAAAGTCCTTCCTCTAGACTAGAGCATGGGTGGGGAACCTTGGCTCTTTTAAGACGTGTGAACTTCAACTCCCAGAATTCCTGAGCCAGGAATTCTGGGAGTTGAAGTCCACAAGTCATAAAAGAGCCAAGGTTCCCCACCCCTGTTCTAGGTTCCATCGGGTAGTTCCTTAATTGGAGCTGGAGCATACCCTGGCTTCCCATTCTGGTAGGCTGGGAAGATGTAAAACAATAGAGGTAATTAAATAATTGTATTATTAAAAAAAACAAGTAGGAATTGTTCCATAGCCACATCATTCCTAGATTTTGCATTCTCAAAAACAGTGGGTCATGCGCTGTAGCCAAAGTTTGCTGAACTGGAAAATAACGCAGGACTTGCCTAGTTCTTAGCTGGAAGATCACCAGGCTGAGCAGCCAAAAAAAAAAAAAAAAAATTAGAAGACAACAGCAAATTACTTTCAGACTGTTATAGAAAATCTCCACATATTTATTTATAAAACTTATAGGCTGCCCATCTTACCTCAAGATAATTCTAGACGTGTCTGTGAAGTCACTAGGGGATGAACTGGACTTGAAACGTTCTTCATGACTTGAATCAGCTAATTCAACTTTTAAGATTTATTAGAAGCAGCATATACAGGTGGTCTTCAACTTAGGACCACAATTGGGACTAGAATTTCTGTTGCTAAGCAAGGTGGTCAAGTGAGTTGCACCCGATTTTACAACCTCTTTTGCCATAGTTAAGAAAATCATTGTTAAGTGAATAAGATAGTCGTTAAGGAAATCCAGTTTTTTCCATTGACTTTGCTTCTCAGAAGCCAGCTGGTAGTCGCAAATGATCCCAGGACACGCAACTGTTGTAAACACATGATAATTGCTAATTACCTGAATTCTGACTATGGGGAATACTGCCACAGTTGTAAGTGCAAGGACTGGTTGTAAATCACTTTTTTCAGTGCCGTTATAAATTTGAATAGTTGTAAGTCGAGGACTACCTATAAATTCTTCTTCCATCCCCCTCATAAGAATCATTATAACCTAAATATAACAACAATATAAAGCATCAGCTCTTAAGTTCCAAATCTTCTCTTGAAGAGCCCCAGCTTTGCTGTTCTATGAAAAAAATGTGGATACAGATAGTCCAGAACTTACAAACATTCATTTAGTGACCAAAGTTACAACAGCACTGAAAAAAGTGATGTATGACTGTTTTCCACACTTATGACCGTTGCAGCATCTCCTTAAGTCACGTGATCAAAACTGAGATGCTTGGCAACTGGCATGTATTTTTGACTGTTGTAGTGTTCTGGGGTCACGTGATCACCTTTTGCAACCTGCTGACAAACAAAGTTATGGGGAAGCAGATTCACTTAATAACTGTGTTACTAACTGAACAGCTGCAGTGATTCACTTAATAACTGTGGCAAGAAAGTTGTAAAATAGGACAAAACTCATGTAACTGTCTTGCTTAGCAACAAACATTTTGGGCTCAAATACGTTGACAGTTGCCAAGTGCCTGTATTTTGATCATGTGACCATAGAGATGCTGCAACGGTTGTGTGAAAAACAGTCACAAGTCACTTTTTTCAATGCCATTGTAACTTTGAATGGTCACTAAACAAATGATGGCACGTCGAGGCCTATCTGTATATTCTCCAAATCCGAAGGCTGCATTTTTCTACCTTCACTTTCAAATTCATCCAAGTCAATAGACAATATTTTTTGTGGCAGCAATTTTCACATTTATCTAAGCAGTGGATAAAGCAGTGGATAAAGAGCTCTGTTACCAAGTTTCTGGTGTATTTTTTTTCTCCGAACAGAAAGGGGAAGCATGAGGATTTTACTTCTGAGAACTGTAAAAAGAAGAGTAAATATCCTTTAATCATGTGCATTTCTCTATAACTCACAGAAGAATCCAATGTAATGACTTCTGCAAGTTTCAGAAAGAATTTAATATCAGTTTCAGTCTCATAGTAAAACTATTTCCCTCAAACACTTGATATGTGAAGCAGAACTTTGTCCCAGACTTTGAAAAAGTCCATTTGGAAGGAGGAAGTTTTCCCAAGGCAGACTCATGCAGAGGTGCAACTGGCACTCTGCAAGAAAAGGTAGTTCTCTCAGCTTGAATAGTGTTAAAAGAGGAAACACAAGGCACATTTTTTCCAGAAGACCAATGATGACATTTTCCAGAAGGCTGGCATGTTTCATGTACCTGCCTTGCCCTACCAAATCAATGCTGTGATAACAACCCTTGCAAATTAGCAAATCAGCAGAAATGCTCAATGGTTACCTGTAATCGCATTTCAATGGGCTGAAGATCCTTGATTCAAGCATCTAGGTAACTGAACTGGGTTCAATCTGCCCTGATTCAAGAGTGATATCTTAATTACTCCATTTTCAGGATTTGTAGCCCACACACTGAACTACAGAAGTTGCAGGACATCTCAGTGGTGGGCTTAGATGGGGTTCGGCTGTGGCCCCTGATCACAGTCCTGCTTGATCCTACTAATCTGGTAGTTGCTCCTTGGAGGACACGTGTCTTTATACATATAACAGATGTAAATAGTGGATTAACTAAGCCATGATACTGAGTCTCAGGGGCAGAGACAACCTCTGTCTGAACTCCTTGTTTACAAACCGCAGTGGTTAGATCCCGCTAAGCCGAAAGGCAACTGCTTGCAAGCATTTGAAGTCAAACAGTTGGGGTTATTTTCTAAACAGCTTCTCTCTCAGAGCCCCTTCCCATTTTTTAAAAAATTATGGAGTGCCTTCCAAAAAGCTTTCGTTTGTATGGGCTACCTGCATCGACACTGACCAGATTAAACATTTAAATGAACGCATTCGCTGCCACTGCTGCTTTTCACCATTATACAGTGGGATTTTAATACGGCGCTATTTTTCAACGCAAGCTGGCAAATCGTTTCGGTTTCGCGGACCCCTGAGAGAATCGTGGGGGACTCCCACGAGGGTCCTGGAAGATCCCTCCCCAAAGTCCTGGGGGACCCCCACAAAGGTCCTGGGACCCCATTTTGAGAAATTCTGCCCTAAGCCACGGCTTTGCAAGCCGCTCGAACAGGGTCTTCGACGCCTTTTCCTCCTGGAAACCGTCCGACTGGCGCCCACGCTCAGCACAGCTTGGGGAGCTCCCCTTGTCTCCCCTGGAGACCCTCCCCACCATTTCTGCCTCCTGAATGCCCCACCCGGCCGGGTGTCGTCATTTCCAGCGCTGGCGTCGCGCTGTCACATCCGCCTCCCCGGGAGGAAGAGACGCCAGAGGGTGGGAGGCCCGGCGCAGCAGCGGCCGCTCGTTCCAACTTGCAGGCCCGACGCGTAATGCGGAGCGCAGGGGCGCCCGGTTGGAGCTCCCAGGCGGGAGCCGGGAAACAACAGAGCCGCGCCGGACGAGGACTTGGCGGCTGAGCGGGGCGGCCGCGGCCTCAGCAGAAGGGGGAACGGAGGACAGGCCACCTGCCGCCCGAAGGGAGAGACTCGCCAGCTGCCCTTCGCGGAGCCGCTGCGAGCCCAAGGCGACGGGGACCTCCGCTGGCGACGCGGAGCAGGGGGCAGGCGCGGGTGATTACGGGCGGGGAGCGGCGGGAACGGGCGTGCAGGGGGGAGAGCAGGCTCGGGATCCTCGCGGGGTCTGCCTGCCTTTGGGCTGGCTACCCTCCACGCTGGCCGAGGGAGAGTTTGGGGCGTCCGGGCGTGATGCGCTCCGCCTCTCCATCCCTGGAAAGGCTCGAACCTGTGGCGGCGGAGGCGGATTCAGCGCTCAGCGGGCGTATTTCTCCGGTCTTCCGGACCGGTGCGGTGGTTTCTGACGTCTGGGGCTCGCTCGTGGGTTTGGGTCTCCTTCTTTTTGCAAGGGCAGGTGTGTTTCTCGGTTCTCCCGGGACAACGACGACCTCTTGCCTTTATTTACGCCAAAGGGGTGGGGGGAAGCCTTGCCGTGGCTGGCTGGGGAGCGTGTTTGCAGGGCTGCTCGGGAGCAGATCTCGGGGGTGCCCGGGTCCCCAAAGTGCCCCAGCTATCTCGCGTGTACATGTTTGTGTGTAGTGACAGCTCCGATGATGTCATATGCCGCTAAGATCTCCGTTCTCCACACGCTCGTTTTGTCCGTTCCCTCAAGAATCTGTTGCTGTTAATCGGGACCGTTGGAGAGAATTTCGCTCGGATTTCCACAATTCCTGCCTGCTAAAATAGCGATCCCCCACTCCTCGTGGGCTGGGCTCTGTTTCCACCCACGAACAGTCCGTGAAAACGCGCGGGATTTACTCCGGGGGTACTACTCGGCGAAAAAAATCTCTCTTTCGATCGCTGTTAAAGGTAGGGCCTGACTGACTGGGGATGGGTTTTGCTGTTTCTGCGTTGGCCCGCCCCATCCCGAGCCGTTTCAACACATCTGAACTACAGTGCCCATGATTCCCAGCAAGAAGAGTTTGAGCTATTGGGATAAAGTTAGGCATGCTTGGAAAGTGCCGAAGTGTGGAGGCCTGGTTGATTTTCTTAGAGGTAAAAGTGATGCTGGATGGGGATAATGAGTAGGATAATGCAGTATGTATGAGGAGCTTTTGGAGTATGCAATTGAAGGGGTGGGGTGGGGGCTTTGTGTAGAGGGGGAAGAGCATCAGTGAAAATATGTCCTTTTTGCTTTCCAATGACTAATGTGGCTTCAAACTGGAGTGCTGAGGGGGAGCTGTAGTATTCTGTTAATGATGTTATTCATGAGGCCACTGTGTATTGGTCTGACACAAGCAGTGTGAGGTTTGGATTGGCTTTGGAGTCTCTGAGGCTCAATCAGCGAGAGATGTGGGTAGATGCAGCCTTATCTTAAGCTACTGTGGTTGTAGGTAGAAGCTTCACAATTCACAAACTCCTGCACAAATTCAGTTGCTGCTGTTGTTATTTTTTTTTCAAAGCAAGCAGATTGGTAGTGTCCTCCTACTCCTTATTTTTTTTTTTTTTTAAAAAAAGACTTTGTGGATAGTTTTAGGTCAGTATTTCTCAACCTTGGCCAGATTAATAATAGGGGGACTTCAACTCCCAGAATTCCCCAGCCAGCATGGCTGACTGGGGAATTCTGGGAGTTGAAGTCCACCCATTTTAATGTTACCAAGATTGAGAATGTTACCAAGACTAATGTAAGGGATGCATTGGACCTTGGAAGACTGCCTGGGTGAGGAACAGGTCCAGTTGCGTTGTTCATAGGATTTGGGGGAGGGATATTCTGTGAATTGGTTGTATCCTCATCAAGGTTGCATAGAAGTCTTGGGAGAGAATTGAGGATCTGCATGATGTCATCATGCAAATGATTGTATGCTTATCATAGACATGATGCAAATTATATTTTCACTTGCAAAATATCTTGCCTGTGAGAGTCGAGTCATGCTGATAATAAACTAGTAATAATAATAACAAAATAGTAGCTGTAGCGTAAGATAGATTTTTTTTCTTCTTCACTAAAAAGTGAAGGAAGCCAAGAAAAACACTAGTGGTTTAAATATGAGGCAGCAGTGTGCTGCAGCTGCCAAAAAGGCCAACACAGTACTAGGCTGCATTAACAGAGGGATAGAATCAAGATCACATGAAGTGTTAATACCACTTTACAAGGCCTTGGTAAGGCCACATCTGGAATACTGCATCCAAATTGGTCACCAGATGTAAAAAATATGTTGAGACTCTAGAAAAAGTACAGAGAAGAGCAATAAAGATGATTAGAGGACTGGAGGCTAAAACATATAAGGAACGGTTGCAGGAATTGGGCATGTCTAGTTTAACGAAGAGAAGGACCAGGGGTGACATGATAGCAGTGTTCCAATATCTCAGGGGCTGCCACAAAGAAGAGGGAGTCAAGCTATTCTACAAAGCACCTGAAGGCAGGAAAAGAAGCAATGGAAGGAAAATAACCAAAGAGAAAAGCAACCTAGAACTAAAGAGAAACTTCCTGACAGAACAATCAGTGGAACAACCTGCCTCCAGAAGCGGTGAATGCTCCAACACCGGAAGTTTTTAAGAAGAGACTGGACAGCCATTTGTTTGAAATAGTATAGGATTTCCTGCCTGAACAGGGGGTTGGACTAGAACTAGATGACCTCCAAGGCCCTTTCCAACATTATTATTATTGTTGTTGTTGTTGTTGTTATATGCTTGCATATAAATTTCAGATTAGAAGGCCAAAGTACTTGTTGCAACACTTGTGCTATCACCTTAATCATTTTTCTGAATAAATCTTTATCAAACTCATAAGGGCTTGTTCCTTGACATATTTTTTCCCAGTCCTGATTAGAGAGTTCTGATGTGATCCCTGAGTCATGATTTTGACATCATTGTTTGTAATGGACATTGATGCATTGCTGTAGTGATTCTATATTTATATCTTACTTTGTGGTCCAATAAGAACTCAAAAAAAGTTCTCATGATAGAATTAGAAAGGTGGAAAACTTCTCTGTATTGAATGGGATGAAGACAACTGTTAATTATTCAGATTTATTATCAGTCTGGCATTGAACAGGAAGTTCAGCTGGATGCCTTGATGTCTATGGAGATTCATAATCATCCAGATCATGGTTGTCCCAAAGGTCCTTTTCTTCCCAAAGGCAACTGGACTTTCTTATTTTTTTCTTTGAAAACATTTGCTTCTCATCCAAGAAGCCTCTTCAGTTAGAAAAAGCACCTTTGGGACAGCTTTGATGGCCTTTTGCTAATTCTAAGACAAGTAACAGTAACATACCCTGGGTTATTATATGATGTTTGTGTGATTTGTCTCTGGTTGGATGGGTTCACATTTTCTATGAAACTTGCTTTGCTTCATAAAAAGCTGGCTGGGTGACTTTGGGCCAGTGACTCTGTCTTAGCCCAACCCACCTCAGGGATTGCTATTGTGGGGAAAAAATAAGAAGGAAGTTGCGTTGGATATGTTCACTGCCTTGTTATTTATAAAAATAATAAAGGTGGGATATACAGTAAATATACTGGGATCATACAAGCTTTAAACTTAAAACATTACACGAAAAGTAAACAATGAGGCATGAATGCTACCAGAACAAAGATAGGTCTGTTAAACCTAGTTTAATCTAGATTTAATCAAGATTGGTAATTCCCTACCCCATAAATTCCTTCAAATTTAGATCCTAAGATGAAAATACAGTTCAATTTTATTCTCTTCAGCTTTGTGTATACACACACACACACATTTTCAGTGTAATCCTGTAAAATATACAACACAAGCAAGAACAAAAATAGAAAATAATAGAAAAGCAAACTGAAAAGGAAAAAAAGAGAAAAACATACAATAATTGCCTTCTGCCCTTCTATCAAGTCATCGTCATATTAATGTTTCCCTAACTTCTTCCTTTCATTTTAATCCCCAAATCTCATAATTCATTTTTTCTTCTTTCAGCAAAAAGTCCATGCAAGGATTTCAGATGATGATGATGATATTGGATAGGGCCCATTGGAGATCTTCTAGTCCAACCCCCTGCTCAGGCAGGAAAACCTATACCATTTCAGTCCAGTCTTTTCTTAAAAAGTCTTTTATTTTTTTTCTCCTGACCAAATTAAACAACTTTGGCACTTCTGCAAGTTCAGTTAATGTTGTGATCCAATCTTCTTCCTTGTGTTGTGATCAGCTTTTGTAGAAAAATTCCTTTTTCCTTTGTGATATTTCTATTCGCGGAAATTGCATGGATATGTTTATATCATTGTTTTGGTTATGCGTTCATATACGTGTGATGAATTATTGGCTGCAAATCAGGAATGAGCAAACACTTGTACACATTAACCCCCTCCTTGCTCTCTTGTTGTGTAGCATGATCAAATGTTTGAAAAGATTATTAATGAGGCTGATTTCTGTGTGAAATTTTATGGGTAGGCCTGTTTTAAAGGGCCAGTGAACAGTCTAGCATCCCAAGTCCTATGTTAGTCCTACTGCTCTAAGCTGCTTTCTTAACATTGAATAAGAATCAGAAAGAATCTCAAGATCATATAGAAAAGGGGTCCCAATTCCCTGGCCGCAGCCCTCTACCACACGCAAAGCTCCATTTGTGTGAGTGGCAGGTGCTTTCGCTCATGTGCAAATGGAGATGCATGTGCTCACATGTGCGCCTGCCACTCACACGGAACCATCCCCTTCACCCCCGGTCCGCCAAGCCAGAAAGATTGGGGACTGCTGATATAGAACAGCTCTGAACTTGACTTAGAAGGAACTAGGACGGGGGTCTTCAACCTTGACAACTTTAAGACTTGTGGACTTCAGCTCCCTGAAGCCCACATGTCTTAAAGTTGTCAAGGTTGAAGACCCCTGAACTAGGAGGCCACAGATGATATCAGTAGATGGCGTATGGTTGAAATTTTATTTGTTGTTGTTCAGTCGTTAAGATGTTCTCTTCGCAACCCCATGGACCACAGCACGCCAGGCTCCCTTGTCTTCCACTGTCTCCCAGAGTTTGCCCAAATTCATGTTCATTGCGTTGATGACACTTTCTAACCATCTCATCCTCTCCCGTCCCCTTCTCCTTTTTGCCATCCATCTTTCCCAACATCAGGGTCTTTTCCAAAGAATCCTCTCTTCTCATTTGGTGTCCAGAGTATTTGGGTTTCAGCTTCAGTATCTCTCCTTCCAAAGAATGGTCAGGGTTGATTTCCTTTAGAACAGTGGTTCTCAACCTGTGGGTCGGGACCCCATTTGGGGTTGAACGACCATTTCACGGGGGTCGCCAAACAATGCAGTCCGCCATTTTTCCCCCCTTTTCCTTACCTGTGCTACTCCCTTTTATTCTATTGGCTTTTGAAAGCCAATAGAATAGACTCTCTTGAATAGAGTCTAATTGTCCAGGCTGTCTCTGCCCTGCTGAGCCCGCCAGAAGTCCCATTCTGCAAACGGTGCTGCACCAGTTGAGTAGTCCTCGACTTACGACCGGTTGAGTAGTCCTCGACTTACGACCGGTTGGGGGTCACGGCATTAAAAAAGTTGAGAACCACTGCTTTAGAAAATTGTATGGTTTTTTCCCAGAGGATAATTAATTGGAACGGAAGTAGAAGGCAAACAACTGTCATATCTTTCATAAAGGCTCCAAAACCCTAAAATCATACCGTCGAAACATGACACTGAATTTTGCTGGACCAATCTTGGGGATGCTGTGACAACTAGCTTGGCTTCCACAGCGTATTTGATAACACTAGACCCGATCTCTGTTTCCCAAATTTAAGATGTGTGGACTTCAACTCCAGAATATTTCAGCCAGCAACACATCTTAAAAAGGTTCACACATCTTTAAAAAGGGCTAAGGTTGGGAAATACAGGTAGTCCTCAACTGACAAAGGTTGGGAAATACAGGTAGTCCTCAACTGACAATGTGAGCCCAAAATTTCCATTGCTGAGCAACACAGTTGAGTTTTGTCCCATTTTACAACCTTGCTTGCCAGGGTTGTTAAGTGAATCATTGCGATTGTTACTAATACGGATGTTAAGTGAGTCTGGCTTCCCCCTTTGACTTGGTTTGTCAGAAGTTCGCAACAAATTATCACATGACCCTGGGACACTGCAACCATCATAAATATATAGAGTCGCCTCCAGGTGAAATGGGTGGCATATAAGAAGATCCATAAGAATCCATAAATTACGACCATTCCCGTTGCCTTTATTGGATCTCCTTCATGGGAAAAAAAATAATTTCCTCTCTTGTTTTGTTTTTTAGGATTCTGTGCAACAAAACTCATGTGCAGAGAGAGACTTCAAGATTCTCTATGTTGGAATGCAGGACCCCCCAGTTATGGCTGTTCTGAGCGGACATGTGCTAAAGACTCCCCGCATTTCACTGGAGGCTGAAATATTTTCGTAACTGGTTGGACTGCCCTGCTTGTGGGACTCCTGCTTTTCCCTGAAAATTACCCTATACCCCATAGTCCCTCTCCTTGATTCCACCCGCGGCCATGAATGGGCTGACGGTTACTGAACTCTGCTGTCTTTTCTGCTGCCCACCTTGTCCTAGTCGGATAGCTGCCAAGCTGGCCTTCCTACCTCCAGACCCCACCTATACAATCGTCCCGGAACCAGATTTTGCGGGCAGCACCAGCAACGCCTCCTCCCGGAGTGGCACCATGGCTCGCTGGAAGCTTCATTTGACGGACCGGGCTGATTTCCAGTATACCCAACGAGAACTAGACACTGTTGAGGTGTTCCTTACCAAAAGCAGCCGAGGGAACCGAGTGAGTTGCATGTATGTCCGCTGCGTACCTGGCGCCAGGTGAGCAAATTTGAAAAGAGTGGCAGTAGTAGTGCGGTATCTGGGTCATTGGGTTTACAGGTAGTCCTTAACTTACAACCATTTGTTTACTGACCGTTGGAGCTTACAACGGCACTGGAAAAAATGACTTATGACTAGTTGTCAAACTGTTGCAGCATTCCTGTGGTCACGTGATCAAAATTCGACACTTGGCAACTGGCATGTATTTATGACGTTGCAATGTCCCAGGGTCCTGTGAACTCCTTTGGCCACCTTCTGACAAAGTCATGGGGATGTCAGATTCACTTATTATTGCTATTATTTTAAAAACTGCAGTGATTCACTTAACAACTGTGACAAGAAAGGTTGTACCATGCGGGCAAATCTCATTTAACAACTGTCTGGCTTAGCAATGGAAATTTGGGGCTCAGCTGTGCTTGTAAGTCAAGGACTACCTGTATAACTGTACAAGTCAGAATAACAGAGTTGGAAGGGACCTTGGAGGTCTTCTAGTCCAACCCCTTGCTCAAGCAGGAGATCCTATACCATTTCAGACAAATGGTTGCCCAATCTCTTCTTAGAAACTGCATCCACAATTTCTGGAAGCAAGTCTTTCCACTAATTAATTGTTCTAATTGTCAAGAAATTTCTTCTTAGTTCCAGGTTGCTTCTCTTCGTGATTAGTTTCTATCCATTGCTTCTTATCCTGCCTTCAGGTGCTTTGGAGAATAGCTTAACTCCCTCTTCTTTGTGGCAGCCCCTGAGATATTGGAACACTGCTATCGTGTCACCCCTAGTCCTTCTCTGCATTAAACTAGACTAGGGATAGGCAACCTTGGCTCTTTTATGAATTGTGGACTTCAACTCTCAGAATTCTTGAGTCAGCATGGCTGGTTCAGGAATTCTGGGTATTGAAGTCCACAAGTCATAAAAGAGCCAAGGTTGCCTACCCCTGAACTAGACATACCCAATTCCTGCAACTGTTCTGAATATGTTGTAGCTTCCAGTCCTCTAATCATCTTTGTTGCTTTTCTCTGTACTCTTTCTAGAGGCTCAACAAGTCCTTATTAGAAGTGGTGCTGGTAAATGTGAATTTGCTGGGATTCCATCTCAGTTTCCAAAGCAGTTCGCACAGAATTGTGGGACGCCCTGCATTCTTTTGCTCGGCTGATGGCAGTTCTTCTGTTATTGAAGAAACACACTAGCAAAGCCCTCTGTTAAGACAACAGTTTGAGCCAGTGATCATTGTTGGCCATGTTTGGGGGAGGGGGGGAAGACTGTATCCACTAAGCACAGTTAAACAACAAAGTTAAGAACATCAGCCTTGCTCAAAGCTGCTTAATTGAGTTAATCTGGGGCCTGTCATTTGGTGTATAAATTCTTGCTATGTTGCAGGTGCCTCCAAATAATCATAAGCCTGGAATTGAAAGGAGCTTGTGACCTCTTCCGCCTCCCACCTCTTTTTTTTTTTTGTTTTTTTAAATAGGGGTTGCTCAGACAACTGGAAAGCTTAAGGGGATTGGACCCCAGCCTTTGTAATCTGTTTCCATGACAATGTGAAAAAAAAAACTTCATAGGTGCAGGAATTAAGCCCCTTGAGAGCTTAACATGTCAGGTTTAATTTTGCCGAAAGAGTCCCAGTGTTTATTCCGTGCGGTGAAAATTATCAAATAAAATTTAATTAAATCAGATTGGGGCCTGGCCGGTGGGGGTCACCAGAGCCAGTTCTCAAGGGAATCGAGCACGGGTGACGTACTTGGAACATGTGAGCTGCAAGGGGGAAGTTTTATTTTCAGCCTCAAACTTTTGCAGCGGTGTTTTCCTTCTCATTTATGACTGTGTACAGGTAGTCCTCGACTTACAACTGTTTGTTTAGTGACAATTCAGAGTTGCAAGGGCACTGAAAAAGTGACCTATTACCAGTTCTCACATAACTGTTGCAGTATCCCATGATCAAAATTCCGATGCTTGGCAACTGGCACGTATTTACAATCGTTACAGCATCCCAGGGTCATGTGATCACCATTTGTGACCTTTAGAGGCCAGCTTCTAAAAAGAGACTCCATGAGGGAAACCAGATTCACTTAACAACCACATGATTCACTTAACAGCTGCAGAGTTTCACTTAACAGTTGTGGCAAAAAAGGTCATGAAATGGGGCACAAGTCAATAGCTGTCTTGCTTAGCAACAGAAATGTTGGGCTCAGTTGTGATCAAAAGTCAAGGACCACCTGTACAGGCTCCTTTGCAGATTTACCTGAAGGTAAATTTTACTGACTTGAGGGGGAGGGTGTTTCTAAGTAAGCAAAACCAGAACCGAACTAGAAAAGAAAGTCTGAATAGTTTGGCCACAGTAACCGGAAGATAAATGTGTATAAAAAAGTTACTATATTTGCTATTCTCTGGGCACTGTGAAATGCGAAGAACGAAACACGGGATAATAAAACCAAGAACAATCAGCAGCATCCTTATCAAAGATTATGATACTAATAGATAATAATTCCCAGGTCTTTGGGAAGGACTTGCTAGGTAGATAAAAATGCCAAATCCATTCTGGCTAACTGTGAGACAAACCAAAATAATAAATATATGATGAGGATGAAAAAAAACCCATCATAAACCAAACACCTGAATGTGTAATATAAAGTTTCTAAAAGCGCTACAAATGATTTTAGAAATGGAAAGAATAACATGGCCTTTAACCAGGCATCCTACAGCTCAAAATTGTGAGGGTTTTGTTTAGCAACTGTAACTGTAATCGACCATAAGAAAGGCGGAGCGCAAAAAAATTGAGGCCTTTGAACTATGGTGCTGGAGAAGACTCCTGCGAGTCCGTTGGACTGCAAGGCGATCAAACCGGTTAGTCCTAGAGGAGATCAGTCCTGACTGCTCTTTAGAAGGCCAGATTCTGAAGCTGAAACTCAAGTATTTTGGCCACCTAATGAGAAGGAAGGACTCACTGGAGAAGAGCCTGATGCTGGGAAAGATGGAGGGCAATAGAAGAAGGGGACGACAGAGAATGAGGTGGCTGGATGGAGTCACTGAAGCAGTAGGCATGAGTTTAAATGGACTCCAGAAGATGGTAGAGGACAGGAAGACTATGAGGTCATGATGTGTCGGACACGACTTCGCAGCTAACAACAACAACAACAACTTTAAATCAGAGCAAACAGATGATATCCTCAAAAGTAGCAACTTCTCTTTCCAAATAGGATGTCTGTGTTGAAGTTGTCTCCATGTGGTTAAGTTGAAATGAGACTTAATAAACATAGGTGATTCTGTCCTGGGCCTTTCCTTTCCCCATGCTGGCTGAGGAATTCTGGGACTTGAAGTCCACTCATCTTAAACTTGCCAAATTTGATACACACAACCCTTGAAAGGTGTTCAAGAGGAACCCTTCTTGCAAACTCTTCAAGGGCTGAGGCCTTGAATCTTGGGACACAATTGTTGAACAACCATAAAAAGATCATTTGCCAGAAAATCAAGGCATCTCTTCAGCCACTGGAGCCACCTGGTTAGGCTGGAGAAGTTAGTTGAGGCCTGGACATGGGGTGGGAGCAGCAAGGAGAAGTCCTGGAGCAGCTAGATCAGAGCAGCTAGACCAGTTCTTTCCTTAGTTTGACAGATGTGATGGTTGTGGATAAGGGCGTTCCCTGGTCACAGTTTCTGGTCTTCTTTGTATGGGAATCTGTCTCTGTTCTCCATTGTTGATACAGTAAATCAACCGTCCAGCCATAAATCCTTAAAAATGAAAAAAAAAAAACCCACCACTTTTCATGTCCAAAACAGCTGACTGTTACTCTTTAAACTCATTTTGCCCTATTATTCCTAGGAACCCTGTTAGATAGATCAGATTTGGGTGTCTTTGGGATTTTACACATTGAAATAATTCAATCTGTAAAAAAATTCAAAGTTCACATTGTTGTGCCAAATGATTGTGCAAATGCCAAGAAAAATGTTTTCCTTCTTTAGGTGGCCTTAATTAATTTTGTCCGTTCCTCCCCATTATGTAGAACAGAGTTAGGATGATCCTATTTTCCTGGAAAAAAATGAAGGATAAACTTGAAAAGAGGGGCAAATCTGAAAGAGTTTAACAAAACAATATTCATAAATGGTTGTTTATATTTGTAACTTTGCTTTATAAAGGAAACTTCAAGAGCAAAAGCGAGAAAAACTTTACAAAAGCACATATTCTAAGAAAATTATCTAAAATTGAACAGCATGTGCAAATTTATATTAAAAGGACGTTCAGTTTCCATACTTTTCACATTAATGTGAACGACTATGGATTAAATAGAGCCATTTGTATGGTAAATGTTAAATGACTCAAATAAAGGACAAAAGTGAATGCTTGAAAAAGAAATACATCCAAAAGTCAGCTTTCCGAAATTAAAAAAAACCCTGTTCTTTATAGTAAAGAGTGGACGATCGCTGTCGTGATAGTAAATTTGAGAGAAGAAAACTCTTGCTTGTATTTCTTCCTGTAATAGAAAATGTGGGGAAATGGTGATGACAGTATTTATTTTATAGACATTGGTAGGATCTGTAGAAATTCTGATACTTTAGTCTCCATCTTTTATGTAAGGAGTAGAAACAGCAATAAATCTCAAAATGACTCAAGAACTGAGTTACGTAAAACTGCCAGTGAAGGTGAAAATGTCATACTTAAGACTGCAGCCATCCGTTTGTAATAAATTAGTGAGGCCAAACTTTTCTGTAACAATTCTTTAGATTTCTGCAGAAAGGGAGAATTGTGCCTGTGTTTTAAATACTAGGTAAATGTTTGAAAATGTCACCTCTGAGCTGCTAAAGGTGGTCTGGGCCAGGGGTAGACAACCTTGGCTCTTTTATGACTCATGGACTTCAACTCCCAGAATTCCTGAGCCAGCCACGCTGAGGGAAAAGGGAGAGGTTTCCAAGCTGAGCCATGCTGGCTCAGGAATTCTGGGAGTTGAAGTCCATAAAAAGAGCCAAGGTTGCCCACCTCTGGTCTGGGCTATGCTGTTGTTTCATATGGTTCCTTACGGGAGTGGCTGGCAATGCAGACAGTCCTCGGCTTACGACCACAATTTCCATTGCTAAGCAAAATGGTTGTTAATTGAGTTGTGCTCATTTTTATTATCTTTTTTTTGCCATGGTTGTTATGCAAAGCACTGCAGTTCTTATGTGAATCACGTGGTCGTTAAGTAAACCAAGCTTCTGCCATCGACTTTGCTCGTCTGGGAAGGTTTGCAAATGCGATCACATGACGCCGTGAGTGTCTAAAACCACGCCGTGCCCGTTTCCAAGTGATCAGATTTTTGATCCCATGACAGTGGAGATGCTGCAACAGGCATAAGTACAAGGACCGATCATAAGTCCATTATAAATGGTTCAAATGGTTACTAAACGAATAGTTGTAAGTTGTAAGGACTACCTGTGCTAGTGTTTGTACAAGGGGTTCTCAACCTTGGCAACTTTAAGACTTGTGGACTTCAACTCCCAGAATTCCTTAGCCAGCAAAGCTGAGTTGAAGTCCACAAGTCTTAAAGTTGCCAAGGTTGAGAACCCCTGGAATTTTGTACAGAGGGGGGCTACAGGAGAAACAAGTGCAACACAGCATAATCCATTCTTCCTTTGTGTGGTTCGAAAAGACCTATCTTGCTGTGGCCTCAGAAGCGGCCACCTCATTATGTGGTGAGGTGTACACCTTTTTTTACAAGCATAGACAGTCGTATTTAAGCATATTTCACGCATACCCTAAACCAGGGGTCTTCAAACTTGGCCCTTTTATGACTTGTGGACTTCAACTCCCAGAATTCCTCAGCCAGGCACGCGTGCTTGGCTGAGGAATTCTGGGAGTTGAAGTCCACAAGTCATAAAAGGGCCAAGTTTGAAGACCCCTGCCCCTAAACCTTTGTATAAAAGAGGCCTAATGTAATGAGCCTTGATCCATGGCAAAATGAGATGGTAGGGACTTACGAAGGAAGGAGGCCGGACCAACTCTGAAAATAGCGGAGCCGTTTAAAACTTCATTCTCACGTTAACAAATGTAAACACGGTATTAAATAAGAGTTTCCAGCTCTTGTTTAATGAGGAGAAGGGATCTTCACCAACCTCTTCTCCTCCTCCACCCCCACTGTGCTAATTTCTACTTGCAGAGAGGGGGTGAGCACACACATTTTCTGTTGTGAAGTGAGACATTTGTTAAACGAGTTTTGCACATTTTTACGATCGATCTTGCCCCAGTTGTTACGTGAATTACTGCAGTTGATAAGTTAGTAACCTGGTTGTTAAATGAATCTGGCTTTCCAGATTCTTTGCTTGTCAGAAGGTCATAAAAGGTGACCTCACACGACCTTGGGAACAACACAGCAACAATCATAAATACGAACTAGTGGCCAAGCATCTGAATTTTGATCACGGGGAAGTTGCCCAGGTGTTAACTATGAAAACTGGTCATAAGTCGCTTTTTTCATTGCCATTGTAACTTTGAATGGTTACTAAATGAAATGTTGTAAGTCAAGGACTGTCTGTGTTCTGAAGTGGTACACTCTGTCCTGCAAAAAAAAAACAGTAGGCCTTTCACCACCGTGGTTGCACCTGAGGATCAGATGTGATCCCTCTGCTTCTTTCTGAACCCTTCCTTCTCCTCCAGGTTCACCGTTCTGTTCTCGCATGGCAACGCTGTGGATTTGGGCCAGATGTGTAGCTTCTACATCAGCCTGGGCACTCGGATTAGCTGCAACATCTTCTCTTACGACTACTCCGGCTACGGTGCCAGCACAGGGAAACCTTCAGAGAAGAACCTCTATGCTGATGTTGATGCAGCCTGGCAGGCCTTACGCACACGGTGAGTCTCCAGGAAGAACACCGCCAGCCTTTTGTTGTTGTTGTTTCAAAAGCTCCAGGATGGTTCATAACAGTGTCATGATTGATCAGTCCATCAGTTTCCAGCAAGGGCGTTCAGAGGCCTCTTCCTTAAATGTTTTCTCAGAAATCGGATACTTCCTAAATAGCGACTCCATTCTTAGTTTTCGAGGCCAAGAAAGATGGGCAGATATACTTTCCATTAAGCCATAAATAGACAAACAAGCTGTACTTGTTCATTGCCTGTCTTAGCGCCCAAATTAGGGCCTGGATCTGCAAGTGTGACTGTGGACACCCGTTTTGGTGCCCACCATGTTTCTTGTCTCATCTTGAGTTGGGTTTTTTTAACTTTAAAAAAAAGCAAAAACGAGGTCAACAGTGCTGCTAAGTGAGCAGCAGCCTCTGGTACTATACTGGCTTCTTAAAGTCCTGAAATATCTTCAGAAGCATGTAGTGGTATGTGGGAATGACTTTGAGAGACTGGGTTTAGAGATGCTATGGAGGGAATAATTAGATAAGAGACAGCTTAGCCTGCAGCTGGATAGAGGGTGAGACAAGAGGCTGAGAAGGGACTCTTGGGGTATAAAGGAGATGGTGGGAAAATTGTATTTTTACACCTGCAAGGGTCTGCTAGTATAGCTTTACAGTAAAATAGAATTAGCTGCTCTGGCTGTGTTTCCTGTCCGGTCTACCTGGTAAGGCTGAAAATGTTCTTTATGGTCAGACCCTTGGTGTTCTCTAAGCTGGGTTGTTTTTTTGCAGATGTTTCATTACCAAACTAGGTAACATCACCAGTGCTAGTAGAGCTAGCAGCTACTAGCACTGGTGATGCTACCTAGTTCGGTAATGAAATATCTGCAAGAAAACAACCAAGCTCTGAAAGCACCAAGGATCCCGTGGTTCAGCCCTGGGCTACAAATATTCTCTTCTATCAATTCTATGTTTTCTTACAAAATAATTGGCAGCTGTTGCCTCATGCTGGGTTTGAAAATGTGCCCACCTACCCAGAGAAGGGCAGAGTTAAGCAAGAGGAAGCAAACTGTTTTGAGGGCCAGGGAGAGAGGGGGGCACAGGAGTAGCGGGGAAGAGGAAAATAAATGTTTTGCGTGGTTCAGCCTGCCTACGCTTCCACCTCTTTAGAACTGAGTGAGACTGCTAGGGTGCCTCCGGACAGCTCATCAGTAGGAGACACAGACAAAGTGGGCTGCCTGTTCATTCCAGCATCTATTTGGGGCTGGATTGCCTTTTAAGTGAGGATGTCCCTTCCCTTAGTCATGACGAGTAGCCCCAAATAGCATCAGCTGTCAAGTTCTACTTGGAAATCACGTTTTTACATCTGTAGAGAGCAAATTCCATCCCTGTACTTCTTCAAGCAGTACATAAGGCACATAAAAGATGTAATTTACCTTGCGACGGCACCTCTACGGTTTCTTTTCCTCTCTCTACAGATATGGGATCAGCCCTGAGAACATCATCCTCTATGGGCAAAGCATTGGGACGGTGCCCACAGTGGACCTGGCCTCCCGCTATGAGTGTGCAGCTGTTATCTTACATTCACCTTTAACATCGGGCATGCGTGTTGCCTTCCCAGAAACCAAAAAGACCTACTGCTTTGATGCTTTCCCAAAGTAAGTCCTTGAGGAAGCAAGAACGTGGGTGTGGAGCTCAGCCAAGGAAGGCAAATGTACAATTAAACTTTACTACTGAAGTCTGCTGGATTTATAGTTAGAACAATTAACCAGTGAAACAACCTGCCTCCAGAAGCTGGGAATACTCCAACACTGGAAGTTTTTAAGAAGAGACTGGACAGCCATTTGTCTGAAATGGTATAGGGTTTCCTGCCTGAGCAGGGGGTTGGACTAGATGATCTCCAAGGTCCCTTCCAACTTTATTATTATTGTCGGTCATCGCACAGTCAGCCAGATGTTCAGACTGGATTTGGCATTTTGTCTACCTATCGAATCCTTGCCCAGGACCTGGGATAGGCAGATGTGGATGTTTGATGGTATTACAGATATCATTGCAGGATGGAAGCAGTTCCTAATAAGGCCGCCTTTTGCAATTGACTAATAGCGAATTTGTCAATGCCAATTGTGTTCAAGTGGTGCTCCAGTTGTTTTGGGATTGCACCCAAGGAGCCTATGACTATTGGTACTACCCTTGCTTGCTTTTGCCACAGTCGTTCTATTTCTATTTGTAGGTCTTTGTATTTTGTTATCTTCTCCAGTTCTTTCTCTTCTATTCTGCTATCTCCAGGCACTGCCACATCCACTATCCAGACTTTTTTGTCTTTCTTATCGACAATTGTTAAGTCTGGGGTGTTATGTTGCAGGTGCTTGTCTGTTTGAATTCTGAAGTCTCAGAGCAGTTTAATTTTATTATTTTCTATGACTTTCTCTATTTTATGATCCCACCAGTTTTTGCTTACAGGCAAATGATATTTTTTGCAGATCTTCCAATGCACCATTGTTGCTACTTTGTCATGCCGTTGCTTGTAATCAGTTTGTGCAATCTTCTTGCAACAGCTTACCAAGTGGTCCACTGTTTCTTCAGCTTCTTTGCATAGGCGGCACTTACTATCTGTTGCTGTCTTCTCAATTTTGACTTTGAATGCATTTGTCCTTAAGGCTTGGTCTTGTGCAGCCAGATTATCATCATCATCATCATCATCATCATCATCATTACTATTGTTATTATTATTATTATTATTATTATTATGGATCATCGCACAGTCAGCCAGATGTTCAGACTGGATGATGATGATGATGATGATTTTCTGTCAGCACCCCTCCCTCCAAATCTTTTAATTTCTTTTTCAGAAGCATGATTATTGACAAGTCTATCCTGCCAGTGCAACTCCAAAAAACTTTTCAGTGAGAGTTTCCTACATACCGATCAGGGATCACCAAACATGGCAACTTTAAAACTTGTGGACTTCAATTCCCAGAAGTCCTCAGCCAGCTTGGAATTCTGGGAGTTGAAACCCACACATCTTAAAGTTGTCAAGTTTGGAGACGCCTTGTATAGAGGCTACTCAGTTTGCATTTAGTTACAAATAGAAGTAGTAACTCAGTATTTGCTTCGTTTATTTCCAATTTGATTCACTATACAGTACAGGTAATCCTCAGCTTACAAATCACAACTGGAAGCAGAACTTGTGCTGTTAGCCAAGATGGTTGTTAAGGGAGTCATGCCCAATTTTATGATCTTTTTTGCCATCGTTGTTAAGCCAATCACTACAGTTGTTAAGGAAATCAAGTCATTAAGCAAAGTTCACAAATGGCAATCACAAGACTCGGGGATGCTGCAACCTGCCTAAATCAGGGGTCCTCAAACTTGGCCCTTTTATGACGTGGACTTCAACTCCCAGAATTCCTCAGCCAGCGTGCCTGGCTGAGGAATTCTGGGAGTTGAAGTCCACAAGTCATAAAAGAGCCAAGTTTGAAGACCCTTGGTCTAAATACATGACAGTTGCCAAGTAGCCGAATTTTGATCATGTGACTTTAGGGATCCTGTGATAATCATAAGTTAGAAGACCGGTCATAAGTCACCATTTTCAATGCTGTAGTCCAGGGGTCCCCAACCTTGGCAACTTTAAGACCTGTGGACTTCAACTCCCAGAATTCTCCAGCCAGCATGGAGAAGAGAGGCTCTGTTTGATTTTAACCATTTTAACTGCTGCAATAATCTACCCTCACTTTCTCTATTCCTCTCTCTTCCGCAGTATAGACAAGGTGTCCCGCATCACTTCCCCCGTTCTGTTCATTCATGGCACCGAAGACGAGGTGATTGATTTCTCTCACGGCCTGGCCCTTTACGAGCGCTGCCCGAAGGCCGTGGAGCCCCTCTGGGTGGAAGGAGCTGGCCACAACGATATCGAACTCTACAGCCAGTACCTGGAGCGCTTACGCAAGTTCATCTCACAAGATCTGTCTGGTTAATGCAACTCCACCTGCTTGACCCTTCCGGCAAAGACCGACCGCCTTGACTGGGCCTGGGGAAGCAGAGGAAGCATTCGTGGCTTTTGAAGGGGAAGGCCGCCGATGCTGCAAGCTCCACGTTCCCATCTGCAAAATGGGGAGTAGTTCTATCCATCCTCCCTCTATCGCAGTCTTAGCCTGCGCAGGGCTCTTGCGTCTCTCCTGGTGGTTCTTCCCCATCGCCGAGGGCCCTTTCCAGCTGTTCTCATTTCCAGCTGCTGTCATGGCTGAAGATGGGCCTGACCATCACAGCAAGATGCCTGAGGACGGAGTCCCGAATTGCACCTCCTCGCGGGACTCCAAAGGATTCAAGCGTTGCAGACTATTCTAAAACATGAACATCTCCATCAGGGCTATCCTCTCTGTGGCCTCCATCCATCTTTTCACTTCCTGTTTCAGATCCCGTTTTCTTAACACTCTGCGTGTGACCCACAGATAGCAATAAGCCATAGGCAGGGTGGGGCGGGAGGCAAAGCACCTTGCATGCTGGCCAAAAACGGCTTGCTTCAGTTTAGCTGTCCAGCCCATGGCAGCCCTCGAAGACAATTGAATTTCATTCAGATTTCCCCAGGGATTGGGACAGAAAACAACCACCTGTAATTTTTCACCCGGAAGCCTGCAAAAGGACTATTGGTGGAATGCGGCAAGGCTGTTCTACACATCCCGGAATTTATCGGTGGTGGGGAGTCATTTGCCAGCTTCATCACAACTCCTAGATATTATTGTTTTAATCTTCCACACCCTGTCCCCTCCAGATGTTCCCAAGGAATGGATTACACTTTACTTAACTTTGGGCATTCAGGCAATGGGGAACGGGTTGGGTGGGAATTTGAGGGAAGAATTCTCCATCCATTCATTTTGAAAGAGGAATAAAAAAAAATGAAAGAAAGATCCACATGTGTTTCCTGCTAAATGTTGGTGGGAGACTTGGATGGGATTGAATGAGTTGGAAGTTTGTGGAAGTGGGTAGGTCATGAAATAGACAGCCCAAGAATTCCAGTAATGGTACTTCATTTTTTAGGACAGGGTTTCTCGACGTTGGTGACTTCAAGATACATGGACTTCAACTTCAATTCTGGGAATTGAAGTCCATACATCTTAAAGTCATCAAGGTTGAGAAACACTATTCTAGGATATAATAAGAGAATCTCGAATGTCTGACAGAGTTTCCTTCTGCTCCCTCTTATACCAAACAAAATCAAGTTGGGGCTATTTTAAGTTTCTTCAGTATATTTTTCCCGTTTCCCAGGGCTGAGTTGTCATTCTTCTTCTCATAAAACCATACAGTATCTTCTTAATCTATCTGCCACGTAGGAACGATGGGTGTTGTAATTCAATATCTGGAGGGCAGGGCTGCTTGCTTTGAAGCTCTTAGTAAGAATTTCAGAAACAAAGATGTCGTTATTAGCTGTGAGAGTCATAGAAGTCATACCAGCATGGAGCGAAGGCAGGAATGGATTCAGCCAAGGAAAGATTTATTTATTTTATTTGTATATATCCATCCCACCTTTATTATTATTTTTAAATAACTCAGGGTGGGAAAAATATCCAACACACCTTCCTCCTTTATTTTCCTCACAACAACCCTGTGAGGTGGTTTGGGCTGAGCAAGAGTGATTGGCCCAAAGTCACCCAGCTGCCTTTCACGGCTAAGGCAGGACTTGAACTCACGATCTTCCGCTTTCTAGCCTGGTGCCTTAAACACTAGACCAAACCGGCTCTTCAAATTGCTTTGATTGTCTATTAAATGTGTCCTTGATGTGCTTAAATCAGTCCATTAGGAACATGGCGAGTGAATTCAGCACGACACACTTAGCCTATTTTAACAAAATTGGAGGCATCCATGATAAGGCAAATGATCAAATGAGCATTATACTGTTGTGATACAAATGCTACCATTCTGTACCTTTGTTGTGATGTCACACAGTAGGGATGGAGTTTCTCATTCCGTAATTTTAATGAAATTGCCAAATTCTGCAGATGAATTTGAACAGCACACAAACTGTTGTTGCATCGCATGCTATGAAGAAAGATTGCATCGTAGGGCATACATATAGTCCTTAATTTATGAGCACAATTGGGACCAGAACATCTGTTGTTAAGCAAGGCAGTCATTAAGTGAGGGGTGCTAGATTTTACAAGCTACTTTGCCACAGTTTGTTAAGTGAATTACTGCAGTCATTAAGTGAATCTTGCGGTCGTTAGTAAATCCAGCTTTCCTCAGTGACTTTGCATGTCAGAAGCCAGCTGGGAAGTGGTGATCACACAACCCTAGGATATTGCAACTTTCTTAAATACAGGCTGGTTGCCAAGCCCTCAGATTTTGATCATGTGACCGCAGGGACGCTACAATTATGAGTGCGAGGACCTGTGTCGTAAATCACTTTTTTCAGTGCCCCTGTAACTTTGAACGGTTGCTAAATTAATGTTTGTATGTTGAGCTCTACCTATAATTTTTGCACATCCAGTAAATTTTTACACATCCAGTAAATTTCTACCCGACACTAATTTATATATATATACATATACATATATATAGGTCTTTGGTTGTTCGGGTTTTCTCCCACGTAAAATTGGAAGTGTCTTGGCGACGTTTCGACGAAGTCCCATTCGTCATCTTCAGGCTGGTGTTTTCAGCTTCGTGCTTCGAGCAGCAATGTGTGGTCTTAGCTGTTTCTTCCTTTTAACTGCCAGTGGGGGTATGAACTGATTGGGTGGGAGCTTGGTTGTGTTCTGATTGGGTGGAGGTGTGTTCTGATTGGTTAGGGGCTTGGCTGTGCTCTGATTGGCTGGGGGGTTGGCTGTGCTCTGATTGGCTGGGGGGTTGGCTGTGCCCTGATTGGCTGGAGGAGTGTTCTGTTTGGTTGTGCTCAGGTTATTCTGAGTTGCAGGGGGGTTTAAGATTTTGGGCTGCCTTGCTATTTTTTGGCTTCGCATTCGTGGTCGTGCCTGCTCTTCATGGAGGGTGTCAGTTTGCTTCATGTAAGGATTGGAGGGGTTTAAAGTGGCTAATGATGCAGCTGTGGTATCATTTTTGTGGTCTGGTATCATTTTTTGTGTTAGGAAGTCGTTTGTCAATAAGGGCGGGTTTCCAAATGGCTGGTAGGCAGGAGGTATGGAAACCCGCCCTTATTGACAAACGACTCCCTAACACAAAAAATGATACCAGACCCACACTCACAAAAACCACACAGGATGTCACCACCACACATCCACGCAAAAAACAAACCCAAAGCCACACCGATGATGAGGCACGACCACAAACCAGAAGCCAGACCACAGCTGCATCATTAGCCACTTTAAACCCCTCCAATCCATACATGAAGCAAACTGACACCCTCCATGAAGAGGAGGCACGACCACGAACGCGAAGCCAAAAAATAGCAAGGCAGCCCAAAATCTTAAACCCCCCTGCAACTCAGACTAACCTGAGCACAACCAAACAGAACACTCCCCCAGCCAATCAGAGCACAGCCAACCCCCCAGCCAATCAGAGCACAGCCAACCCCCCAGCCAATCAGAGCACAGCCAAGCCCCTAACCAATCAGAACACACCTCCACCCAATCAGAACACAGCCAAGCTCCCACCCAATCAGTTCATACCCCCACTGGCAGTTAAAAGGAAGAAACAGCTAAGACCACACATTGCTGCTCGAAGCACGAAGCTGAAAACACCAGCCTGAAGATGACGAATGGGACTTCGTCGAAACGTCGCCAAGACACTTCCAATTTTACGCGGGAGAAAACCTGAACAACCAAAGACCTACATACAAACACCCGCGAAAACCTCAGAATATATATATATATATATATATATATATATATATATATAATATATATATATAGATTATATATAAAGAGAGAGAGAGAGAGAGAGAGAGAGAGAGAGAGAGAGAGAGAGAGAGAGAGAGAGAGAGAGAGGGGTTGTCAATTTAGAAAAAGATGGTCAAAACTAATAAATCCCAGCAGGCCTAAAATCTGTACATCTCACTTCCCAAATCGAGCCTGATGTTCAATAATTGCCTTGTTAGATAGAAGGAGGCTGGATTTAATTCCAAGTGTTTCTTCATTTTTTTTTATGCTTTCTTTCCAAGAACTTGAGACGCCTCACATATGGGTCACCCTACATTTTATCCCCATAACAAGTAGATAGGTTGAGCTGAGAGCACGGCAGAGGAGGAGCCTCCCTAACCACTACATCACATTACTGAACAGTCTCGTTTTTATATTGGGTTGGGTTGAATGCTGGAAGATGTGGAGCAGGCTCGTGGGCATAGTTTCACAAAAGCTTGCCCGATCCATCCAAGTTGTGCTAAGCAGAAATGACAATTCTGGATTCAGGTGACCTTCTTAAGGAAAGTCATAGGGCCTTTTCTCAAAGTTGAGCCAAAATGCTTTTAACTGATCCTTGAATTGGCTAGAAACTCCGCAAGCTAAAATAGGCTTTCACTGTTGCTAATCCATTTCCTGTCCATTCTGTGCCCAACCAACTGCCGTAACTCCCAACTTTTCTCCAAGATAATGGCTGAAGACATCTAACTGGAAAACCAACCTATGCGGATGAGGTTGACTTAAGCCTGCATCTCTCATGGCTTAGGGGATGAGATAAAGGCAATGTCATGGAAACAAACACACAAAAGGTGATCAGGGTGTGTTTGTGCCATCTTTGGTGCCAGTGAGTAAAGGTGTGCAGATGAAGAAGAAGATGGAAGTAAGATAGGGGCTGCCTTCATAGTAACCAATCCAAATAAATTAGTGTGCGGTGTGAATAACCGCAATAGCCTCTGCCTGTTGCCCTTATTTTGGGTCGGCCTTAGTACATGTGTGATTTACTGTACATGCTTCCCTGTTAAATCCATTTCTCTGTTTTTTACTCCATCTGTAGCCTAATTCCAAGTAGAACTCCCCCCCCCTTAATGATTTAATTGACTGACTTGTGTGTGCAGAGTGTATGTATTTCAGGATTTCTAGACAAAATGGTGACCAATTGGGTCACTCTTTGAAAGAAAGTGTGATCTGATATGATCAAAATGAACATAAAAATTTTAGGCTGACCATATTTTGTTACCACCTTGCTGGACAACCCCGTGATCATCTAAGAAGAGAATATATCATAAACAGAAAATGATTTGTAATGGCAGATTAACTTCAGTAAGTTAATATTTACTTGCCTAACCAGAGAAAGAGAATGAAAAAGGATGAACAACAAAAACAAAAAAAAGTGGGAGCAGAAGTGACTTCTGACTTCCTGCTGGCTTCCCCACTGACTTTGCTTGTGGAAACCAGGTAAGGAACATCAGATATCATGAATAATTGACCGCAAGGACACTGCAGCAGCCACAACTTTGTCAATAAAACTGGTCTGAGTATCATGGAAACTTCAGTTCTACAGGAGTCATGGCTCCTGGATTGTTTACTCATTCTTTCAACTTGTGGATTTTAGGTACTTTGATTCAAAAATTGCTCCGTACAATGCACCATTTGGGCTAAGTTGAGGATGCAAACAGATAAAGAGAGCTTTAATAGGATATAGATAGATGTTTTTAGTAACTTCATAATTCAGGTAATTATATTATGCCAAGAGAGGTTCAATTACTGAACCAAGGATAATACTTTTTTTTAAGGCAAGAAACATAACACAAGAAAGCAATATGCACCACAAACATCAGATGGAATGCATTAAATCCAAGACAAAAATATGCTCAATTTAGAGTAACTCCCCCAAAATGGTGCATGGGAATGTTAATGTTTTGGGAACAAAGTGAGCATGTGCTTCAGATGGGAATGGAAATGTGTTTGTGGTATCCACAATGCGGACCTCTCAAAAAAAAAAAGGATGAATATAAAAAAGGATGGGGTACAGTCACCATCTACTTTAAAAAAAACAAAACCCTGCTCTGTGGATGCTGCTGTCCTGAACTAACAAGAAATATTAAGAGCTAATGTGCAGAATGTTAACTGGATCAGAGACAAGAAGACTAACCAGGTTTACATATACTAGAATCTAATGTGGTTGCACAGTGGTTAGAATGCAGTATTGCAGTCTAACTCACTGCCTGCTGCTAGGAGTTCGACCCTGACTAGCTCAGGATTGACTCAGCCTTCCATCCTTCCAAGGTTTGCATTACTCCTTAGAATAGACTAGAGCTAGAAGGGACTTTGGAGGTCTTCTAGTCCATCCCCCTGCTTGAGCAGGAGAACCTAGGTCAGTAAAAATGAGGACCCATATTGTTGGGGGGACAATATGCTGACTCCGTAAACTGCTTAGAAAGGGCTGTAAAGCACTGTGAAGCAGTATATAGGTTGGTTTGTCATAGTGTGCCACCTCAGCCATTTTGGTTCATAAGCCATTATTTATGGCTGGAGTGTAATTCCAGGTTCCCTTCTCTGATCTGTAAAGATCGTGGGGTGACATCCAGCTGACCTTCCTTGCAGGGCTGTGCTTATAACAAGTTTTTACACCAATCAAACTGGCTAGTCAGAAGCATTTTGAAGGAAGAATGAAGACCAAAGAGAAAGAAGGGCTGAAATGTTTCTTCCCCCCCTTTTTTTACCAGTCACTCTCAAACCCACTTCTCTTTGGGAATGAATGAGGATGAAAATAATTTTTCCCTCCCTTTTGCTCTTCCTTAGATAAGCTTCCACTTGGCCCCAAGAGCCTCTTGATTTGCAAAGCTGATGGAACAGCCTGGAGCAACTTAATCCCATGAGAGAAAACAAGGGTTGTGCCAAAGACACATGTATTTTTATCCTCCTAAGAGAATCCAGCTTCCTGTTGGAAAGCGGCAGAAGGAAGGGAGAACGGCTGGCGTGAGCTTGCTGGCCACAGGAAACTGGGCTGGGGGACAATAATTTCCTTGTTTTCAAAAGGACACTAAAAACTCAACCCACTACCGTACTGCTTTGGAAGATTTTGCAAACATTCACAACAGAACAGAATAACAGAGTTGGGAGGGACCTTGGAGGTCATCTAGTCCAACCCCCTGCTCAGGCAGGAATCCCTATACCATTTCAGACAAATGGCTGTCCAGTCTCTTCTTAAAAACGTCCAGTGTTGGAGCATTCACCGCTTCTGGAGGCAGGTTGTTCCACTGGTTAATTGTTCTCACTGTCAGGAAGTTTCTGCTTAGTTCTAGGTTGCTTTTCTCCTTGCTTAGTTTCCATCCGTTGCTTCTTGTCCTGCCTTCAGGCGCTTTGGAGAATAGCTTGACTCCCTCTTCTTTGGGGCAGCCCCTGAGATATTGGAACACTGCTATTCTGTCCCCCCTCATCCTTCTCTTCATTAAACTAGACATACCCAGTTCCAGCAGCTGTTCCTTATATGCTTCTAGTTCAACCTCCTGCTCAGGCAGAAAACCCTATCATTTCAGACAAGTTTTAAAAACTTAAACTTAAAAACTTCCTTTGTTTGGAGCATCCACAACATGTTCATACCGTCCTTACAAATGGATGTGATAAGGCACCATTTCGTGACTGAGGTTTCCTAGCTGTGTGGAACAACAGGTCTCATCCTCCTCGGCCTGCATGGCTGGGGAAGGGGTATGCCTTAGGTACACCAAGCCCTCCCCCTCCATCCCCCTGCAGTTATCCCACAAGAGCCATCCAGATGACAAGCAAAATCCTCTTGCTCTAGTACAGATAGTCCTTGATTTATAACAGGGGTCCTCAAACTTGGCCACTTTAAGACTTCTGGACTTCAACTCCCAGAATTCCCCAGCCAGCCATACTGGCTGGGGAATTCTGGGAGTTGAAGTCCAGAAGTCTTAAAGTGGCCAAGTTTGAGGACCCCTGATTTATAACCACAACAGAGACCAGAATTTTTGTTGCTAAGTAAGGCAGTTGTTGAGTCACCCCCCAATTTACAGACCTTTTATGCCACCGTTATTAAACGAATCCCTGCAGTTGTTAAGTGAATCATGTATTCAGCAAATCGGGCCTCCTCCATTGACTTTGCTTGTTGGAAGTTGGCTGTGGGAAGTTTGTAAATGACGGTTACATGACCGGGAGCCTGTAATGATTGTAAACACATGCTGGTTACCATGGGCAAATACTGCGAGCACAGGAATACTTCAACGGTCATAAGGGTGAGGACTGGCCGTACGTCACTTTTTTAGTGCTGTTGTCATTTCAGAATAGTCGTAAGTCGAGGACTACCTATAACCCCAAATCTGTTGGGTTCACAAACTCTGATTGCTCACGCTAGCTCCGTTAGAACTCCGTATAGTTCTAACTAGCCTATATGAAGAGTTATTATTCTGATGGTTATTCTTTCTTTTGTTTCTGGACAGGATGTGAACCTAGTGAGTTTTTCTATTTTTATTATTTTATTAATGGGGGGGGCAGGGCTCCTGCGGGAAGGATAAGGAGAGAGGGGAGCTCTCTGCTACAAAGAAAAGACTCTTTTGAGTATTACAGCTGCATACTCAAGTCATGGGACCCTTGTACGCTAATCATGGGATCTGTCAAAAGAAAAAAAAAGCAAGCAAAAATCCTCAGCACCAAACCCACCCTGAATTAAATCCTCTTAAGTGGAATTTAAAAAAAAAAAAAAGTTCTCCCCAACTGCTACTCCTTCCATCACTTGGGATTTTCACGTGCTCATCATATGAAGGGCAATGGTATAAAAGGATCATGCACGAATCTGACTTCCACAGTCAGAAGGAAGAAGAGCAGAGAGGAAGAGGTGAAGGGCGCCCCCAGCATCCAAGGTGGAGAAGAATTGCCCAGATGTTGCCAGGAGGAACTTTTCTTGAATTCAGAGGCGTGGTAAAAGTGGTAAGCAGCTCCTGATCAGGGAAACATCCCCCCCCCCCCGCTTTTAGTTTTAAAATGAGGAAGCAGGATGGAGCCACAGAAAAACCCAGTATTATACCTGGTGCATAACAAGAAATTGTAGTGGCCTCTTTATTTGTGCTCCTGGGTGATTACTTATTAATGTATTTGTTAGATTAACAATCTGCGTTTCCTCCAGTGTGGCTGACATGGAAATTATCTTCTATTTTTATCTCTCTAATAGCGACCCTGCTAGAACATAGAATAATAGAGTTGGAAGGGACTTTGGAGGTCTTCTAGTCCAACCCCCTGCTTGAGCAGAAGACCATATACCATTCCAGACAAATGGTGGTCCAGTCTCTTTTTGAAAGCCTTCAGTGATGGAGCACCCACAACTTCTGAAGGCAAGCCATTCCATTGGTTAATTGCTCTTACAGTTAGGAAATTTCTTCTTAGTTCTAGGTTGCTTCTCTCCTTGATTACTTTCCACCCATTGTTTCTCATTTTGCCTTTTGGTGCTTTGAAAAAATAGTTTGGCTCCCTCATCTTTGTGGGAGCTCCTCAACTATTGGAACAGTGCTATCATGTCTCCCCTAGCCTAGTCCTTCTCTTCATTAAACTAGACAGGCTACATAAGCTAAACTGCTAGGTAAGCTAAACTGTGAATGGCTGATCCAAAGTCCCCCAGGGAGCTTCAGTGGTTGAAGATCAAGAACTTGAGTCTTCTTATTCTTAGACCTGATCTTTCACCACTATGCCACCCTGGCTTTTGGGGTGAGAGGACAGACTGACCCAAGTCCTCCAGGGAACTTCAGTAATTGAGGAGGGACTAACTTGGGTCTCCCTACTTGATTCCACACATTTATCAATTCAGCACACTTGCTTTGCCTGCTGACTAGATGGACACATCCCTCTTGTTCTCTTGGCTTGCCACTGCCTGTTTGGAGAGAGATAAGGAAGGCAAACTGGATGGAGCTGTGCAAGCTCCATTACCAAAGCAATGAGGGGCAAAGCATATCCCTAACAGCCAGGTAACATTCAGAAGCAGTTCAGGCAGATACTTCTCTAATTCGCTTTAACGAGGAGGAGAAAATACAGTACAATCAGACTTGCAAGGTTGGGTTCTTATGGCCAATCTCAATCAAAGTAACTGTAGCCTTCCTGTAGAGTTGATTTCCTGGTCTGGGTCTACCTAGTGGGGCTGACATTTTTTCCAAGATGTTCTTTTGGTTTCCCAGTCCAGTTTAGTTCCTGGCATTTCCTTATACAATACTGCAATCTAGCATCCAGGCTTTATGTCCAACCCTGCTTATCTTTTTCAAGGTAATCCACCTTTGGCTAAATGCTGCCACCTTCTGGGATGATTAAGACACTAGGCAAGATTTTGTATTGAGAATGTCTAGTTTCTAGTCACATGTCTTCCTGAAGATCAGGCCAAGTGTTGTGAAAAGCAGAGAGACTTTTGCATAATTCTAATCCAGTCCCAGCGTTTCCTTCCACTTGTACGAGTGACAAAGAGGAGGCAGGAAACAGGAGGTCTAGAATGGGGAAACTATTGTTTAGGACAGGGGTCTTCAAACTTGGCCTTTTTATGACTTGTGGACTTCAACTCCCAGAATTCCTCAGCCAGGCATGCTGGCTGAGGAATTCTGGGAGTTGAAGTCCATAAGTCATAAAAGGGCCAAGTTTGAAGACCCCTGGCTTAGGACTTATCAAGCAACATTCCTTCCATCTCTTGAAATCAATCTGCATTTACCTGCATTTTTCCAGCCCTATTTTCTGTATATGTCTACTCTCAATTATATTAATTATGTTAAGTGTCTATTCACATCTCAGGTCAGACTAGTTAGAAAAAAGAGAGAGGCACTTTCATAGGCAAACACTGTTTATGGTCTTCCTATAGCCCCCAATTAGTCAAGTGCAGATCTTATGATCAGCTAATGTGCTATGTAAATCCAGAAAAGTGGGTTAGTTTCATCAATCATGGTTAACTGATCCATGGGGAAGCACGTTATGAAAACAAATCTACAAAAAAATCTAAAAATGCCTATATTCTTTTAGTTAAAAAGGAGCTGGGGGAAAGAGGCTAAAATTCTCCATGCTAGAAAAATTAACGTTCTGAACTCCCAGACAATCTACAGCTGGTCCTCAACTTACGACCACAATTGAGTTCAAAATTTATGTTGCTAAGTGAGAAATTTGTTAAGTGAGTTTTGTCCCATTTTATGACTTTTCTCGCCACATTTGTTAAGTGAATCACTGCAGTTCGTAAATTAATAGCACGGCAGTGAAGTGAATCTGGCTTCCCCATTGACTTTGGTCGTAAAAGGGGATCACATGACCCTGGGACACTGCAACCGTCACAAACATGGGTCAGTTGCAAAGCATCTGAATGTAAATCACGTGACCATGGGGATACTGCAACAGTCATAAGTCACTTTTTTCAGTGCTGTTGTAAATTCGAATGGTCACTAAATGAACTGTTGTAAGTCGAGGATTACCTGTCGTTTCTTATCAAAAATTCTGTAGTGGATAGAAATGACACAAGAGGTACCTTCTTTGGCACAATGTATTTTGCAATAACATACTGAATATATTTAGCACTTTTTTCTGTGTTTGGCAGGCACCAAAGAAGTTTACTGCAGATGTGGAACTCACTAACATTTTATTCCGATGGCCCTTTGGGCTTTAGAGCAGTGGTTCTCAACCTTTTTAATGCCGTGACCCCCAACCGGTCGTAAGTCGAGGACTACTCAACTGTTGCAGCACCGTTTGCAGAATGGGACTTTTGGCGGGCTCAGCAGGGCAGAGACAGCCTGGACAATTCCTATTGGCTTTTGAAAGCCAATAGAATTAGACTCTATTCAAGAGAGTCTATTCATTGGCTTTCAAAAGCCAATAGAATAAAAGGGAGTAGCATAGCTAAGGAAAAGGGGGAAAAAATGGCGGACTGCGTTGTTTGGCGACCCCTGTGAAATGGTCGTTCGACCCCAAATGAGGTCCCGACCCACAGGTTGAGAACCACTGCTTTAGAGGATTCAGCCGCTGTTTGGTCATCTTGAAGCAAATACTTTCAGCCAAATGTGGACTAGCAGCTTAACGAACAGGGAGGAAAAAAAGGAAAGCTTAGGATCTCTGGCATCTCAGGTCACGTGTTTGTAAAACAGCATTAGCGTTAGCTAACCCTGGTTAAAATCCCTTTATCTTTCCTTCCTTCGCGAGGTCACCGAATTCTCACAGACATTATCCTAGCTCAGGGTGAAAGCTGAGCACGAGGGGGGCAGTCCTAGGATGTCTCCCGGGAGAGAAGCAACAGGACCTTTGATCTGCAGTAGAAGAAAAGAGATGCCACAAAGCATTTAGGGAGATTAAAGGGGGCACCGCAAACTTTAAAAGACTCTTTTAGAAATGGGTCTGGAAGGCCTGCAATGAGCATTCATGAGGTAAATGTAGTTCGGTATGTGGAATAAAATGCAAACAGGGTAAAATGCTACAGCTGGGGGGCAAAAGTCCTTAACATTGCACATTACTAGGATTACTAATTGTTTTACTGAATATTTATCTTATTAAATAAATTTATAGGACCTCTAGATGGTGACTCTGGGTGGCCTTAAGTGGGAAGTTGAGATTGTCTCCCCTAATTCTATTGCCATCCCCATAATAACCCAATGAATTAAATTGATCCAGAGTCATTGGATGCACTTATTGGAGGAAGAGAGACTAGAGAACTTCCATTTTTATCTGTTTTTCCATCCTGGCTTATGGACCGAGGGGGATCTAACTGGGAAAGAGATATCGGGAATGTGGAGGATAATTGCATGAAAAGGTAATCTCAGCCTGTAGCAGTTGTGAAAAAGGCAAATTCCACTCTGAGAATTCTTAGAAAGGGCATAAAGAAATTAATCTAACAATACTGTCATATATTTGTTAATGGAACTAATATAGCTCATACTCAATTTACGACCACAATTGGGACTGGAATTTTGGTTGCTAAATGGTGTGGTTGATAAAGTCAGATTTTATTTACCATTTTTGCTATGGTCATTAAGAGAATTACCACACTTGTTCAGCGAATCATGTGGTCATTAAATGAATTCGGCTTCCCCAACTGACTTTGCCTTTTGGGAGTCGGAAGGTCTCGAATCACAATTGAGGATCGCAAGGGTAAGCTGGTTGTCAAGGTCATAAAATCGGGCATTTAATGACTTAATCATAGAGGTTCAAGTCCCAACTGTGGTTGTAAATCAAGGATTACCTCCAAGAAGGTATTTGGTCTTCTCTGGCCCAGTTCTATTCTAATGATCTTATACATGGGAGAAAGGTGTCATTTGCAGTGTGTTAAAAGTTCCCACTCCAGAATTTGTGTTTATTTAGGAGACCTTGTTTGAAAAAGTCACAGAGTTACACTGAAAGTGTCCTTGACCACTCTAAACGAAATGGGGATGTCGAACTCCTGCAGACAATGCTCAACCATGCCAAGTTCTTCTCTGTATGTCTTGTTTATTTAGCAAAATTGTATGGCTGCCCATCTTAAATACGTAACGCTGGCTAGCTAACTGCAAGTGTACCAGAAAACCAATATAAAAGGAACTATCATAACCAAACACAGAAAAAAGATGATCTAATAGAAAAGAAGAGCAAGGCATCATATAACAAAACAGACATACAGGTGGTCCTTGACTTATAACTCCAATTGAGACCAAAATTTCTATCGCTAAACAAGACAGTTGTTAAGTGAGCTTTGGTCCATTTTATGACCTTTTTGCCATAGTTGTTAAGTGAATCACTGCAGGTGTTAAGTTAGGGCGTTATGTTCTGCATAATACAAGTAGTCCTCGACTTACAACAGTTCACTTAGTGACCGTTCAGAGTTACAACGGTACTGAAAAAAAGCAACGTAGGACTGTTTTTCACACTTATGACCATTGCCACATCCCCATGATCACAATCAAAATTGAGATGCTTGGTAACTGGTTTGTATTTATGACGGTTGCAGCGTCCCGGGGTCGTGTGATCCCCTTTTTTGACCTTCGGACAAGCAAAGTCAATGGGGGAAGCCAGATTCACTTAACAGCTGTGTTACTAACTCATCAATTGCAGTGACTCACTTAGCAACTGTAGCAAAAAAAAGTTGTAAAATGGGGCCAAACTCACTTAACAACTGTCACACTTAGCAACACAAATTTTGGGCTCAGTTGTGGCCGTTAGTCGAGGGCTCCCTGTAAATGTATGAATTAAATTTATTGATTTTTCTCCCTTTGTTTTTCCCCAATGCACAGGACCCTGAAAAACCCCTTTTCCGAATCTTCTGTGTCCTTAATTAACCCACCGCCTTCCCCAGTCTCTTTTCTGTGAGCACTCATTCCCCGTTTCTCTTCTCTTCCAGTGTGATCCGGCTCCCTTGAATTATGACCCGGAAGGATACCCAGCCACTGCCCTGCTTGGCTCTGTAGCTTTCCCTTTGTCATCCTATGCCTGGGAAATTCAGGGAGGCTGGGATGGTGAAGGGAAGCCCACAGCGCTATAGTTCCAGCAGGAGGAACACAATGGGGGAGCCAGCCCTGCATCTGCTCAACACAACGGGCGATGAAAAGTCACCATCTTGTCTTGCATGGTGTTGGCAACCTTCAGAGACAGTTGAAACTTCTCAGTTTGCACTAGCTTCTTATTTTTTTTCTTTAAGAAGTTACACACATCAATGCCATACCAATTAGCACCTGAGCCTTCAGCAGCCAGTAATTCATACTTCATGGTTACTTAATGCAACTGGATATATCTTTTCTTGGATGTGATGTGTGTGTGTGTGTGTGTCTTTGATAGTCATCTGATTCACTTTCTATTTTGGTTTTCTTTTTATTGAATTTGTAGAGTGTACGCTTCCTTTTGGATTGGGGTGAGTCATAAGAGAGCTAGATAAATAAATAAAATAAACTGGCGTCACGAGAGTTCTCTGAGAATAGACAAAATTGAAATGTAATAAAAAAACAAACTGCCAAAGCATGTTATGCAAACTCAGCCTTTGTGGCTAACTTATGAGTCAGTGTTTGAGTGAATCTGTGATATTGATTTAACTGAATAATCTCCTGTTTATTTACATAGGTAAATGTTGCATCCAAACCACCCTTAGAAAGTTGTGTGGACATTCACAATCTTCTTGGATAGAGCCAGATAATGTGGAAAGCTCAAGTCTGTGGCTGAGTTTGTACAACTTCTAGGCCATAATGTAGTTTCACAACTTTTCATCAACCGGACCCCTTTAAATATCTTTTGTGGCCACGGATCATGGCCACGGACTCCCAAAACGTAACTACTCAAGATTTAAATAATATTTCTTCAAGCCTTCGTGGATCCTCCTGTGATGACATCACAGACCTCCCCAGGGGTTCATGCACCACAGGTTGAGAACCATTGGTTTAGAACAATGATGGAGAACCTTTTAGAGACCGAATGCCCCAAAACAGCCCCGCCACTCGTCCGCTTCGCCCGCCCCCACCCACCCGCAGGGCCACCCATTGCCTCCACAGCCTGCTGCAGTAGATCATCCAGATGGCCTTGTAGTGCCATGGCGGCCACACCCTCCACCCATGTCTTGCAGCATTATCTGCATGTGATGGGGTGCGAGGACGGAGTCTTGCCCCTGCTACCCGGCTGCCATGACCTTGGCTGCGCTGCTCTGCACGGGCTGTGCCTGGGGGCGACTCTCCTCCGGGGGGGCTGCTGGTGGTGGGGCCATGGGGGGAGGCGGGGCTAGGGTGAGGGTGCACGTGCCCACAGAGAGGGCTCTGAGTGCCGCTTCTGGCACACATGCCATAGGTTTGCCACCACTGGTTTAGAATGTTGTATGAATCTGCCATTGTAGTTTGTAAACCAGGTTTTCTTCTTTAAACTTGTTTTGTTTAAACTTTCCAGTTATGGTTTATTAAATAAAGCATGTTTAATTATATTATGACTTAGCTGCTCAGAGTCACTTTGGATAAAGAGATGGACAGCATGTAAATTTGATAAATAAATAAATTTCCTGTAGAGTGAAACCAGCCAACATACCTCTAAAAAAGACTCTCCAATTCTTGGGGCTACTGGACATACTGGAATTCTGAATACATATTGTTGGCACTCTCAAAAAAACAGTTGTCCTCTGAAATGTGGCTAATCACAAAAATGCATAGTAAAAGATAGACAAGCACTGGATATAGACACCTTCCACATTTTATTTTCTCAAAATGCCTGCAGGTTCTTGTTTCTTTTTGTTGTTGTTGTTGTTTCTGGGAAACAGTGGAACAACCTGCCTCCAGGTTGTTCCACTGCATTATAATTATTTCTGTGTTTTACATGGAATCCTCGACTTATAACCATTTGTTTAGTGACCAAAGTTACATAAGTCACATAAGTCATTTTTTCCCGGGCCATTGGAACTTCAGGTTCTCAACCTTGGCAACTTTAAGACGTGTGGATTTCAACTCCCCCTATTGGTTGGGGAATTCTGGGAGCTGAAGTCCATGGTTCCTAAAGTTGCCAAGGTTGGGAAATAACTGAACCCAAAATTTCTGTTGTTAAGTGAGACATTTGTTTTGCCCCATTTTAATTACCTTTCTTGCTATAGTTGTTAAGCGAATCACTGCAGTTGTTCAGTTAGTAACACGCTTGTTAAGTGAATCTGGCTTCCCCATTGACTTTGTTTGTCAGAAGGTCACAGAAAGTGATCACATGACCCTTGGCCGGTTGCCAAGCATCTGAATTTTGATCACATGACCATGGGGATGCTGCAAAAGTTTTAACTGTGAAAAATGGTCATCAGTCACTTTTTCAATGCTGCTGTAACTTTGAATGCTCACTAAACGAACTGTTGTAAGTCGAGGACTACCTGTATTCAGATACCAATGACAAGACCATCTAACCATTGAAGTGCAGCAGTGTTTATAGGGAAAAAAAAATCAGATACTGGGCCAGTATGTGCCCTCAATTTACAGCTGGTCACAATGGGATCAACAGTTTGATGTGGGATTCCAACCCCCTGCTCAGGCAGGAAACCCTATACCAGTGATGGCAAACCTTTTAGAAACCGAGTGCCCAAACTGCAAACCAAAACCCACTTGTTATGTCCCGAGCCTTGCAAACAGCTCGGGCGTTTGCAGGCAGTCCCGGGCAGGTGCAAAGCTGCCCGGGACCAGACAGGCTGTCGCCAGCGCCGTGCGCATGCGCGGGTGCTGGCGCGGGAAAAGTAACCCATTTACCCGGGAGTTGCCTATATAAGAGGCTGCGAGGCGTTTGGGCGAGGCTGAAGCCATCTTCCTGTAAGCTGAACGCTGAATAAATGAAACTGAGAACTCCAGCTGCTTCTCGTGTCTGTTTTCCCGCCACGGACTCAACACCACTTATGTATCGTCCGGTGCTGGGTGGCTGTGGCCCATTAGGGGGTATGGCCCATTGGGTGGGCATGGCTGCAGTGGTAACGGCAGATTGGGTGGGGCCAAAAAGTTCAATCAATCAGTTCCAACTTTGTGAGATGTTTTTTTTTTCCTGCGAAATTGATTGATTGAACTTTTTTTTTTTGCACACGGCGGCGGAGGCCTAAAGCAAAAAGGTTTTATAAAACCCAGCTGAAGGCCTAGGACTGAGGTGACGGTGCGAGTGCTCACAGAGAGGGCTCTGTGTGCCACCTGTGGCACGCGTGCCATAGGTTTGCCACCATGGCCCTATACCATTTCAGACAAATGGCTGTCCAGTCTCTTCTTAAAACCTTCCTGTGTTGGAGCATTCACCACTTCTGGAGGCAGGTTGTTCCACTGGTTAATTGTTCTCACTGTCAGGAAGTTTCTCCTTAGTTCTAGGTTGCTTCTCTCCTTGGTTAGTTTCCATCCGTTGCTTCTTGTCCTGCCTTCGGGTGCTTTGGAGAATAGCTTGACTCCCTCTTCTTTGTGGCAGCCCCTGAGATATTGGAAGACTGCTATTCTGTCCCCCCTCGTCCTTCTCTTCATTAAACTAGGCAATTCCAGCAACCGTTCCTTATATGCTTTAGTCTCCAGTCCCCTGATCCTCTTTGTTGCTCTTCTCTGCACTCTTTCTAGAGTCTCAACATCTATGCCCCATTTATACAGTGAGCCCCAGCAGATGCCGTATCACCTGCAAACCCTATTCAGCATTGACCATTGCCAATGTGGTAGTTCAAAATCTGGCAATTTTTTTTGTGCGGCCATTTATATGTCTTCCTACCGGTACGTCTGTTAACCTTTGATGAAAGTATATTTCCTTCTTCTCTAGCCTGGGTCCCTTCTTCCACTGAGACACTCATGTTGTCTCAAACAGGGGAAAACTCTTTAATTGGTGTGTACAGGAGAGGCGAGTGCCAGCTTTTTTTTTCACACAAGATGAGCCAAGTGAAGAGTCATTTGTCTGGTCTGCATTAGGTTTCCACCACCACCTGGTGGAAAAAAAATATCAGCTCTTTCATTTCTCTGTAAAGAAGCATGGAGCAATTTCCTGTCTGTCTCCACATATACACACAAACACTCCCCCTCCCCCCCATGTTTCACACACTAGACTAGAGAGAAAAACAGCAGGGGGGAAGTTAAATCTGTGCCACCCGTTATTTTATTTCCACCAGTTATTTTATTTCTCGGGATTAGACTTTAGTGAAATTCTGTCTCTTTCTAGCCATTGATAATTCACACATACCTTATTTACTGTTTTTATTTATCAACGTTTTACACCCTCTCTCCCCTGAGTGAAGTGACTCTGGACGGTTTATGAAGAAAAGTCATAAAGGAGACATAGTTAAAAGCAATATTAAAAACACTTTGGCTAGTTAGAGCAGGAGGACAGATAATCTTTGCCTTACAATCGTTTGTTTAGTAAACATTCAGAGTTACAACAGCATTGAAAAAAGTGGCTTATGGCTGGTTCTCACACTTACGACTATTGCAGCATCCCCATGGTTACCACAGGTAGGCATTTATGATGGTTGCTGAATCCCGGATTGTGTAATCACTGTTTGTGACCTTCTCAGCCAATTTCGGACAAGCAAAGATAAGGCAAAGTCATTTACTTTGTGATTTACTAAATAGTAATAATAATAATAATAATAATAATAAAGTTGGAAGGGATCTTGGAGGTCACCTAGTCCAACCCCCTGCCCAGGCAGGAAACCCTATACCATTTCAGACAAATGGCTGCCCAGTCTCTTCTTAAAAACTTCCAGTGTTGGAACATTCACCACTTCTGGAGGCAGGTTGTTCCATTGGTTAATTGTTCTGTCAGGAAATTTCTCCTTAGTTCTAGGTTGTTTCTCTCTTTGGTTAGTTTCCATCCGTTGCTTCTTTTCCTGCCTTCAGGCGCTTTGGATAATAGCTTGACTCCCTCTTCTTTGTGGCAGCCCCTGAGATATTGGAACATTGCTATCATGTCCCCCCTCGTCTTTCTCTTCGTTAAACTAGACATACCCAATTCCAGCAACCATTCTTTATATGTTTTAGCCTCCAGTCCCCTAATCATCTTTGTTGCTCTTCTCTGTACTCTTTCTAGAGTCTCAACATCTTTTTTACATTGTGGTGACCAAAACTGGATGCAATATTCCAAGTGTGGCCTTATCAAGGCATTGTAAAGTGGTATTAATACTTCACGTGATCTTGATTCTATCCCTCTGTTAATGCAGCCTAGCACTATGTTGGCTTTTTTGGCAGCTGCAGTACACTGCTGGCTCATATTTAAATGATTGTCCACTAGGACTCCGAGATCCCTCTCATAGTTACTAAAGTAAAGTCATTTACTAAATGATTTACTTAACAACTGCAGTGATTTACTTAACGTTTGTGACATTCTCAGCCAATTTTGGACAAGCAAAGATAAGGCAAAGTCAGATTCATTTAATGATTTTGTGATTTACTTAACAACTGCAGTGAGTTACTTAATGTTTGTGACAAAAAAGGCCATAAAATTGTGCATGACTCACTTAACAATCATTATGCTTAGCACTAGAAATTCTTATTCTAGTTGTGGTCGTAATTCAAGGACTACTTATATCTGCTTTTCCTAGGCGAGAAATCATGTTTAGTCTTTGAATGCCATGATAGGGATTACACTCCAAAACTAGTGGACAATTCTAAGACAAAAACTAAATTCAGTTTTATTTCATTTTATTTAATTAAAATCAAAGCAGCTAATAGGCTTCTTCACCACATATTTTCCTCTGTTACATTAAAAATGACAATTTAGTAATAACTTTGGAAGTATTTTGTAGCCATACCCAAAGCTTTCCCAGTTTACAATAATCAGTATCTTCCAAATTCCATTTCGTTTTTCCTTTCTCAGTCTGACAACCAAACGCCAATGAATCTGATTCACCCAATATACTAGATCCACCTATAATAGTTTTAGTTAATTTGCAATTTATTGTTTTATAGAGAAGAATATTTGTAGCTCAGGGTTGGATTATGGGGTCCTTAGTGCTCTCTGAGCTGGGTTGTTTTTTTGCTGACATTTCATTAACCCAACTAGGTAACATCATCAGTGCTAAAGGAGTAGGGTTAGAGAAAACACCACTTTCTTCTAGCACTGACAATGTTACCTAGTATAATAATAATAATAATAATAATAATAATAATAATAATAATATCAAAATTGAGAAGACAGCAACAGACAGTAAGTGCCGCCTATGCAAAGAAGCTGAAGAAACAGTGGACCACTTGGTAAGCTGTTGCAAGAAGATTGCACAGACTGATTACAAGCAGCGGCATGACAAAGTAGCAACAATGGTGCATTGGAAGATCTGCAAAAAATATCATTTGCCTGTAAGCAAAAACTGGTGGGATCATAAAATAGAGAAAGTCATAGAAAATGATAAAATTAAACTGCTCTGGGACTTCAGAATTCAAACAGACAAGCACCTGCAACATAACACCCCAGACTTAACAATTGTCGATAAGAAAGACAAAAAAGTCTGGATAGTGGACGTGGCAGTGCCTGGAGATAGCAGAATAGAAGAGAAAGAACTGGAGAAGATAACAAAATACAAAGACCTACAAATAGAAATAGAAAGACTGTGGCAAAAGCAAGCAAGGGTAGTACCAATAGTCATAGGCTCCTTGGGTGCAATCCCAAAACAACTGGAGCACCACTTGAACACCATTGGCATTGACAAATTCGCTATTAGTCAATTGCAAAAGGCGGCCTTACTAGGAACTGCTTCCATCCTGCGACGATATCTGTAATACCATCAAACATCCACATCTGCCTATCCCAGGTCCTGGGTAAGGACTCGATAGGTAGACAAAATGCCAAATCCAGTCTGAACATCTGGCTGACTGTGCGATGATCGATAATAATAATAATAATAAAGTTGCAAGGGAACTTGGAGGTCATCTAGTCCAACCCCCTGCTCAGGCAGGAAACCCTATACCATTTCGGACTAATGGCTGTCCAGTCTCTTCTTAAAAACCTCCAGTGTTGGAGCATTCACAGCTTCTGGAGGCAGGTTGTTCCACTGTCAGGAAGTTTCTCCTTAGTTCTAGGTTGCTTCTCTCTGATTAATTTCCATCCGTTGCTTCTCGTCCTGCCTTCAGATGCTTTGGAGAATAGCTTGACTCCCTCTTCTTTGTGGCAGCCCCTGAGATATTGGAAGACTGCTATCATGTCACCCTTAGTCCTTCTCTTCATTAAACTAGACATAAAATAATAACAATAAAATGCCTGCAAGAAAATAATCAAGCTCAAAGAGCACCCAAAACCCCACATAAACCCAACTATTATCTTAGCATGTTGTGTGACCCAGCCCATCATCCAATGGGGTTTAAACATCACATGCTATGTGAACATGAAACTCACCTTTATATCTATAAGCATGTGGTACAAACCCACTCTTACCTCTGGGGGTGTCATTGACAAATTGGGCAGGAGGTAGCTAGTCCTGTCCCACTCTGATACCACTTTGCAAGCCCCTCTCTTATTTGCCAACCTTATAAAGCCACTGCAGGTGGGGGCTAGCACAGTGACGTCACTGAACATTCTCGGTCACTGTGAAAGCATCTTTGTTTCTTGCCTGCCAGCAAAAAAAAAGCAACAACAACAACAAAAAACCAGGCCAGCTTTCTGCTGGCAATCAGCAATTTCCAACTAAGAAAGCACTGCAACCAGCTGTTTTCTGCCTGGGTTTTGCTAGCAAGGAGTGATTAACAAGTCAAATTGTGTGGGGTTTGTTATTTTTTGAGTCTTCTGCTTGGATTATTTTGATTTTCTAGGAATTTGGTTTTGCCAACAGATTTAATTGCCTATAGAGTAGATATCTCCGCTTTTGAGAGAACAACAGGAATAGAATGGACAGAATGGGCTGATAGCAAAGCAAGGGTGTCTAACCTTGTCCAAGAAGCGGAGGTGGCGCAGCAGTTAGAGTGCAGTACTGCAGGCCACTTTAGCTGACTGTGTTCAGCAGGTCAGCGGTTCAAATCTCACCGGCTCAAGGTTGACTCAGCCTTCCATCCTTCCGAGGTAGGTAAAATGAGGACCCAGATTGTTGGGGCAATGTAAATATATATATACATTGCTTACTGGTGTACACCGCTTAGAGAGTGCTTGCACGTAAAGCGGTATATAAGTCTCATAAATAAATAAATAAATTTAAGACTTGTGGACTTCAACTCCCAGAATTCTCCAGCCAGTATGACTGGCTGAGGAATTTTGGGAGTTGAAGTCCACAGGTCTTAATGTTGCCAAGGTTGGACACCCTTATGGTAAAGCATCCATGAGTCTAGATGGAATCTTGTACAGGCTCCTTTATCTCTGATAGGATCACTGCCCATTTCAGCTCCAACAGCACAAGCACCTCAAGAAACTCAATAGTGCTAGACCCCACGTATGACTCTGTCATTTTATCCTCTTTGCAAATATGATTTTAGAGCCTAGCATATCCAATATTGACAACAACGTGGATTTTGTATAGCCCCTCAATAGGAGGGTCTTTCTGAAGAGGCAGATGACCCTCTAGGGCAGGGGTAGGCAACCTTGGCTCTTTTATGACTCGTGGACTTCAACTCCCAGAATTCCTGAGCTGGCCATGCTGAGGGGAAAGGGAGAAGTTTCCAAGCTGAGCCATGCTGGCTCAGGAATTATGGGAGTTGAAGTCCATGAGTCATAAAAGAGCCAAGGTTGCCTAACCCTGCTCTAGGGACAAGGTTTCAAGGCCCCCGGATACCTGGAAGGGACAGATTTCTTTTTTTCTTTCAAGGTACTCAAATCATAGAAGGGGCAGCTGAAGACTTTAAAATATTCTACTCACCAATAAGGTAGCAATGGGGACGTATTGATCTTTCTCTTACCTGCAAACCAGATAAACATGGGACCCAACAGCTTGTGGGAGGCCAATGGGATGCTAGGAACTGCAGCAACAGGAAACAAGTCCCACACACCATCTGTCAAGGCCCAAGAACCAAGAACAACTTGTGGATGCTACTTAACAGAAGTTTCCTTTATTGTTTTTCATCTATAGACAGAATCTTGACAGATGAAAGCAAGCATTTGCATAACTATAGTTATACTAAATCTATTTCCCAAAGCACCAGAAGCCAAGACAAAAAACAATGGTTGGAAACTAACCAAGGACAGAACCAAGCTAGAACTAAGGATAATTTTTTTAATGGTGAGAGCAATCAATCAATAGAATCATTTGCCTTCAGAAGCTGTGGGTGGTCCATCACTGGAGGCCTTTACGCTGGATAACCATTTGTCTGAAATGGTATAGGGTCTATTGCTCAAGCAGGGGGTTGGACTAGAAGATCTCCAAGGTCCCTTCCAACTCTTACTATTATTATTATTAATTATTATTATTATTCTATGTTCTACTCTGAGAAAAGCTAGTGAGAAGCTGTTTAACCCTCTTTCTGTCAATCAAACTTTCCAAGCTCTACTGCCTCTTTGCCCTCTGAAAAGCAGCCCCTCCCCTCTGGGAATCCAGACTACATTCCACCACATCATTTTAGTCACTTCCCAATCAGATTACTGCAATGTGCTCTACACGGGGCTGTCCTTGAGGACTACCATGAAGCCACAACTGAACCCCAATGCAGCGACATGGATGATGGGGATTTCTTGTTATACAACATAGGACCATACTCTGTGAGCTCCACTGGCTCCCAGTTTTACCCTCCAAGTATAATTTAAGATTATCACCTTTAAGGCCCTACAGGGCACAGAACCAGTTAAGAGTGTGCTTTTTTGCCAGGATGTTGCCTGCTCCACATGCTCTGAGGCTCCCTTCATTGGCATTTTGTAGGACCCAGGAGGCATGTCTTCTTAGTGGTGGCCCCTATTATACAGAATGATCTTGGCTGACCTTGACCCTGATTGTCTTTAGAAAGGCAATCAAGATCTGGCTCTTTTTCCAGGCCTTTGGAGGAAAAGTTAGCACCTCACCCAGCTGATGCAGTTGTTGCTATTTGCGAGTTATTTATCCATTTAATTTTTATCCAGCCTTTATTTTTTATAAATAATAAGGGAAACATACCTAATACAGGTTGTCCTCGACTTACAACTATTCATTTAGTAACTGTTCAAAGTTACTACCGCACTGAAAAAAGTGACATGACCATTTTCCACACTTATGACTGTTGCAGCATTCCCTACGATCACGTCACCAAAATTCGGAGATTTGGCAATTGGCATGTATTTATGACAGGTTGCAGTGTCCCAAGATCATGTTTTATGACCTTCTGACAAGCAAAGTCAATGGGGAAGCAGATTCCCTTAACAAGCATGTTACTAACAACAACTGCAGGGATTAACTTAACAACTGTGGAAAAATGTTGTAAAATGGAACCAAATTCACTTAAAAAATATCTTACTTAGCAATTAGAAATTTTGGGCTCAGTTGTGGTTGTAACTTGAGGACTACTTGTACTCCATTCTCCTATTTTCTGCACAGCAATTGCCACTTTAGTTTCAATTCTTTCACTATTGTTTGGAGCAGTGGTTCTCAACCTGGGGGTCGGGACCCCATTTGGGGTCGAACGACCATTTCACGGGGGTCGCCAAACAACACAGTCCGCCATTTCCCCCCCCCCCTTTTCCTTAGCTGTGCTACTCCCTTTTATTCTATTGGCTTTTGAAAGCCAATAGAATAGACTCTCTTGAATAGAGTCTAATTCTATTGGCTTTCAAAAGCCAATAGGAATTGTCCAGGCTGTCTCTGCCCTGCTAAGCCCGCCAAAAGTCCCATTCTGCAAACGGTGCTGCACCAGTTGAGTAGACCTAGACTTATGACTGGTTGAGTAGTCCTTGACTTACGACCGGTTGGGGGTCGCGGCATTAAAAAGGTTGAGAACCACTGGTTTGGAGGTTTCTGTATTGCGGTTTTATATCCTCTTCCTTAGGGTTTGTTAAATGTGTAAGCTGCTCAAGATCAGTTTGATTTGAGTTGGGTGGCCATATATATATATATATTAAGTAAATAAATAACCAGGAGAAATCACTGGGGAGGATTCTCAGAGTCCACAAATGAATGGGTGTTACTGGGATTGTGCTCTTATTTCTTTACTTACACAGTACACACCTCATTTCCTCAGAAAGTTCAGCCTTACCCTCTTCTCTAAGCACCTCACTTCAATATAAACAGCTATATCGCAAATGAACCCCCAACTGCAACAGCATGTTTAGAATTGCAATTATATTTCCAGTTCCTATCAAATAGAGATAATCGTGTAGGTAATGCAATAGTTTTCAACTCTGGCAACTTTAAGATGGGTGGACTTCAACTCCCAGAATTCCCCAGCCAGAATGCTGGCTGGTGAATTCTGGGAGTTGAAGTCCACCCATCTTAAAGTTGCCAATGTGCAAAACACTGTTGTACAGTAATTCATTTCTGTATTAATATAATTAATTTCTCTGAGAGATAGACTACTGTAGATGATCTCCAAAGTGCCTTCCAACTCACTTTATGATAGCCCCACGACGAGATAGGCAGCAAGTAAATTTAATAAATAAGTTGTACCACATATGTCCCTTTGCATCCAACTGCTTATTCACTAATGAGTTTACAATTGCACTCTCAGGCTGCAGCCCTTAATACAGTGTTTCTCAACCTTGACAATTTTAAGGCATGTGGACTTCAACTCCCAGAATTCCACAGCCAGCAATGCTGGCTGCGGAATTCTGGCAGTTGAAGTCCACATGCCTTAGAATTGTCAAGGTTGAGAAACACTGCCTTAATACATTTCGTAACGCCACCATTCTTAAGACCACCTGCAGCCCTAAAGCGGACTTATTTTAGTTAATTGGGAAAAATAACAGCCTTGATCCCGGTGCGGACTTTCCTTTCCGCCAATCAACCCAGGCGCATCCACAGCGCCGTCCAGCGCTCGCCCGGATTTTTTTTTTTTTTTTTGGCAGCCCAGGCTGGCAGCGCTAAACCGACGTCCTCCTCCCCCGTAGCCACCCGCTCCGCTCCCTCCCCCCCGCCTGGGAAGGTGGAGACTCGGCGGGGAGGAGGGTCACAGCCTCGGCTGCCCTCCAACCTGACGCTCCCTGGCTGGGCGGAGACGAGGCAGGCGGCTCTTCCCCCACCCTTCCTTCCGTCTCCACGTTGCGCCAGGGCGAGGCAGTCGCGTTGGTGTAGCCAGCCGCTGTATCGGGAGGCCGGGCGTCCGATCTTCGCTTGGGAGGCCGGGCGAGCCGTTCCAAGAGGCGCCTCCGACGGCTCCCCGCTTCTGGAGCGGCGTCATGTCTGGCTTGGATTATCTGGCCGCCGAGTGCCTGATGTCCATCTCCAGTGGGGCCTTGATCCACCCGGCCTCCAGCCTCATCAGCGCGAAAGAAGAGCGAGGCGGGCGTCCCCCTTCCCTCCCCAGCGCCCGCCATCCGGGGCGCCCCGACTCTGCGCTTTCGGACTGCAGCGGGAGCTGCTCCTCTTCGCCCGGAGGGGGCGAGCCGCGAAGCGGCGTCCCGGTCCTGCCGCAGGCGGGGGAGCTTCCCCGAAGAGCCGGCGCTGACAGCCCCGCCAGCCTCTCCGCCATCTCCCCGGCCAAAAGGCACCAGTGCCCTTTCCAAGGCTGCATTAAGGTCTACGGCAAATCGTCGCATCTGAAGGCGCATCTCAGGACGCACACCGGTAAGAGCCGAGTCAAGCCCGGGATTGGATCCCGCCTCCCTCTCCCTGTTGCTCCCGGCTGAGACCCCCAACAGGGTACCCCGAGGCCCTGCAGAACCGCCTCCACCGCCTCTCAGTCCGCATCTTTTGGGCCCCCTCGGCCACCCCTGTTCCCGCTTCCTCCCGCCCCCCCCCAGGTCTCCACCCACGTGGAGACCGCGCCTCTCTCGGCTTTGGCGCACGGATTTCCTCTCGGTCCGGGAGGGAGGCATTTCGCAGGGTTGGTCGCTTTCCTAACCTCCCTTGCTTCTCAGGCTCATGATCTGCAGGATTTCACCTCCCACCCTCTCTTGATCCCTCCAGGGAAAGCAAGATGCCGCCGCCACCCCCGCCCTGGGGATCCTTGGCCCCACGTGCTTGGCCGGGCAGCTCGAAAGCGAAAGTGCATTGGAGGAGGGAGGCGGGGGAGACTTTGGCGACCCGTCCTGATCGGTGCGGGTCTTTAGCCTTAGGGTACTTGCAGGTAATGGCCCTGTCCTGCCGATGGCGCAGTAGAGCCTCTATGTTCCAAAGCAGGCTACCGTAATAGAAGGAACTCTAGGCGCGCCAGGGAGGTGTTGCTCTCACTACGGCGCTTCCAAATGTAGACTCTGCCTTTCTGGCAGGCGGGGCCCCCCGCAAGGAAGGGGGGGGTGTCTTTCTGGCTCGCTTAGAGCCCCCGCCCCTTCCGAAGGGTTCCTTTGGAGATGGCTGCGAGCTTCAAATCTCGCCCACTCTTGTTGGCAGAGCCTGGTGATTGCTGCCTACGCCGGACGATCGGAGAGAGGTGGGGCCATCCGGGGTGGCCTGATGGGATGGGGGCCTCCCCGTTGGAACTTAATCCCAGGGCGGGGAGGGAGATCCAGCCCTGGATTTTTCCCCATGGATCCAGAGCCTCTTCTGCCTGCCCGGCTCCCCCACCCCCCAATTGAAGAGGGACACAAAGGGAGGTACCCGGGGTGGGTGGAGCAACGCGCGAGCATAGAAGCCGCGTGGGTGTGTCCGCCAAACGACCACCTCTCTGCCTTGTCGTTGGGAGCGCAAAGCTTGGCTCTGCAGAAAGGAGAGGAGATAAAAATCATAAAAAAGAGTTGAATTTTGCCAAGAAGAGCCAGGGGTCCAGCAGCTAAGATCATTATTTGGAGTCACCTCTTTGCCATGTGCTTGGAACTCACTCCCAAGCAGTGTTTTTTTTTTTTTTTCCTAAAAAAAAAAAGGTGCCGGAACTCACACACATCATACAACCCACCTTGCCTACCCTACAAGGTTCCATCCAAAAAAGGTGCCAGAACTCCGTTCTGGGCCTTCTATGAGAAAAAAAGCCCTGCTCCCAAGAGAAATAGTCAGCAGGGCCCTGAATGAGGTTCCTTGGAAAGGACCAGTATAATCTGAAGTGTGGGTGTGGGGCTGGGAAGAGGAGGAGTTGGTTCAAACTACCCCTCAATGAGGAAATCCACTGATGACCTTCAGAAGTCCTTGCTCAAGTTGCCCTACTTTTGCAGGGGTGTTGGGAGGGCCAGCAAATGACTGTTGCCATCTTGTGGAGGATGCTGACTCGGTGGGGTTCACTTCTCAGGGACCACACCTTCCAAAACTGGGTACAAAGTCAGTGCAGATGTGTTAAATGTGGTGTGGCTTGGGTGAGTTTATGAGAGGCTATTTACTGTTTGGTTTGTACAGAACAAGGGCTTGTACAGAAGACAAGTTGGCTGCTGAGACCATTCACTAATGGGGTGGGTTCAAAGGAGGACACTCTAGGACAGTTCTTCCCAACCTGGCTGTGTTTGCCACTCTGAAACTACAACTCCCAAGATGCCTCGCTGCGATCTTCCTATATTTCTAATGTGCTCAATGTTTATCCATCTGTGCATGTAAAAGGAGATGGGGCTGAAAAAAAGGATGAATTTTGATAGCCAGGATCCTTTGAATGTGCCAGGAGAAACCTCGGCTGCTTGTTTTGCATCAGCTATGTTTGGTGCCCTTAATCCTCTGGTGGGCGGATAGCTGGGTTAAGCAGCTGGCAGGATTGTGTAGGCAAAGGCATAAAAGCCTGATTAAAAAAAAAAAAAAACCAGTGTGGGAGAGGCTTTCTTTGCCCAGATGCTATCATGTTTAAAGTTGGTGGTTTCTCCGATCTTGCTGAAGCTGGCACATGAATGCATTTACAAGCTGTTAAGTATACAGGGTCTTGCAACAGTCGGCCACTTGTGCAGACCTGTTCCATATGCAAAGATTTGGACATTTTAGTCTTTTAGAAGCAAGCCAAAGGACAGTATTGCAGGATCGTAAAGACCCTGGACAGTAAGGCACTGGATATAAAGGGAAGAGGGTTAAGTGGGGAAAGCCAAATGCCCCGAGGCTAGCAGTGGGCAGTAAATCCAGCAAAAATGTATTATTCCATGCCTGCATTCATTTAATTATTGTTATCCTGCCTTTATTATTTTAGAAGTAACTCAAGACAGCGAACATAGCTACCGTAATACTCCTTCCTCCTCTTATTTTCTCCACAATAAGCCTGTAAAATGGATTGGGCTGAGAGAGAGAGTGACTGACCCAAAGTCACCCAGCCAGCTTTCATGGGTAAGGTGAGACTAGAACTAGAGAGCCAGTTTGGTGTAATGGTTAAGGCACCAAGCTAGAAAGTGAAACACCCACAGTCTTCTTAGGCACAAAGGCCAGCTGGGTGACTTTTGGCCAGTCTGCCCAACCCTCTTCACAGGCTGTTATTGTGGGGAAGATAGGAGGAGGAAGGTGTGTTGGATATGTTTGCTGCCTTCATTTATTTGTAAAAATAATAAAGGTGGGATATAAAAAATAAAACAAAACAAAATAAACTCAACAGTTTCCTGGGCCTAAAGTCACCCAGCCGGCTTTCATGCCTAAAACAAGACTAAAACTCACAATCCTTATGCCAAACTGACTTTCGTGTGACATAATGGAAAGCTGTGAAGTCATTTGGTGCTTGGGTTTTTGTAACTATGTCCTGTTCTTCAAATTGAAAACTAATCTTGTCCCCTAGTGAAATTGTCCTCAGTTGGAGATTAAAAATGAGATATTTGCAGATGTAATTTGGGCAGAAGGCAAGGAGCAGGAATGAAATGTACTCCCTGTGATTTAATAACAGCAATCAACACCAGGCAAGGGACCTCTCTCCCTCACGTTAAGCTGCTGAGTTGCAGAAAGTTTAATGAAAAAGTGGATTTGTGTGTGTAAGAAATGGAAGCTTGGAAGAAGAATACCAGTTTGGTCTAATGGTTAAGGCACCAGGTCAGTGGTTCTCAACCTTTTTAATGCCGTGACCCTCAACCGGTCGTAAGTCGAGGACTACTCAACTGGTGCAGCACCATTTGCAGAATGGGACTTTTGGCAGGCTCAGCAGGGCAGAGACAGCCTGGACAATTCCTATTGGCTTTTGAAAGCCAATAAAATTAGACTCTATTCAAGAAAGTCTATTCTATTGGCTTTCAAAAGCCAATAGAATAAAAGGGAGTAGCACAGCTAAGGAAAAGGGGAAAAAAATGGCGGACTGTGCTGTTTGGCGACCCCCGTGAAATGGTCGTTCGATCCCAAATGGGGTCCCGACCCACAGGTTGAGAACCATTGCACCAGGCTCACTGACTCTCAACCCAACCCACGTACAAGATTGCTATTGTGGGGAAAATAACACGAGGAAGGTGTGTTGGATATGTTCAGGGCTTTGAGTTACTTGTAAAAAATAATAAGGGTGGGATGGAAGTAAACTAACAAATATTAAAAAAAAACCTATTGGCTCAAATGTGGGGCTTGCTTTGATTTGTTCTGCCTTCATCCTCTGCTACTGATTTCCACAACATTTGTTTGCATCTGTCAAAGTTAAAAAGGGGCAGAATTTCCATGCTCTATCCAGCAAAATCCTTTCTTCTTCAAAAGAAAACTTCAAAAAGCATTTTTCTTTCAGTGGGTTTTACAATAAATGAAGGTTAACTTTTCTTCATGGTGCTAGTCTTTTTCTTAATCGTCCTAAAAACTTGCAATCCTACTTTTCAACTTTTTCCACGTATTGTGTTACGTTTTAAAACATGTTTTTGTTTTCCCAACTTTCTTCCTTGTGCCAGGAAATCTCTATCTGATTGATGATGATTTGGGAGGGGTTTTTTTATTCATTATTTTAGAAGAGGACAAAATATAGGCAAAATACCAAGATACACTACAATAAGTAAGTTTAGTTAAGCAATTCTTTACTTTAGTTGAGCAAACCAGAAAAAAAAGCGAGAGAGGAACAAACAAAAAAGGTGTGTCTTATATATTAAAGTTTACAGTCATTGGTTTACTAAAATACTACATAATATTATAGTAATCAGATACAAAATATTACTCTAAAATTACCCTAAAATCTATACCACAAAAGAATTTGCTTAACCTTCTGATTGGTGGAAAATGTTGCCTTCTCCAGAATGGATAAATTACATATTTCCAAATGTCAGTCTTTAATATCTGGAATAATACTGGAAATTCGCCAACCTCTCTAGATTATTATTTTAGCCTCCATCCATGTGGAGAGTGTGAGGCTGATTTCTCATAGTCAACTTCCAGAGTTTTGTTCTATCCTTTAACGTCACACTGACATCTTTAATCTTTAAAGGATTTCTCCATAAATCTATTTAGGTATAGGTAGCCCTTAACCTATGACCGTAATTGGATCCAGAATTTCCATTGCTAAACAAGGTGTGGTTAAGTGATTAACACCTGTTTTATGATCTTATTTGCCACAGTTGTTAAGTGAATTGCTTCGATTGTTAAGTGAATCACCTAGTTGTTAAGCAAATCCAGCTTCACTTGTTGACTTTGCTTATCAGAAACTGGCTGGGATGGTTGCAAATAGTGATAACTTGACACTGGGAGTCTGCAACCATTGTGAATACATGCTGGTTACCAAGCACCTGAATTTTGATCAAATGACCATGGGAATACCCCAGTGGTTGTAAATGTGAGGACGAGTCACTCTTTTCAGTGCAATTATAATTTCAAATGCTTGCTAAAGGAATACTTGTAAGTTGAGGGCTTACTTGTACATTAAACTGCTATGCCTAAAAAGTGACAAATGTTTACTGGATGGATCAATAAACCTTCTCCATATCTGAGAGCTTGTAGTTTTATGCAATGTGCACTTGCTTTTTTTAAGGAGAAACCTGTGTGTTCCCTATCCAATCATTTTCTCCAATTGCCACTTATTTATATCAAGGCACGATAAACTGAATGACTAGATCAGTGGTTCTCAACCTTTCTAATGCCGCGACCCCATAATACAGTTCCCCATGTTGTGGTGACCCCCAACCACTTATACATCACCGGGTGCCAGGGGCGTGGCCAAAGAAAAGGGGGATAAAAATGGCGGACAGCCTTGTTTGGCGACCCCCGTGAAATGGTCGTTTGACCCCAAATGGGGTCCCGACCCACAGGTTGAGAACCACTGGACTAGATTAATGGTGCCAACTGGAGTTGAACATTTATACCCTTTGGCAAGTCAAACCCAACTTGGATTGTATTGTAGGCAACTTCTGATGTTGCAGCAATGTTCACGGGATAAGCCAGAAGATACCATTGGTATAAAGCCAGTTTGGTGTAGTGGCTAAGGCACCAGGATGGAAACCAGAAGATGGCGAGTTTTAATCCAGTTTTAGGCATGAAAGCCAGTTGGGTGACTTTGAACCAATCACCAGGAGACTGTGAGTTCTAGTTCCGCCTTAGGCATGAAAGCCAGCTGGTGACTGGACCAATCACTCTCTCTTGCCCCTTGTCACCTCACAGGACTCTTGTGAGGAAAATAGGAGAAGGAAGATTGTGTACATTTGCTGCCTTGAGTTATAAAAACAAAAGCTGGATAAAAAAATCCAAAATAAATAAATGATAGGCTGAAGAACTCCCTTCATAGCGTAGGCCCAACTTGGGTGAACTTTCTTTCCATGTTTTTTTCCTTGAAGCACAAGGACCATCAAATACAAACAATGAAAGTTTAAGAAAAATTGAAAAAAAAAACCCCAAAGCAAGGAAGAATCACTTTGATGGATGGGTGGTACATAAATTTATTACATAAATAAAAATATATATGGAAATGGAAGCCAGGAACAGCTTTTTGAAAATGAAACTATGGTATGTAATGAAAGGAATTCTATGCAGAGATCTCCTTGTTTAAGAACCCATTTTGTTCCCTGAGAAAATTTTACTTGCATTGCAGTTCCACATTAGCAGACTTTGTTTTAAGCAGAGGCTTCTTTTTCCTCTTATCCTGGTCATCCTCCTCCATTTCTCTGTCATTCTTTTTTTTTTTTTGATGCTCAAATTAAAAAAAAAAAGTCCTGTCTAGTCACATAAGATCCACCATCTGCTGCCTGAGGCCAACCTTCTCCCATAGGGACCCCCTGCAAAACCTCCCACAAGCATAATTAAAGGGAACTGTGTCTCTTTATGTTCTCTTTATGTCGCTGCTTTTGGTGCCCATCAAATCTTTCATTAAAAGCTAACATTAAACCTTTAACAAGCACAGTGTTTCAAGCTACCCCCTATTTTTCTTAGGTTTGGGATTTTCTATTGACTACCACTACTTAACGAATCTGGAAGGAATAATAACCAGTTACACAATCTGCTAAACCTTCCAGGGAGGGCTCCCTGTCTTCTCCTTGGATAGGAGTCAGGAGTCTTCATTTTTCAATGGTTTACATCAGTGGTTCTCAACCTTTTTAATGCTGTGACCCCCCAACCGGTCGTAAGTCGAGGACTATTCAACCGGTCGTAAGTCGAGGACTACTCAACTTGTGCAGTACCGTTTGCAGAATGGGACTTTTGGTGGGCTCAGCAGGGCAGAGACAGCCTGGACAATTTCTATTGGCTTTTGAAAGCCAATAGAATTAGACTCTGTTCAAGAGAGTCTATTCTATAGGCTTTCAAAAGCCAATAGAATAAAAGGGAGTAGCACAGCTAAGGAAAAGGGGAAAAAAATGGCGGACTGCATTGTCTGGTGACCCCCGTGAAATGGTCGTTCGACCCCAAATGGGGTCCTGACCCACAGGTTGAGAACCACTGGTTTACATAGTCTTTCTCAACCTCAGTGACTTTAAGATGTATGGACTTCAACTCCCAGAATCCCCTGGACAGCATGCTATTGTGTTATTAACAGGTTGTCAGCAGGTGAAGTGTGAGAGAGTCTCTAAACAACTTGGAGAATCTACTGGGTTGAAGTCAAGTAGATTGCAGAATGCACACACACACACACACAATTTTTTCAGTAAAATATAGAAAAGAAACAAGAAGAAAGATAAAAAATAGAGAAACAAGAAAGATAAAAAAAACATTCAATTATGTGTTCTCTGCCCTTTCTAAAAAGTAGTTATCATTTTAAACTTTTCCCCAACCTCTTTTGTCTCATTTTTAATCTCTAGGTCCCAAAATCAACCATTCGTATTTTTCTTCTTTCCATAGAAAGTCCATATGAATTCTAATCTTTCAAAAGTCCTTATCATTTTTTTTCTCTGACCAAACTGGTCAGCTTGCCATTTCTCCACCTTCAGTTAATTTTATAAATCTAATCTTCCACTGGAAGCATTTTATTAATTTTCCAACTTTTTGTATACCATCATCATATACAATATTAATTTTGTATATTTTTTTCTATTTCCTTGTCCATAAAACTGAGTAAGAATAATAATTGCATTGTGATATCAGTGTGTAATTTTTTTTTTGGCATTGTACAGGTTTGTACCCAAAATTTTGTTGCTTTTTCACAAACCCGCCATGCATGATGAAAACCCCCCTCTTCCTTTTCACACTTCTAACGTTGGTTGGATATCCTTTTTATACACTTTACACAATTGAGCAGGTATTACATAGCATTGGTACCTATAAAAGTTCTCTTTTAAATTTATAGCACAACATAAACGTATTCCCCATTCCCCACATTTTTTTACCATAGATCCATGTTTATATCAAATCAAAATTTGTAGCCCATTTCATTATGCAGGCTTTCATCTGTTCAAATCTTAATAACAGATTGTACATTAGCTATTATATAATCATCATTCCCACATAATTCTATTTCTGATTCAGTTCTTCGTTCTCGCTTCCGATTTTCCTTTTATCCATAATATTTATTTTTATTTATTTTATTAAATTTGTTTGCTGCCCATCCTACCATAAGATAACTACAGTAATAAACCTCTCCTTCATTGGATGTTGGCCTTACCAGGTAGACCAGACAGGAAACAAGACCACAAGCTAATTCTATTTTATTGTAAGCCTACATTAACAAAATCTTTTAAGTCTGAAGGTACATACAAGTAGTCCTTGACTTACGACCACAGTTGAGCCCACGTTTTTGTTGTTAAGTGAAACGTTTGTTAAATGAGTTTTGCCCCACTTTGACTTTTCTTGCCACAGTTGTTAAGTGAAACACAGTTAAGGGACTCTGGCTTCCACACTGACTTTGCTTGCCAGAAGGTCACAGAAGGTGATCATTTAACCCCAGGACACTGCAACTGTCATAAATATGAGTCAGTTTCCAAGCATCTGAATTTTGATCACTTGACCATGGGGATGCTGCAATGGTCATGCATCACTTTTTTCAATCCTGATGTAACTTCGGTCACTAAATGAACTGCTGTAAGTCAAGGACTACCTGTATTTTCCCCATCTCCTTTACAGTCTGCAAAATTGGGGAGGGTCTCTCCTTAGTTCTTTTTCTACCCATTATGCAGCTGTGGGTTATTCCATCTCTTATCTCACCATTCCCTAGGCCAGGGGTAGGCAACTTTGGCTCTTCTATGACTTGTGGACTTCAACTCCCAGAATTCCTGAGCCAGCCATGCTGAGGGGAAAGGGAGAGGTTTCCAAGCTGAGCCATGCTGGCTCAGGAATTCTGGGAGTTGAAGTCCACGAGTCATAAAAGAGCCAAGGTTGCCTATCCCTGCTCTAGGCAGCTTCTCTTCCTTTCTCCCCAAGTCTTTGCCACATACTATTACATCTGATTATAAGAAAACCATTGAAGAGTGTCCATCTGTTGCTGATAGTTTCCTTGTTTTCATTTTAATTTCTTCCTTATCTTGCATGAATAAATCCCTGTATGTTAACCATAGTTCTTTATCTGCTATTTTTCTCTTCTGTAGATGTCAACAGTGATATTTTTGGACAAAGTCTGGCTTATAGTTGCTCCATATTCTTGATAATAGATATTATTGAGACCTACATTTACTTTTGTTTTATCATTCCATTAAAAAAACACCACTCAAAGCTGGTGTCTTCTTTCAAAGTTCAGATCTCTGCCATTATAATAGCAATAGTCTCACTTAGTTCAGTGCAGTTTCCAGTGTGCATGGCAACGTGTATTGTTAATTCATTGCAAGCATGAGCTACATTCTTAACCATATTGTGACTTCCAAGAGTGCCTTCTTGTGTTTAGTAGACATAATTATGTTGGGAATAATGAGGTCGGTATGAATATGCTACTGAATTCTTATGACAACATAAGAATTTGGGGCCCACTACCAGCCTGACAACGTGGCAGAGCTTGGTTTGATAGCTTGGGGTTATGACACAACTTTGGGAGCACTTCAGTTACTTGGGCCTTTGATTATAAATAATCATTCTGATTCTGTTGATTAGCATCAGAAATAATTTTCCTCTTTGGTTCCTCTCCCTTGCATCCAGTGGCAACAAAAACAAATATTTATCTTGGGAAGGAAACTCCCTGTAAGTATGCATCTTGTCTCCCACCCATGGAGCCTAAAGTTGGTTTAGAGCAGGGGTGGGGAATTATGGCCCCTTTATGACCTGTGGACTTCAACTCCCAGAATTCCTGAGCCAGCATGGAAACAGCTTGAGCCCGGCAGATGATTCAGGGTAGAATGAGATAAGCCCGTGTAAACCCTATTGTGACTGTTAGGGTGGACAACACAAGGCTGTGGCAGAATCGCTTATCTATATCAGTGCAGTCTGCCGCAACAGAAGCAGATTAAAATGAGGCAAAAATGGAGAAGGACTTGCAAAGAGCCGGTTTGATGTTGCAGCTAAAACTCCTAGGGTTAGAAACCAGGCGACTGAATTCTAGTTCTGCCTTAGACAAAGAAACCAATTGGATGACTTTGGATCAGTCCCTCTCTCTTGGTCCAGCCCACTTCATAGGATTGGTGTTTCTCAGCCTTAGCGATCTTAAGTTGTGTGGGCTTCAACTCCCAGAATTTCCTAGCTAGTTGGGGAATTCTGGGAGTTGAAGTTCATAGTCTTAAGTTGCCAAGGTTGAAAAACAGTGTTGAGGGAAATAGAAGATGAGACCATTAGTTACAACGCCTTGAATTGCACAAATAAAAGTGCGATACAAATAATATATGGGAATAAGCTCCTCTGAAGTGCTTTAGGGCTCAAAGAACCTCTTTTTTTTAAAGGACTAAGATTAGGAGCAAAATGGAAGGTTGGGCTTAATTACTGCCAGCATCCCTTTTAATCATGTTAATAACAGGAACAGTAATAAAGCTGTTTGTGCCTTGGATAACTGGACTCTTTTCTTTTTTTATCCTGGATTCCTCCGGAGATCTGAAGGAGGGCAGACAGAGACTTAGATAAGTTAATGCTGATGTTCAGGGTATTATTGGAACAGTGATGTGCTAATGATAATAATGAAGGACCAGTGCAAGCATGCTAGAAAGGGATCTATGCATGTAAATAAATCTGTTTCTCCCCATTACAACTAGTCCTCAAATTACAACAGTTCATTTAGTGACAGTTCAAAGGCACTAAAAAAGTGACTTATGACCATTTTTCACACTTGTGACCGTTGCAGCATCCTCATGGTATACGTGGTCACTTGAACAAAATTCAGATGCTTGGCAACCGACTCATGTTTATGATGGTTGCACTGTCCTGGGGTCACGTGATCACCTTTTGCAACCTTCTAACAAGCAAAGTCAACGGGGAAGCCAGATTCACTTAACAACTGTGTTACTAACTGAACAACTGTAGTAATTCACTTAACCGTGGCAAGAAAGGATGTAAAATGGGGCAAAATTCACTTAGCAACTGTTTTGAAGAAACAGTTGGGCTCCGTTGTGGTTGTAAGCTTGATTTTATCTTCTTGCATATTTTCTCTCTTCACTTTCCTTTTTTCCAAGTTAAAGAGCCCAAAGTTATTTATAAAACATTATCAATAGCTTTACATTTTTCTGTTTTTACTGCATGTATATATTGTGTTATCCTTTGGTTGTGAGCCGCCCAGACTTTGGCTTTAAGATGCATGGCCATACAAATGTATTTATTTGTTTTTTATCCCTCCTTTATTAATTGACAAGTAACTCAAGGTGGTGAATATATCTAATACTGCTTCCTCCTCCTGTTTTCCTTACAACTACAATCCTGTGAGGTGGCTTGGGCTGAGAAAGAGTGACTGGCCCAAAGTCACCCAGCCACCTTTCAAATAACAACAACAATAATAGTAGTAGTAATAGTAGTGTTGGAAGGGACCTTGGAAGTCATCCAGTCCAACCCTCTGCTCAGGCAGGAAACCCTATACCATTTCAGACAAATGGCTGTCCAGTCTCTTCTTAAAAATTTCCAGTGTTGGAGCATTCACAGCTTCTGGAGGCAGGTTGTTCCACTGGTTAATTGTTATGTCAGGAAATATACCTAAGGTGGGATTAGAACTCACAGTTTCCTTGCAGTTGGCCCAGTGAGTCAGAGAAACCTGCTCATTAAGAATAAGGAATGAAATGGAAATGATTATGTAATAGAAAAATAGGCCATATCAAGGAAAGGTTAGGGCTGTAGCAGTACAGTATATGTTGACTGATAGGGGTGCTTCCTCTTGGTTTAGCTAATCTGAAGGAGGGCCAGCCTTCAGAATGAATGATAAATCAGAGAAAAATCTTGTTATGCTTCAACCATGTAGTACACTGAAGTAGAATTATACAACTATTCATTCTAAGCATCTGTTCAAAATTACAATAGCACTGAAAAAAGTGAGTTACAACTAATCCTCATAGACACGGGATCATAATTTGGGAGCTTGGCAACTGGCGTGTATATACAAAGGTTGCGACATCCTGGGGCCATTTGCGAACTTTCCAGCTGGCCTCCAACAAACAAATCAATGGGGGAAAGCTGGATCCTCTTAACAACTGGGTAATTCGCTTAATTGCAGTGATTCATTTAACAGCGGTGGCCAAAAAGGTTGTAAAATTGAGTGCAACCCTAACAATCATCTTGCTTACCAGTGGAAATTCTGGTCCAAACTGTGGTTATAAGTCGAGGACCACATGTATGTGAAAAGGAATAATATTGCAGCTAATTCACAAAATTCAAAGCATTTAAGCTGCAGCAAAGTTCTCTTGATTTTTGTTCCGTATTGTCTGACAAGTTCAATATACTTCTATGCCCTGAAGAAAGAAAAAAAATCACGCTTTTAATTGTAATCTCACAGTTTTGCTGTTCTTCTGATGTCAGACTTGCATCTCACAAATGTGTAGAATCTCTGTCAAAATCCCAAACCTTTCTGTGAACTTATTCCTCTGCTGACTTGTGTTTCTCAACCTCAGCAACTGTACGGTGAGTGGACTTCAGCTCCCAGAATTGATGTTGCAGGCTGGGGAATTCTGAGAGTTGAAGTCCAGTCATCTTAAAAGTTGCCAAAGTTGAGAAAGGCTGATCTGAGTGAGAGCATCTCAGTTATAGAACTGTCCCCTCATCCCCACCGCTAATCTTCTTTCTCAAGATCCCTCATGTACAGCCAACTACTTCAGGGTAGAAGTCCTTTAAGCTTTCTTGAAACAGATAATCCTTAAAGTTACGACTATAATGAAGCCTGCCCGTCTCAGTAGTAACACGAGACAGCCGTTAAACAGGTCTGTCATGTGACCAGCCTGATTTTATGAGCTTTTTGCAGTGTTTGTTGAGCGAATCCACGGCTAAGCAAACCAGTGGTTTGCTAGGGCATGGTTTTGCTGAAAACTGGACATAAATGTTGTTTTTTGGCAAAACCATCGTGAAACACAATCATGTCACTACAGGATGCCGCAAGCAGCCGTATTCAGCCACTCACACACTCTCAGGCCAACCCACCTCACAGGGTTGCTGTTGATGGGAAAATAGGTGGAGGATTGTACGTTGGATATGTTCACTGCCTTAAATTATCTGTAAAAGCAATAAAGGCAGAATACAAATAAAGAGGCCCTGTTGCCAAGATCCCAAAGTGTGGTCACATGACTGCTGGGGAGTGGAGGTGCATCCATTGGAACTTTGAATCTGGATTGCAAATACCCCCCAGGCAGGTTTGTTGGAACTTCAGATGGTCTCCAAGTAACCAGTCGTAAGTTGAGGACTCTCTGTACTAATTTTGTTGGTTTTAAACTGATTTCTGTCCTTCAAGTTTGTAATTCCTGCTTGGGATGGTTTAGTTTGCTTCTCTTCCCATAAAATCCTCTGGGTTTTACTAGGATAAAAATAATTCAGAGCTTATGTCGCAGTGAACTTGTTAGCTCGCTGAAGCTTTTCATTGTCATTTAGGATTTCTGTTTGGATTGTACTATACTTATTTACCTTTGGGATGAATGCTACCGTTTAACTGTAAACATTACCTTAGGGCAGGGGGTAGGAAACCTTGGCTCTTTTATGACTCGTGGACTTCAACTCCCAGAATTCCTGAGCCAGCATGAAGGAATTCTGGGAGTTGAAGTCCACAATTATAAAAGAGCCAAGGTTGCCTGCCCCTGCCTTAGGGGATCTCTTCTAGTGTCTTGTTTCCAGCTAGCCTATTTGCCTATTTAAAATCTGGTCTTCAGAGATAGATTGCTTCTGCACATGGAGGCTCTAGTACCACCAGCTCCTGAGAGTAACCAAAATAACCATCTCTCTTTGTCTCTCTCCCTGCCTTTTTTTCTCTTTGCAGGTGAGCGTCCATTCCCGTGCAATTGGGCTGGCTGCCAGAAGAGGTTTGCACGCTCGGATGAGTTAGCCCGCCATTTCCGCACCCACACCGGTGAGAAGCGGTTTGCCTGCCCACTCTGCGAGAAGCGGTTTATGCGGAGTGACCACCTGACCAAGCACGCCCGCCGCCACCCAACTTTCCAGCCTGGCATGGTCCGACGATCTGATTGCTACAGAGCCTCCCCTACTGACTCAGCTGGCAGCAGCTTGGCCGGAAGCCCCGCCCCTGGCAGCCCCGCCTCTGACAGCCCCGCCCCTTAAAGGGGGCATGCCACCATGTTTCTTGTCCTCCCAGACCTGGCCTCTAGGGGGAGACCAGATACTATTTCAGAGGCATTTTTTTGATTCAGAAACTTGGTTTCCCCATCACTTCCAGTTATGATTTAATATGCCTTATTTCAGAAAAAAAAAAAAGCTTCTTCTTGTGCTTGGTGGCCATTTTGATTATTGTACAAATCCCTCTCCCTGCTTGCTTCCAAGCTGTAGCCTCTATGCACATTCCCATCCCACCCAAGCTGAGGATGGCAGGATTTGTGGAAACTAATCCAGCAGACTTGATTAAACTTGGTTGATGTTCCTTTGGAACATCCGTTGTGGCCCCCAGTCAGGGGTAACAGATGATTTCCTAGCCCTTGGTCAAAGAGATAGTCCCAACATCACTTTGCCTCAGTTTTCCAGCTGCAAAGAGACTTTATTCCAGGGGTGTGCAACCTTGGCAACGTTTAAGACCGATGGGAGTTGAAGTCCACAGGTCTTAAAATTGCCCAGATTGGACACCCCTGCTTTATTATTGTTGGAACTGTTCAGCTCAACCCTTCCCTATCATGGTGAGAATGCTGATTTTCACATTCATTGTAGCCCTCAGGAAATGAAAGTACCTTGTTTCACTTAGCTTTAAGCCTCTCTTTCTGGCCAACCTACAGATAAAGGAGAAACGATTGACTCTTCGCATTTAGAAAGAGACTGTGGTGGAAACTGCTCTCTATGATTTTTGGCCCTCTTGTGTTCAATAATCAGAATTAAATTGCCTCTGAGTAGGGAGGGACCATTTTAGCCATCAAGGCTAACAGCAAAACATATGAAATCATGGCTTTCCATCCCGTCTCCCCATCCCTGGCCTAAATTGATTGTCTGCAAACCATCTTTTGGGGAAATGTTCATATTGACGTAGGCCCTTTGACACTAGAACTGCAGCAAAAGTGGGAGATGATTCTTTTTCCCCACAGGGAAATTGGGTGTTGGTAACTAACCTTTTGACCTGATACTGTATGTAAATATATATCCCCCCCCCCAGGTCAACTTTACTTAAGGTAAAAAAGATGAGGACCTGTTTCTACGGGTGTATCTGTTTCAGGGTGTGTGTGTGTGTGTGCGCATGTGTGTTTATGGTTTTTATAAAATATGTATTTATTCCTTTAAAGATAGAATGCAGGAGACCAGTGGTAAAGTTTTATTGTCTGAATGGTTGGCACATGGATGAACTAAACCTGAAAGGAATGGGATTTTTAGTATGACTCAGGACACCTAAAAGCACTTTTTCTCACTTTCATGGGGCTGTGGCAACTGCTCTGCACAGCTGTACACCAGGCAAGTGTGTATGTGTGTGAGTTCCTTGTTTAAAAATGGATGCTTTAATGCTTTTGGTGATGATGGTTCTTTGCAAGCTGTCAGGTGTCTCTCAACAAGGCTAGACAGGAAGCAGGCCCAAGCAGGCATTTGAGGATACAAAGCTCCAGTAAGTAGATTTATGGTGGAAAAATGAATGCAGCCATTATGAAAGAATTTCAGTAATTGCTCTGTATTAAATGAAAAGTACGTGTTTTGTGAAATCCAGCTTTATTTTCTGGTGGCTTCTAGTGCCCATAAGCCATAGCTGGTGTGAAGCTGCTGGTCTAGTATTAGGCTATTTGCTTTGGATTTGGAGAGAATTGGCTCTTATATAAAAGCATCTTTGATTTCCTTCAGTGCTCTGCTTCTGAAAAACGTAAATCCATTTATGCAGACATGGCTGTCTTTGCACTTGCATTTTGAGAACAAGCCATGCTGTCACCATTCTTAGCCTGGCAAATAAGGTGGAATAGGATAATGAGATCTGGGCAGAAGTGCCATTTAGATGTTTCAAGGGATAGCAATAGAAGGAACTGGGAAGCAAAAAGCAGGAGGGAACAGATGTTGCCATATTAATGAGTCTTCCCCTTGGCAATATAGGTGGTTCTCGACTTACAACAGTTCATTTGGTGACTGAAGTTAAAACAACCCTGAAAAAAGTGACTTCCGAACGTTTTTCACACTGTGCAGCATCCCCATGGTCACGTGATCAAAATCCAGATGCTTGGCAACTGACTCATATTTATGATGGCTGCAGAGTCCCGGGGTCACGTGATCACCTTTTGCGACCTTCTGACGAGCAGAATCGACGGGGAAGCCAGATTAGCAACTGTATTACGCAACAACTGCAGTGATTCATTTAACAACCGTGGAAGAAAGGCTGTTGTAAAATGGAGCAAATTTCACGTAATAACTGTCTCATTTAGCAACATAGATTTTGGGCTCAGTTGTGGTCGTATGTCAAGGACTGTACTGTGCAGGTAGTCCTCAGCTTACGACCACAATTAGAACCGGAACATTCATGGTGAAGCGATGTAGTCGTTTAAGTGAGGCATCCCTTAAACAGGCATTTTACGATCTTTTTTGCCGTGGTTATTAAATGAGTCGTCGTGGTTGTTAAGCGAGATATCACATGGCCACTTGCGAGCGTGCCCGCTGGCTTCCCCCATTGATTTTGCTTGTCAGAAGCCAGCTAGGAAGGTTGCAAATGACCCTGGGATGCTGCAGGGGTCATAAGTGCAGTTGCCAGGCAACCAGATTGTGATTAGGTGACCGCTTGGAATACTGCAGTGGTTGTAAGTGCGAAGAACTGGTCATAAGTCACTTTTTTCAATGCAATTGTAAATTTAAAAACAGTTTACTTACAAATGGTCGTAAGTAGAGGACTACCTGTAACTTAGGCTAACCCTGACAGCAATCTTTCCCTTGGGTTGACTCCAGCTTCTAAAGCAGGAGTCCCCAATCTTGGCAGCATTAAGATTTGTGGACTTCAACTCCCTATGCTGGCTGGGGAATTCTGGGAGTTGAAATCCACAAATCTTAAAAGTTGCCAACATTGGGGACCCCTGTTCTAAAGTTCCTAGTCTGGGAGGGGAAGGGAGTGGTTAAGGATTGTCTGATTGGGACAGTGAGGATTACAAAGCAATTGAGGTAAGCGGAATGGTAACTGGGGAGAGGAGAATGTACACAAAGTAGCCCAGGAAATAATATTCACCTGGTTTAACTTCAAATAGGAATCCAACTGGAGTAGCATTAAATCTTGTGTCTTCAAATGCAGCCCTGTGGACTGATTCCAGGATGCACTGCCCCATCCTTATTTATTTGAACTCAGGACCCCATTGATCCTAGGCCTTACAGATTTCCAGTGGTCAGAAGCAATGGCAGGACAGAGAATTTATGGTATTGGAAAGAGGCTCTGTAGCCAATGAGTTAATCCACAACTGTCCATTGCAAGAAAGCAATCTGGATATCCAGCATAGAGTTCACTGGTGCGTTTGATCATTGGTTCCAGACTGATCATTGCTCTTGACATAAGGAAAGCTTTCTTATCATTGAACAAGAATATGCTTTTGCATAAGTTTAAGACCAATTTTTTTGTGTCCTGGCACTGTAGGAAAATAAAACGAGGTTAGATGTCTTCTTTCGCTTGAATAACTTCTGCTCTAGAAGTTGTGGGTGCCTATCGTATTTAGATTTCTGATGTGCTCCGGGAGTGAAGTGGAGTAAATACCTTATCCCATACATGTCATTAGGCAATTGATTTTTTTTTATAGATAGACAAATCGATATATTTAAAAAATACCCATCCTTCCTCTTATATAATCAAACTGGTATTTTATTAAAGGAAAGTACAGTATATTTTATTTCTTTTGAAATAGTAATGAAAGCTTGCGCTTACTGCTGGAATGTATTTTTGTAGAAAAAAAATCAAGTCATGTTGCACTTCCAAAGTTTTAGAGGAGAATTCTGATTTTGGTGGAGATACTACAGTATTTTTTTATTAGAACAAAAGACCCCTCTTAATCCTTTCCCCATGCATTTTATAACTGATAGTCTCCTCTGCTGAGATACTGGCTACAGGAAGAGGGGAAAATAATATCCAGTATGTAGGAAATAAACATCTTACCAGAACCCCCACCTTTGCCAGTCTGCCATGATTTTTAAAGGTTTATAATCCCAGAACCTCTATGGCAGTTGCTAGATCGAAAAGTGATGAGAATGGTTTTTCAGATGCATTTATTTTACATGATTATATACACATGTTTATGCTCTAGTGGATCCTCTGCTTTAAAATCCATCTCTGTATTTTGATCAGTGTATCTGTTGCATGCTGTTGTGTGCTGTGTTTGAATTGAGAAGGAGTTATTTTCATTTTCTCCAGATCTGTATTTTTAATAATAAGCACTGACGTTTGGTGCACCATTTTGTGTGTATTTTCTCTGTTCTATTTTTAAATAAAACAAACAAAAACAGGCTCTTCTCTTTAACCTATGTGCATGAAGAGATTTAACATTTTTGTTTGTATGAAAAGATTTTAACATTTATATATTTTGACTTATTTGCTGAGTGGTGTGGTAAACTGGTGGTGAAGAGTTAAATCTTAGGTAGTGGCAGATATTTCTCTCCTAGGGCACAAAGCAAAAATATCTGCTGCAAACTCCTCATGGCATCAGGAGGGGCATCCAGCCAGTAAGTGCTCAGCTCCATCCAGTTGCCCTAACTACCCCAAATTAAGGGATCACAGGGTCATAAAAAAGTTTATATGTGATTTATTCACTGCTAATAAAATAAGATAAATACATTACATTGAATCATTAAAATGAAAATTACAAATCATGGAGGTATTTGTACAGGAGTTTTTTTTTGTTTCTAAGGAAAAGGGTACTTTACCAAAAATCCACTTCTTTTTTTTATTATTATTATTTTTTAAAATTTTACAATAAAATTCCCTTCCCCAAACCCTCCCAACCCACCCCAATACCCTCCCCCAATCTTCCCAGAGCTGAATACAGGCTTAATTAAAACTTAAAAGAAAAAAATTAAACACCAATAAACCATAAACAAATTTGATTATAGTCATTAAACAAATTATAAAATACTTTAACACCAATATATATAGAAATCAGAAAGAGGAAAAAAAAAGAAACAAGAAAAAAAAGAAAAAAAGAAAAAAGTAATAATAATTATACTTCTAATTATACTTCTAAATAATATCTTAAACTTTAAATATAAATTATTCAAAAACTAAATAATATTTTTTTATATCGTACTTATATTGTACGAAATTTATCCATCTTTTCCACACCAAAAAATACTTCTCTTGCGATTGCTCTTTCAAGAAAGCCGAAATCTTTGCCATTTCCGCTAAGTAGGAAACTTTAAAAAACCATTCTTGCAAGGTAGGCAAAGATTCCTTCTTCCAACACTGCCCTATTAACAACCTGGCCGCTGTAGTTAAATTTAACATTAATATAGTCTCTTTGTTATCACAATCCGAAACAATACCCAGCAAAAACAGTTGTGGGGTAAATTGTATCCTTCTTTTAAAAATTCTTTGAGTATTCCACCATATCTTAATCCAAAAAGCTTTTATGTTTTTACATGACCACCAAATATGATAATAAGTAGCATCCAAGCAACCACATCTCCAACATTTAGGCTGCAGGTTTGAATACATGCGAGACATTTTCTGTGGGTCAAGGAGCCATCTATAAAACATTTTATAAAAATTTTCCCGTAAATTTTGGGCTTGTGTAAATTTAACATTCCTCACCCAAATAATCTCCCAAGTATCTAATGGAATCGGTTCATCAAAGTTTTGTGTCCATTTAACCATACAATCTTTAACTAATTCTGCTTCTGAGTCCAATTCCACTAACACCCCATAAATTCTTTTGATGTGGGTTCAACTTTGATCTCTAATTTGTTTTAACAAATTCTCATCCTGTCTAAGCAGACCCACATTATAATCTACTTTCCACCTATCCAATAGTTGTCTATACTGAAACCATGAATAAATAATATTTTCTTGTGCTAGCTCATCCATACGTTTTAATTGCCAATTTTTACCATCCCATCGAAGTAATTGTGCATAAGAAATACTATCCATCTTAACTCCTCTCCTTATCCCTTCTATCGCATGCCATGGGATAGCCCATAATGGAATTCTTGAATCACTTCTATAATATTTCTTCCAAACCCGAAGTAAGGAAGTTCTTAAAATATGAGACTTAAAAACCCTATCCATCTTCTTATTAAAAATTAAATAGGCATGCCATCCAAAAAGTAAATCCCATCCCTCCAGGAGGAGTATATCTACATTTGTTAAATTAACCCAATCACTAATTAATGTTAACGCCACAGCATCATAATACAATTTCAGATTCGGTACCTTGAGTCCACCTCTCTCTCGAATATCTTGTATGATTTTAAGTTTTACTCTTGGTTTTTTCCCTGCCCAGATGAATTTATTGATACCTTTCTGCCATTCATCTACATTTGCTTCTTTCTTTAAGATAGGTATCATTTGAAATAAAAAAAGAAACTTTGGCAAGACATTCATTTTGATCGCTGCAATTCTCCCCAATAGGGATAATTGCAACTTTTTCCAATTATCCAAATCCTTTTGTATTTTAACCCACAGCCTTTCATAATTATTTTTATACATAGTTTTGCATTGGAAGCAGATAAAATAACCCCCAGATATTTTACCCTGTTAACAACCTTGAAATCTGTCAACCTAACCAGGGTCTCCTTGTCCAAGTTGGTCATGTTTTTAGGCAATATTTTAGTCTTATTATTGTTAATTTTAAAACCCGAAACTTGTCCATAATGATGTATCAATTGTAACAACTCCATTACAGAGTGAGTTGGTTGAGATAAAGTGACAACCAAATCATCTGCAAAAGCCCTTAATTTACATTCTTTTTTATTAACTTCTATTCCTTTTATTTTCTGTGATTCCCGGATTTTAATCAGCAAAATTTCCAAGGTTAAAACAAACAACAATGGCGACAATGGACAACCCTGTCTAGTCCCCTTTTCAATTGAAAATACCTCAGATAAACCTCCATTAACTATAAGTTGTGCCGTTTGTTTTTGATAAATAGCACGAAGAGCCTGTAAAATTTTTTCTCCAAAGTTCATTTCCTCAATTAATCTTAACATAAATTGCCAATTTAACTGATCAAAAGCTTTTTCAGCATCTAAAAATATCAATCCTGCAGAAACTTCGTTGTTTTTATCCAAATATTCTATTAAATTAATAATTTGTCTAACATTATTCTTCATATACCTTCCAGTTATAAAACCTGTTTGATCCATATGTATTAATTGATTCAACACACTCATAAGTCTATTGGCTAGAATTTTCGAAAAAATCTTATAATCTACATTCAAAAGAGATATAGGTCTGTAATTCTTTGGTAGAGTAAGATCTTGGTCTTCTTTTGGAATCAGAGATATAAAAGCTACCCCAATCCACTTCTATTATTTATTTGTTTATTACCAAAATGGGCCGATGAGCATCACTTTGATGAGTCCAAGTTATCAGAACCCGCATGTCTCGACATTATCTAATCTGGTGTCTTCCAGGTACATTGGGATCATATCCTAGAATTCAAAAATAGCAGTCCTGTTGGAATTTTCATGTTGACGAATTCTAGAAGCTGCATCTAAACAATCTGGAAGATGCCAGGTCTAGAAAAGGTGGTGCAAATCACAGCTTCAGCCTCTGTATGGTTATCTACAATATTTTTAAAAACTTATTATCCTGGGCACAGGTTCCATTGGACACAACGATTCCTGAAGGGAAAAAAGAAGTAGGGATGTCTGCAAAGTGGTCAAAAAGTTCAAAATGGCAGCCACAATCATGTCAATATAGCATCATATATTGCTACATATATCTCAACTTTTTAAAACACTCTGTATACAAGTTATATTCTGTAAGATTCTCTAGTAAGCTAAAGGAGACAAATCAGTCATTTGGGTTGATACGGTTCTTTTTTAAATAACTGCCCCAGGATTCACAGCTTTATACAATCTGCAGCTAAATGATAATTTAGGCTTCACAGAATACACTACCCAGATACCAAGCAAACTACATGCAACCTCAGCATATTGCATGAAAACATGTATTTAAATCCACATTTTATTTAAATGTATTGGCCATCCAGTTTCAGCATGTAATGTTGCAAGGGTATTGCTGTTAGATCTTCCTCCCCTTTGCAATAATAAAAGCAGGAGAACCAATCTTGATATTCTCAGTGGGCTTTCAGCATGTGCTGACAGTTGTGAGGATCAAATGAAAGGTCAGTATCTAATTTCTATGTCTTCCACACCGGCATAGCAGCATCTGTCTACTTTCATAATTGCTTGTGGAACTGGACTGTCTCCTGAGCTGTATTTCTCCTGGGGGCAAAAGCCCATTTAACAATGCAGATACAAAGCGTTTCTCAACGATGGCAATTTTAAGGAATGTGAAACTTTTAACTGCCAGAATTCCACAGCCAGCATGCATGCATACTGCTCTAAGGATGCAACGATGGAAATCTCAAGTTCAGATTTGCCAGTTTTATTATTTGAGCCTTTTGATTGTAGGGAAAAGCTCTAAATCTTCATTTCTTACTTTATTTTAAAATCTGTATATCAATGAATTTCTTTTCATAAACTACAGTCATTTTTGAACAGGCACCTTCATAGCCACCTTAAAGCAAGCCAGCTGTGTTGCCATGCAAAGCCCGGAAGGGACCTGCCCTATTTTATCCAATGGCGAACGCGCATTCCTTATGTTGTCCTTAACTAAGATGGCTGCGAAATTTTCAGCGTCTCTATCCCGTGCTGCACACCTTTGACCTCTGCCTTAAAGTTATAGCCGACGTCTTTGCGGAACATGCGCCCTTGGGACCCAGCTTCTTTTCCTTTAAGTAAGATGGCAACCTTGTTCCTTACTTCCTACGACGTCTTGCCCTTAGTGGAGGCGGTAGAGCTGGCTTCTTTCGTCGCCCTGATTCTGCGCATGCGCCATTAACTTTGGAACGATACTTTCTTGCCCAAAAGGAAGATGGCCGCAGCCTGAAGCTGCGAAAAATCAGCTGAGGGGAAGCGACGGTTGGGGTATTCCGCGACCTGCTTTTTTCTCCTCATGCACCGCCGGGATGCTCTGCTCGAGCGGCTTCTTCCGCGGCATCGAATGTCCCTACGGGCAGGCCTGCGGGAGGCCTTACTGCCATTTCAGACACCCGCCCGGGGCCCAACACACCTCCGATGGCCCTATACCGCCTCGACGCCTTTTGGCCCTGTCTGCTCCCGACAGACGCCCCGCCACACTCGGAGGTACTCGGACAGCATGGTGACCTTTCCTCCAACTGCGGTCTGAGGAAAAAGCCCTCTCGCTATGTTCCGTGGCGCTGTTGAACTCGGGCTGGAGACGAAAAGCATCGGCGTCCCTGTGTCTCGTCGGGTAAAGGCGGGGACGTGACTGGCTTTTCTTAGGTTAAAGAAATCCCCTGCAACACCCCCCCCCGGCGGCTTTATAACCCACCCTGTCTCGTGGGATGAGGTGTGGTCGGGGAGGGGATCATTCAGGCGAGGCTTCTTCCTCGCCCTGATCTGGGGAAGGAGAACTAACCTTGTAAGTGTGAGGGAATTTCCCAAGAGTGTTTGGGATGGGAGGAAAGCAAAGGAGAGCTTCCCTTTTCCCGGAGCAGAATCGCTCATACCCCAATGGGGTAGGCAGGAGCAGCCATTTACATGCGTGCAGCAGCTCTCCTGAACGGGGTGGGCAGAATGAAGCCTCCCGGGGCAATTACTCCTATTCCCTGACTCCCATATCGCATCTGCGTAAGAAAAAATAATGTGTATGTTCGTAAGTTATTGTAACTAATTAAAGAGGTTTTTTTTAAAAAAAAAACTTGTCCTGGAGAGAGAGAGAGTCCTGGAGAGAGGGAGGGAGGGAGAGAGAGAGAGAGAGAGAGAGAGAGAGAGAGAGTGAGTGTAGACACTTGCCTCCTACCATTCTATGCCTTCTCGATTCACAGTTGCTTTGTTTGTACGAGGCTCTTTCCTGGCAAGGCATAATTTGTGGGAATCGATGTCATGAAGTGTGGGCGTGGTCATGTGTACAGTTAGCTTTAGAAATGGCGTGGTAATTAAATGGAGCCTCTGCATTTAGAAAAGGTTTTGTCCCTGACTGTGTGCTGATAGGGATGGGCAGAGTAAAAGGGCCACTCTGCTTCCTGGCTTGCTTCAGGTTAGGTCAGTAAATATGCAAGATTTTGAAAACAAGTTGCCAACCTGCTTGCTAGGTAGTTGCCACGGAGCCTTACTTTTTCCAGTTGCTCCTGTGCTGTGCAAAAGAATAGAGAATAGAAAATAGAATAGAATATAATTTTATTGTCACTTTAAATGTACACTAATCAGCATACATTAAAATGAAATTGTGTTGCATTATGCATATATCCACATACACACACACATACACATATGGCACAGAGAAACATCACAGTCTAGTTCGAATGTATACATATACATTCAGTTTCCAAGAAGGTGAATTAATAAGACACCACTGCACTTTTTGGTTTAGTTTAAGCGGTTTTTAAAATTAAATTGGTGGGGAAAGGAACCTGGTAGGTAATGTTTATGGTCAGGGAAAAGTGTATATCATGCTTGTTCCTCCGAGCTATACAGATGTAACCTGGCTATAAGGTTCTTCCTGCTTTAAGATTATACAGGTAATCCTCAATTTATGACCACAATTGAGCCCAAAGTTTTTATTGCTAAGCAAGTGAGTTGTGTCCCATTTTACAACCTTTTTGCCAGAAGTGTTAAGCGAATCACTTCAGTTAAGTGAATCTTGTGGTTGTTAAGTGAATCTGGCTTTGCATATCAGAAACCAGCTGGAAAGGTTACAAATGGTAATCACATAACCTCAGGACAATGCAATTGTCATCAATACATGCCAGTTGCCAAGAGCCTGAATTTTGACCATATGATCATGGGGATGCTGCAGTGGTCATGTGAAACCAGTCATAAGTCGCTTTTTTCAGTGCCATTGTAAATTCGAATTATCACTAAACAAATGGTTGTAAGTTGAGACTGCCTATATCAGTGATGGTGAACCTTTTAGAGCAGCGGTTCTCAACCTATGGGTCGTGACCCCATTTGGGGTCGATCGACCATTTTTCAGGGGTCGCCAAAGGCGGCGATCCGCCATTTTCTCCCCTCCGGGGGCGGCGCCGCGCATGCACGCCGCGCATGGGGGCGCCGCCGCGCATGCACACCACGCATGCGCATAACGTTTGTGTGACGGGGGTCGCCGTCACACAAACGTTGAGAACCGCTGTTTTAGAGACTACCCAAACTACAACCCAAAACCCACTTATGCATTGTCGAGTGCTGGGTAGGTGTGGCCCATTGGTGGTTGCAGTGGTAACGGCAGACTAGGTGGGACTAAAAAGTTCAATCATTCATTTCCAACTTTGCAAGATCTTTTTTTTCCCCGCGAGAAGTTAAAATTGACTGATTGAACCCTTTTTTTTTTTTTTTGCACACGGTGGTGGAAGCCTAAAGCGAAAAGGTTTTATAAAACCCAGCTGAAGGCCTAGGACTGGGGCAACGGCGCGCATGTCCACAGAGAGGGCTCTGAGTGCTGCCTCTGGCACCCGTGCCATAGGTTCGCCACCACTGACCTATATCATGTGTTTCTTTTTAATTTGACATGTGCATTTTGTAATTCTTCTGCATCATAATGATATATTTGGTGGTGTTGTACATTGCCATTAAGTACTTTATATCCTCAAAGATTTATATATATAAAAAGATGTTACATAAGAGGAGCAAGTTTTACTGGACAAGACTGAGACTAACAGAGGATTTAAAAATGACAGACTCCAGGAATGATATGGAAAAAGATGTACATTGGATATACCAATGAAACGGGCTGATGTCCTAAAAGGATACATAAATAACAAATCCAAAAAGCAATCTGGATGACTCTCCTATATTGGATTTAGAAAGAGACTTGTTCAAGTTTTAAAGAATTTTGTGAGAAGGGAGAAAGAAAAATGAAAAGAAATCAAGTTCTAGGACAGTGGTTGAGATGTGTTTAAATATTAGTAGCTCTGAGCTTGGCGATTTGGTTACAAACATTTTGTTTCCATTCAGGGGGACATCTTCAATGCGCTTTGAATTGTGCTCATCTGTCAGAGCACCGCCCTTCAAACACCTTTTTGTGTGATATAAATTGGTGTGGGTGTTATTTGTCCAGATGTTTCTGAGTGATGGTCTAGTTTTGGGCTGTTTGATTGGCTGGTTTTTGTTGATGGGCCATAGTCTTTGGTGTTTAAGCATTGTCCATGTGATGCAAATGGTGTTTGTTCATTTGGTTGCTTCTGAGTCATGGTCTGGTTTCGGGTAGTTTTGATGGCTGGCTGTCATTGTGGGGGGTTGTGATTTTTGTTGTTGTGTGGCGGGGTGCCTGTTTGTTTTAAATGCTGCCTTTGGGATTGCGGTTGGAGTAGTTCTTTCGTTCTCAGTGGTTGGTAGATTGGGTTGATGTCAATGTGCCTGTTTATTGACTTATTGGAGGAGGACAGTTCTAGGACAGTAATTGCAGGGATTATATATCAAGTTTGTTAGAAATAAAAGGAAGAATATAAAGTTGTTATATTTGATCAAGGTTAAAATAAATATTAATATTGGAGAGTTTAGTATAGTGCATACCAAACTGACATCAGGCTAGAAACAGTGGTGTTATGTGCTCCTGGCTACTTTCGTTCGTGACCAGAGGCAAGCTCGCCTGACCAATAACCAGCCAAGACACAGTGAAGGCCTTTTGTTTCGTTTATTGCAATAAGCGGGGAGAGAAGCTATCAAAGCTTGGTTCTCTTCAAAGTTTTAACCCAAAATATCTCCTTCTTTTATTCATCCCTATCACCGGCCGCTACAGCCCTCCTCTTTCCCCATTGGCTGAGGTAGTATGAGGTTACACTCTTTCCGTCCGCCTATACACATTTCCTGATAACATACTAAATCATATTCACATATACAATAAGAATAAGAAAAAATATTTTCTTATGGTTATTTTAAACTCAGTATATATTTATGTCCCCATTTTAAACAATAAGTTCTTTTCCTGTTCTCCATTCAACCTTCCTGGCTAGCCATTTCCTTAAAAACAACTATTTATCTATTTTATTACTTCCCTCTTCCTTTCTCAGACCCAGCTATTTTTGCCTATATGGTTATCTTACTTCCTTAATGTTATCTCTTTCTGACTCTCACCATCTGTATTTTTTTCTATTCAGTTAGTTTCCATTGTATTGTATTTTTAACTGACTGAAGATTTATCATATTGATGTATATTTATCAATCCCCCCTGTATTTCTGTATACTCTGATGAATCTTCATTTTTGGCTATATTAGATAACATAAATTGAATCTGTACATCTTCTCCAGAGATGTTTTTCGCTACTGACCCCAATGTTTTGGTGCAAAATGAAATACAGCAGGGTATACATTGGAGACAGACACAACACATAATACCTATCACAACTATAAACACTAGTCCTATAACTATTTGTTTTAATCATTCAAACTTGGGAAGCCAATTTGTTAACCAACTCCAATCACCCCACATATTTTCATACTTTTGTTCAGGAGCTTTGGCCACATTCCTGATTCCTTTTGCAATGTCCATCACTGCTTTATGATTGTCAGCTACCTTTAAATCCCACAAACAAATTTTTACCTTTATTTCCCAGGCTGTTCTGGTGTGTTGTCTTCAGTAATATTAGAAGTAGAATCCACCCTTCATGATTATTACACAGTATTTCACACCCAAAAATTGATCCACAATTACAACAATAACAATAACAATAATCACTAACTATTACAGAGGTAGCACATCTACCGCCTAATTCTTACAATGTACAATTCTACATTTTCAGTTTCTAATGGTATGACTTCGGACTTAATTATTCATTTTATTTGTAACAAACAACTTTTATTTTTCTGATGAGTCATCACCAACATCTTTGTTCTTCATCTGGGGTCACCTGAAATTCTAATAAAGATATTCAAAATAGATAGGGGTTCTGGTCCACTACCCATTCAAGTCCTTTTAAATGTGGCTTTCAGTCCTTGTCCTGGAATAACCGTCTACCCTCTTTCAGGTCCAGTCACCACCTTTGCTCATGTGTAGTGAGTCCAACCCTTCTCAGCCCTCCGGACAGCAGATATAACAAGGAACTTCCTTTCTTTGGTTATAGAAGTTCCTCCTTCCATTTACGATTCAGCACCCACTGTCCCAGCTGGATTTTATGGACTGGAAATTCCAAAGGAGTTGTTTGCGCCACCAAGCCTTCTGTCAAAGAGAAGACAGAGACCCCAGTACTTGTTCTACATTTAGCTATTTGTCTTCCTCCTTTGAGAGCCTTAACCCTTTATTAACCCTTTTACATATCAAACATCCTTCTGTAGCCCTTTGGGCTATCCCATAAATTCCAAGGGTAGCATAGAATTTCAAATACATTTCCACCTATGCTTTAATTTCCCCTCATATAGTTTTTGGATCACCATTCTTGCAGTACCTTGTGATAACCACAGAATCTCCTTAAGACCATTTTTGTTGTTTGGTAATTATAAATAATATATTCTAGATATTTTACCTCCTTTCATACCAATTGGGCTTTATTTGCTAAACACCCTCAATCCTTTCTTCTGCCAAAAAGTTGCTTTCCCATTTCTTTATAATTCCCACAATAAGATCTTACAAAATTGGGAAGCTACATAAAAATGTATTTGCTTCCACATCTTAAAAGGGGAGGAAAGAAAAGAAAGAAAAAAAATCATTTGTCCTGTATCAGATAGACTACACTTGTCCATGGAAGCTCTATCAAAAATTGTCACATTTTTCTTTCTCCTCCCCCTTTCACCCTGATTAGATACCATGTTACAAAAATATAACTCAATAAACTTATTGTAAATAACACATTCAGGATTCTAAAAGATAAAGCACATAGGCTCACCAATTAGCATTGGGCCAACATTTCTGGAATGCCTTTTTGTCTCAGGCAAATAACATTCAAATCACTCTTGTGACAGCACATCAAAGAACACTAGGATAGCTAAGAAGACAAAAGATTGTCTCCCCCTTCCCCCACTCACTAAACCAGACAGAGTAAAAATTTATACAAAACTTTTGCTTGAAACAGCCCTCAGGAGGAAAATTGCCATAACATTTACAAAAGTGGCTTGCCAATACCTCCTTCCTAGGGCTGAACAAAAATAAACCAGCCCCAAAACACTCAGCCAACCCTCATGGCTAAAGCAGGATTTGAACTCAAATCCAGCCTTGCAGCCTGTGGCTATAACCCTGAAACCAAATTGGTTTTCTATAAAGATTTCCCTCCCCCTCCTTGGCTCCAAGGAAAAGGAAAACAAATTGTGCACACACAGTATGCAGCAATTAATCATCTTTTCTGCAGTAGCAAGGAGTCCCAAAGACACATATTTATCAGATGTTAAATAAAACATCATAAGATTGTTCCTTTGACAAGAATACCCTCAAATGCGTTATTAAGGATAAATCCAAACTAAAATGCAAAGGAAAATCACTGAAGCATGCCACACATACAAAAACAGAATATCAGAGTTGGATAGGACATTAGAGGTCCTCTAGTCCAACCTCTTACTGAAACAGGAAACTCTATCCATTTCAGACCCTATCAATTTCTAACCTTCTCCCAAAAATCTCCAATAATGAAGCATCCACAATTTCTGGAGAAAATTATCCCATTGATTAATTATCCTTACAGTCAGGAAATTTTACCCAATTTCCATTCTTTAAAAACACACATACACACAAACAAACATGCAGACAGAAACTGCCTCCCCCCCTTTTTTCTTCTTCTTCTTTTTGCATCTCTTACTTCTCCAAGGCAGAAATTCTTGGGTTAAAAAAGTAACAAACTAAACATTTTTAAAAGGATTGCTCAAAAATTTCACCCCCCTTCAATAGCTCTTCCACCATGGGCTTTAAACCCATTCTTCCTTCCAATGTAATGTTATACTGTTTCTGATGTACAGCTTCTCCTGGTTGTTTAAGAGTTACTTTTAAGGGTTTAATTTGAACCCTTCCCCTATTCCCCTCCTTGGCCCAAACTGAGGGGTTCACTTTTCTTTGAGCCTCCTCACTTAAGGCCATAATGTTTACCATTATTTCCCTTTCATTTCCCATAATAACAATCCCCAATTTACCAATTAAATCCCTTCCAACCAAATTACAGCTCCCTTTAACCAATACAAAGTTCAGGTCCTTTTACTACTGTCTGGACCATAGCTGATTTAAATATTGTTGTTTCTACTACATGTCCATAATTCCCTGATCCTTAATCTTCCCTGTCCCAATTTGCATTCCTGGAGGTAAAAGTTCAGGGTAAATCTAGTGGTCCAGAATCCACCAAGTACACCCTTTCCTCCTCCAGGGATCCAACCTTTAAGGTTTATCAGGGGTTCCTAAAAAGCTGAACCAGAAAACAGATTAGTCCCCTGACACCCCTAATCCTCAAAATTCACCAAATTTGCTAGTTCTTCCCCCTCCTTCTTCTTAAGGTACCATACTCATTTTCTCAGTGTCCTTTCTCCTTACAAAAGGCACATTTATTTATTTAAGGGCTGGGGAAAATTTTTCTCCTAGAGATTTATATCCCCTGGTGCCAACTGGCTGTCCTCACCCCCAGCCTGCCTTACTGATTTCCTCTTCCCCATCCTCTTTGCTGGCCTGTTTGCAATAATTGAGCCATGATTTTTATCTTATCTTATGTTTATCTCTCTCCTCTTCTCACTTCGCATATACTTTCTAAGCCTCTTTTACCGCTAATAAATCTTCTATTGTTTTAGTTTTCCATCTGTCTAATTTCTGCATTTGTACCCTAATACCTTCCCATGCTTTCCATTGGTCCTAAAAAAAAATTCTAACCTGTTTTCCTACTTCAATAGAATCTTCTATTAGTTTGGGCAATTCTTTCCTAGATTGCCTGATTTCAAAAGCTGTTAGGGGGGACAATTCCCCCCCCCCCCTTGGAGAGAGGTTTTCTCCTCTCTTGTCACCTTCCAAACTATAGGAACCTCAAGAAATACATAGCTTTCTACTTAACTCTTTCACACAAAATAGCAGATCAGAGTTCTCGCCTTTCATCCTGGCCAGGCATAAAACTTCACACAGCTCCTTTCTTTCTCTCTCTCTCTCTTTCCCTCTCTTCCATCTGATTATTTCCATTCTTTTAACACCTTCCATTGTCCTTCTAATTACTAAGAAACTACCCTTCTTCACCCTTTCTTGCTTTTACACCAGACACAAAAAAATTCCAAATGCTTCACCCCAGGCAAAACAATCATTCTTATTTTCAAGGAGCTTTTCCAAAGCCAATGAGCTCCATCTCCCAAATTTTCCTTTTGGAATAAGATCTTGTTGTTTTGTTGTATATTACTGTTAGAGGGTCTCTCCCTCCCCTCCCCCAGGTCTTTAGAAATGAGTCAATATAAACACACAGACCATTAAACATAATTTCCAGACCTTTCCACTTTTACTCTTTTAGGGCACTTGTAGCTTGTTCTCCAGGCGGTGGGGAAATGCAAGGAGCGTTTCTGATAGACTTTAACCACTCCTATCCATTCCCCATTGCTCTAAGCTAAGCTGAGAAGCCCAATTTAATTTATTGGCTGGCCAAACGTGTACTTAGGCCAAATATATACTGTAATGTATCATCCTTCCTTTGTTCAAATGCCTTGTTTAAAGCATTGACTTAAAACACTTCAACATTCTCCCTAAGGGATTCCCATCTCCCTAAGGGGGTTCATTCCAGAATGTAAATACCTTTCCTCTTTTTCCTTATTGGCCGGCACACTGGCCGGGGAGGCGTCCCTCCTCTTCAAACTCTTATTGCCCATTAACACCTCTCTGATATACAGATACCCCTCTGGTATCTTACCTGTCAGGCTGAGTTGAAGTCCTTCCTTAGGTCGGCCGACTTTCCCTTAGGTTTTCACTGGGTCCTGGCTTTCATCTCGGGATCTCCAATTCCTCCTTGTTTGAGCAGGGGCAATCCGACCTTTAGGGCTGGGAAAAACTTACCCAGGTGCGCACTCCCCGTTCGAATATCCCCGGCTGCCAAAGATGGAACGGATGCAAATCCCGGAGGAGCCCCCAAGGCTGTTATGTGCTCCTGGCTACTTTCCTTCGTGACCAGAGGCAAGCTCGCCTGACCAATAACCAGCCAAGACACAGTGAAGGCCTTTTGTTTCGTTTATTGCAATAAGCGGGGAGAGAAGCTATCAAAGCTTGGTTCTCTCCAAAGTTTTAACCCAAAATATCTCCTTCTTTTATTCATCCCTATCACCGGCCGCGACAGCCCTCCTCCTTCCCCATTGGCTGAGGTAGTATGAGGTTACACTCTTTCCGTCCGCCTATACACATTTCCTGATAACATACTAAATCATATTCACATATACAATAAGAATAAGAAAAATTATTTTCTTATGGTTATTTTAAACTCAATATATTTATGTCCCCATTTTAAACAATAAGTTCTTTTCTTGTTCTCCATTCCTCTCTTCTTATCTTATTTGGCATGGTTTCCTGCTTTCCTATACTTTCTGGCTAGCCATTTCCTTAAAAACAACTATTTATCTATTTTATTACTTCCCTCTTCCTTTCTCAGACCCAGCTATTTTTACCTCTATGGTTTATCTTACTTCCTTAATGTTATCTCTTTCTGACTCTCACCATCTGTATTTTTTTCTATTCAGTTAGTTTCCATTGTATTGTATTTTTAACTGACTGAAGATTTATCATATTGATGTATATTTATCAGTGGGATCATGACTTCTAGGCCCAGCTTAGACCAAATGCCAGCTGGGTGACCTTGGGCAACTCATTTTCTCTCAGCCCTTGGAAGAAGGTAATGGCAAACTGTTTCTGAAAAACCTTGCAACAAAACTGCAGGGACTTATCCAGGTATTCTCCAGGAATCAATCCAATCGAACAGAAGAAAACAAAAGGTACATTTATTTGTGGTAACCCTTAATGGACTTTTGCTGGACAGGACTAAACAATGAGGTTTTAAGGATTTGTTTATAGATAAGAGATGATATATGAGAGGAAGAGATAATTTGTATTTTAAGAGAAGATGATAAGTTAGGTCTTCCTATCTTTTATGAGGCATAATCTTGCTAGCTAATGGCTGATGCAAACTTAAGGTTTATATACAGATTAGAAGTTGCTCATATATAGTACCATATATAATATGGTATCATATAATATGGTATCATAGAATAACGTGTTTGCACATCGGCATAATGCAATCAGAGACAACTTATGGATCAATATCAGTGCTTCTTAAAAACTAATTCTTTTTGGCTGCCATAACAAAGTCTGGTCTAAAACTGCTTTGGTAGAGATTTCTCTGAAATGATGATGATGATGATGATGATGATGATGATGGAAGGGACCTTGGAAGTCATCTAATCCAACCCCCTGCTCAGGCAGGAAATCCTATACCATTTCAGACAAATGGCTGTCCAGTCTCTTCTTAAAAACTTCCAGTGTTGGAGCATTCACTGCTTCTGGAGGCAGGTTGTTCCACTGGTTAATTGTTCTAACTGTCAGGAGGTTTCTCCTTAGTTCTAGGTTGCTTCTCTCCTTGATTAGTTTCCATCTGTTGCTTCTTGTCCTGCCTTCAGGCACTTTGGAGAATAGCTTGACTCCCTCTTCTTTGTGGCAACCCCTGAGATGTTGGAACACTGCTATCATGTCATCCCATGTCCTTCTTTTCATTAAACTAGACATACCCAATTCCAGCAACCATTCCTTATATGTTTTAGCCTCCAGTCCCCTAATTATCTTGTTGCTCTTCTCTGTACTCTTTCTAGAGTCTCAACATCTTTTTTACATCATGGTGACCAAAACTGGATGCAATATTCCAAGTGTGGCCTTACCAAGGCATTGTAAAGTGGTATTAATACTTCATGTGATTTTGATTCTATCCCTCTGTTAATGCAGCATAGCAATATGTTGGCTTTTTGGGCAGCTGCAGTACACTGCTGGCTCATATTTAAATGATTGTCCACTAGGACTCCAAGATCCCTCTCACAGTTATTATATTGAGCAAGGTACTAACTATACTATATCTGTACATTTGGTTTTTCTTCCCTAAATGTAAAACCTTACTTTTTTCACCATTGAATTTCATTTTGTTAGATAGCACCCAATGTTTAAGTCTGTCCAGATCCTTCTGTATCTTAAGCCTGTCTTCTGGAGTGTTGGCTATTCCTGTCAGCTTGGTATCGTCTGCAAATTTGATGAGTTCCCCATCTATCCCCTCGTCCAAATCGTTGATGAAGATGTTGAAGAGCACTGGGCCTAGAACAGAGCCCTGGGGCACCCCACTACACACTTCCCATTCCCATTCCCGATGCAGTTCCATTGAGGATCACATTCCATTGAGGATCACCCACATTTTTCTATCTTATCAAGTAGTAGGTTGTGATCTACTTTAACAAATGACTTACTGAAGTCCAAGTAAATTATATCCACAGCATTCCTCTGGTCCACTAATTTTTTTACTTGGTCAAAGAATGCAATAAGATTTGTCTGGCATGATCTGTTTTTGACAAACCCATGTTGGCTTTTAGTACTGACTTTGTTTGCCTCTAGGTGTTCGCTGATTCGTTGTTTGACTATCTTTTCCAGAATCTTCCTAGGTATTGAGGTCAGGCTGATAGGTCTGTAGTTTTCTGGATCTATTTTTTTTTTCTTTTTTGAAGATGGGAACTACATCAGATCTCTTCCAGTCCTCTGGTAGTTCCCCAGTGCTCCAAGATCTTCGAAAAATATAGTTCAGTGGTTCTGAGTTCACATCTGCCAGTTCCTTGAGAACCTTGGGGTGTAATCCATCTGGTCCTGGTGATTTGAACTCGTCTAGGGTGGATAGGTGCTCACTTACCATTTTTTTGGCTATCTTAACTTGTGTTTCTAATCTGTTTTTGATAGGTTAGATGTTTTTTCTCTTTGTGTAAAGACAGATGCAAAAAAACGGATTAAATAGTTCTGCTTTCTCCCTGTTGCTTTTCACCTTCTTGCTACTTTTTCCCACTTGTTTCCTTAACCTTTTTCTTTTTTTTTACATGTTGAAAGAAGCTTTTTTTTGTTATTTTTGACTTTGGTCGAAAGCCTTAGTTCATTTTGAGCCTTAGCTTTCCTTACTTCATCTTTGCAGACTCTGGCTATTTGCTGATATTCTGACTTAGTTATGTGCCCCTCTTTCCACTTTTTATACTTGTCCTTCAATTTATCAAAGAGTTCTTTATACAGCCATGCTAGTTTCTTTTGAGAGCTGTTATTTTTCCTCTTTGTTGGTGTTGTGCTAGATTGGGCTTTTATTATCTCACTTTTCAAAATTTCCCAAGCTTCTTGAGTTGTTTTCCCCTTGAGAATTCTCATTCATGGAATCCTTCCCAAGCTCTCTCTAAGTTTATTGAAATTAGCTCTCTTAATGTCCAAGACTCTTGTTTGACTGTGTTCTGTTGCTTGTGCTTCCCTAATGTTGAATTCCAATATTGCATGATCACTTTCTCCCAAGGTTCCTATGGCTTCAACACCTTCTATCATTTCATCTCTGTTAGTTAGAATTAGATCCAATATGGCTAATCCCCTAGTTCCCTTCTCTACTTTTTGGGAGACAAAGTTGTCTGCTAGGTTTGTCAGGAATTTGTTTGATCTTCCACTTGATGCAGAGTTTGTCTCCCGGTTGATGTCAGGGTAATTAAAATCCCCCATTACTATTGTGATGTGCTTCCTACATACCTTAGTTAGCTGACTAGCAAAAAGTTCATCTATTTCCTCTGTTTGGTTGGGCGACCTATAGTATACACCTATGGCAATGTCATTCCGCCCTCCCCTTTGATATTGACCCAAATGCATTCAAGACAGTTTTCATCATTGTTGTGCTCTATTTAGTAGAGATGTAGTTATTTCTTATATAGAGAGCAACTTTTGTTTTGTCTGTTTCTTTTAAATAATTTAAATCCCTCTAGCTGTGTGTTCCATTTGTAGATTTCATCCCAAGTTTCCGTAATGGCAACAATATTATGTCTGCCCCCATTTACTTGAATTTCTAGTTCACCCTGTTTACTGTTCATACTCTGTGCATTGGTGTATAGACATTTGAATCCTTTATGATTGACCCTGTGTTTACTTTTTACATAACATGTATGGTGCCTGAGTTCCCCTATTTTCTTACCACCTGTTTGGTTAGTGCACTTTGTGTGGCACTCGCTATTAAAAGCTTGATTTTGCTTGATAGCAGGGTTGATATTCTTGTCCACACAAACATCTATGTTACATGCACTGATAACCCTATAATTTTTAGATTGCCGGGGACAGGGATGTTCTGTATCAATTAACTCACTGTCCCCATTGTTTAGTTTAAATATTCCTCCAGAAAATCTGTGAATTTATTGCCAAGTAACTCAGTTCCTTTCTTTGATGGATGCAAACCATCTCTTTTGTACATTTTTTCATTGGACCAGCTATGGACATCGTGACTAATATAACCAAAGCCTTTCCCGTTACACCACTCCTTTAACCACCTATTGAATTCTGCTATATGCTGGCCTTTTCCATTTTGTTCCTTATATACTGGTAAAACCTCTGAAAAAGTAAACCTACAGCCTATCCTGCTAAGTTCCTTACCCAAGCTCTGGAAATCGTTCTGCACAGAGAGTACATCTTTTTGGGACAGATCGTTAGTGCCAAGATGTACGATAGCATCCACATCACAGTCCTTGCTGGCATTCTTGACTATTTTAAAAATACGCTTCTTGTCCTACTGGCAGTAGCACCTGGAAAACACCTGACCTCTTTTGAAACCTCTGTGTCTTTTCCTAAATTTACATCCCTTATAATTGAATCACCAACCAGAAAGTGGCTTCTCTTTTTTGATGCCTTGCTCTTTTTACATGACTGATGTGTAATACCTGATTCTCACTTCTCCCTGTCAAAAACAAGTTATTCATCTCAGACTACGATCCCCTGCTTATTTGAGTTATCATCACAACTACCTTGACCTCTCCCTTTAATGTCCCTATTAAGGTCAGCAAGGGCACTGTATCTGTTATGCAGGGACACAGCAAAAGCTTTGTGTTTATAGTTCACAGCTCTCACCCTGCCAAATCCCACGGTTGTCCACACTGCCCTTCTCCTGCAGGATCTTGTCCTGCAGTTGTTGTCTTCTCCCATAAAATATATATTGATATAATTTGGGGCTGGATTGTAAATTGGGTTTACAGATTTTTCCACTAGTTTTCCATCATGCTATAGAATTGAGGAAAAGAAGTGGAAATTATTCTTTATTATCATTATATTTCCAAAGCCAGTGACATCATAAACAAGAAAGCCCTTGCTAGGGGACAATCCTTTGGACATTTTGCATCAGCAACAGAGCGAGTAAGACCTCAATTGAAGATCTCAGTGGCTGAGCTGGTATTGCTTTGGTTCTCCTCAGTTTTCATCTAGCTGGTAGCCATTTTGTTAAATTATTTGAATAGTTTCTATTTTAAGTCGATCGCTTTATAACCTATTCTTCAGTTGTCCCAGTCCTCAGTATCAGACTGACTGGCCATGTCTGGTGCTTTCCCCTTTCCAAAGATGTGTACAGTAGCCACCTTTTAGTAATTGGGTGATTCATAAATACATGCTAACCTAAGTTATATTCAGTGAGTCTCACTATTCCATTTATATGCCACTGCAATTAAAATATAACTCTCAGTGAAAAGAAAACAGTACAAAAAGAATTCAAATACCCGTGGTAAATTATATAAAACGACCATAGTAAACTCCGTTAAAATTGCAAATAAGTCAGCAACAGTGCATAAACGCCTTCAGTTGATTATTACCAACCAATCAGCTCAACACATTTAATACACGTGATACCATCTTAAAGCACAAACACACTTAAAAAGAATTTAGTTTTCAGTGTTTTCCTAAATGTAAACAGGGAGGGTGGTATTTCAAAGAATGGGTGATGTCATTGAGAAGTGGCACTTTCTAGCTTCAGTCCCCTCCCTTCCTGGAAAACTGAGGTTATTTGTTTGTTCTGAGATGGCAGCATTGGCTGGAACAATCCTGGTTGAAGTACACAGTCCCGGAGGTAGTTGCCAAGCCACATTGGGCTTTTAAAATCCAATCAGCACTTTAAATTGCTTTTGTAAACTTATAAGGATCTAGTGTAGGGACTTTCACAAAGGCGTAATGTGCTTTTGATAGCAGGTGCTAGGGAGCACATGGTTACTGCATTATGAATTAGGTGCAACTTCCAACTAGTTTTAAACTATACATAGTTTATAACGTGGAAATTTGTCTACTGTACATTTGGACCTTTGGTGTATCTGAGGTGCTTGTTCTGAATGTGAGCTATTTAAAAAAAAAACAGTGGGGTAATTTAAGAGGAAAGTACCTCTTTAAGAGCAGTGTATGTGAAGGTGGGACTAACAAGCTTCCTGTCTGCTGTCCTCCAGCCTTGAACTATCTTTGCTGTTCAAGAGCTGGCAGTTGTACAGTAGGACATGTTTTGATAGCCTGATGTGTCAGGGTGGCTGTAGAGGCAAAGAAGATATTTAAAAGCGAAAGAGACCTTTGGATGAAAGTATGAACAAGTACCTCCGTTGTCTGTCTATGCATGAGAGCCCAGGTAAAAAGAGAAAATAAAACTTTTGTCCACTGGTTATGATTTTTATCTTTGTTATGTCAGAAACAAATAACATAGTGGCAGTCTTTTTACGTACTGGCTGTACTATTGAAAACGTAATACAAAAGAGCTGCTTAGTTTTATATATTAGTGGGCTATTTAGCTCTTCTTTGCCATCTGTGTCCAAAACATTGGCTAACGTATTTTCTTTTTAGGTAATTCTGGACTTATTTATGAAAACATTGACTAGAAAAAGTTTAGAAATCAATTAAATAGTTGTATATAGTGTTAGGTAGAAAATAAAGTATTACTTAGATTCTTAAGTCTTCACCTTTCAGCTTTTAATAGCAGAACAGTGTTTATTGTCTGAGCAATTGGAATTGCATTAAGATTGTGATTAAAATGTTACATGACAAGAACTTGTTATGGAAGGAAAGGATCTGAGATATGAAATGTTTATGCATTTTGGATCTTGTACATTTCCTTGTAAGCTTAAAATCCTTGGAAGGTTTTTATTCAAGGAACGTATTCAGAATTTAAAGTGATTTTGTGCAAATAGTATTATTTTCCTGAGCTTTTCCCAATATATATTTCTGAGAAGAGGAAAAAATGTAACTGAATTTGGATAAGTCTAATCTGTAATTAAGTCCATGATGGCCTTTTTTGGCATGTTTTTTGACATGTTTTTTGACAGTGACTAATTTTAGGAACATGAAAGCCTCCTTATATGAGGTCTAACTTATTCTTATAGATTTTGATCTACTGTCCGTGATGGCAGTTTTTCAGATATTCAGACAGAAAATGGACTTTTCCAGTACTCGTTGTCCAGAACTTTTAACCGCTTAAGAAATGCTTGATATTTTTTTTTAAAAAAATAGGCTACTAAAATAAATCTTTTGTAGGGTTTGGGAGTTGGTTTGACCAACATTCAAGTACTTGTGCATATAAAGGTCTTTTCTTACTAATTATAGACATGTTAAGTTTTGAACTGCAGATGTTCAAGAAAGATTCAAATTCTTGCCATGTGTTTAAATGCAGATTCTGAAGGAGTGAAACTTGCAAGGGTTTCTAAAGTAATTTTTGAATTGCAGTTTCAGTAAAATCTTCGTGAAGTGCTACAGAGCATGAGGTAACTATAAACGTATTTCTGTGCGCCTTTGAGTCAGTTTTTGACTCCTGGCGATTGCCTGAAAAAGCCCATGCAGTTTTTCTGGGAAGGCGTTTGCCATTGTCTTTTCCCCAGGGCTGAGAGATAGTGATCTGCACAAGGTCAGCCAGCTGGCTTCATGCCTAAAGTGGGACTAGAACTCACAGTCTCCTGGTTTCTAACCTGGTGCCTTAACCATTCAAACTGGCTCTCACAAATGCATAGACCTGCTCAAAACAACATTTCGGGCATATTTAAGTTTTGAAGTTCGGATAATTTCAAAAGATAGAGTTGAGTTTGAGAGTAGAAGAAGAGACAAACTTTGGATGTAGAGTATATTTCCACATGGGGTGGTTTGGATAAACCACTCCTTTATCTACAGTGGTCTTATCTTTAGCTTTCAAGAGGGGAAGAAAAAATGACAATTTTTTTAAAAAGGGAGTTGGAAACAGCTTTTTTAAGCAATAGTTTTTTCCTAGAACTTTTCTTGTAATAGGTGCCCTATTTCGGCTTGTTCTGAGGAGTCTTTGCTGATATTAATTAGATGAGGTGGAGCTCAATCCCTGTTGCCTAAGCTATTCCTTTCTCACAATGTGAGGTCGATTTGTTCCTGTCTACTGGAGCCCTGAGCATTCTTAAATTACTAGTAGTAACAGTGTTCCCTGAATGGAGGTAGCAACTTTCTTCCAAGTTTTTTCTTTTCTCTTGGCATATGTGGCTAAGGAAGAGGGTCTTTGGGATGATCGCGAGACTTCCAAGCTATCATGGCTAATGGCTGTAGGTGAACTTTGTTCTTGAATGTTCATGAAACCTCTTTTGACTCTGATCAAAACAAGCTCCATAACCTCAGTACAGAACTCATCTGAATTCCGTGAATCTGCATTTTTCGTTCTATTGTAAAATGTTGGATTTATCAGGTAAAAATATTGTGTGAAAGAAGACGGTAGAACTCTCCTATATTTCTTCCACATCAGGGATTCAGTTAGAAATTAAAAGCATATTTCTTCTTAACCAAAAAAAAAGTTCATGACATTCGTTCACCATGAACTGGAAGTGAAAATGGTTTATGCGTGTCTCCTTTTCATTTGTGCTCCAGTCTTTGTCTGCTGACTGTCCCTTTCATTGCCTAAGGTTCCTTCACCTTTCTTGCAATAGTCCTGTGGTTTTGTCTCTCATTTTGGACCACAGTCTCATTATTGGTGTGTGCTAATTCATGTCCCACTTTTGATGCAGTTCGCCTATTATTATTTGGAGGATTAGTTTCTCCATAATAGATTTATCCTCTATCACTGTTAATTATGTTAGCATTAGGATAACTCCCATAGGAACAGGACAATCTGATTAGCTGAGATTTACTCCTGAATCCAGTTAGAAAGAAGGTATACCTAGTTAAAATTCCTCACTTTCTTCAAGGCCAAGCAATTGAAAATCTCCATTATTTTTACAAACCAGTGTGAAATACTAGAGACAGTGCTAATACAACCTACGCTCTTTGCTTGAGACCAGAAAGATAATACTTTGTCATGGATAGGTCTCCTGTATATGGGGGTTGAAGTTGCATATTATCAATTTTAGATAGGAGGAAAGATCTGGAAGGTTGTTTTTATATGCCGCCCATCTCATTGTTGAAACGAGTTCAAATTTAGATAAGAAATGCAAGCATATTCATGTTCCTGCAGGGATTTGTGTCACAAGTCTAAAGAAAAGAGGGAGAAAACACAAAAGTCTCTTCAGCCATACTTTTATGCAGTGAGATTGGATGACATAACAGGAATGATTGCTGATGTAGACTGTTCTGAGGGCCTTATGGCATTTGGGTCTTTGCCTTCACATCTTTTATAATCAAATGAGTTTTTATAATTGGAATTTGATGGGCATTCTGGGAATGGTTGATGCTAATATTCTTGTTTTTCTTCCTTTTCCAGGGTGTGGTTATGACCCCTATAACCCAGAACTTCCCAAACCTGTGGCACAAGACAGCAATGGCAGTTTGGAAAATATTGTCCAGTCAGCCTCTGGAATTCTGGAGCTTGAGTTGTTTGACAAGGCAATTGAAGCTGCCAAGAATGAAGTTGAACGTGAGCAAAAGAAGTATGAAGAGCTGCTGGAGACAGCTAAAGAGTATGGCTCATCTGAACCTCCTTTACTTGCTTCTAAGGCTGCTGGATTAGCAACATCCAACTCATTCAGTTCTCTGGAGTATAACCCAGGTAGTTACAATGCAAATAGTGATAATGATTACAATCCTACCCCTCTTACAGTGGCTGCTGCTAGTCAGTCTAGCAAATACACTTTGGACTCCTTCAACAATACGAAATGCAAGGGCAGCTCACTGGAATATATTCCCACTGTGGTCACTCAGCCGAAGAAGTACAGCAGCCCTGTTGTAAATAGCAAATACATAATTGACAACTCCAAGCCTTCAACAGATTTAGAATATGATCCTCTTTCAAATTATTCCGCCAGGCTGTTGAGCAAAGCTAAAGAACAAAAGGGGACCAAGCGGAAGAGAGAAGTTGATCACGAGGAGGCATATTCTCCTTCATTCAAGAAATATTGTGACGAAACTAGTAATGATGAGCCCCTTGCCAGGTTTTCTGACTCAGAGGATGAATGCCAAGAAGCTTCTACCATCCCCCTTAAATCTAAAGGAGGTTCAGAAAGCAAATTGGGTGCAGCCAAAGAAAAGGGAACCCCACAAATAGATACTAGTTCTCGACAAATGAAAGAGACTGCCGTGCAGTATGACATGGGAGACATCGAGAGCCCTCGAACAAGTGTTGTCAAAGATTTAGTGGAAAAAAATGCCAAGTTGGTCAAAGTGCCTTCTAACAGAGATGCGAAAGCAAAGGAAAAGAACAAAGTGGCGTCAAAGGATAAGCTGAAAAAGAAAAATGACCACAAGGCACAGGGTAAGAAAAATCTAGATAAAATAGGAGACAAGGAGAAGATGGACATGAAGGCACAGCACAAGAATGGGGAAAGGAGTAAGGAGAAACAAAGCAAGTCCCACATTGATAGGCATGGACTGAAGCTCACTAAATCAAAATCTGTGATCACACTTGGAATTAAGGAGGAGAACTCTGGCAAGAACAAAGATGTTGGCAAAGCTGCTGCTGCTGGAAAATCAGGGACTAGTAGAAAAAATAGCAAGTTCCAGGCTGTAGAGTTGAAAAGGAAGCCCAAAATCTCTAGTGAAACTGAACATAATAAGAGAAAAGACAAGCAACCTGCCTTGAAAAGGTCTAAGGAAACACTGACCAACTCCCAGGCCATGGAGAATTCAGAGGCCAAAAGCAAAGTTAAACAGCGGGCCCTGAGCCATGTTGATCTCTTTGGTGATGAGAGTGGAGAGGAGGAGCAGGTGGGCCAGCCTCTTCTTCCATTCCCTGTTGTGAATTCAGACTCAGACAGAGATGATGCTGACTTATCTTTTCCCTGTTACGATGGAATAGCAAATGTTAAGAAACTTAAGTTATCCCAGGCTCCTGCTGCTTCCTCTTCCTCTGATGACGAGATTGATTATTCTGGCCTAGAGAAGGATTTGGATTTTGAGTCTGACCCAATGGAGGAGTGCCTTCGGATTTTTAATGAATCCACTGATGTCAAAACAGAAGACAAAGGCAGACTAGGAAAACAGGTAAAGGTCTAAGAATACTGGGATGGGCTGAGGGATTAACAAGCTTTGCCGCCTGTTTAATTAAAAATATACCTGTCTTGATTGTATAATTTCTGAACGTGATGTGCCTGTGCCTCCCCTTGAATTGTAAGAAGATTTACTTAAAGTATAAATGATGTGACTTATTGAGTGTGTTATAAAAGGAAGAATTACAGGTAATCTTCAACTTATAACAGTTCATTTTGTGATCGTTCAAAGTTACAATGGCACTGAACAAGGTGACTTATGACCAGTTTTCACCACTGATGACCATTGCAGCCTTCCCATGGTCACGTGATCAAAACTCAAAACTTGGCACCTGATTCACGTGACGGTTGCAGTGTCCCAGGGTCACGTGATCACCTTTGGAGACCTTTTGACAAGCAAAGTCAGTGGGGGAAGCCAGCTTCACTTAATAACCATGTTACTAACTTAACAGCTGCATTGCTTCACTTAACTGTGGCAAGAAAGGTCATAAAATGAGGCAAAACTCACTTAATAAATGTCTCACTTAGCAACAGAAATTTTGGACTCAACTGTGGTCGTAAGTTGAGGACTATCTTAGAACATTGTAAGTGACATGCTGGCTCAGGAATTCTGGGAGTTGAAGTCCACGAGTCATAAAAGAGCCAAGGTTGTCTAGCCCTGGACTAGGTGATGATCACAGCCACTTCCATTCCATGCATTCTGTGAGTTTGGATTTTCTGGCTGTAATGGCTTATAGCTTCCCACAGGGGAAAAAAAAGGGAGCCAAAGGTGTCATTAAGGGAATCGTAATATATAGAGACCTATTTTAGTATACAAAAACAGTAGAAATTGGGTCATAAAATACCTTTGTATTTCAAGGATGCTTGGCCCTTGGCTTTGCAAAGTGGTTTACAGCAAGCAGGGTATTGACTAATTAGAGATAAATTTGCAACGACTCTTGGGATTGCTTAGGGATTTGGGGCAATTTTATTGCTTGATGCCTAATATACCTCGTGCTTTAGGAGTTATATTTTCACTGTGTCATTATATAGGAAAACATTGGGTGAGAGAAGCCTGTTGCCTCAAGCCAAAAAGCTTCTTCACTGTTTTCTTTCATTAAAAAGCCTGTAGCTTAGAGGGTGGAGAACTTGGTCTTCCTTGTGGAAAGACTTAGATTCAGATCATGGCATTAAAAAAAAAGGAAGGAGGTCTAATTAACAGTTGTTGTGGAAAGGCCTTTCTCTGCTGGAGGTTCTGGAGGAAAATCACTGCCAGTCAGACTGTTGAACCACCTAGGTCAGGGGTAGGCAACCTTGGCTCTTTTATGACTCGTGGACTTCAACTCCCAGAATTCCTGAGCCAGACGGCTCAGGAATTCTGGGAGTTGAAGTCCACGAGTCATAAAAGAGCCAAGGTTGCCTACTCCTGACCTAGGGAAATCCTTTCTTGATTTCTTGTGGCTTCAGTAATCTCTTCCAATATGTGATACATGTAATCCTTGACTTGCAACCATTCGTTTAGTGAGTGTTCGAAGTTAACAGTGGTCCTGAAAAAAGTGACTTACGACTACTTTTCACACTTACGACTGTTGCAGCATCCCCATGGTCATGTGATCAAAATGCAGACACTTGGCATGTTTATGATGGTTGCAGTGTCCCTGGGTCATGGGATTACCTTTTGCGACCTTCTGAGAAGCAAAATAAATGGAGCCAGATTCACTTTACAGCTGCAGCTACTAACAACAACTGCAGTGATTCATTTAACAGTGGGGACAAGACAGGTTGTAAAGTGGGGCAAAATTCAGTTAACAAATGTGTTGCTTGGCCAGGGAAATTTTGGGCTCAGTTCTGGTCGTAAGTTGAGGACTACCTGTATTGGGGAAATTAGGGATGTGTCAGTTATGTACAGTATGTAGTCAAGTACAGTTGGCCAAACATGATTATTTTTTTGTTTTTAAGAAGTATCCTTCAACCCCTACAGTAGCAATTCTTTAAAAAAATAATCTGTAAAGTTTCCTGGATTTAGAAGTTACATCAGGTGCAAGGTAAGACCAAATAAAGTTATTTGCTTGTCTGCAAAATTACTATAGTAAATTCAGCAATAAATTTTTCCCAGTCTTCCAGATGTGTTCACAGCAGCTGCAGAAGTCCCTGTCAGTTTCAGTCCTGATATATCTGGAAGGTGGTTATCAAAGAATGTAAGAGACTGTTTCCTCTTCTTTGCCCTGTGAGGATGATATCTCCCCCTCCCGAAATTAAGCTTTAAGCTGTTACAGGCAGCGTTGACCTGTTCTGCTTTTCAAAATGAGCTTTGTGTTTTTGTTATTTTGAAAGATACACAAACAAACATCAAACCGTCTATTACTTTGGAAATTTACATTTCTCTCTCCCTCTTCTTTTTCCTTTAGCTATCAAAAGAGGAAGGGGGTGAAGAAAAGTTGACAGAAGACAGTTTAACCACACTCTTTCCTGGACAAAAAAGGAGGATTTCTCATGTAACAAAGCAAGGACACGTAAGTAGATCTTGAAATGGCATCAGAAGGTTGTCTGTGATGCAATCTTGAACATCTCTATTCTTGCTGATGAGATTTTGGGGCATATTCTCATGCCCAGCCAAGTAATATGAGGATGTGAATGCTGTGTTGAAACCTAGTAGTACCTGTTGATTCCCTCAGGCCTTGAAGATGTGCACCTCTGTGTTTGTATTTGTGGTTTTTAGATACGTGCTACAGTCAGGACTCAGGACATCTCTGGACATCTTTAAGGCTGTCTGGCTTACACTGTTTCTAGTATGTGAGATTCTAGAAATAGCTTTGGAACTTTCAAGGTGATCCTAAATGTGTAGCTTTTCATTTTCTTTGTATTCCTGTTGCCGTAAAATATGGAGAACAATAAAGAGAATCTGCCGTAACTTTTTGTATGTAACATTCACATATAAATATTGAGGATCCCAGCTAATCTAGAAGCAGGGAATTCCCTTACTCCTTAATAACTGCTTCACCCATGCAGCCTGCACCGCCAGGGGTCCTCTGCATGGCCTGAGAACAAAGGAACCGCCACTGAAGAAATTAAAACTGGTATTTTTTTCCTTTTTTTCATGGTTTGTAACATTTTATTAGATTATGGAACAAATACAAAAATACAAAAGCAAGTAGTAGGACACAGTGGGAAGGAAGAAGGAAAAAGAAGGGGAAAAGAAAAGGCATTGATTTCCAACTTCCTCTGTTGTAGTAGAATGGGGTCTTCAAACTCGGCCCTTTTATGACTTGTGGACTTCAACTCCCAGAAAGTCTTAGAATTATGTAAGTCATGGAAAGGATGAGGATTGACCTACCCACTTCTGGTAGACCATTTAGGGCAGAGGCGTCCAATTCCCAGGCAAGTCCATGAGTCATAAAAGGGCTGAGTTTGAAGACCCCTGTAGTAGAATGAAGCCTTAACATCGAATCTCAACTTTTTATTTTCCATAATAGTATAAACTAGCCATTTCTATAACAACAAATGAATCTAATCAGTAAAACCCAAAACCCCACCCTTTTTTTTCCAGTCATCAAGTTTTTGACACCTTGCTAAGCACTGGTGGTACTCGAATATTGTCATGTCCTAAAAGTGGTACAATCTGTGAAAAGGTTGAAAAGCCCCAGTTTAGATAACCACCAGTATTTTTCAGAGTATTTACCTCTAAATTTCCGAGATCGTTAATGGGACATACAGATATTCCATTTGCTATAAGTGTTTAAATTATTCTTTTCTTTGCAGAAATTATTTCTAGCTTCCTTCCTCTTGAAAAAAATGTTCTCTACATTTTTCAGTTTGTGGATTCAAAAAAAGATTTAAAAAAAATGAAGTAAGGAGATTCTAGCTGCTGGATCTTTAGTTGTTTGTGTGTGTGTGTGTGTGTGTACGCAGATCTTGATTAGCTTCTTTTCTGGAACATCAATGGGCTCTTTGTTTTCACAAGTCATACGTGTTCCTTCCATTTGTCCATTAAGCGCTGTTGTAGAGCAAGAGGAAAAAAAAGGACTCCTGTGAAATGGATTGGAAATTCTGAAACTCAAATATTTGCAAGTTCTTAGCACATCTGCTCTTCCCAAACCCTTTTGCAAAGGTGTATATAGATTCAGCACCTGTCTTCAGTATGAAAACATCACAGGTGAACAAATACGTCCCAAATTGTGTAGATGGAACACTGTTTGCACTGTCTTCGAATCCTCTTTGCTTGTGTTTTGTCTTGTATGAGTGAATCATATACTCAGGATTGGTAAGGCCAATCATTCTGACCCATATTTTTGCCAGTTTGAAATACATCCAAAATGTGTGGATCCAAATTCCACATGTGACAGGTTTCTGCTTTATCATGCAAACCAGCGTCCCTCCGTTTCCCTTTCAGGTTGAAGTCCCAAGCAAGCCAGTGGTCCGGCCTTACCGGCCCCCAACTGCCCAGGAGGTCTGCTACCAGAGGATTCAGCTAGCACAAAAGCAGGCAGCGCAGCTGGCCCAGCAGCGGCCACAGCAACCCCTGCCGACCACAAAGTTGCCTGTGGCAGCTCGAAGAACTTCCATTGTTATGCACAAAGGAGAAAGGAAGCGAATTGCTCATGTGCCCAGTGCGGCTCTTTCGGCAGTTTCCAAGTTGGGCAAGTGAATGTTTCTGGTTGTTTTTTTTTTTTTTTTTTTTGGCAGAAGAATTTTTCATTCTTTTAGGTAGGAGAAGCAAGGCAGAGTATCCTCATCCTCTCACCTGCTGAAGGGGATCTTGAATCAGCTGAGCAGTTTGAGGGGAAAGAGGAGGAAGGCCATGCAGATGCTATGCCTTTCTCAATAAAGACTCCCCAAATACATGTTGCTCACACATTCGGAGATTTGCAGCTCAGTAATGAAACAGGAACGAAGCTAACTTCTATTCCTGTGCTGTCTTTGGATTTCTCTTTATATTTGTATATTTTAATTTGGTTTGGAGCCAGTATACAGTTTCTACTCATAAAGTTCCCCAGGTAGCAAGACCCTTGCAGGAAAACCAGGTTCTTTGGCAAGGATACGAGGGAAATTCGGAAATAAACCTCCCGTTTGGTTATCAATGACAGACACTCGCAGATACAGAACTTTTATTATACACATTAGAAAAGTACAACATTATATTACTTTTCGACATCATCGCCATTCAAATTGAGGCACTGGTCATAACATGTTAGTAGTAGTCGCTCGGCGCCAAATCTGGACCATTGGGTATGTGTGCGGGCGAGCATTATCGTGAACCAACACCACACCAGAAGTCCACATGCCCCGACGCTTGTTATGGATGGCTCATGTGAGTTTTTGTAACGTTTCACAGTAGACGTCTGAACTGATGGGCGAACCACGCTCCATGAACTTCACTAGCAGCGCTCCTTTGGCATCTTCACATTTGACGGGATTTTCTATGGCACCACTTCCGGTGTGTTGTTGGTTCACAATAATGCTCGCCTGCACACCGCTAGACACACCCAAGAACTTTTGAAGCTGTTTCATTGAGATGTTTTTGATCAACCCCCCCATAGCCCAGATTTGGCGCCGAGCGACTACTAAGGAATTTCAAACCTTGAAAGACGTTATTTGAATGGCGATTATGTCAAAAAGTAATGTAATGTTGTACTTTTCTTTTTTCTTTTAATATATTTTATTGATTTTTTACAATAACAATCTTTAGTGCTTAGTAAACAGAGTGTTGTCTGGGTTCATATATTTAAAAAACAAGAATTTCTATAATTCCATAATCAGTCTCTTAATTAATGATATATTTCTTTGATCTTCTCTTCTTCCAATAGTATTCTCCTTTTATCAACATTAAGCAAATATAATTCTTAATACTTTCAGTACATACAAGGTTGAATATAAACATTTTTCTTATGTTTGTAGAAATAACAGTAACATCAGCATATAACATCTTTTCTGGTCCGCTTATGTTTCAATTGTATTTATAAAAGTCATCTTATTAAGTCACTATATATCCTTTTTTCAACATTCTTATTTAAGCTTAATTTTCCCTCTGTATTCAAACCATTCTTATCAGTCATAATTTTCTCAGTGTTAATTACCTTTAAATATTCAAACTTTTCATTCACATATACCATTCCAATATTTTTATATTTCATATATTATAAAGGCTACTGTAGGGCCCCTGTATATCCATAATTTATCTATTCTTTTAACCATATTCAAATAAGTGTTTAATCGTATAGTACTCCATCTGGTAAGTAGCATCAAAACTCTTGAATCTAACTCTAGCCTTCTTATTTTGCGAAGTAGCTTTCCAAGTAAGTGTGTTCAGCTTGCCAGGGGATTCTTCCTGTATTTTTGTGAATGTTGTTGGGAGTAGAATAGAAAAGACAAATTAGGTAGGATGTGTGTTTTTTGTCTCCCAAACTCTAATAATTCTCCTGGCTACTCTATAATCCATTTTGTTAGATCTTCTTTCCTATCTTCAAGTTTATTTTGAAGTCCTGAAAAGTAAGATATCTTTTCCATTTCCATTGTTGCAGCAAAATCTTGCAAGTTTTCTTTTGTTTGTATTAGACGGTGGTTCTCTTCATTTGTAGTTTTCCTCTTTGGGTCACTGTCCTCTAGTTTGTATTCTGTTATCTGGTTAGTTTGTTCATTCTTTGTCGTCGTTTTCTGAGAGTTTTTTTAATTGTAGGTTTAAGTTGAAGATGTGCTCATTTATGTTGTCGAAGTTGTCTCATCATGATTTGAAACCATTGTCATTTGAATCTCTTGCACCATTGCATACATTTCCTCTTGGAAAATATTTGCCTTGTCTTGAAGTATTACTCCTGCAGATCTCTGATGTTCCAGGCTAGGGCCTTCAGAAGGAGATATTAGGTGTGGTTTCCTACCACTTTTAGATAGGTATGTAACATCCATTTTATCTCCCACCTCCAGATAGTCTTTCACTGATACCATAGTCTCTATAATTAGCCTTGTCAAGCCAGCCAATCTTAAAGTCCAGACAACCAAATCTTATATAGTTCTTGTCTTTATATATGGTTTTTATAATCCAGTGTGTTTCCAATTATCAAAGCACCGCTAAAAGCAGTATTTTATCATAGTTCTTCTATTCAGGGGCCTTACAATTATCAGCCAGTCAAATTTACAGTCCAGAATGTTTAACCACCTAGGAGCTTTCCAGTAAATTTCCCCCCTAGAAGATTAGATAAAAGTCAAGGTTTTTCTTTCTCTGCAAACAATTCTTGAGCTTAGAGATGACAGCTCAGTAAGTATTTATAATCCCGAAAGGCCAGCTGTTTTTAAAACAAATATAGTTCTCACTCTGTAGTACAGGGGTGTCAAACTCGCAATATCACATGATGTGTTGCGACGCATTGTGACTTTTTTTCCATTGCTGGCGATGCAGTGGGCGCAGTTTTGCCATGATGCATCCGCTCCGCAGGCTAGCAGTAGGTAGCCCAGTGTGTTTTCTTTCCTCTGCTCCCAGCTGTTCTCTATTTGGCAAGAAGCCACTGAGGTTCAAAGGAACAAGTTCTTTATTTCTGGGCGTCTTGCCAATTTCTGAGTCAATGCAGCTGTTATTCTATGCTCTAATCCTCCACTAGATGTCAGTAGCTATTCATTTTCCAACTTTTAAAGCAAAGAGTTATTTTCTTGTAATTTCATCAATGCTTTTTCAGTTGTAAAGTCTTAAAGTCATAATTTTCAGATTCATCCAGACTGTAGTATTAAGTTCATTTCAATATATTTCTGTACCACATAAAAATTAAATCGCCGCTTTGGTCTATGGAAGGGTGGGGGTGTGGTCCCCTCCCTTCTCACTTTCGGAGGAATTTTTGCTTTTGGGGGATCTTTTCCAGGAAATCAGTTACAAAATAGAAGAGAAAAGATAGATATTCTCACCCAGTTCCAAGCATGCTGCTTACGGTTGTTCTAGTTAGTACTTTTGGACTTTGGCTGCTGGTAGCTTGGGCTAGTCACTGGTGTGCAGCTAGCCTTTCTCCTGTCGGGTTGGAGGGCTTCCCCCAGATCAAATGGATCGACTGCTGTCTTTCCATGATCCACGGGGGCCCCCTCCTTCATTGCCTCTCTGGGGCAACTTTAGACCCATTTAGGGTCCCCTGGCAGGGCGAAACCAGCTGTGTGGTGTGAAGCTCTGCAATCCCTTGGCCACGCCACTACAGTGCAAAACCAGAAGTCCGTAATGTTGTAGTTTTCTAATGTGTATAATAAAAGTTCTGTATCTGTGAGTGTCTGTCATTGATAACCAAATGGAGGTTTATTTCCGAATTGCCCTCGTATTAAACCATGGCTAGATTATTACGCCTTTTATCATTCCATTAGTGCCTTTAGTCTGGTGTATCCCTTTTTGTTTCATCTCTCTTTCCCCCAGTCTCTGTAATCCAGCAATAAGTAGCAAATATGCAAGCCAGGAACTTTTTATTTATTTATGTTTTTACATGTTCACCCTTTATCAATGCTGACACCTTTTCCAGAGTTCATAGATTTCACTAAACAGAGTGAAATGATAACAAAAACGTGTAAAACAGGAAGTAAAGTAATAACCTACCTGGGATACTTGAAGAGCTAGAGCAGAACAAATCTGCGGTAGATGGTAAGCTTGATTGTATCCTTGTATTGAGTGGTAATTGTATCTGAACAAGGTGTGACTAGTTCAGACGGCATTAATGTGGCCCCTTCCAGATGACTTAGAACTTCAGTTACCAAATTTAGTAGCAAAGATGAGCAAAGACTTCTAGGAGATTCAGGAGAGGGTTTTTAACATTTGCTCCACTCTTCTTCTCAACTCTCCTTAAATCAGGTGTGTCCAGCCTTGGCAACTATAAGACTTGTGGACTGCAACTCCCAGAATTCAATTCAATTCTGGGAATTGAAGTCCACAAGCCTTAAAGTTGCCACGGTTGGATACCTCTGCCCTAAATGGTCTACTGGAAGTGGGTAGGTCAATCCTCATCCTTTCCATGACTTACATAATTCTTTCAGAGTTTCGCCTTACTTCTGAATATTGTCTTTTTTTTGTGCACACCCTTTCAGTTCCTGGAAATCTTAAGAAGATCATTCCACCCGCAAGTGTGGCCTCTTCCAACGGTGTTGATGCTTCAGTATTGAAAGCTCGAACACTGGCTGGGATGGCATCTAAAACAACGACCACAAGTGCCACAAAAAGGATAGCACATACTCCCACTCTGCAGGTGATGAATTGCCAGTATATGCTTCATAGTTAACTTTTCAAGTTGAACACATGAAACATTCCCCTGCATGCAATTTTAGCCTCTAACGTTTGGAAGTCAAAGAGTGTTGAGGTTAAACACTTGTGCAAGATTGTGCTTCCTTTTGTTTTGTTTTTTCTAGGATTTATAGTCCAGCTTTGTATATAAATGGTATTTGAGGCATTCCTAGGCAGAATTCTGGATAATTTGGGAAATACCAGTAAAGGAGAATAATTGTAGCTCAGGGTTGAAATGAGGGTTCCTTGGTGCTCTCTGAATTTGGTTGTTTTCTTACAGATGTTTCATTACCTAAACTAGGTAACATCAGCAGTGCTAGTAGATGTAATGAAACATCTGCAAGAAAACAGTCAAGCTCAGAGAGCACCAAGGACCCTTAATTTTTATTCAGATTGTTTTGAGTGTTGTTTGAAAAAAAAATTAGTTTGACTCACCACTGAATCTCAGCAGTATGGTCTTGTGGACTATTATATACTGCAGAAAGTTGGCTATTAGACCATAGATAGCTCATAGCTCATATATGGCTTAGTAGAAGAACCAATCAGAGGCAGGAAAAGCATTGTAGTAACTGTGCTATCAAAATAGCTTATTTTCTTCCCCCTTTCCATGTTCCCTAGAGCACCACCTTGAAAAGGCCAGTTATTCCCACAGAATATGGTGCCAAAGTTCCCACCAACATCCGTCAGAGGTACCTCAACCTCTTCATTGATGAGTGCTTGAAGTTCTGCCCCTCACAGCAGGGAGCATTTGACAAGGTTTGTGCATTTGTAATGGTAATGATAGGAGTAATGCTTGGGCATCTTTGAACTCTTATAGTTTGCGCTTCTTTAACTGTAGGCCCAAATGATAGAGGGATTGAATCACTTAAAAAAAAAAATTGAAAGTTCACTGAGCAAATACATTTGCAAGTACAAAGTTAAGATAGACAGCCCAATGTTGAGCTTCCTGTTTGAATAGTAAGAGAATCATAGGTCTACATATTTTACCTTATTTTTGAAAGTACTGTTCCCTCTGTTACAAACACAGGTAGTCCTCAAGTTACGACCACTGTTGAACCCAGTTGTTAAAGAAAGTTTTGTCCCATTGTATGACATTTCTTGCCCAGTTGTTAAGTAAATCACGTCAGTTGTTAATAACACAGTTGTTATGTGAATCTGGCTTTCCCAGTGACTTTGTTTGTTAAAAAGTCGCAAAAGGTGATCATATGACACCAGGACACTGCAACTGTCATAAGTATGACCCAGTTGCCAAGTGTCTGAACTTTGATCATGGATGCTGCAATGATCTTAAATGTGAAAAACGGGCATAAGTGACTCTTCAGTGCCATTATAAGTTTGAACAGTTGCTAAACGAATGGCTATAAGTCAAGGACTAATTGTAGAAACTTGCCTTTTTCTTCCTGCTTATCCTTGTTGATGACTATTTGACCCTTCTCCTGGTGGCATTGGAAGCCACCTAATATATGTTAACACAATAGTTCTCTCTAGTCTCCTACTTCCTGCCTTAGCAATTTCATTTTGTATATTGAAATTCCAAAATGCTGATGGTGGTGGGCATGCTGTTCACAGGCTCTTGCTGAGGAGAAGGTGGTGTATGAGCGCAGCACCAGCCGCAACATCTACCTGAATGTGGCAGTAAACACTTTGAAGAAGCTGAGGACTCTTTTGCCCAGCCCTTCTCAGGAGGTTCAAAGTATGTACTTATACTTTACTTCTTGCTTTCAGACTGAAACTTCTCTGCTATTTTGCACTTCATTTTATTCTTTCCTTATACTCTTAAGCCTCCATTTCTTAAACATTTGGAGTATCTTTAACAAAACACACTTCAAATTCGCACAGTAGACTGGGTAAAAGACTGCCTACCAAGCCAGCAGAGCATAATTCTGTGGGCAAAACTTTCATAATACATCTCTTTGCCAGCCGAATAACATCTGTGCAAGCACAATTAGCTAGTTGCACTGCAGTCTTGTGCCATACATCAGTCCCATTCTTGCCCATGTTTGAAACTGCTGCTATTACAAATGTTATTTAGTACAGGGGCCTCCAACCTTGGCAACTTTAAGACCTGTGGACTTCAATTCCCAGAATTCCCCAGCCATGCTGGCTGGGGAATTCTGGGAATTGAAGTCCATAGGTCTTAAAGTTGCCAAGGTTGGGGACCCCTGATTTAGTACATTGGCAAAGGGGGTGTATGATGTTAACCCCAAAATAATTCTGCTTCCCATTATCACTTTCTGAGCTTAATTCATAGTATATTGGTCTTGACCTTTTAAAGCAGTCAGCATGTGGAGACCTGTGTAGAACTTCCATTGACTCAGAAATTTTATTTGTGGTTGATCCAGGATGTTTGCTAGTTTGACATCTTGTCTTTTTCTTCCAGAGGCCAGCAATAGAAAAATGGTTTCTCATGAAGCTATGTTAGGAGGGAAACTGGCAGCCAGGACCAGTTATACACTTAATCGTTCTACAAACTTACGGCTAGAAGACCTGACAGGTAGGTCCCCCCTTTTTGTCATGCACACAATGACTGTGGCGGGGATGTGATTTTTATTCCTTTCTGTCTGTTTTAAAGACCTTCAGATTGATTTTAGAAGTGGCCTGATCGTTTTTTCACACCAGAGAACTGATAGGATCAGTGTTGAAAGCCAATTCAGAGCTATTTTAAAACTGTAAAGAGCACAGAAAAGCTGTAGAGAAGAATGGGGTCAGGTCACTTTTTAGAGGTTTGTTGATACATGGTACCTGTGATTCTTCTAAATGTCCCTCTTCAGCTTGACCAGATTTACCCTGTAGGGAAGGGCATTTCATGATAAAAGTGCAGTAATCCCAAAGTAAGCCTGTTGCCCGGTTAACAACTTCCACAATTCATTTCAGAAATCGTAAACGATCTAACCCATGTCAGTTTTGAATGTGGATAAAACACTAGCTTTGAAGCCAAACAAGATGGTGGTTTTTTTAATCAATCACATAAACGTTCGATAGATATTCCAGGTGTGTGGGGAAAAATAAACTTTCAAGTTGCATGGCCCTAAGTTGTGAAGGGGACATCTTTGCAAATGCATTCTGTCTTGTTGAGAGAGAAGAGAAGAAGGCTTATTTCAAGTAGGCAGCTGCTTATTAGTGTTAACGAGAAATTGCCCTTGGCCCAAATTGGTATCAGCAAAAGTACTTCATTATTCTTCGCTTACAGAATGGATTGTGTAAAACACAATACGGTTCTGTACAGAACCCTAACGTCACACATATGTTGATGGGTACTGAGCTGTCCCTAACTAAATGAGAGGAAAAAAAACCCAGGTCATAGTAGATAACTCAGTGATGTTAACTGTGCAGCAGTTATGAACAAGGGAAAATTCTCTGCTAAGGATCATTAGTAAACAAATTGAACAACCCAAAGCCTTGAATACCTTCCTTACAAGAAAAGGTTAGAATAGAGAGAAGGCAAGTACAGGAGAAAATGTTTAAGGCACTCTCAAGCTTCCTCCTTCCGTTTTATATTCAAGATGGACAGTATTTAATATTTATTCGTTATGTATATGTAGGGATATGGGTCTATACATACGTTGTATATAGTATGTTTAGGTGTCGTGTCATGTATGTGTTTCATTTTGAGAGTGGGCAACTGAATTTCATTTTTGATGTGTGCGGTTGTGCCCACAGTAAAAAAATGACAATAAAGGTTATAATAATAATAATAATAATAATAATAATAATAATAATAATAATAATAATAATAATAATAGTAAAGTTGGAAGGGACCTTGGAGGTCATCTAGTCCAACCCCCTGCTCGGGCAGGAAACCCTACACCATTTCGGACAATGGCTGTCCAGTCTCTTCTTAAAAACTTCCAGTGTTGGAGCATTTACTGCTTCTGGAGGCAGGCTGTTCCACTGATTAATTGTTCTCACTATCAGGAAGTTTCTCCTTAGTTCTAGGTTGCTTCTCTCCTTGATTAGTTTCCACCCGTTGCTTCTTGTCCTGCCTTCAGTGCTTTGGAAAATACATATATTATCTTATTTAAAATCTAGCATGTCATGAAGAATGTGGGTATGAGAATCTGTTTTTCTCCCTGTCCGAAGGGGTCATGCAGTGAAATTGAATGGAAGGAAATTTAGATGCAATTTAGATGAGACAAAGTACTTTCTATAGTCCATAATTAATCTTGGATTCTTTATAGTAGTTGTTGAAGCAAAAGGACAAAGTAATGGCCGTAGACTTATATAGAGGTAGTCCCCAACATACGACCATAATTAAGCCCAGAATTAGGCACGTAAGTTGTGTTCATTAAATTGGTCATGCTTGATCAACCCTGATTTTACAAGTTTTTTTGCAATAGTCGTTTAGCAAATGTCACAGTTAAGCAAACATCACAGTCATTAAGTGAAGCCATTTTCCCCGAAGGGCAATTTTTTTTTGCCAGAAATCAAAAGTAAACAGTGACCACATATTTTTATCATATGCATACCATAGTATATAATCATAAAAATTCTCCAGCACAGGAGATGGAGAATCCACCAATGGGTTTTCTCCGTCTGCCTGCTCTTGAGACCAAGTAGCCAAACTTGACATGCCCCCTGTGCTAGGAGACCTAGTCTTGACTTGGTCTCAAGCTCTTGAAGACATGTCAGGTTTGGCTCTCAGGTATTAGACATCTAGCAGGTTAGAAAAACCATTGGTGAATTCTCCTTGCCTCATACCTTCACAGTCAGGTTAGTAGATATATCCAGGAATTTTCCCCTACTGGAAAATTTTTGGGTTGTTTCCCAACTATCCCTCTGCAGTGCTGGGCTCAGCTCTACCTCAAATCGGCTGATTTGAGGGGGGGGGCAGCTACAGCTTCCCCATTTTTTTTCCCCCAGGGCTCTGGGGAAAACTTCCCTTACTGACCATTACCTTGTTAGGCCAGTGCTGCTGTAACTGCCTCAAAATTGCCTTCTGAGTCCTTCAGAGCTGTTTTTTTCATAGCTGCACGATCGCGGGCACCATTTTGGTTGCCGAAAAGGCAACGAACGGCACTTTTAAAGGAACGGAGGCTTTTTCCAGAGTGATTGGAGACGTTCCGATCGCCAGCTTCCCTCACAGCGAATAACACCACAGTTGCCTGTATGGCTCAGGAACTTGCCTCCGAAGGCCCGAGGGCCATCCTGACAGACCCGAAGGTTGCGGCTTCCATTTTGGTTGCCGCCGAAGGCAACGAAGATTTAAACGGATTTTTCCCTCTTCTTGTTACTCCGCAGATTTAGGGCTTGGTTGCTCATTCCTTTCAGTAACCAGGTTTCCGCTTATACAGCACAGCCCTGACCATAAGAGCAACCGCTGCAGGTCCCCGCGGCTGCCATTTTGGATGTGCCACGTGGGTTCCCTTCTGGGCCTCATAAGCCTGCGTCCATTAGTTGTAGTCCCAGTAATCCCCAGATTAGGCCCCAGGCCATTTTGATCGGAGCCGCCATTTTGAACCTCCTCTCACATTTCCTCTGCTAGGCCTTCCTTTCAGGCCCTCTGCAGCCTTCATTGGGCTATCTGGTGCACCTTGACTGGCCACCTAAGGCCTCTGGGCGGAGTCTATAGCGGGTCCCAACTGTGCCTTCGGTCTTGTTTTAACAACCGTGACCTAAGCCTAGAGAGACTTACTACCTGGTCAGGTGGTCAGGGGAGCAGTCCTCGTTACTTGCTCCAATTTCCCTTTCCGCCAACCCCTTCCTCATTTCCTTCTGTAGGCGGGACAGATAAAAAGATTTTTAGTACCTCTGCAGACTTAACTGAGGCCCTGGAGGTCCCCAAGGTAAACGAAGCCTGGACCCCTCTGGTGTCCCAGACTGCAGTCTCTGAGGACATGTCCGAGGTTCTTAAAGCGGACGACAGGAAATGGGACATAACTTTTCGAAAGACCCATCAATCAGCGGGATGGGCAATTAAAACGGCCACTTGCACGTCCTTTGTCCGAACCACCCTCTTATGGCTTCGTCAACTTCAGGCCAGAGTCCCTTCCGAGGACATTCAGATCCACAAGGACCTGAGCAAAATGGTGGCGGCAACAGAATATGCTGCGTATGTGACTCTACAGTCGGCCAACTTTGCTGCCAGGTCCCTAGCCTCTAACATTACAGCCAGAAGGATGCTATGGCTAAAACATTGGCAGGCCGACGCCAAGGCCAAATGGTGCCTCACAACTGCCCCCTACCTGGGCAAAAATCTCTTTGGGGAGGCCCTGACTCTGTACCTTGTGGAAAACAAGGACAAGCAGAAGGTCATGGCTCATCTTAATAAACGGGCTGACAAACGTGCCACTCCCTATTTCCGCAGGCAGTCCTTTCGGCCGGCAGCAGGTTCGGCAGCCACCCAGCCCTCCTGTCCATACACACCTAGGCAGGACAGGCCATATGACCGTCTGTGTGACAGATTGGGCTTTTGACTCAGGCAGCAGTACCAAAACAAGAGGCCATTTCGAGGGGCAGGACACCCTTACAGGAGGTCCAAGTGACTCTCATACCACACTTCCCATAGGAGGAAGACTTGTCCACTTCTTCCATCAGTGGGAACTCATATCCATGGACACAATCGAAAGACCCCCTTACAAACAATCCAGTTTGGCCTGTCCCCGGGTCGCTTCATCACCTGTTCCACTTCACGGGATCCAATCAAAAAGGAACTTATGTAGGAGGCCATTCAACATCTGCTAGAGATTCAGACCATAGAACCGGTATCGCCGGACCACAAAGGAAAGGGATTCTACTCCATCCTCTTCGTGGTCCCCAAGACCTCGGGGGGATGGAAGGCAATTCTAGACCTCAAGAGTCTGAATTATTACATCACATACAAAAAATTCAAAATGCAATCACTCCAGTCTATCCTGGGAGGCATCAGACAGGGAGACTTCCTGGCATCAGTAGACCTCATGGAAGCGTATCTCCACATTCCCATCCATCCAGATCACTGGCGGTTCCTCAGGTTCTGTTACAAAGGCCATCACTTCCAATACAAAGCCCTCCCGTTCGGTCTCTCCTCGGCGCCCAGGGTGTTCACCAAGATCCTGGCTGTGCTAGCCGCCCATCTACGGAAGGTACCGGTACGCATCCAGTGATACTTGGACGACATCTTGATCCAAGCGTCCTCCTTCCGGGCTGCCCAGTCGGACCTGGAACTAACTATTCAGGTCCTCCAACAGCACGGGTTCTCGGTGAACTTCCAAAAAAGCCAGATCGTTCCCTCATCCAGGCTTCTGCAACTGGGAGCCATCATAGACACCACAAACTGGTCTATCTCTCCCAGGAGCATCAGAGACCTGGCTCGCTGGGTGTACAAGGACTGTACTGTTCCACTGATCTTACTCTCCCAACTTCTGGGAAAAATGGTCTCCTGCATAGCCATTGTCCCCTGAGCCAGACTTCACCTGCGGGAGTTTCAATGGTTCCTCCTATCATTCCAGCGGTTGAATGCCAGCGCATCCAGCCGGCAGGTGAGGCTCCCGGTCCATACCCTCAGGTCTCTACGCTAGTGGTTCTCACAAGCGGTAACCAAGGGGTCACCTTTCAAGGGGCCGGACCGCATTACCATCACAACAGATGCCAGTCTGTTTGGCTGGGGAACCCATCTACAGTCTCAGTTTGCGCAGGGCCGTTGGTCCCACGCAGACTTGAGACACAACAACAATTGGCTGGAACTCAGGCCCATTCACTTAGCTCTTCGCCAATTCTGCCACCGGATCAGGGGCCATCACGTATTGATCCTCATGGACAATGTGGCATCCAAGGCCCACGTGAACCGGCAGGGGGGCACCAGGTCCAAGTGCCTTATGGACGAGGCCCGGTTGCTGGGATTCTGGGCAGAGTCCAACCTGGCCTCCCTCAGGGCCGAACACATTTCGGGAGTCAAGAATCAGCAGGCAGACTTTCTGAGTCGCTCTACGATAGATCCCTCGGAATGGGGACTACATCCGGATCTTTTTTCCGAGAATCCCTAAGGTTCGGCCATCCAGTCTTCGACCTGTTTGTGTCGTTGAGCAATGCCTAACTCCCCAGGTACTTCTCCTGTTATTACCTTCCAGGGCCGGAGGGGACGGACGCCCTGCGGACTCCGTGGCCGAAAGGTCTACTTTATGCCTTCCCCCCTCTCCCGCTCATTCTGGTGACCATCCGCAAACTGCTCCAGGAACAGGCAGAAGTGATCCTCGTGGCCCCATATTGGCCACAGAGACCCTGGTTTGCCGACCTAATGAATCTGTCCTGTTCTCCTCCGTAGAAGATTCCCCCGCATCGCGTATCCTTACACCAAGAAGTCCTCCAACAGTGGTTACAGTTAGCCGCCTGGCGCTTGAGCGCAGCATCATGACACAAGAGGTATTTTCACCACGGGCAATCACCATGATTCAGGCCTCTCATAGGCTGGCAACCAATCGCATTTATGATTACACCTGGAAAATTTTTTGCCATTAGTGCAGAAGGCGGCAACTGGATGTCTACAAATTAACTATTCCTCAGATCGTAGAATACCTTCTTGACAGTCTGGACAGAGGCCTGGCCCCTGCGACCATTCATAGGCAGGTGGTGGCCCTGTCGATGTTGCTCACTTGCATGGATTCAGGATACGCGCCTTCATCAATGGTGCATGCAACACTAGGCCTCCCGTGGTACACAGGTACCCCTCTTGGGAGCTGCCTTGTGTGCTTCGCACACTCACGAAACCACCCTTTGAGCCCATTGCCAATATACCATTGCGGGCCTTATCTCTTAAGATCACATTCTTAATCGCCATCACGTCAGCCAGGCGTATCTCCGAGCTGGCTGCTCTCTTGGTCAGGAACGATCTTTGCAACTTCCACCGAAACTGGGTAGTCCTTCGGTTGGATCCCGCCTTCGTACCCAAGGTTAACTCACTCTTTCCTCGGGCACAGGAAGTCATTTTGCCTAACTTTTGCCCCAATCCTTCCCATGACTTGGAGAGGCAGTGGCACACACTGGATGTACGCAGGGCCCTGTGGCGTTACATCAAGTGCACGGAACCCTTTCGCAGATCTGAGGCCCTCTTCATTTCCTTCCGTCTGGCTTCCCTGGGACAAAAGGTGTCCGCTGGCACTATAGGAAGGTGGATCAGGGCCTGTATCGCGGAGGCGTACCAGTCTTCTTCACTGCCGGCTCCAAGTCATATCACAGCCCATTCCACTCACAGTGCTGCCACATCTGCGGCATGGGCCACTCAGGCGTCCATCAAGGAGATTTGCAGAGCTGCGACATGGTCTTCGCCTTCCCCATTTGTATGCCATTATAGGATTGACCACTTTGCGTTGGCAGACACCTCCTTTTGTCGGGGGGTCCTCCAACTGGTGGTTTCTGGGGACGTGGATCTGGCCTTATCTGTTTCCCACCCATCGGGACAGTGAGGCTTTGGTATGTCCCATTGGTGGATTCTCCATCTCCTGTACTGGAGAAGGGGCATTGTCCTACCTGAATGCCTTTTCTCAGTATGGAGATGGAGAATCCACACCCACCCTTTAGGTCAGTCAGGCCATTATTAGGAGTTAGAGAGCCAACACCTCGTCCTTGCATCAGCCTCCTAGCACAGGGGGCGTGTCAAGTTTGGCTACTTGGTCTCAAGAGCAGGCAGACGGAGAAAACCCATTGGTGGGTTCTCCATCTCCGTACTGAGAAAAGGCGTTCAGGTAAGACAATGCCCCTTCTACATAATTTTAGTAGTTATCCAAATGCTCAATGCCATACGCTAAATAAATAACATCAACACTGCTGAAAATTACGATCGTGTGACCATTGGAAATTACAAACAGCCATAAAGGAGAGCACCGAAGATTCAGGGGGCGGGGCAGGGGGGGTAACCCTCAGAACTTTGAAAACAAGTGATAAGTAACACTGGAGAAGTCTGTCCATCCAACAGTTGCTAAGCAACCGGTTGTAAGGGGAGGATAACCTGTAGCTTTAAATTCACGAAGGACAGGTCTATCAGGATTAGGGTTATTTCTGTCTTGAGGAGAGCCCATCTCAGAATCCGTGCATCTGGAGAACAAAGTTACAAGAGAGATATGTCGCCATCACCCCAGAGGAAATGACCACCATAAGAAACCAAATGCTGAAGACGCGTAGGCCTTGGCCTAGTCCGGCCGGATTGTTCTGATGATGGTCTTTGTAGAAAGAGCTGCCTAGCATTTCTTCTCAGCATTTCCTCCTACTTTACCCCACCCGCCTGATGCTTAGATCTGCCTTTGCTTTGGGTTTATGCTGCTTCAACTGCAATTACCATCTTATTGCTGCGTAAGCTGTCCAGAATGTTTCCGGGTGTGTGGATGATATTGGTCTGAAAATAGCTAGAGAAAATGGCTAGATAAACATTTCCTAACCTTTGTCGTTCTCAGGGGCTACCTTGTACCGAAGGCTCAAAGAATATGTGCTGACAGAGGATGAGTTGAAGGAGCACGGCTACCCGCTACCGTGTCCCGAGAGACCTGGCCGGGCTGTTGTCTTTGCTATGGAAGAGAAGAAATTGACTGATGGTGAGTTCTGCTGGACCGGAGAGTTTCTGACTCTTAAGAACCATTCTGTTTAATGGGAAGAAGAAGAGAGGTCAGGAAAGAAACCCTCGGCCAGTATATTCCCTTCAAGGCAGACATCTACACTGACTGCTGGTGGATGGGATGTTAATGAGCTTTTAAGCATATTCTGAAGCTACCTACTGTAGGTATTGTTTTATTTTTGCACATAAATCGTAAGGCAAGGACTACCTGTAGTGAAGAAGATATTGGTGATCTAGGGTGCCCTTTGTCTGAGGACACATTTCAGAGGTTGTGGTCTGTAAGTCTGCCTGTCTATTTAACAATCATAAAATGCCACATCGGAATCCAGTAGAGTGATTGCCTCAGAAGGCCTTCAAGGCTGGTGCTAGGATCTTGGAAGCAAATCCATCTAATGGAGGGCCCAGGGCCCAGGCTAGGTTGCAGCTATTCCACTTTAAAGATCTGAAGTAGCCGACACAGAGAGAAGACTTCTGTCAGAGACAGCAAAAAGTTAATGTCAGTCATAAGAGCACTAGGCCAGGTAAACAGATTCCGTCCCTACATCTAAAGCAGTTCCCTGTGTTCATGCCGTCAGATCAGAGGAAGGTGTGGTTGTCTAACCTTGTGAAAAGCTGAACTGTAATTTGGGGAGGGGGGGGAATAGGGTTTCAGCTCTCTCAGAAAGAATTTCCCAGTCATTGGAGAGCACGTATGATAGTCATAGCTGTATAGCACAGGTGCCTACTTTAGGGAAGGGGATACTGTTGTTTTTGGCATGATAAGCTGGCAGGTACAGTACAGTAACCACGGTCAGAACAAACAATTATGGGGTCTGAAATTGAGGGGGGAATCGATGAAATACAGCAATGTGTTTAATCTCTTGGTATTTAGTAATCTTCCCCTTCTTTCATATTCTTTCATGCTGTTGCGGCAGTTACAATTGCCCTAGAAGAGGCCTTAGCCAAGACCAGGGGTAGGCAACCTTGGCTCTTTTATGACTTGTGGACTTCAACTCCCAGAATTCCTGAGCCAGCCATGCTGAGGGGAAAGAGAGAGGTTTCCAAGCTGAGCCATGCTGGCTCAGGAATTCTGGGAGTTGAAGTCCACGAGTCATAAAAGAGCCACGGTTGCCTACCCCTGGCCAAGACTTATTATAGGGGCTAAATGTGGTTCTGGGGCTTCTATTTGTACATCCTTCAGGGACAGAAAGGAACTGTCTTTTTTTTCCATAGATTTCAGTCTTTTCAGTAGACACCATATGTCAGGCTAATACCAATCAGGTCTTCCTCAGCTGAATTACTGCAAACTCTTTCTGCCACAAGAAACAAAACGTTTCTCCAGAATGAATGAGGATGTTGACACAGAAAGTATGTTTTGTCTGCCTGAACTCCAGGTAGTCCTTGACATACAACCATTCATTTAGTGACCATTCAAAGTTACAACAGCACTAAAAAGGGGGGGGGTTATGACCAGTCACCACACTTACAACTGTCTCAGGATCCCCACAATCACGTGAACAAAATTCAGGTGCCTGGCAACAGGGTCCTGGGATCACGTGATTGTCATTTGCAACTTTCCCAGCCAGCTTCCAACAAGAGAAGTCAACGGGGGAAGCTGGATCGCTTAACAACCAAATGATTCACTTCACTGCAGTAACTGGCTTAACAACCCTGGCAAAACAAGGTGGCTAAAAAAGGGCGCAACTCACTTAACAACCAATTTGCTTAGCAAACTGGAAATTCAGTTCCAGGTGGGGTTGCAAGTCGAGGACCACCTGTACTTGATTTCTTTCATTATTTCTCAGTCCTCGACACAATCGTTCCTCTTACCATAAGGTGGCAAGCAGTTGAATCTCCTAACAGCTTGCCTCATGGGACTCTTGCATTTTTTGATTGGTTGGGGGAAAAAAAGCAACCTATGCAATGTTTTCCTCTTTGAATATTGGTTAGAAACAGTTCATAGATGAGAGAAAAGAGCCATTGGCTCTTTGGATGCCACTTCATACAATCAGTACAGTCACCCTTGCAGTTGAGGTCAAGGGGCTCCTGTTTTGATGAACTCCCAAACAGCAGGATCCGTATATCTCATTGGGAGAAAATAGAAGAATTTTTATAGTGTTTTAGATAGATATATAAGAATGGACTGAGAGCCCAAAATCTATGTTTTCACCCACTTCTTTTTCTTCTGGAAGGTTCTTGCAGGATTTGTTGTCGTTGTGGCACAGAATACATGGTAACATCTTCTGGAAATTGTGTCCGTAAAGAAGAATGCATCCATCACTGGGGGAGATTGCGGAAGCAAAGAGGTAATCGTTTACATTCTTTTCAAAAAGCATATTCTTTCTCCAGTGGAATTCAAAGTGCACGACATTGATTTTTATTTTCACAAGAAACCTGTGAGGTTATGCACAGATGGCATTTTGCAAGCTGCTCTGAGAGCTCAAACCACTAGGTTTTAGTTCTCTGCTCCTGGCCATGTATTTCTCCAATCTCTAATAGTAATGTCACACAGTCAGATTGCACTTTGGATGTTGGAGGACAATGAAAAAAATGAGAGAAGCACCACATTTTGGCTCAAAGGTGCTTTTTCAAAAGGCAGCCCGACTGTTTTTTGAGAAAGAAGATGTTTCTTTTCTCATCCAAGAAGGTTCATCAGTTGTGGCTGGATGGTGAGGGAAATGGAAGGATAGGATGCCCCCACAGTCCAGTCACAACTGATGAAGCTTCTTGGGTGAAGTCTTGTTTTTCTTTCTCAAACAACAGTCCAGTTACTTTTTGAAAAAGCACCTTTGAGACAACTATGACCTGGATGATGAGAATCTCCACAGACATTGCACTTTGGCATTATTTGTTCCCTCAGACTCTGTTTATATATCAAGAGGGCTTTCATGAAGTTCCAGTAACATTTAATAGCAAAGATTTGCAAACATTTTTTTTAAAAAAATCCTAAATGAGTAAATATTCATTCAGAGCATTTTCTAACATGAAAGGTTATTGTTGTCTTAAGTAAGAAGCACAAGGACACAATTGAAAGACAATAAACACAATCAGATTTGTGATGGAGACAAAATGGGATCCATTTCATTACAATCACCTTAGCTCAGACCAATTGTCATCAAACCCCACTCCTCCAATAACTAGTCCATAATCCTTTTAGAGATTATTTAAATGATATGGCTTACAAATCTTTCAGAAGTAAGCTATTTTAGTTTTCTGTGTTCATTATGTAATTATTCATACTACTGCTTGCTTCCTTTTTCCTTTAGCATCATTTTCCTAGCCTGCATCTTTATTATAAGTAATAATTTTAAACATAACCCTCCCCAGGTAGGGGAATTGTGATAGAAAGGAGTTGTGTTGGTATTAAAATCAAGATTATCTCAACCAGACTAGTTTTTGCTTAATCTTTGATTGATGGTTTTGTGCACAGTGAAGATTTCCCATTTAAGCATTTCGCTCTCTCTCTTTTTGCAGTGCCAGGTGGCTGGGAAACACATTATAGCTGTTGTTCAGGAGCCGTGGGTTCACTCGGATGCCAAATTGCAAAAGTATGTAACCATGTTAGGTCAAACCATGAAGTACAAGGTAAAGTGGACCACCTTCTCTCTGAGTATAGCCATCGCTTTGCTACTTTGATCTCTGTTTCATAGAAGATGCTTTGGAGATGCTTTTCAATCTTATTTTGGCTTGAAAAAAAACATGGCTCCTTCTATCAGCCATTCTCTGTAGTAATAGGATAAAATATTTAATTTATTATTAAATTTGTGATAGCGGCCTAATGCATTAGAGCAAGGATGTTCGGCCTTGGCAATTTTGAAGATTTTGTAGATTCAACTCCCAGAATTCCTCAGCTAGCATGGGAGTTGAAGTCCACAAGTCTTAAAGTTGCCAAGGTTAGGTACCCCTGCATCAGACTTTGGATAGCCTAGAACAGGAATTTCAAACTGCCAGCCCGCGGGCCGGATGCATCATAACGAAACTGTGCTGGCAATGGCAAAAAAGTCACAACACGTCACGTGACACCCCTGGCCTAGAAAATCCAGCAAACGGTAAAAACACACACCCAAATAAGCAGCCCAAACTCAGACTATCAGAATGTTAACGGATACAGCGGGACCCCACAAATGCATCAATACTCACATTAAATCCAGGCCCATGAACAAATGCAGGTTCTAAGGGCTTTCCAGAACCCCAGGAGAGGGAGTGCCATTTGCATCTCACGGAGAATGCTGCTCCATAGGCAGAGACAGAGAAGACCCACTTCCTCAGTCCCACAAGATGGCAGCATTTAATAGAGAGGAGCTGTTCAAACATACTGGATTGGCAGAAACAAATGGAAATATGCAGTCTCTCAGAAAACGAGGCTCTGTGCCATGAAGCACATGGGCCGTTATATCAAAAATATTTCCTCTTCTTCTACCACGAGTGTTAATTTCATCCAATTAGTCCTTGTGACTTGTTAATCTTCAGCAGACTGATCACCCATGAATTTTCTGTAAGAGCTTGAGATGGAAGCTTAGAACGGGGCCCTGGCTACTGAGGACAATGCTGCAGTCTCAATCAAGTTAACCTTTCCCCAAATAGAAGGACGGAGATCAAAGAATCAGAGAATGTAAGGTCTGGAAGGGATCTTTGAGGTCATCTAATCCAACCATGTGCTCAGTGCAAGAGTCCACTATTGTAGTATCTCCAACAGATACTCCATTCAGCTTCTGTTCAGACACCTCCAGTGAAAGCTGCTCCTGAGGCAGTGTTTTTTTTTTAATAATTTTTTATTTTTCCAAGCTCTCCCCCATACATATACCGTAATATTTATCAGATGTTAACATACATTCTTTTTACATTCATATATAAGATACTTTTAATAAAATGAAATAAATACATACACATGACTTTTGGTGTTGCTCGCCCATTTCCCCTTTCACCGTATCCACACTCCTCCTTCTCTACCTTCTTTCTCCCTTTCTTCTCTTCCCTACTTCCCTCTTCTTCCTCTCCTCTCCTTCACCACTCTCCTCCCCTTTCTCCCCACTTTTCCTCTTCTCCTCCAACCTTCCTACTTCCTTCTCCCCTCCTTTACTCTTTTCTCTCTCCTCTCCTTTCTTCCCTCTCATCCCTCTTCAGATACAATTCAGGGGTAATGTCCGAGCAACTCCTCCAAATTTCCCTATCTATATTATATACAATAAGATTAATACTTCTATTTATCTAACCTTCTCGGTATATACTTCTATAAACATTTATACAACCTCCAGTTATTCAATACTGTGTCGCCTGGGTCTCCCTCCTTATCTGCTCCTTCTTCTTCCATCTAAATTGATGTTAACTATCTTTTAACTGTATTCTCTTTCCAGCCAATCATAAAAAGTTCCCCAGATTTCATAGTAGTCTGACTCTGTCTTATCTTTAATTGTCATTGTTAGTCTATTCATTTCTGTACATTCCAGTATTTTCCCAATCACCTCTTCCTCTGGGGGGTGGGGCTTTCAGTGCTTTCCAATTTTGTGCTAACACAATCCTGGCTCTGAGGCAGTCTGTTCTATGGTGGAACAGCTTTTGGCCTTTGGAAAATTTGCTTGATGACCAGCCCAAATTAACTTTCTAGTTATTTTAAATCCCTTGTTTCTTGTCTTTTTTTCCCTGGATCAGTGTTACCCCATCTTCTACACAACAGCCTTTGAGATACTTGAAGACAGCTATCATATCTTTGTGTATTCCCCCCCCCCCCTCTTTCTAGACAAGGCATACCCAATATACCCCCTCAGAAGTTTTTTTTTCTTCCAGGACTGGTATCATCTAAGTTCTCACTGAACATACTCCAGTTTAACAAAGCCCTTCCTAAAATATCAACCTGGTGTTCTAAGTATGATCTAAACAAAAAATTATCTTGATCTTAATATTAGCCTTTGGTTGACCCAGCCTAGGACTGTGTGTACTTTTTTCAGCTGGATCATGCTGTTAGCCTGTGTTTGACCCACCACCACCACCACCCTATCCCAAAGCTATAATTCAGAGTATATCGTAATTACATAGTAACCCTGGTCACAGTATGAAGACATCAACAGGACTTTTCTTGACAGAGAATAAGGGAAACTGATGGTAGGAAAAGGAAGTAACAGGCCTGAGGCTGCTGCATTCCTTGAGGAAATGGGCTTCTCCACCATCTGTGAGAGAGACTCTGGCATTTAGAGGGATATAGAAATAGAGCTGTGAGGAAACTAAAGGGGATCAGATCGTTTTGCTCCCCAGAGATTTTAGCCCACACCTCTCTAGGAACGTGTAGAATGTTTTGTGCTCAAAACTGATATTCCTGGGTGCTGTCTTGATACATCCCCATTTTCAAGATAGCCTTTCCCACCTTAAAGATGATGGAATATTGGGCCTTCTGTCATTGGGCCTTATATGTGAAGTACATCCTGTTCTCCGCCGAGACATCACAAGTTTTGCTCTTTGAAAAGATTACCGTCCAGATACACTTGTTATTTTCTGTGTTGTTCTCTCCGATGTTCTTGAGAACTTCTGTCAGTTTTTTTTTAATTCTGTAACAAAGTGTTCTCTTTCACTCTTGTAATTGTTATTGATCATTTGATTCTGTGTTATGGAGCAAGTCAGTTTTCAGTCTTCTCTCCATCCACCATAAAAGAAGCAACCTTTACTTCCCATATTGTGTTTACTCAGGTTGGCATTTTGCAAGACCACCAGTCTGCTAACTAAAAGTGGGCAAGATTGGAGACCTCCTGATCCTTTCTCCAGGGATAGCTTTTTAACACTTCTTTAATTCTTCCCCCACTCTCACCTTAAGCAACATGTCCATGATGGCCGGAAGGAAAGTCTGGAAGGTTTTGTGAAGACATTTGAAAAGATGCCACGTGCAGGTGGGCATCCTGGCATCTACGCCTTGGACTGTGAAATGGTAGGTTGGCTATGTGTATAGAATAATGTTAAGGATTTCATATTTCATCAGGAATGTGTATTTAAATGTTGTGCCCCAACAGTCCAGTATATTTGAATGGAAACAACTTTGATACCACTTTGCATGCTTAGTGAAGTGATTGGGTAACATAGAAAGGGTTTTCTAAGTAAAACAAGGCTGTTGAGATTCAAGAGGAGGCAATCAGCAAGGACATAAACCAGGATGTGGTTAAAGAAGCCAGGATGGTGGCCACAATGGCACAATCGGAGGCCCACGTGTTTTTTTTGTTTGCATTGTAGAAGTAGAAAATAAAAACTCAGCTGAAAAAAGTGGTGAGAAGGCAGTCCCAGAACAAAACAGTTAGCAAGACTGATCTTGCTCAGAGTCCACAAAATGTTGCCTGCCTCGAATTCAGGGAAAGGGGAGATGGAATACACTGGTGCATTCTGGAAGAGGGAAGAATCTAGAAGCCTGAACCAAAATTTCATCACACTTCCATAATTCATGTGTTTGCAGAATTGAACTTTTTAAAAAATTTAATTTGAGCATCATTGAGAAGGGGCTCAGACACAGATGTACCTGCTACGTCCCTTCCCCAAGCTGGTGCTCTTTAGGTTTGTAGAAGCCGCATCCCTTAGCATTCCCATCAGTCTAGCTCTGCTGGTTGGAATTTTGGGTGTTGCAGAGTCCATAGGTCTGGAGAACATCTGGTGAGGCGGACTATCAGAGCAGAGGGATCTAAGACTCGACTTAACCCTAGCTGAGAACGTTACTGCAGAGATAAAACATAGAGTGGAAGGTACCAATTACAATTTCTGAACGCCTCAGAAAGAAGGCAGAATAGAAATGTGGCAAAATAAGGCATACCGAGTCCCACACCTAAATCACTGGAAACATTTCCGAATCATTTTTTCCCCTGATTCTTTTTCACATCTTTCCATTTGATTGCAAAATTGGCTGAGGTCTGATGAATGGCCATTGTTGTCCAACAGCTGGTGGGAACCTTTCCTAAAACGTGCTTTCTTTGTGTCTCTCATACCTTGTCTTCTGCAGTGTTACACTAAGCAGGGTTTAGAGCTGACGCGCGTCACTGTGATCAACTCAGACCTGAAAGTGATCTACGATACCTTTGTCAAACCAGACTCCAAAGTTGTGGATTACAACACTCGGTGAGGGCCCCACAAATTGTGAAAATGCATGAGGAACATAAACAAAAGTCTGTGCATTTGGTGACAGCAGTTGAGTGGCCAGGGTATCTGCTAAGCCAGTGGTTCTCAAGCTGTGGGTCGGGACCCCATTTGGGGTTGAACGACCATTTCACGGGGGTCACCAAACAAGGCTGTCCGCCATTTTTCCCTCTTTTCTTTGGCCACGCCCCTGGCACCCGATGATGTATAAGTGGTTGGGGGTCACCACAACATGGGGAACTGTATTATGGGGTCGCGGCATTAGAAAGGTTGAGAACCACTGTGCTAAGCATTTGCACCTTTAGAGTTGCCTGCTGAAACACTAGAAAGAAGGTGACATGGAGGAAGCTAGGCTGGCCTAACTTCCTCCATGCTGCTTTCTTTTCAGAATTTCAGCTGGTGATCTTTATTTTTGAATTTCAGATCCATTGCCTTGTTCTCTGCTTGGCTTGGTTTGTGAATCAGAAAAATTAATTCAGAAGGTTTGCACTCCCAAACCGTTGATCTGTCTAGATCACATTGCCCCAAGAAATGAGCTGAGTATTTTTCCTGTGGAGGAACATGCTTTTCGTGTTTCTTTCTGGGTTATTGCTCTGAACTTTGTGCTTTCCAATAAGACAGGGCCGGGAGCACTTTTTGTGGTGATATTTAGAAACATGTAATATTGAGATGTCAAGAGGGCTATGTGGCACATGTGGGTAGCATTGGCTTTGAAGGAGAAAGTTGAATTTGTGTTGTATCTACATTCCTGCCCATATTACAGTTTTTATCTATTTCCCAGTAGAAAATGGTGGGGAGGCATGCCTTCTGTTTTTAGCCATCATCGTCGGAGTGCTGCCAAAAAGAAACCAGGGTCCATTTTGCTCAAGAGATTTTGTGACAAGAAAAGGGAGGAGGTTCTCTGAGCAAGAGTTAGCCTACAATTGCACACGTGATGGGTGGTAACCATATGTCTGAAAAGCAGCAGAATTAAAACAAAAATAAAAAAACAGCTGATGATACCAACCTTTCCTTGGCAGGTTTTCAGGTGTGACAGAGGCAGATCTGGAGAACGCGTCAATAACTCTTCGGGATGTCCAGGCGGTTCTCTTGAGTATGTTCAGCACAGAAACTATCCTGATAGGCCATAGTTTAGAAAGTGACTTGTTTGCACTAAAGGTAAATGTTGCATGGAAACACACACATGTTTTACACACACCCTTCCCCTGACATGATGGCCATAGCTAGTTGATGGGTAAATCCCCCTTCAAATCCATTGCCTTCTCTGGCCTACCTTTTGAGATGCACTTCCTTGAAACATACACTCTTTCATTTAAGCCCTTTTAATTAAAAGTCCAAAAGGAAAGGAAGAATATACAGAAGAATCCAATAAATATTCTCCTTCCTTCCCTTACTAGCTTATCCACTCTATGGTGGTAGACACAGCTGTCGTCTTCCCTCACCGCCTGGGTTTGCCTTACAAGCGGGCATTGCGTACGTTGATGGCGGATTACCTCAAGCGCATCATCCAGGATAGCGGTAAGACTTTGGGGCAAAAATGAGGACCCAGATTGTTGGGGGGGGCAATATGCTGACTCTGTAAACTGCTTAGAGACAGCTGTAAAGCATTGTGAAGCGGTATATAAGTCTACCTGTTATTGCTATTGCTATTTATGGTCATTTGCAGTGTCTCGCGATCACCTGACTGCAACTTAAAATATTTTTTTACTGGAAACCAGTGTTTGTTTCCAGCTTCCAGCAAAAAAAAAAAAATGCCCATTGTGGATAATGAATTTGCTTAATGATCACTGTGTTCTCTTAACCGCCATGTTGTTCACTTAACATTGATTCACTCAACGACCACTGCAATAAAATTTGCTGCCTTTTGAAAAACAGCAATTTTTTAAAATCTACGTAATATATTAGTCTTCTTAACTTGGATACAATCGGGCCCCCTAGTGTAATAGCTAATTTCCCCTCCCTCCCATATGGCAGAGCGCTTAACTCCTCTCCTTTTAGACAAGTTGTTAAAATCTGTCCCCTGTCCCCTGCCCCAAGGTATTTGAGTCCAGTTGAACGGGGTTCCCTTTTGCTTCTTTTATTATCATGTTCGGTGCCGCTTTATATATTGGGTGTGCTTTTTAATGTTATTGTCATGGTTCTGACAGATGAAACTCTTCAAAGAACTTTGAGGCATTGTTTACCTCAAAGAACCTTTATTCAAGCAGCATAGCTTCGGCACCTACATAGTGGAAGCTAAAATCTGACTTCCCCTCCCTTGAGGGGAATTAAAACACAATTCCCTCCTACAACTAACAGTCATAAATCACATTCTCACATTCAAATTAATTTGAAATGTTGGCTTTCCGCCCACCATGCCTTATCATCTTTTATTACAATATCTTATGTCTAACTAACTCCCATCACATTCCTCCCCCTCCCCCCAGTATCATCTAATTCTAAGAGTAAAGCATAATAAAGAAAAAGGCTGCATCTCCATATGTTGTCCAAGCAAGAATCTCCAATCTTAGCATTGTTGACAGTTATGTATTTATTTTGGGGTTTTGCTTGTTTTTTACTTTATGCTACCCAGAGTCCCACCGTTGAAGTTAGGTGGGCCTATAAACCCATGACATAAGTAAATGAAGGCTTCTTATTTTTCTGGTTGCTAACAGTGGAAGGTCATGACTCCAGTGAGGATGCCCGAGCCTGCATGGAGCTGATGATATGGAAGATCAAGGAAGATGCCAAAGTGAAGCGATGATCCGCCTCCACGCTGCTGCTATTCTCCTTCGCATTTTTATCGCAGGGCAATAATAAAGCCTGCAGAGACACACCCGTAGCCAGCAGCAGACCCTTCCCAGACTTTTCCCCCTCTTGGCTCACAGGCGTCCCAAGGAATTGTGAGCAAGCAGCTCCTTCTGCTGGCAAAGTGACGGGCCGTGTCTGCATGCCAGGCATTGTAGTCAAGGCGAAATACATTGTGACCCAAGAAAGTCAGCCATCCCTGTGGTGGGGAAGGGTTTGGAGACAGACTTATCATAGAAGATCGTAATAACTTCAAGAGGCACTAAGTTCCACTATTCCCTCTTCCCCCGTCCTATTTATGGGCTTTAAAAGCTAGCGTTAATTTACATTTTTTAATTTAATTTGGGGGTCTTGCGATTGGCCTTGGGCTACAGGAATGGCGGAGAAGGTGGTCATGGACCCATGACTGTCAAGAAAGCAAGCCGAAGAGATGATGAAGGGATGCAGGCTTCAGTTTAGGGAGGGAAGCTAGGAGCAGAGTTGCACAGGTGGAAGGAACCTGGCTCAAGAAGCTGTACCGAAACACAACCTGGGAAGGGATAGTTATGCATAGCAGAGGAGGTCATGGGTGGAAAAATAAAACTATAGAAAGTCAGGGATTTCAGGCCTTGGGGTGTGACTCCAGCGCCGCTTTCCTGCTTAGGTCTTGACTGTAAGAGACCAGAGACGCTCCCAAGTGACAAGCTGCTACCAAACTGCAGGAAACAATCCAGATGGCTTTGGTCTGTGCTGCTGGTAGCATTTCTTTGAAACTACTGAGGGGGCAAAGCTGCCCACTGACCTTGTATTCCTCCCTGCTCAGGAGTTATTCAAACTAGCTGCTTCTGCCTTTGGCTTGGGGTAGGACTTATAGCTTTTGAAAGTTAGCTTCTGTTTTCTGCAAACGAGGAGATAGAGGCAGGATCGTGTTTGGCACTGATCACATTTTCAAAGGGCTGTTACTCAAATGGGGAGGGAGAGGTGATGGGGAAAATTCATAACTTACTCCCAAATTCTCCCTCTGGTTAAACTTGAAATATTTTGTAATAGGGCCTTCCGGGGGCTTTTTTCATCTCCAATGGCTTTTTGTAATTGCCAGTTGAACAGTTATGTATGAAGTCTCTCACTCTGGCCACTGAGTTGTTAAAATACAAGTATGTAGAATAAATTCTGTTGTCCTGTGGAGAGCTCTTACACCTGCCTCGCCTGTTTTCTCACAAAGAACGGGGATGTGAGACAACCCTGCTAATGTAATGCGGACTTTTCTGTGCCTCTCACCATTGGAAGCGGCCCCCCTCCCACCAGTTGTCTCCCCCTCCCACAGGTGGGCAACTCTGGTTGTGAAAAAAGAGTGCCCACAATTGACATTTCCACTAAACAATGGCTAGTAACATGGTTCCTTTGCTTTGTCAAAGGCCTTATCTTTTTATTCAACAGGCGCCTAAGGATCACTCTTTCCTCACCTTGTTCCAAGACTTCAAAGCCCATGAGCCGTGGTGGTGCAGTGGTTAGAATGCAGTGGTGCAGACTACTTCTGCTGACTGCCGGCTGCCTGCAGTTCAGCAGTTCGGTTCTCACCAGCTCAAGATTGACTCAGCCTTCCATCCTTTCGAGGTCGGTAAAATGAGGACCCAGATTGTTGGAGGCAATATGCTGACTCTGTAACCTGCTTAGAGAGGGCTGTAAAGCGTTGTGAAGGGTATATAAGTGCTATTGCTATTGCTTGTGAAAGACATCCCTTACGTATTCTACAGTGTATGTTGGGTACCTATGTTGGTGGTCTAGTTAGGGATATTGGGTGCTGTGTGAGTAGCCAATTCTCAACAGTGACCAGTCTGTACTGGCCTCTAGAAGGGCTGTGTATTTTAGGCATGTCTGCACAAAGGCTCCTTTAGATCTTAGCTATCAATGTTTACATCATTCTAATCTCTTCTGATGTGGCAGTCAGTGAAGATGAGGTGCCTCACAGCACTTAGGACCCAACCCATTGACCACCCTTCAGATTGGCGGTGTATGAATCCTGCTGATGAAAGATGAGAAACACTACATTTCTCCTTTGACAGCATTGTGCATTTTAAGCCCCAGGTGGGTTTGGAAAGCAAGAGGTGCATAAACCTGTCAAGACCTTTCCTGGGAAAAAAAAATAGGTAAGATTTCCCTTGCAGAGTATATCACACTCTGAAGCCCAGTGGGAGCATTTTAAAATGCTGGGAATTCATGTTCCTATTAGGCCTAGGCCAGTGTTTTTCCAATTTGGACAAATTTAAGATGTGTACTTCAACTCCCAGAATTCCCCAGCTAGCCATGCTGGTAGGGAATTCTGGGAGTTGAAGTGCACAAGTCTTAAAAGTCGCCACGCTTGAACCCTCTTGGCCTAGGTAGTGCATCCTATCTTGGGATCTGGATGAACACTGTCAGAGTTCCCATAGAAATAGAGAGGCAGCACAGCCAGCTAGTTAGCAAGAAGCATGTTTTATAGATGTGACAGATAAGTAAATACGACAAATACACGGGCAAAGCAGAATATTAATAATCCTGGCTTTGGTACTTTAAAAGATGGTGGGGTGGAATCCATCTTTTTGCTCAGATATGCATGTGTTTATTTAGCATTAGAGTAAAAGTGATGGTTTCAGGAAAGGAAGATTCTTGGGGTGAGCAGACGATCTGTTTAACCAAAGGAATGTATTTGCACTACAAGCTTGTACCAGGATTAATACTGATTAATCCATCATTATTAGAGAGCTCAGATGCTCCTTAACCTCCAAGAATGAAAGTTCCCTAGACACCAACATGTTGGTTAAACTCCTCCCTCCCCCTTTCTGCTATCATTTTGATGTTTGTTGCTCACCAACTAGAGCCTGCCCTTTGCTCTTCCTTCACAGGCAAGATTTGAAATGACTCCTAAGTAGTTTAGACTTAGAAAAACACGATCTCTTTTCCCCCCAGGCCAACCCAGCCATTTGGGGCTGCAATTCTTCTCTGATTGTAACACTACAGTAATAAAACTGTAGACTTTGTATACGTTTAACTGTATATCTGTTAATACTGTTTTGTATTTTTTTTAATAAAGCAAAATGTGACATCCCTACGTAGCGTGATTGTAGGGGTGGAGGGCTTTATATATTGCATTCAGAAAGCATTCAGACCCCCTTCACTTTTGTCAATTTTGTTATGTTGCAGCCTGATTCTACAGTTTTTGAAATTCATTTTTTTCTCATTGATCTACACCAGGGGTTCCCAACCCTGGGGGTGTGAGACAATATTCCAGGGGGTGCGAAAATTTGGGTTTTCAAAATTATAGGGCATATGCATAATTCATTACTATTATTTTGAACTTTTGTAAGGGGTGCAAGAATATATCAGAAGTGTTCTAGGGGTGCAGGGTATAGAAAAGGTTGGGAACCACTAATCTACACTCAGTACCCCATAGTGACAAAGTGAAAAGAGAATTATAGAAATGGTTATAAACGTTGTAAAAAGAAAAAACATATATCACATTGGCATAAGTTTTCAGACACTTGAAATTTAGCTCAGGTGCCTCCCATTTCTCTTGATTATTGCTGATATGTTTCTACATCTTGATTGGAGTCAACCTGTGGTAAATTAAATTGATTGGACATGATTTGGAAAGACACACACCCCTGTATAGAATACCTCGCAGCAGACAACATACTGTAGAAGAGCAAAAGCCATGAGGTCAAAGGAACTGCCTGCAGAGCTCAGAGACAGGATTATTGCAAGGAACAGATATGGGGAAAGTTACAATAAAATTTCTGCTGCACTGAAGGTTGCTAAGAGCACAGTGGCCTCCATAATTCTCAAATGGAGGAAGTTTGGCACAACCAGGACTGTTCCAAGAGCTGGTCGTCCAGTCAAACTGAACAATCGGGAGAAGGGCCTTAGTAAGAGAGAGGACCAAGAATCTGATAGTCACTCTGACCAAGCTCCAGAGATCCTGTGTGGAAATGGGACAGAGTTCCAGCAGGACAACTATCACTGCAGCCTTCTACAATCTGAGCTTTATTCTCTGGTTTGATGAAACCAAGAATGAACTGTCTGGTCTCAATTCTAAACATTATGGATGGAGGAAAACAAGCACTACTCATCACCTGCCCAATTGCATCCCAACAGTGAAGTGTGGTGGCAGCATCACGCTGTGGGGTGTTTTTCAGCAACAGGGACTGGGAGACTGGTCAGAGTTGAGGGAAAGCTGAATGGAGCAAAGTACAGGGATATCCTCAATGAAAACCTATTCCTCAGTGCTTACGACCTCAGACTGGGCTGAAGGTTCATTTTCCAACATGACAATGATCCTAAGCACACAGCCAAGGCAACACAGGAGTGGCTTAGGGACAACTCTGTGAATGTCCTAGAATGGCCCAGCCAGAACCCTGATTTGAATCCTATTGAACATCTCTGGAGGGACCTGAAAATGGCTGTCCACCGACATTCACCATCCAACCTGACTGAGCTTGAGAGGATTTGCAAGGAAGAATTTCAGAAAATCCCCCAATCCAAGTGTGCAAAGCTTGTTGCATCATACCCCAAAAGACGCAAGGCTGTAATTGCTGCCAAAGGTGCTTCAACAAAGTACTGAGTGAAGGGTCTGAATACTTAGCCAATGTGATATTTTGGTTTTTTTCTTTTTAATAAATTTACAGACCTTTCTAAAAATCTGTTTTCACTTTGTCATCATGGGGTATTGAGTGTAGATTAAGGAGAAAAAAATGAATTTCAATAACTGTAGAATGAGGCTGCAGCATAACAAAATTGACAAAAGTGAAGGGGGTCTGAATACTTTCTGAATGCACTATATATACATATATATACATATATGTATACACACATACGCTATATATAGCAAACAGATTTGTTTATCTTTGGAGAATATTTGTTAAAGAAAATAGATTTGAGAAATATTTAGGTGTGCAAATATAGATAGAAAGGCAGCCATGAATGTTGAAAGAAGCAAAACTGGCTGTGTGCATGAATACGTTTCTGTGCACCTGGTTATATGAAAATGAGAATTGGGGACATCAGAGAAACAAAACCTGAATGCATTGAAAAGTGGATCAGGAAGAAGTGCAGTGTGGTAAAACAAGAGGAGAGAGGATCAATGCTGAAGGGGTGCTGAATGATTGTGCATTGAATAGAAAAGCGGCTGGCCAGCTTGAAGGAGACACCTTGAGGTTCTTTGATCATACTGAGAGAATAAATGAATTTTTAACTCTCAAAACACAAGTGTGAAGAAAGAGTGAAGGGTAGAGGTAGTGGGAAGATGGAGGAAGTTGTGATTGGATGGAATTGATAAAATATTTTGTTATTAATTCCATTCAACCACAAAGTTTAGTTTAGTGAACAAATGGCAGTGAAGTTGTGAGAACAAAGATATTTGGACATACATAGGTAGTCCTCAACTTAAAACTATTTGATTAGTGACTGTTCAAAGTTACAGTGGCACTGAAGGAAATGACTTATTACTGTTCTTCACACTTATCTCCGTTGCAGCATCCCCACGGTCACGTGATCAAAATTTGGATGCTTGGCAACTGGTTCATATTTACGATGGTTGCAGTGTCCCGGGGTCATGTGATCATTTTTTACGACCAACTGACAAGCAAAGTCTATGGAGAAACGGATTCATTTAACAACCGTGTTACTAACTTAACAACTGCAGCAATTCATTTAACAACTATGACACAAACGGTTCTAAAATGGGGCAAAACTCACTTAACAACGGCATCACTCAGCAACAGAAATTTTGGGTTCAGTTGTCATAAGTCAAGGACTCCCTGTAGTGAACGGTGTTGCTTTCATTTCTGTTACTTTCTGCCTTTAGGATTATGAGGATTTTTATTTTATTTTTGCTTACTATTTTTTTCTGAGTGGGACTGTGTGGCATGTGAGGGATTCTCCATTTCACCCAGGATTGGAGAAAACATGATTATAATGACACCTAGCTTTATGTCTATGAAGATTCTCAGCCATCCAGGTCATGGTTGTCCCAAAGGTGCTTTTTTTCAGGAGGCACCTGGACTTTCTAGTTTTGGGACAATCATGACATGGATGACTGAGAATCTTCACAGACATTTAGCTATGCCAGGGATAGGCAACCTTGGCTCTTTTATGACTCGTGGACGTCAACTCCCAGAATTCCTGAGCCAGCCATGCTGAGGAAAAAGGGAGAGGTTTCCAAGCTGAGCCATGCTGGCTCAGGAATTCTGGGAGTTGAAGTCCACGAGTCATAAAAGGGCCAGGTTTGAAGACCCCTGGTTTAAATATTTAAATATTTTTTCCTCACGATCACGTGATCAAAATTCAGGCATTTGGGCAGGGGTAGGAAACCATGGCTCTTTTATGACTCGTGGACGTCAACTCCCAGAATTCCTGAGCCAGCCATGCTGAGGAAAAAGGGAGAGGTTTCCAAGCTGAGCCATGCCGGCTCAAGAATTCTGGGAGTTGAAGCCCACAAGTCATAAAAGAGCCAAGGTTGCCTACCCCTGAGTTATGCACTTTGGGATGAACACCCTTGGAATGATGAGGGAGTATGCACAGATTTCCAGAACACATTGCAGACTACAGGAACCATTTGCGCTTCAGTTTGAGAGGCAGGCAACACAGACTCATCCCCAACAGCCTGCGCCTGTCTTCAACAGTGAAGGGACACAGGGCAGAAAACATCCTGTAGCCAAGAAGGCTCCACACACATTTGCCCTACTCAGGTGACCCTGAGGACACAGGTAAGCCTCCAAATGGCCTCAATGACTCTCTAAAACAGGAGTCTTCAAACTTGGCCCTTTTATGACTTGTGGACTTCAACTCCCAGAAAGTCTTAGAATTATGTAAGTCATGGAAAGGATGAGGATTGACCTAACCACTTCTGGTAGACCATTTAGGGCAGAGGCGTCCAATTCCCAGGCATGCTGACTGAGGAATTCTGGGAGTTAAAGTCCATGAGTCATAAAAGGGCCAAGTTTGAAGACCCCCATCTGCAAGGAATATAAATCCTTCCATTCCCCACCATCCAGTCAGAGCCGAAGAAGCTTCTTGGATGAGAAGCGAAATGTTTTCAAGAAAGTCCAGTTGCCTCCTGAAAAAAAAGCACCTTTGAGAATGACACTTAACATTTGAAGTACAGGTAGTCCTCGACTTATAACAGTTCATTTAGTGACCGTTCAAAGTTACAACGGCACTGAAAAATGTGACTTATGACTGTTTTTCAGTTACAATCTTCGCAGCATCCTTATGATCATGTGATCAAAATTCAGATGCTTGGCAACTGGCTCATACTTATGACCGTTGCTGTGTCCCAAGGTCATGCGATCCCCTTTTGTAAGCAGAGTCAATGGGGAAGCCAGATTCACTTAACCTTGTTACTAACTTATCAACTGTACTGATTTACTGAACAACTGTGGCAAGAAAGTTAATAAAATGGGGCAAAACTCACTTCATAAATGTCTCACTTAACAACAGAAATTTTGGGCTCAATTGTGGTCGTAAGTCGAAGACTATCTGTACCTGAACATTTAAGACAAGGGTCCTCAAACCTGGCCACTTTAAGACTTGTGGACTTCAACTCCCGGAATTCTGGGAGTTGAAGTCCACAAGTCTTAAAGTGGCCAGGTTTGAGGACCTCTGATTTAAGAGAAAAGTCTTCTCTTCATTCACACTGAGGTCTCGAATGAGAGGCTGAAAGAGTCTCTACCGCAGCAGCCTGGGAGATAAATTGGGTTTGAATGTGAAAGCAATCCAGTTGCTGATGTTTCTGTAATGTTCTCCTATCCTCTTCCAGTACATCTTTTTAAAATAAACTTTGGGATGATCTTGCTTTCTATTGGCAAGATGTATTTGGGAGATGTATGTATGTGCTTTAAATGGCTTACACAACTGTTGCATTGGGTTTCCCATTTAACAGCAAAAGGAAACTGCACCACATTTTTCAGCTCTTGTGCCGGTGAAATCTGGCAGTGTATCTGAGGGGATTAGTGTTAGCCACAAAGTGCTTGTCTCTAAATAAAAAACGTGATCTCTGTTACTTCCAAATACAAAGTCTGTCTGTTCCTGCTGCATTTGCAAGCCCACCTGCTCATAAGGGCCCTTAATTTCTCCTCTGAGTCTGATCCTGCTGGCGTTCCTGATTGTTCTAGTAAAACAATTCTACAGGATTCAATCTCACGATCCGTTTGATGTGGGCTTGAGAAGCAACTAGGAACTGTAATTCTTACTGGTAATGAGTCATTTATTGATGCATTATATCTCAACATATCACAGAAAATACATCTTTGCTGGAAGAGCACATGCAGGTTTGATCTCAAAGTAGAGATAGAATCAAGATCACGCAAAGTATTAGTACCACTTTGTAAAGCCCTAGTAAGACCACACCTCGAATACTGCAGCCAATTTTGGTCACCATATCACAAAAAAGATGTTGAGAGTTTGGAAAAAATTCAGAGAAGAGCAACTAAGATGATCAAAGGCCTGGAGACCAAAACATACGAAGGACGGCTGCGGGACTTGGGTTTGGCTGGTCTAAAAAAAGAAGAAATAGGGGAGACATGATAGCAGTATTCCAGTATCTGAGGGGCTGCCACAAGGCAGAGGGGATCAGGTGGTTCATCAAAACATCAGAGGGAAGGACAAGAAACAATGGTTCGAAACTGATCAAAGAGAGAAGCAATCTGGAATTAAGGAGAAAGTTCCTGATAGTGAGGACAATCAACCAGTGGAACAGCTTACCCCCAGAAATCATGGGCGCGCCATCACTGGAAATTTTCAAGAAGAGACTGGACAATCACCTGTCTGAGATGGTACTGGTTCTCCTGTTGAGCAGGGGGCTGGACTAGAAGATCTCCAAGGTCCCCTTCCAGCTTCTATTCTATTCTATTCTATTCTATTCTATTCTATTCTATTCTATTCTATTCTATTCAGTATTATTGTTGCAACAAACAAGAAATGGAGTGTGTCTAATAATCCTGCTGGGCCAAACCAAAAAGGTGTTGAATTTAGCATTCTGCGGATTCTCACAGTATCTAATTAGCTGTACTCAGGAAGGTCCTTAGCCACTGGTATGTAAAATAATCTCTCTACGATTCTAGCGGTTGAATGATTGGAAAGAACCAGCAAAACTATTCATTAGCAATAGCCCAATCCTCCATGAATTGCACCTATTTCAAAACAAAAGGGTGGCTATTGGTGTATTTAGTAGCTGTGAATTCAAACACTTTGACAATGCTAGTGTTTATACAATGAACTGATCAGCTGATCAGTACTTTTTTATTTATATTTGTTCATCAAATTTGGACAGTGTCCATCTCACTGTCCTAGTGGGCCGTTTACAGATACAAACTATAAAATCATATGAAAAAGATAGAATAGAAAACTGAATTAAAACGAAGTGCAGAATAAAATAAGAATAGGCAAGTTGAAAGCTGGAGACAGCACCCTCAAGTCACCAAGTCATTCCAAGTTAGTGTGCTATTCCTCCATTCTCACACCAGTTCACGCTTTTCCTTGCTTCTGAACCATAAACTTACCATTTACTTATTTATTTATTCCATCTTTGTTATTGTTTTCAAAAATAAGGCAGTGATCATATCTAATTCTTCTTCCGCCTAGTTTCCCCACCTCACTCTAGCAACCTAGAACTAATGAGAAATTTCCTGACAGTTAGAACAATTAACCAGTAGAACAACCTGCCTCCAGAAGCGGTGAATGCTCCAACACTGGAAGTTTTTAAGAAGAGACTGGACAGCCATTTGTCCGAAATGGTGTAGGGTTTCCTGCCTGAGCAGGGGGTTGGACTAGATGACTTCTCCTTCTTCATTATTATTATTATTACTACTACTACTACTACTGCTAGTAGTAGTAGTAGTAGTATCTCCTGGGTTCTGGTGTGTGTTGATGTGAGGGATGGGATTGCCTCTATACAATCCTGTCTATAGTGTTCATCCTGCTTCCCTAATTGCCATGAAGCTAACATGTAGGCGCTGTGCTGCTTTGGTGACAGTTGTTGCCTGCACTGACTTTGTGGGGGAAAGTCAGAGGTGAGGCAACCCTCCTTGACCCTCACAATGAAGAAGCTGTTGCTTTAACTTGCATTAATGTGGGTTTTTTGGTCCAAGTGCCTTCTTGGTTCTCTGCGGGGGTCAGGGCCTGATTGCCCTCCTGCCCCCAAATCTTATTGTCCTGGTTATTGATCAAGATGCTGAGCTTCATTCGGGACAAATTTGGGAAGGGTGAAGGATGCGTGACTGTTAAGTGTCCTGCTGAGCTATTGACAGATGTGTCAGATGCAATTTGTACCTTGTGATGCCCATGATGTTGCTAGGCCTTGTCCCAGAGTGAAAAGCTTACTACTGGGTAGACAGAGGGTGCTTATTTTATCCACAGTGTATATTATTCCACCTCGCCTCCATAAACTTGTAACAGGTTGTCATGGAATTATCAAGAAAGATTAGTCCCAAGTTTCCAGTCTTCATAGTTGCATTAAAGTTTGGTTTCAGTCACTCTCATCAAGCAAACTGAACCCTTGGACTTGCATTGTGAAAGCTTCCTGTTCTGGTTATGTTTACTTCTCTTCTGTCATGTTCTCATCTTACAGTAAACAATAAAAAAATGTTCTGGTTATATAGTCCAGGGCTTTTCAACCTTTTCACCCATTGTACTACTTTTAGGATACGGCAACATCCGAGTACCACCAGTTGCCTAGCAAGATGTCAAAAACTTGATGACCAAAGAAAAAGAAAAAAGTGATAAAGTACAGATAGTCCTCGACTTACAACAGTTCGCTTAGTGACTGCTTGAAGTTACAATGGCACTGAAAAAAGTGCCCCCAAAGCCACAGCCGAGCAAGACACCTGCCTGCCCACCTGGTGGCGCTCTTCCTCCTGTCTGAGGTTTTCATTGTTGTGAGCATTTCTGTTGAGGATTGGCAGCGGGGGTTGGGTGGGGGGTGTTTGGTTTTTATTCCCCCCGTCTGCTGGGTGGTTACAGCAGGTTTTGGTCACTTCACATGACCCTGGGACACTGTGACCGTCATAAATATGAATCAGTTGCCAAGCATCTGAATGTAAATCATAAGACCCTGGATTCCAGCTGATTGGCACTGATCCTGGTGCTTCCGCTGAGCCCTGACAGCCCTGCAGCTCCAGCCATCTCTCTCTCAGGCTTGTGCGGTGCTGCCACCGGTTCAGCTCATTCCCCTCCCCCACTACCACTTTTGTAGGATGGTCGCGTACCACCTGTCAGGTGCCAATGTACTACAGGTGGTACCTGTACCACTGGTTGAAAAGCCCTGATATAGTCAAAAAATGGAAGGTGGGCGGGCAAGATAATCCTGCCACTTGTCTATATCAGGTATGATTGGCAATTACCGTTTGTGAACCCTTTTGGATGGTTCCTTATCTCTGCATAAATATGATCTAAAACGTGATCTGTTCTCAACACAAGTCCTAAAACTAAATGAAGAACCCAATTAAATGAGTTGCAAAGATTATATTATTTATTGAGGAAATGATCCAAAGTTACGTATTTCTGTATGGCAAAAGTAGTTGAATCTCTTGAATTATCAGTTTATTTGGAAGGGGAATTAGAGTCAGGTGTTTCAATCAATGGGATGATAATCAGGTGTGAGCATGAGAGTTCCTGCTTTATTTAAAGAGCAGAAGTCTGGGTATTACCAGTAATTAAGCAAAGAGATGACAGAGGCATATCAAGTATGGCCTGGCTCAAACAAGATTTTTGAAGGCCTCTGAAAAACAGTTGGTATGCACCAGGCTGGAAAAAGTTACAAAACCAGTGGGTTTTTTTGAAAAAAAAAAAAAGGTGACGGAACTCACACACAGCTCTGGCTCCACTTATGGAAAAGCCCTTATGGAGCGGCACCGATCACGTGAGCAGCATCAGCTGACGGATGCCATTGTGGTGGCTTTTGAGAGGGTGCTTGTTCGGAGCCATCATGTCTTCTGCCACCTCGTCCTCCTCTGCCTCTGATGACACACAGTCTTCCTCCGGAGCCAGAGCGACCAAAGTGGTGGTGGTGCTGCTGCTTTGGGAGCGTGCCTGATCTCTCGAAGAGATTCGCTCCAGGAGTCAGTCGTAGTCCCTGGTGGCCAACACGGTGGTGAGGACAGGCAGCGGCAGCGGGGAAAACCCCATGAACCAAGGCAGAGAAGAGGGTCTGCTTTCAGGGCCGTGGAACTGTTTCCGGGTCAACCTTCAATACCCCTGATTTCCCTGGGCACCTTCCTTTCATTGAGCCAGAGCTTTACAGGTTGTCCTCGAGTTATGAATGTAATGGAGCCTGCCCATTCCACTCGTAATTCGAAAACTCGTAGAGTGAATCTCATTTTTTTAGCGAGATCACTCCCTTGTTCGTTAAAAAGCACATGGCTTATTAAATAAACATGACATATCTCAGGATGGGGAAGGCCATGGAGGGCCTATTGATGGAACAGGCCCCCAAGGCCTCCCCAACCAAGATACCTCATGCTTCCCCCTCCCTTCCTGCTCCGTGGGACTCACCTGGAAAAGGTCTGTCTCCTCTCTGCTGTGGTTCCTGCTGCCGCTCCGATCTGAAGCCAGGGGATGCGTCCAAAGCCCCCGGCGGCCCGATGTGGGCTCTGGAGGCCTGGAAAAGACCTCTGCCACCCAGATCTATGGCTGCGGAGTGATTTTACGGCCTCCCAGCAGCCCAATCCGGGCCTTGGAGGCCTGGAAAAGGCCTCTGGAGCCCGGATCGGGCCGCAGGGGGGGGGCGCAAAATCACTCCGCAGCCATAGATCCGGGCTCCGGAGGTTCTTTCCAGGCCTCCGGAGCCTGGATTGGTCCACTGGGGGGGGTGCAAAATCATTCCACGGCCATAGATCTCAGCTCCAGAGGTCTTTTCCAGGCCTCCGGAGCCCGTATCGGGCTGCTGGGGGCTGTGGATGTGTCCCCTGGCCTCAGATCGGAGAGGCAGCAGGAACCGCTGCAGCGAGGAGACAGACCTTTTCCAGGTGAGTCCCGCACAGCAGGAAGGGAAGGGGAAGCATGAGAACGTTAAGTGAACGCTTGTAACTCGGGGATTACCTGCACTCGCACTGGCAGCTTAGAAGGAACTGGTTCTTCCATTCAAAAAAAGGTGCTGGAACACCGTTCCATGTGTTTTGTGACAAAAAAAGCACTGTACAAAACTATTTCCAAATAAGTTTAGACTCAACCAGTCTACGGTCAGGCAGATTGTGCACCAACTGCACCAAGGCAGTTCAAGACCATTATTATCCTCAGGAGTGATCACACCAAGAACAAGCATGTAGGGTAATGTCTAAGGGATTAAAGGCTTCTCCTGCATTTGTGAATGTCAATGTTCCCAAACCACCATCAGTGAGAACACTGAACAACAATAGTGTGCATGGCAGGGTTGCGAGGATTATGCAATGATATCCAAAAAGAATATTGCTACCTATCTACAGTTCACAGAAGACTGCATGGATAAGTGAGAAGGCCATTGGAAGAATATTCTATGCATGGATCAGACCAAAGTAGAAGTTTTTGTTTAAATACTTTTCTTTCGACATATTGTGTATAGTTCTGATCATCATGATACAAAAAAGATGTTACAGATAAGAGCAATAAAGATGATAAATGGTCTGGAGGCTAAATCGTATTATGAATGGTTGAGGGAACTAGATATATCTAGCCTATCAAAAAAGGATTAAGGGGGACATGATGACTGTTTTCCAATATTTGAACAATAACAATAACAGTCTTATATCCCGCTTCACAGTGCTTTACAGCCCTCTCAAAGCGGTTTACAGAGTCAGCATGTGGCCCTCCCCCAGCAATCTGGGTCCTGATTTTATCGACCTTGGAAAGATGGAAGGCTGGGCCAACCTTGAGCAGGTGAGAATTGAACTGCTGGCAGTCAGCAGAATTAACCTGCAATACTATATTCTAACCACTGCGCCACCATGGCTCTTGAGGGTCTGTCTCAGAGACGAGGGGATTGACTTATTCTCCAAAACACCAGAGGGCAGGACAAGAAGCAATGGGTGGAAGCTTGTTAAGGGGAGATCCAACCTAGAAGTAAGGAGAAATTTTCTGACTGTGAGAATAATGAATCAATGGAAGAGTTTGCGGGTGCTCCATCACTGGAGGGTTTCAAATGTAGATTGGATCACTATTTGGGATGGTATAAGGCAGACCTGGGCATTTTATGGGCCTGGGCCATGTCCTGCCTTTTGGCTATCCCTATCCAGTCTGTGTGAGGTCAGTTGTTAATTGGAAATCCAAATGTAAATAAGAATATATCATGTATGCATTGCAACTGCTTTGCTTTTATTTTGAAGGGGAGGGCTATTTTTTTCCAATTTACATATGTGTGTGTGTGCCTATAAACCTTCACAGACCCATTGTTTCAGTGCTCCACAACAGTCCCAGTTTCTCATGTGACCCCTTGGGAAAATGAATTGCCCATCCCAGTATAAGATCTTCTGCCTTGAGCAGGGGGGGTTGGACTAGAAGACCTCCAAAGTCCCTTCCAGCCTTATGATTCTGTGTTCTATGAATGAAAAGCGATATGTTTGGTCAAAAGAAACCACTGTGTTCCAGCAAAAGAAGCTTATCACATCAATGGAACCTGGTAGTGACCAGTGCTTTTTTTGTTAAAAAAAAAAAAAAAGGTGCAGGAACTCACAAACATTATACAACCCGCCTTGCCTACCCTACAAGGTTCCATCCAAAAAAGGTGCTGGAACTCCATTCTGAGCGTTCTATGACAAAAAAAGCCCTGGTAGTGACAGTATCATAGTTTGAGCCCGTTTCGCTGCTAAGGCTCAGGATGGCTTGCCAGCTTTGATAAAGTTCTGGATTCTGAACTGCACCAGCAGATTCTACAGGAAAATGGCAGGGTCCCTGTGAACTGAAGTTCAAAGGAAAGTGAGTGATTCAACCAGATCAACAACCCAAAATACACAAGCCACAGGACCAAAGAATGGCTAAAGCAGAAGAAAGTTAATGTTTTGGCCAAAACAAAGTTAATGGCCAAATCAAAATCCTGACCCTAATCCTATAGAAATGTAGTGGACGGAGCTGAATTAAGAGGCAGTTTGTGTGAGGAAGCACCCCAACATCCCAGAGATGTATAGAGAAATGGGTTAAAATTCCTCCAAGCCGAATGTGCAGGACTGATCAACCGTAAACAGAACTGTTTAGTTGTAGATGTGGCTTCCCAAGAGAGGCACGTCAGTTACCGAAAGCAAAGATTTACATACTTTTGCTACGTAGAAATAGGTAGCTTTGCATTATTTTACTCAATACATCAATGAACAAGTATAATGTTTTGACACATCTACTTCGTTAGGTTCCCTTTGTCTAGTTTTAAGATGTGTGGAGAACAGAACATGTTTCAGGCCATATTAATGCAGAAATATTGAACATTCAAAAGAATTCCCAAACCTTTAAGCACTACAGTATTTTCTTGATGTAGCTTCAGTCATGCTCACCTGATTATATTATCAGAGGCATTATATCAATGGTTCTCAACCTGTGGGTCGGGACCCCATTTGGGGTCGAACGACCATTTCACGGGGGTCGCCAAACAATGCAGTCCGCCATTTTCCCCCCTTTTCCTTAGCTGTGCTACTCCCTTTTATTCTATTGGCTTTTGAAAGCCAATAGAATAGACTCTCTTGAATAGAGTCTAATTCTATTGGCTTTCAAAAGCCAATAGGAATTGTCCAGGCTGTCTTTGCCCTGCTGAGCCTGCCAAAAGTCCCATTCTGCAAACGGTGCTGCACCAGTTGAGTAGTCCTTGACTTACGACCGGTTGGGGGTCGCGACATTAAAAAGGTTGAGAACCACTGCATTATATTATGCCTCTGAATGACTTCCTGCTTTAGACTCTGTCAGAATTGCCACCTCACGCCTGCACTTTTTTGCATTTGCTCCACACCAGTCTGTCATGAACTTTGGGGGGAAGAAGCTGGATGGGAGAGGGGGGAAGTTCACTATGCACTGTATCTTCTGGAGACACAACCTCAAGGTCAGACAACCGGGGATGGCATGCAGTTGCATACAGGCCAGCCCACAACTGAAGAGACCGTTCCCAAAACATTTCGTTTGAATCCCAAAGATGCTTTTTCAGGAGGCAACTGGACTTTCTTGTTTTTCTTTGAAGACATTTCGCTTCTCATCCAGGAAGTTTCTTCAGCTCTGACTGGATGGTGGGGAATGGAGCTGAAGACGTTTCTGTGGGTCATGTATTTTGACCCACATTTATGACTGTAAGCAGTGCTCCGTGGTCACATGAGGCCAATTTATACATTTTTTGCCAGAAATCGATGTTTACTTCTGGTTTCCTGCAAAAATGACCTCATAGCAAACAATGGGTTTGCTTTACGACCACTATGTTTGCTTAATAACTGCTGCAAAAATGGTGTGGTCACACGGGGATACTTTTATGACTGCCATGACTTATGACCAAAATTGTGGGCTCAATTACGGTGATAAATCAAGGACTACCTGATTGCTATCCTTATCAGCAGTGCAGATGAAAGAACATCTTGATTGGTTTAACGAATGCTAACTTGTTGGGTGGATTGGCTAGTTAATCTCCTTCTAATGTGTGAAGCTGGCCATTATTTGTGAACCATGGGCATTGAGGCCATTGTGACTGGCTCAAACTCTGAATAAGCAAGCCATGGCTTCATCAGGGGCTAATCTGATCTCCTAATTCTGTGGGTCCTTGCTTTTTGTCCAATAACATTTTGGTAACAAGTCACCGACTTTGACTTTGTTCTTCCAGGGAAGAGGCGTTTTGTTGACTTAATCTTTTTTCCCTGAGAATGGGGATCAAGTCAGAATGAAGGGGTAAAAAGATTTGGGTGACAAACACCCCCCCCTCCACATACCGTATTGTGTACAAAGGCAAAGAATGCTGCTCCATGACTGGAGTCTGCTTAGCACTGCCTGTCCAGCAGCTCCCCAATTCCTAATCAATACTTGGGCCACAAAGCCCTCCATTCCTTTGACTGTCTATTATCCCCTCCTCTCGTTTGCTTCGGCTGTCAAAAGGTTGGGACTCAGTGGAGTTGAAGTGACCTTTCAAAAGGCTGCATCGATCATCTCCCATCCCCTCTGACCCCAGGGCTGCAGAGCTCTTGGGAGAGCAGTAAACCGCACAGACTTCCCGTCAATGCTGCTCGGCAGGGGCCCTTCAGCCCCACGTTGGGGTGGGTCTCCTGGAGAGGAGGAGGAGGAGGAGGCGGCTGGGGAGCAAGGCCAGAGCTGATGAGCCCTAGATGATGGTCCTCACGTAACAGCATCTCCCAGGCATGGGTCAAATGAGATGGGATTGAAGAAGATGTTGACCTGGTAAATGTGGACGGCAGGAGGTCAGCTCGGATTCCCTCCAAAGATGGGAGTGAGCATTATTTACCTCCAGAAACAGATACATTGCCAGACCTTCAATAATCGGACATACAGTGTATGTCAGAATCCAATCATATTTCATCTTTAATTATCAAATATAGAAACTCCCAATTCTGCCTTCTTTGGATTCTGCCATAAGAGGGAGAGAAGGGGGAGAACAAAGGGGCTTTATGGCCCTCACTTCCTTCAGTAGACTTCAAAGAGCTGAATGCTGAATGTGTGTTTATTGTAACCTATTGTAACCTCAAAGCGTTAACACCAGAGAACATTAGCATTAACAAAGAAGAGTATTTGCCTTTCATGTAGTTATCTGAAGTCTCCATCCAGACGGAAGAAAGAAGAAACGGGGTGGAATTGTGATACTTGAAACTATCACTGGAAGGGGGGTTGATTGGGTGGGACTACTGGGGAACCCCTTAAAACCTTGAATGGGAGAGCTTGGACCCCAAGTCCTGTCTAGCATGCCTGCAACCATTTTCTCTTAATAAAGGATTCCTGTTGGAAGAATTATTCCAAGAGTTCTGTCTTCTTAAGATGCAAAGTGGGGTGGGTCCTTACATTAGACAGGACTTGCAAAATTAATCCACCTGGAAGGGAGACCCTTGCCGGGGGATTTTGCAAAAATTTACCATGTCAGACAACGAAGCAAGAGAGGGAGAAAACTCCCTGGAAAGAGAGCCGCTGACCCAGTTGGAACCTTGCCAGATGTTGGGATCCGAGAGGCCAGATTTCTCAGAAGAAGAAGTGGTGGAGACACAGGACCACAAGCCTCACTGGTCGATGGGCGTTGGAAAGAAAAGCGAGTGGGGAAAGGAATCAAGAAAAGTGACCCTGAGACGGGGGACCAAGCAACCAGAATGGAAGCAGGAGATGGAGAAATCCCTGCACGCAAGTAAAGAGGGAGGAAGCTGTATGCCGTACTCAGACTGGATCCTAGAGAAAGCTATTGACCTGATGAAGAGAACTCTCAGCTCCCTAGGAGAGGAGATTCCTGAGCCCTACGCCCGCCCCAGTTCCTGGAGCCACAAAGGGAGAGACACCGAGGGGGACGTGGAACCTGCAACCCCAAGGACATTTACTGATCCAGGAGCTCCCACCCCCTACCGGACCCAAGATGGAAATCTGGACGGAAGACACTACCACCCACAATGGAGGCACCGATCCATTCCAAGACGTCCACCGTTGGAGGTGAAATTCAAAGGGGAGCCAACACGCTTGGGGTTTTTCCTAACCCAAGTCCTCAGCTACATGGAGGAATATGGGCAGGACATCCCCAGCGACAAAGCCCGCATCCGGATCGTGCAATCTGCCCTGGATGGACCAGCTGCAGATTGGGTGGTGAACCTGCATGACTCCAATGCCCCAGAACTCAGTAACTTCAACCGTTTCATGTCCTCGTTGAGAAGACGATTTGAAGACCCCCTGGCTGATCGCAAAGCCCGTGAAAGAATAACAACGATGAGGCAGGGCAAACGCCCAGTGGCTGAGTATACACAAGAATTCCGAGCCATTGCCAGCAAACTGAATTGGCCAGAAGACATCCTCCTTGGCCGTTTCAAAGACGGACTAAACTATGATCTATATGATGCTTGCCTGCCCCGAGGAGACCCACATCGACTTGAGGAATGGTACGTCTTGGCAGAGGAAGCAGAGATCGACATATTGAAGAGGCATCGCCGAGGAAAACAATGGAGCCGCCCCCCGCCTGAGCTGACACACCAACCGGTGAAATCATCGGATACAGCCAAGAAGCAGATGGGGTGTTTCAAGTGCGGAAGAGAAGGGCATCGAGCTGTAGAATGCCGCTCAAAGGCCCCCCAGCACAACCCAGACAGATCCCCAATCAACAAACCCAGAGGGTATTCAGCTAAGCCAAAAGAAACAGCCATGAAAATGATGGAAATTGCAGAAAACCCCACCTCTGCTCACCAAGGGGAAAGAACTCCAGCCTACACCACAGGGACGGTGGATGCCTCAGATGACAGCTCGGAAGGCGAACCCCTGGTAAGTGGACGCATCACACCCATCTTCAAAACAGTGACTATATTAATCCCCCCCATGCCCGAAGCTGTGAAGGTGAAAGCCTTAATAGACTCTGGCTGCACCCGCTGCCTCATTAGCCCAACACTAGTGGGGAATCTGGGCATCCCATCCAGGAGACTGGAACAACCAATCTCATTTGGCCAGCTAGATGGATCCATAGCAGGGGGGGTGCCAGCTACCCTAGCCACTCTGCCAATACACCTCTCCCTGGGCAACCATGAAGAGGACTTAACGTTTGTGGTGACCCCAGGTATGGAATGCCCAATGATTCTAGGGATGGAATGGTTGAAAAAATGGAACCCCTGGGTAAATTGGAGGACGACAGAAATCAAATTCCCGAAGGGGGACCCTATGGACTTAAAACCCCAAGAGAGGCTACCAGAATCAAGAATAGAAAAAGCATCCATAGGAGAGGAAAAAAGATTAACAGAAATACCAGAGGAATATAGGGACCTTGCTGAAGTCTTCAGTGAGGAGAGGGCGAATGAGCTTCCCCCCCACCGACCCACAGACTGTACCATTGAATTCAAGCCTGGGGCAAAACTCCCGAAACCCAGATTATACTCCATGAGCCCAAAGGAGAAGGAGGAAATGGAAAGATTTATAAAAAAAAACCTGGAGAGAGGTTTCATTGAACCAGCTAAGCCTAAAGTGGCTGCCCCGGTCCTTTTTAGAGAGAAGAAGGATGGCTCTTTACGTTTATGCGTGGATTATAGGGCCCTGAACACAATCAGTGAAAGCAACCTATACCCGCTGCCCCTCATGAAAGACATGCTGTCACACCTATCGAAAGGGAAAAATTTTTCTAAACTAGACTTAAGGGAAGCTTACTATCGCGTGAGAATCAAGGAAGGGGACGAATGGAAGACTGCATTTAACTGCCCCATGGGGTGCTATCAATTCAAAGTCTTGCCATTTGGATTACAAGGGGGCCCTGCAGTCTTTATGCAATTAATCAATGACGTTCTAAGGGAGCACCTGTTTAAGGGGGTCCTTGTTTACTTGGACGACATTCTTATCTTTATCTTTACCGAAACAAAAGAAGAACACGTCAAACTTGTCAGAGCGGTTTTAAAGAAGCTGCGAGCCGCTCACCTATATGCCAAACTCTCAAAATGCGAATTCCACCAGGAAAGGATAGACTACCTAGGCTATCGCATATCCCCACAGGGCATTGAAATGGACCCAGAGAAGGTCAGAGCAGTATTAGAATGGGCACCACCCCGCACAAGAAAGCAACTACAAAGTTTCCTGGGCTTTGCAAATTTTTACCGCCAATTCATCCCCTCATTTGCACAGATAGCCTTGCCCCTCACAACTTACTAAAAACGAAGGGAACATCCTCAGTAAAACCTAGCCAGCCACTAACATGGACAATGGAGTGCCAAGCAGCGTTTGAGAGACTAAAGAGACTTTTTTCTGCCGAACCAGTACTAAGGCACCCAGACATGGACAAGCCCTTCATAATACAGGCAGATGCAAGTGATGTGGCAGTGGGGGCTGTGCTATTACAAGAAAATGATGATGCAGTATTGCAACCCTGTGCATATACATCCAAGAAACTCACGGAAACAGAACAGCGCTGGCCCGTATGGGAGAAGGAGGCTTATGGGATACGTTGGGCATTACTCACATGGCGACAGTTCCTGGAAGGCAACAAAATCCCCTTCCAGGTGTGGACTGATCACAAAAATTTGGAAGCCCTGAAAACTTCCAGGAAACTCAATCCCAAACAAGCCCGCTGGTCCCAGCATTTTCACCAATTCCAATTTAAGCTCAAACATTTACCAGGAAGAAAGAACTTCCTGGCAGATGCACTATCTCGCATGCCCCAATATAACAGCGCACGAACCACAGACTCTAGACCAATAATGGCAGAGTCACAACTGGCAGCACCAGTAACCACAAGAACCCAAGCCAAATTAAAACCACAACTGGACAGCCAAACTGGAATTGAATTCAGAAAAAGTTTGGAAACAGATGATTGGTTCCAGAAAAACAAAAATGTGTGCACAATGAGAGACGGGTTGCCTTGGATAGGGGAAAAGTTATATATACCAACAACTCAAAGAGTAACTTTCATGCACCTTTGCCATGACACAAAATCAGCAGGGCATTTTGGATTTGTAAAAACTTTACATTTAATTAAACGGCAATTTTGGTGGCCATCCATGAAAAAGGACATTGAAAGTTATATAGCCAGTTGTCCAAAATGTGCCACGGCAAAGAGGTTGCAAGGGAAAGTGCCAGGACTATTGCAAACAGTGGCAAGTCCCTCAGCCCCCTGGAGAGAAATAGCCATGGATTTTATAGTGGAATTGCCAGAAAGCAATGGGAATACTGTGGTCTGGACGGTCACGGACTTGTTTTCCAAACAGGTGCACTTTATCCCTTGCCAAAAGATTCCCACTGCAAAAGCCTTAGCAAAACTTTTCATCCAACACATTTACAGATTGCATGGGGCACCCCAACGCATCATCTCTGACAGGGGGGTGCAATTTACGTCTGCATTTTGGAAGGAATTTTTATCCCTCTTAGGAACCACTCAGGGACTGACATCTAGCCACCACCCTCAAGGAAATGGGGGGGCTGAAAAAATGAACTCAGTACTTAAGCAATATTTAAGATGTTTTCTTAGTTTCCAGCAGACCGAGTGGGCGGACTTACTCCCCTTTGCAGAAGTTGCCTACAATAATGCAGTCCACTCCAGCACAGGTTACACTCCTTTTCAAATAGCCACCGGTCAAAGTTTCAACCCCATGCCAGAATTAACCCCAAACGAACCAACGATCCCCTCGCTGAAAGAATGGATGGAAAAATTACAAAACACCTGGCCAATAGTCAGAAAAGCACTAGATGAAGCTAGGCAGGCTTACAAAACACAAGCCGATAAAAAAAGGGTTGAGCCTACACCATTCATTATAGGAGAGATGGTGTACTTATCTACAAAATACCTAAAGTCCCTACAGCCCTGTAAAAAACTTGGACCAAAATACATAGGACCTTTTCCAATTAAAAGAATCATAAATCCAGTAACAGTAGAATTAGAATTACCCAAAAATCTCAGGCAAATACACCCAATTTTTCATTGCAGCTTGCTGAAAAGAGAGCATCAGTCACCTCTACGGCCAAAAATCCCCCCCCCCACCACCTCCAATCATGGTGGAGGGTGAACAACACTTCGAAATAAAGGAAGTCCTTGACTCTAGGAGATATCATGGAGCAACTCAGTACCTAGTTGCCTGGAAACACCTCCCTCCCTCACAAAATGAGTGGGTCCATAAACGTCATGTCAGAGCCCCGAAGCTATTGAAGAAGTTTCACACAGAGTATCCTAACAAGCCTGACTAAATTTTATACTTGTGTTTTCTTTCAGGTGGATCTCTCTTATTTTTAAGAGGGGCCGGATGTCAGAATCCAATCATATTTCATCTTTAATTATCAAATATAGAAACTCCCAATTCTGCCTTCTTTGGATTCTGCCATAAGAGGGAGAGAAGGGGGAGAACAAAGGGGCTTTATGGCCCTCACTTCCTTCAGTAGACTTCAAAGAGCTGAATGCTGAATGTGTGTTTATTGTAACCTATTGTAACCTCAAAGCGTTAACACCAGAGAACATTAGCATTAACAAAGAAGAGTATTTGCCTTTCATGTAGTTATCTGAAGTCTCCATCCAGACGGAAGAAAGAAGAAACGGGGTGGAATTGTGATACTTGAAACTATCACTGGGAAGGGGGGTTGATTGGGTGGGACTACTGGGGAACCCCTTAAAACCTTGAATGGGAGAGCTTGGACCCCAAGTCCTGTCTAGCATGCCTGCAACCATTTTCTCTTAATAAAGGATTCCTGTTGGAAGAACTATTCCAAGAGTTCTGTCTTCTTAAGATGCAAAGTGGGGTGGGTCCTTACATTGTAGGAACTGCAAAGGGGAAGCCTCTGAGCATCTGCAGGCTGCTTTTTTCTTTTCTTTTCTCCTTTCCACGTATTGCAAGTTTGCAGCTGAGTTTTTAAATTTCTCTTTCCATTAGTTATCTAAAACTGGATGATTCGTTGGGTGGCAGATACAGTTGGCTAATTTTATATATAGGTAGTCCTCAACTTGCAACCACAGTTGGGCCTAGAATTTTGGTTGCTAAAAAAGATGGTTGTTAAGTGAGATGCCTGATTTTTTATGACCTTTTTGGCCAGGGTGGTTAAGCAAATAAGTACAGCTGTTAAGTGAATCATTTGGTTGTTAAGCGAGTCCGGCTTCCCCCATTGAATTTGCCTGTTGGAAGCCAACATGGAAACTCACAAATGGTGATCTCGTAACCCTAGGACACTACAACAGGTGTAAATAGAGGCAGTCCTCGACTTACGACTACAATGGAGCCCCACAATTCTGTTGCTAAGTGAGACAATTGCTAAGTGAGTTTTGCCCCATTGTATGACCTTTCTTGCCACTAGTGTTAAGTGAATCACTGCAGTTGTTAAGTTAGTAACCTGGTTGTTAAGTGAATCTGGCTTCCCCCATTGATTTTGCTTGTCAGAAGGTTGCAAAAGAAGATCACATGACACCCAGGACAACACTGCGACCGTCACAAGTATGACCCAATTGCCAAGGATCAGAATTTTGATCATGTGACCGTGGGGAGGCTGCAATGGTTGTAAGTGTGAAAAATGGTTATAAGTCACTTTTTTCACTGCCATTGTAACTTTGGACAGTCACTAAATGAACTGTTGTAAGTCGAGGACAACCTGTACGTACCAGTTGCCAGGCGACTGAATTGCAATTACCATGGGGATGCAGTGATGGTTATAGATGTGAGGACGGGCCAAAAGTCCCTTTTTTTCGGTGACATTGTAACGTCAAATGATAGTTAAAGGAATGGTTGTTTGCCGAGGACTACCTGCAGGCCACATATATCACAAACCCACAAGCTGCTATTCACTTCAGCTTCTGGGTTACAAACTTGAAGCTGAGTTTTACCTGAGTCTTTTCCACTCCGTGAGTGGATTTATATGCAGGCCCACATATGCCTTATACGCCTTCACTCTTGCAATGATTTTGTCTGGAAAACAAGGAGGCCTCCGTTCCTCTCAATTTCTGAGGATAACTCATCCTTTCCTAAGCGGGGGGGGGGCTCCCAGATCAACTGAACTATCATTTCTATCATCCCACCCATACACATGGAGGGCATCTGCTTGAAAAGGGTTTAGATAATTAATCGTTTTCGGTCTCCAGATCTCAGATGGGACTTCACAGCTGTGTCTGTCATCTGGTACAAGGGGGGAGTTCCCCCCCAAACAGGTTTGCAGTTGGGTCATTCCAGCTCAGCTCAAGTCTTCTCCTTAAACCCTTTGTTTGCTTGTTGCATCCTCATAAAACAGCAAATTATTCATTTTTTTCCCCAGTAACCGCTCCCTCTAAATGCAATGTTCCCTTGGCCAATGGAGTAAGGAGGATTAAGGACTTGAGGGAATGAGTGGAAAAAAAAGTTTCTAACTTGGGAAAAACCTGAATATTGCTGGGTTGTAAATTCAGATATTAAATATTTGGGAAATTATTTCCTTAACTCTGCAATTTTGTAAGAATCTTGGATATTGTATTTCACCACAAAGTTGGGGTGGGTGGCCCAAAGTCACCTAGCTGGCTCTCACGCCTAAGAGAGGACTAGAACTCACCATCTCCTGTTTATGGAGATTTTCAGTCCCACCTAACGCGGGACTAGAATTCACAATTTCCTGGTTCCTAACTTGGTGCCCTAACAACTAGACAAATAAGTGTTAAATACCATGAATATATTCTCAGAATAACAGAGCGTGAAGAAATGATAGCTAGAAAAAAACAACAGGAGGGCCACACATACTCAGTTTGAGATAAAGAGATGTTAGATTTTGTTAGATAAAGTGGAAGCAAAGATGGAAAGTGAAACATTTGGGTTTATATTAACTGTTACAAAAGTAACTGACTCCACAGTTAACAAACAGTAAAGATTTCAATGGAGATTCTCCATCATCCAGGTCATGGTTGTCCCAAAGATGCTTTTTCAGGAGGCAACTGAACTTTCTTGTTTTCCTTTGAAGATGTTTCACTTCTCATCCAAGAAGCTTCTTCAGCTCTGACTGGATGGAAGGACACAGTCCTTTCAGCAGTTCCAAGAAGGCTCCACACCCATTTGCCTTATTCAGGTGACCCTGAGGACACAGGTAAACCTCCAAATGGCTCAGTGTCTCTCTAAAAAAATGCACCCCACCATCCAGTCAGAGCTGAAGAAGCTTCTTGGATGAGGTGAAATGTCCTCAAAGAAAAACAAGAAAGTCCAGTGGCTTCCTGAAAAAGCAGCTTTGGGAAAACAGTAAAGATGTTTACAGCATCCTCAATTTACAGTCCCATTCAGGACCAGAATTTCCTTTGCTAATCAAGGCAACTGAGAAGCGAGTCTTCCCAATTTCACAACCTTTTTTTTTTGGTCACAGTTGCTAAGCGAATTGCTGCAGTTAAGTGAATCGTGTGACTATTAACTAAATCTGGTTTCCTCTACCAACTTTGCTTTTTGGAAGCCAGCTGGGAAAGCCCCAAATGGTGATCACATGATCCCAGGATGCTGCAACTGTCATATATACATGCCAGTTGCCAAGCACCCAAATTCTGATCATGTAACTAAAGGGGATGCTGCAATGGTCATAAGTGTGAGGATTGGTTGTGCTTTTTTCACTGCTGTTTTAACTTTTAATGGTTGTTAAACAAATGGCTATAAGTTGAGAACTATCTTTACAATGGCAGACACAGGTAATCCTTGACTTACAAACATTTGTTTAGTACTGTTCGTTACCTATGACCGTTTTTCACACTTACAACCATTGAAGCACAGTCACGTGATTAAAATTCGGACACTTGGCAATTGACTCACATTTATGACAGTTGCAGTATCCCGGGGTCACGTGATCACTTTTTGTGCCCTTCTGACAAGCAAAGTCAATGGGGAAGCCAGATTCTCTTAATAACCATATTACTAACTTAACAACTGCAGTGATTCACTTAACAACTGTGGCAAGAAAGGTCATAAAATAGGACAAAACTCTCTTAACAACTGTCTTACTTAGCAACAGAGATTTTGGGCGTTGGGGTTATAAGTTGAGGACTATCTGTATTTTAATTTTCTTGTGCTGAAGAATAAAGATGGATGGCGTACTGGAGAAATAAATAGGAGATTAGCGCTATTGAAGAAGGCAATAACAACACAGATCAGAATAGTTAAAGCAATGGCCTTTCCAATAGTAACTCCTGGCTGTGAAAATTGGTCATTGAAAAACAGCAAGGGAAAGAAGATAAACCTCTTCCAATTATGGATCTGGAGGTGGTTACTAAGAATTCCATGGACTGCAGAATCAATCAATCAGCCCTGAACCAAATAAAAATTGACTGATCCCTTGAAGCGATGATCAGCAAGCAAAAACTCACATAGTGGGGGGCATTTGTTGTGAGCAGATGCAATTGTACTGGCAAGGCTTGCGGAAGTAGAATAAGACCACCGCAGATAAGGTTGATCATAAACAGTTTAATTGAATGGCCGTGGAGGAAATAGCATTGTTGCTTGATTGATGAATGGGTGACCTGAAAATTAACAGAATAACAGAGTTGGAAGTACCGGGTAGGTCTTCTAGTCCAACCCCCTGATCATGCAGGAGATCCTATACAACTTCAAACAAATGGTTGTCCAATCTCTTCTTAAAAACCTCCAATGTTGGAGCACCCACAAATTCTGGAGACAGGTTGTTTCATTGGTTAATTGCTCTAACTGTCAGGAAGTTTCTCCTTAATTCCAGGTTGGATCTCTCCTTGATTAGTTTCCATCCGTTGCTACTTGTTCTGCTTTCAGGTGATTTGGAGAATAGCTTGACTCCCTCTTCTTTGTGGCAGCCCCTGAGATATTGGAAGACTGCAATCCTATCACCCCTAGTCCTCTCAATGGAACTGCACCTACATGGAGGGAAGTGTGTAGTGGGGTGCCCCAGGGCTCTGTTCTGGGCCCAGTGCTCTTCAACATCTTCATCAACGATTTGGACGAGGGTATAGATGGGGAAATCATCAAATTTGCAGACAACACCAAGCTGGCAGGAGTAGCCAACACTCCAGAAGACAGACTTAGGATACAGGAGGATCTGGACAGACTTAAACACTGGGCGCTATCTAACAAAATGAAATTCAATGGTGAAAAAAGTAAGGTTCTACATTTAGGCAAGACAAACTGAATGTACAGATATAGTACAGGGGGGAACCTTGCTCAATAGTAGTAACTGTGAGAGGGACCTCGGAGTCCTAGTGGACAATCACTTAAATATGAGCCAGCAGTGTGCTGCAGCTGCCAAAAAGGCCAACACAGTGCTAGGCTGCATTAACAGAGGGATAGAATCAAGATCACGTGAAGTATTAATACCACTCTTCAATGCCTTGGTAAAGCCACACTTAGAATACTGCATCCAGTTTTGGTCCCCACGATGTAAAAAAGATGTTGAGGCTCTAGAAAGAGTACAGAGAAGAGCAACAAAGATGATTAGGGGACTGGAGGCTAAAGCATATAAGGAAAGGCTGCTGGAATTGGGTATGTCTAGTTTAACGAAGAGAAGGACGAGGGGCGACATCATAGCAGTGTTCCAATATCTCAGGGGCTGCCACAAAGAAGAGGTAGTCAAGCTATTTTCCAAGGCGCCTGAAGGCAGAACAAGAAGCAACGGATGGAAACTGATCAAGGAGAGAAGCAACCTAGAACTAAGGAGAAACTTCCTGACAGTTAGAACAATTAATCAGTGGAACAACCTGCCTCCAGAAGCTGTGAATGCTCCAACACTGGAAGTTTTTAAGAAGAGACTGGACAGCCATTTGTCTGAAATGGTATAGGATTTCCTGCCTGAGTAGGGGATTGGACTAGATGATCTCCAAGGTCCCTTCCAACTTTATTATTACTATTATTATTACTATTACTACTACTACTACTACTACTACTACTACTACTACTACTACTACTATTATTTTCATGTACTAGACATACCCAATTCTTCATATATTTTAGCCTTAAGTCCCCTAATCATCTTTGTTGATCTTCCCTGCACTTTTTCTAGAGCCTCAGCATCTTTTTTATATCGTGGTGACCAAAACTGGATGAATGACGGAACGAAGGAGTGAACGAATGAGGAAGGAAAGAAGATCATTTTTCTGTGCAGTCACTCACAACTCAAAGGCACTCCTTGGTCATTTCATTACTTCCCTCTCTGGCTCTCTTAATTAGTTGGCTACCTTTCTTTAAAGTTTTTTCCTACTCTGTCTTCAAAATGTTAAAAGTTATTGGGTTAGGCAAATAAAGATTTCAACGTTGAGAAATCTTTTCTTCATAGAATTGGATGGTCCCTTAGTTTTTCCATTCTATTCTCTTTGGAAATTAATGACCGCTTAGTAGAAAAGGCAGAAGCCGGAGGCCCGCTTGGAGGGTCAAAGAGAGCAGGGAGGACACAGCTTTTCAACTCTTGGCATTCTTTTACCCGCCTTGAAAATTAATCCACATTTTGAATGGTGAACAAAATGGACACATGGAGACACACACACACACACACACACACACACACACACACACACGTCCCTGAGCTCTGCTTAAGACTACTCAAATCCCCCCAGCCCCCCAGCCCCACTCCCAGAGAGGGGAAAAAAACCCCACACTTTTTAATCCATCTTTGGTTATGTTCCTCTTGGATATGGCCTGGGTAGGCGGGGGATGAGATGGTAAGGGGAGGTGGGGGTGGATGGATATATATATTGTTTTCCCCTATCCCAAAGTGGTTAAATAGCAGAAGAGAAGAGGAATTGTCACCAGGTCCGCAAAGCTGAAAGAGTAAAGAAGAGATCTTGCAGCTGGTAAGTGATACGGGTGTGACAAAGGTAACACTTCTGAATTAGAGATAAACGCAACATGCCAAATTCAGAGAAAATTGATTTGTGTTGTGGTGTGGGTTTGGTGATTTTAGGCTCTGGTCTTTTGCAGATGGGCTTGAGGCACTAATTTGTCTAAACACTTCCAAAGGTTTCTTGGAATAAGAGGTGAAATAGTCTTCCTTTCCTCCTGTACCCCAGACTGATAGAACTGGTTGCGTTCACACAACACAGGGAATCAGCTAAATATAAACCTAGCAGGTGCATTCCCATACATGTTGCATTTGGCTACTGCTAATCTTGGTGACGACTTAGGGTTTGGGACGTTTTGCAAAGGTAAGCAATTGGTTAGTTTAGGATTCAGTACCTTGTACCAGCTCAAAATTTGGGTTAAGAGTACAAACGGCCCTTGACTTACAACAGTTAGTTTAGTAACCATTTGAAGTTACAACAGCACTGAAAAAAATGACTTATTATTATTTTTCATACTTATGACTGTTGCAGCATCCTCATAGTCATTCAGACTCATAATTATGACATTTGCAGTGTCCTAGGATCCCCACTTAACAATTGTGGCAAGAAAGGTCTTAAAATGGTCCACTTAACAACTGTCTCACTTAGCAACAGAAATTTTGAGCTCCACTGTGGTCATAAGTTAAAGACTACCTGTATTATATAAGCCTAACTATGTTATATTTCTTACCATTTTCCAGCCCTGTTTTATTTAAGGGCACCTCCTGTTTATTCTCCTTGTATCTTAACAGCACTTTCCTCATTGCACTTTTTGCTTGGGTTTATCCTCGCTTTTTCACACTGTGCTCCATTTGCAAGCAAACCTTCCTAGCTTGGCCTGTGATTGTGTAAACTAATAATAATGGCAATTATGCTATATTATGATGAGATCAAAGTTTGGAAGAAAATTTCCTCGGCTATAATAAATGCGGTTTGGCCATTTTCTCCCAATTCATTTTGAACATCCTATGGTAGAACATCTGCTGGCCATTGATATTGACTATCTGGGCTATTTTCTTTAGGAGTTTGCTAGCTTAGTGATAGCCGAATAGCATACATTACTAGTGAGAATCTGTCACGTCAAATGCCAGATGTCTCTCGGGACATTCAGACAACATGCTCGACTGAGCTAATGTCAGACTGAGTTGGTTTAGTTAACCACGTCGTAGGAAGCCAGCTGTTATTTTAGTGTGTTGGGTGAGTTACGGCATGATATTAAACCATAATACGGTTTATTTGAAGGATCGCCTCTCCCCTAATACATCCAACCTATTACATCCACGAGGATGAGAAGGCAGGGTGTGTTGTGGGTCCTGCCTGTTAGGGGCTCAATTGGGGTCGTAAGTTGAAGATTGCCTGTATTGTGCGAATGCTGAGAATTGAATTGATTGCGACAAGGTGCGAAGGAAATCAATAACTTATGGAGTAAGTTCCAACACGGCAAGGGAAACTTCAGATTTGATAACACTGACATGTTACCTGTGATCAAACAACCTGCCATCTTTTTGTCCCTAAGGCACGAGTAGCACAGGTTTAAGTTTGTCCTCAGTTGTAGCAATGTTAAAGCGATGTTTGCTTCCCTGGTTCCAATATCGTCTAAAGCAGTGGTTCTCAACGTTTGTGTGACGGCGACCCCCGTCACACAAATGTTCTGCGCATGCGCGCTGCCGCGCGCATGGGGGCGGGGGCACACATGCGCGGCGGCGCCCCATGTGCAGCGCGCATGCGCGGCGGCGCCCCCATGCGCGGCGCCGCCCCCTGAGGGGGAAAAATGGCGGATCGCCGCCTTTGGCGACCCCCGAAAAATGGTCGATCGACCCCAAATGGGGTCGCAACCCATAGGTTGAGAACCGCTGGTCTAAAGGCAGAATGCAAAATTGATTTGGCTTGCCTTGACTTGTGTGACGGCTGACTGCATGCTGGGACAGCTTTCTGCCAGTCTAAAGGGAGGGTTGCAATGCAGAAGAGCAGCACAACCTGGCAGTGGTGAAAGGCCCACAGCAGAAGGAGCTGCAAAAAGGGTAAAAAAAAAGTCATGCAGAAATAACTCCCATTTGATTTAAAAAAAAAATGTGTCACAGAAACATAGAAAACTGAGGGCAGAAAAAGATCTAGTGGACCATAGAGTCTGCCCTTCGAGGGTTTTTTTGTTTTATTTTGTTTCCTTTTTAAGTTATTAATTTGTTATTTTTAATTATTATTTTTATATTTTATTTATTAATTTTTGTCGGATGATGGATATGCGTTACTTTATCCCAATCATGTTTAAACGCAGTTACTGATGACTGACCCACTTACCTCCACTGGGAGTTGGTTCCAGGCTTCCAGGACTCTTCCTGTGAAGTAATTTTTTCTAATGTTCTTTTTGAACTTCACTTCTGCCAGTTTGAGGTTATGCTGCCATGTTCTTGATTTTTGCTTAATACTGATAATATTACCTTCTAGAACAGTGTTTCTCAACCTTGACAATTTTAAGGCATGTGGACTTCAACTCCCAGAATTCCACAGTCAGCCTGGCTGTGGAATTCTGGGAGTTGAAGTCCACATGCCTTAAAATTGTTAAGGTTGAGAAACACTGTTCTAGAACTTTACTCACACCCTTAATATATTTAAAAGGTTTTAATCATATCCCCCTTTCCCAGGTCGTACATATTCAGTTCCTCCTGATTTGTTTTCTCCCTCAGAGTTTTGCACCATTTTTTTGCCTGTCTTTGGACTTTTTAAAATGTACAGTATACAGGTAGTCCTCGACTTACAACCGTTCATTTAGTAACTGTTCAAAATTACAACGGCACTGAAAAAAGTGACTTATGACCATTTTTCACACTGTTGCAGCATCCTCCGTAGTCAAAATTGGGACACTTGGAAACTGACTCATATTTATGACAGTTGCAGTGTCCTGAGGTCAGCTTTTGCGACCTTTTGACAAGCCAAGCCAACCAAGAAGCCAGATTCACTTAAAAAACTGTGTCGCTAGGTTAACAACTGCAGTGATTCACTTAGCAACTGTGGCAAGAAAGGTCGTAAAATGGGGCAAAACTCACTTAGGAAATGTCTCGCTTAGCGACAGAAATTTGGGGCTCCATTGTGGTCATAAGTCGAGGACGATCTGCATTCCGATGCACAAAAAAGGGTGCGGAGCTTTGATTGAGTGGTTGTGTCCACCATCTTGAATTTTTCAACCTCCTCTCTCCAGACTCCCCACCCCACCCCGGCTCCCAGCCTTGAGAATGATATGAGAAAGAATGTCGATCAACTCATAACAATATATCTTCACCTCTTTCTTTTCCTCTGTTTTCGCCTCCTCCAGGCAAAGAGAGCAGACATGATGTACTACCTTCATGGAGCCATTGCTTATCCACTTCCTGCCTTCCCATCCCTGGGGTACAACCTGCAGCCCCCTCAACAAACACTGGAGGGTTATACTTTGCCTTCGACTCCTGGGACTCAGCCCTCTGCTTCCTGCAGGGTCCTCACGGCAGACCATTTGGCAGGTGAGAGAGTCTTGTCTGTCAGGCTGGCACTGAGAAGGTCACACAGCCACTGTCAGGTTGGTAATGGCCTTCATACCTTGTTCAACCATCATTGTCTATAATTTAAGCCTCATTTCTAAAACAGTGGATAGGTTTCTTCAAAGGGGAATGACAAAGATTCAATCTCTCCTCTCCCTTGCCAGCACTTTCCAAATTTCACAGGGGTAGTTGTAAAACTTTGATTTGGCACCAGGTTTTTGTTGTTTTTAATGTTTTAATTGGCTGAGTCTTCCTTCCTTCCTTCCTTCCTTCCTTCCTTCCTTCCTTCCTTCCTTCCTTCCTTCCTCCCTTCCTTCCTTCCTTCCTTCCTAATGTCATGGTTCCGACAGATGAAACTCTTCAAAAGAACTTTGAGGCATTGTTTATCTTAAATAATCTTTTATTTGAGAAACAAAGAATTGGCACTACATAGTTGAAAATAAAAACTAAATTCCCCTCCTCTGGATACAAAGTAACAAAGTATAATTCCCTCCTCCAATAAACAGTCATAAATCACATTCCCCAATGAGCTTGAGGCACGGGCTTTCTCCCCAGCTCTCCAGCCTGCCAAAACACTATCAGCTCTGGGCCCAATGTCCTTGGGTTCCCACGGCTAAGTTATTATTGTTACGACTAGCTGGACTCTCATCCCTATTTCCCTTCCCAGCATCAACTAATTCTAACAGCAATAGAGAAAATGGCTGCATTTCCATCTGTTGTCAAAGCAAGACCATCCGATGTTAGCAGCATTGACACCTTCCTTCCTTCCTTCCTTCCTTCCTTCCTTCCTTCCTTCCTTCCTCTACCCATCTCAACCAATAACTCTGGGAAGCTTACAATTTAAAAAATATACAACAATTAAAACCAACAAACACATTTTAAAACAATAAAAAACATCCAAAACATATACAGCAGCTGAGATACTTGGCCAGTTAACAATAAAGCCAGGAAATGGGGACACATTCAGTGCCCCAGGCTCAGGAATACAGAACAGGTTTTTAAAGCCTTACAGAAAGATTGACAGGGTTGAGGCCATTCTAATGAGCAGGGGCCATTGCAGAAGTCTCCACCAGCCAACATTCTTTGGTTGAAGGGATCAGCAACATGCTAATCTGTTGTCAGGTGCAAAGAATCAACATCACACATTCAGTTAAATTGACTAATGGCTCAGGCCTCTACACAAGAATCTAGCCAACTTACACCTAGCACTAAATTGGCACTAAAGAAGAGTTAATGGCATTCAAGAGTGGCTGGACTTGGATCGCTCGTGGGAGCATAATGACTCCAGACTGATTCCTCTCTTGACTCCAGCCCCAGGCTCTACCTCTTCTTCTACTACATTTAGATTGTTTTACAGTAGTCCTCGACTTATAACCACAACTGATCCCCAAATTTCTGTTGCTAAATGAAACAATTCTTAATAGAATTTTGCCCCATTTTATGACCTCTCTGGCCACAGTTGTTAAGTGGATCAATGCAGTTGTTCAATTAGTAACATGGGGATACTGTGGTAAGTGCAGTGTGAAAAACAGTCACAAGTCGCTTTTTTCAGTGCCGTTGTAACTTTGATCAGTCACTAAACAAACTGTTGTAAGTCAAGGACTATCTGTAAGTCCAGGACTGCCTTTAATGTGATTTTATGTCTCTTCATTGGGAGCTGCCCAGAGTTGATTAAAAGATGGGCGGCTAGATCAATGCTTTAAATAAATAAACAAATAAATATGGGAATGATGTCAAAACGTTGGGCGCAACTGGGGCGATCAAAGCCCCGCCTCTTTTTACATATGAGGGATGCACATGACAGACGTTGGAAAGGGGCAGGACTTTTATTGTTCAGTTATATCTGCCATTTTGATAGCCTTGACCCTTCCGTGGATGCCTCTTTGGGGGGGATGAGCAGAAAAGGGGGGACTGCCCATCAAATCTTGCTCTAATTTGACACTGACAGAGTACTTACAGATCCGAAGAGAGTGTTTGACTTGGAATGATTTGGGGAGATAAAAGTCACCGATGATGACCCTTCCCTTCCCCCATTCTCCAAACACACAGCCCTGTTGCTGGACCTGCCCTATGGACACTCCCAGAAACGACGGAGGAGCCGTACAGCTTTCACCGAAGAACAATTGGAGGCTCTGGAGAACACTTTCAAAGAGACCCATTACCCAGATGTGAACACTAGGGAGCGCCTGGCCATGTCTGCCAACCTACCTGAAGCTCGAGTTCAGGTGAGCCTTTGTAACCTTTCCAGATGAATGTTGAAGATTGGCCATCAGAAATTCCCATTTCTATAGTCTCTACAGCAGTGTTTTGCAACCTGGGCAACTTGAAGACGGGTGGACTCTGACTCCCAGAATTCCCCAGCCAGCCAGCCTTGAATTTTGGGAGTTGAAGTCTACCCATCTTCAAGCTGCCAAGGTTGCTGTACAGCAGTGTTTCCCAAACTTGACAATTTTAAGGCATGTGGACTTCAACTCCCAGAATTCCACAGCCAGCACTGGCTGTGGAATTCTGGGAGTTGAAGTCCACATGCCTTAAAATTGTCAAGTTTGGGAAACACTGCTGTACAGTATTGCCTCTGTTTCTAATCATCATCACAAGCTTTTCAAGGTAACAGATTTTATTGCAAAGGTTATTGTTGGTTTCATTTTGTTATTGCTGTGTCAAACTTCCCTAACAAAGATTCAGCTGTCAAGTATAGATCTTCTGGTACTTTGTGCTCAGCTGGATTACAATCTGCAAAGCACCTGAAGGCAGGACAAGCAATGGATGTAAATTAATTAAGAAAAGAACTAACTTAGACCTAAGGCGGAATTTCCTGACAGTTAGAACAATTAATCAGTGGAATGACTTGCCTCCAGAAGTTGTGGATGCTCTAACACTGGAGGTTTTAAAGAAGAAATTGCACAACTCTTTGTCTGAAATGCTATAGTGTTTCCTGCCTGAGCAGGGGGTCCCTTCCTACTCTGTTATTCTGTTATTCTTAATTGCCAATAATTATAAAGTTGTACAAAACAGCAGATTGGCCACTGCCAGTAAGAGGATTAAATTAACCGTGAAACACATGCTGGCTTAGACTCTTGTTTTGCCTCTTGCTCTTCCCGTTAATTAAATAATTTTTGGCTAAGGCTTGCTTTGAATTTGGGGGCAGAGGTTTCCCAAGTTACCTTATTTTTTGATCGACAAATTGTATAGCAAAATTTGGAGAACATATAACTTCAACAGGTAACTAAGTTTTAGTCCGTGTTTGTCCCAAAACTACAGAATTCAAATCCTGGCAGTTGAATGTGACTTTAAGTAAATTTCTCCTGCACCCCCAATGAGAAGTGGTTCTGATTCAAATGGAGCTTATAAATTTCATTATATTGCCCATTACACATTATTTTGAATGATCTTTGTCATAATCTGGGCACCAGTTTTGCAGAAAACTGAGTGGATTTGCACATCCTCATAAATGGAAATGCAGAAATCACTTAATTAGTGGTTTGACTTTTTACAACTCTCTCTGAACAGGGCTTTGGAGTCTTATTTTTCAAGTTTTCACAATTTATTACAGGAGCATTCCTGGATGTTTTGTAATACCCTTATGTTCCCTTATGGACATCCTATTTACCCTTATCTTGGACATTATTCAAGCTACCTGCAATTCTGCTCTTCTTTATGGTGTAATAAGTTTTCCTGCACCCAGAATGTATCAACTGGCTGTTCAGTTTAACAAGTGGAGATTTTAACAACTTTCCTGAGTGTGCTAACGTTCATTGCACATTCAGGAAAGTTTAATCTCAATTAATTTGATTGCACTCCATTTGCCATGCAAAAGAACTTGGCTTTGCAGTTCAAAGATGACTGACTAGCAATGGGTGCATACCATCCCATATAAGCATGTATGTTTTTTACATGCACATGCCCTAGAAGAGTGATCCACCTTTGGTTTTGTTTTGTTTTAATTAGGAATTGTGAAAAGAAGCCTATGAATACTCTTTAAATGATAAGATGATGACATCTGCTAAGACAATGTTGTACTTACTGATAAAAGAAAATATTTGTAGCTCTGTGTTGAAATGAGGTGCCCTTGGTGCTCTTTGAGCTTGGTTGTTTTCTTGCAAATGTTTCATTATCCCAAAACTAGTTTGGGTAATGAAACATCTGCAAGAAAACAACCAAGTGCAGAGAACCCCAAGGACCTCTCTCGATGTTGTAAGTTGCAGTCTAACAACCACAGCGCCCCCTAGTGTCATATTTTCCTATCTTCAAACTTTCATATAGAATGGTATAAACTAGGGCAGTGTTTCTCAACCTTAATAACTTTAAGAGGTGTGGATTTCAACTCCCCGAATTCTGGATGGGAAATTCTGGGAGTTGAAGTTGACACCTCTTAACATTGCTGAAGTTGAGAAACACTGAATTAGGTGATGAAACATGAAATCTAACTATTTGATAAAATTAGGTGTTAACAACTGTCCGTTATGGATAACTACATTTGAAATGTATATATTAAAAAGAGTTGTGCATTAGAAAGTGCATTTTGTAGGAGTAATTAAAAGCAATGAGCATGTTGGAGACATGTTTTCTTAATAAGAAAGGAATAAGTACACTATTGCATTAAGACAAGGGTCTCCAACCTATGGGCCATGGCCCGGGACTGGGCCTGTTGGCCACAGGAATGGCTGGCGAGTGCATGCAGGTATATGCGCATGCATGGGGTGCTAGCTCTGCCACCAGCATCACGTGGGCATTAGTAGCCCGTTTGTGCATGCGCATGAGTGCTAGCGCCCCATTGTGTGTGCATGCTCATTTGCGCAGGTGCACAGGCACATTTCCCTGTTCCTCCCTTTCCCTCCAGGCCACCAACCCGCAAAGGTTGAGAGCTCTGCATTAAGAGCTACCTTGTATCCCAAAGTCCTATACTACGTTTCCCAACCCTGGCAAATTTAAGATGTGTGGACTGCTATTCCCAGATTTCTAATCAATGGCTACGCTGGTTGTTGAATTCTGGGATTTGAGGTTTACTCATCTGGAAGTGGCCAGCATAGGGAAACATTGTCCTACTCACATGGATTCTTTCTGACTCATTTACCAGCATAAGGGGTGTGTGTTTGTCCAGGTAATGAAGAAATAAATTGCATCTGTCTCTGGGTGTATTTCTGCTTTCCTCACATTTGATTATGTGGGTAGCATGGGGCAAACTCCTTGTACTCTCATGTGAGTCAAAGAGAAGAGAAAGAAGCACTTAGAATGATCATTAAGACAAATCCTTATACAGCGATATATTGGTAGTCCTCAACATACATCATTTGTTTAGTGTCCGTTTGAAGTTACAACAGGACAGAAGAAATGACTTACAACAGGCCTCGTACTTATGACTGTCATAGCAGCCCCATCGTTGTGATCTCAGTTTGTCTCTTGGCAATTGGCACATACTTACACTGGTTTGCTGTGTTCTGGAGTTACATGATCACCATTCGTGATCTTCCCTGTTGGCATCCAACAAGCCAAGTGAATGAGAGAGACTTGATTCACTTAACAACCACATATTTCACATAACAACCATGGCAAAAAAGGTTGAATTGGGTATGGCTCACTTAACAATCCATTGGAGATTATGGTCCATTTGTGGTTGTAAATGGAAGATTATATGTATACACTTTGAAAAATAATAATAAAATAGCTGATCCCAAATGTTTTCACCTGTGCTGCTAATTTTCTGCAAGGCAGGAATTTCCCTTGCTTGAATTCCACTTTCAAAGTTCAGACTTTACAGTTCCACAGCTGCAAAGAACTTTTTTTGTACAATGGGAAATTTCCATAATACTTAAGCTAAGTATCATTTTCTCCCCAACCCTTCTTGGCCCCATCACAGGTATGGTTCAAAAATCGCCGAGCAAAATTCCGCAAGGGCCAACTTGGCTTGGCAAAGAAACCAAGGTCAATTGCTTTCCTAGGGACAACTGGGGAAGGAAGAAGACAAAATGCCGAACAATGGTGCCGTGTGAAGATGTCTTGGATCCAACCAGCCTCGGTGACCAGAGTGCTGGAAAGAAAACAGTGTGTGGTGTCCATTACAAAAGAGAGCATGACTACTTTTCCATACTACTTCCCAGGGGACAGTTCAACATCTCCTGGCATTTTTCCCTCCCTTGGCCCAACATTACTCTGCAAAGAGCTCCAGAAAAGTCAGGATTTAGGATTGTGCTATGGATCAACCTGGCTCTTGCCAGCTTATTGGCCAACTGCATAGTTGCAAACGCCTGTTTTTCCAACATGTGTGTAGAGATAGTTTAATCCCTCCCCATCGGCTATGAGGCCCAGCCCTTCAGCACCTTTAGATTTGTCATTAGATAATATATGAAGCTCATCACACCCACACAGCAAAATGGGAAAGGCAAATTAGAAAGATACAAAAGGGATGGTTTGGAAAGGCCATCTGGGCAAGGAAAAGCAACAGTGGTCTTCCCTAACTTGGAGTCATCCAGATGTGTGGGCCAGTAGATGGGTTGGAACTGCTGTCCCATTACTTCTGGACCCAGAAGCCCAAGAATATGCACCAGCCAACTTGAGAGGGTATCTTCATGAATCCCATCCTGGTGGTAATATTGTCCATTCACCCTCTGATCAGTCAACTAACTCACCATCCTATAAAACAGAGGCATCCAACCTTGGCAACTTTAAAATCTGTGCACTTCAACTCCCAGAATTCCCCAGATAGCGTGGCAGGCTGAGGATTTCTCTGGATTGAATCCACAGGTCTTAAAGTTGCCAAGGCTGGATAACCCCGTTATAAAGATTTGTTTTGAGAGAAACCTAGTGAGTTTACCAGATCCAGAAAGACAAACACCCTGAAAGACTTTAAGTCAGGGGTTCTCAACCTTGGCAACTTTAAGACTTGTGGACTTCAACTCCCAAAATTCCTCAGCCAGCAAAGTGCCCACCTTTCTCTTAAACAATTCTAAACAATTCTCTTAAACAATTCTAAAAAAAAAAAAAAAAGAGGGGGGGGGGGAGATTGGCTAATATGCCTGAAGACAAAATGTTAATTATATAACCTAATGTATCTATAGCATCCTATAATTACAATTGTAGCCCTATGAACAGCTTACTATACTATTCCCCTTAATTCTTGTACTATGGTTTTATGGCTGAAATATCTTCTATAGCAGTAGTTCTCAACCTGTGGGTCGGGACCCCATTTGGGGTCGAACGACCATTTCATGGGGGTCGCCAAACAACGCAGTCTGCCATTTTTTCCCCCCTTTTCCTTAGCTGTGCTACTCCCTTTTATTCTATTGGCTTTTGAAAGCAATAGAATAGACTCTCTTGAATAGAGTCTAATTCTATTGGCTTTCAAAAGCCAATAGGAATTGTCCAGGCTATCTCTGCCCTGCTGAGCCCGCCAAAAGTCCCATTCTGCAAACGGTGCTGCACTAGTTGAGTAGTCCTCGACTTATGACCAGTTGGGGGTCGCGGCATTAAAAAGGTTGAGAACCACTGTGCTATAGTAATTATATAGAAAGAATTTCCCTGTTGTATCTCTGCTTGATTTGTACTCTTCCTCCTCCTAATATGCCTTTAGTAGAATGGCTTCCTGAATCCCAGTTCACTAGAAGATTTCTGCAGTGTAAGAAATTAATTTACTTTGTCTTGTTCATGGCCAGATTTACTATAGTAGCCCAATGGAAAATGCAAGTATAATTTCCTTTGGATCAGTGATACTTAAAAGTACACAAAACACTTTTGGCTGAAAAAAACCCACAGTACAGTGGTTTCTTGAAGAACTTTTTAAAGTGAAGAGTTGCTTAACTTGCCTTTGATTATTATTTATTTAAATGCAATGGATTGGCTGCCAACTCTGGTGGACTCTGATTACTGTAGTGTACAAAATCAGAGAAAACATAAAAACAATGAAGAATGTTAAATTCAATCAGACAGCCCAGACTAAAATAATCTAATAGACAGTAAAATGAGCAAAAACCAACCAACCAACCAGGGGCTATTGATCAAATAATAAATACGAACCCCATAATTATGTATTAGTAAAATGATTCCAAATGAATGATTCCTGTTTATGTAAATATTTTTATACACAAATATATGTTAACACTTCAGGGTAGACCAGGTTGGGAAGTGGACCCCATAAGGAGCATTGTAACTCAACTCTTATTGTTACAGGGTATAATCACAGAAGATTTTCCTCAGGAGAATCTTGAGTTTCTTCCTTATCTTCTCCCTTCCGAATAAGATGGTTTTGTTTTTCGTAACAGCTGTTGCATAACTTCTTCAGGATGCTCTCTAGACCTCTCTGCCATATGGAATGGGAATGTCAAAGATGATTAGGGGATGGGAGGCTAAAACATACAAAGAATGGTTGCAGGAATTGGGTATGCCTAGTTTAGTAATAGAAATAGTAGTAAAGTTGGAAGGGACCTTGGAGGTCATCTAGTCCAACCCCCTGCTCAGGCAGGAAATCCTATACCATTTCAGACAAAAGGCTGTTCAGTCTCTTCTTAAAAACTTCCAGTATTGGAGCATTTACTGCTTCTGGAGGCAGGCTGTTCTACTGATTAATTGTTCTCACTGTCAGGAAGTTTCTCCTTAGTTCTAGGTTGCTTCTCTCCTTGATTAGTTTCCACCCGTTGCTTCTTGTCCTGCCTTCAGGTGCTTTGGAAAATAGCTTAATTCCCTCTTCTTTATGGCAGCCCCTGAGATATTGGAATACTGCTATCATGTCCCCCCTTGTCCTTCTCTTCGTTAAACTAGACATAACCAATTCTAGCAACCGTTCCTTATATGTTTTAGCCTCCAGTCCCCTAATCATCTTTGGTGCTCTTCTCTGTACTCTTTCTAGAGTCTCAACATCTTTTTTACATCGTGGTGACCAAAACTGGATGCAGTATTCCAAGTGTGGCCTTACCAAGGCATTGAAGAGTGGTATTAATACTTCACGTGATCTTGATTCTATCCCTCTGTTAATGCAGCCTAGCACTGTGTTGGCCTTTTTGGCAGCTGCAGCACACTGCTGGCTCATATTTAAGTGATTGTCTAATAGGACTCCGAGGTCCCTCTCACAGTTACTACTATTGAGCATGGTGACACCTATGCTGTACTTGTGCATTTGGTTTTTCTTGCCTAAATGTAGAACCTTGCTTTTTTCACCATTGAATTTCATTTTGTTAGTTAGTGCCCAGTGTTCAAGTCTGTCCAGATCCTTCTGTATCTTAAGCCTGTCTTTAATGAAGAGAAGGACTATGGGTGACAATGGTAGCAGTCTTCCAATATCTCAGGGGCTGCCACAAAGAAGAGGGGGTCAATCTATTCTCCAAAGCACCAGAAGGCAGAACAAGAAGCAATGGTTGGAAACTAATCAAAGAGAGAAGCAACATAGAACTAAGGAGAAATTTCCTGATGGAACAATTAATCAGTAGAATGACTTGCCTCCAGACATTGTGGATGCACCAACACTGAAGATTTTTAAGAAGAGATTGGACAACCTTCTATCTGAAATGGTACTACAGAGCCTTTTGCTTGAACAGGGGGTTGAACTAGAAGACCTCCAAGGTCCCTTCCAACTCTGTTATTCTATTATTCTGACTAAAATATTGTATCTCTTTTTAGGATTACAAGTGTATTTACCCTGCTCCCAGATTGAGCACCTGGAAGAAATGGAGTTTCTTCCAGAGTTGCAGATTAATATCCCACCTTCTTTTTTTTCAGGCAAAAAAACATTTTTGTGTTTTGTGTGTATGTTTGTGAGAGAAAACTTCAATGTTGTAGCTATGGACACCATCTTCTCTTATTTGACACCCACCTCACTGCAGCTGTCCCTAATCCCAATCTATGGGTTTTCATTTCCAAAATATTTTTTTCCTAGGTTTCATTCCTTATTTAATTTCTGTCTTTAAGGATTTCTTGATGGGTTGTTTAAATAAAAATAATTTAGTAATAGTAATAGTAGTAAAGTTGGAAGGGACCTTGGAGGTCATCTAGTCCAACCCCCTGCTCGGGCAGGAAACCCTACACCATTTCGGACAAATGGCTGTCCAGTCTCTTCTTAAAAACTTCCAGTGTTGGAGCATTTACTGCTTATGGAGGCAAGCTGTTCCACTGATTAATTGTTCTCACTGTCAGGAAGTTTCTCCTTAGTTCTAGGTTGCTTCTCTCCTTGATGAGTTTCCACCCGTTGCTTCTTGTCCTGCCTTCAGGTGCTTTGGAAAATAGCTTAATTCCCTCTTCTTTATGGCAGCCCCTGAGATATTGGAATACTGCTATCATGTCCCCCCTTGTCCTTCTCTTCGTTAAACTAGACATACCCAATTCTCGCAACCGTTCCTTATATTTAATTTCTAAAGTTCTTCTTAAGTATTGTTGTTGTTGTTGTTAGTTGCAAAGTCTTGTCTGACCCATTGCAACCCCATGGACAACGTTCCTTCAAGTCTTCCTGTCCTCTACCATCTTCTGGAGTCCATTTAAGTTCACACCTACTGCTTCAGTGACTCCATCCAGCCACCCCATTCTCTGTCGTCCCCTTCTTCTATTGCCCTCAATCTTTCCCAGCATTAGGCTTTTCTCCAGTGAGTCCTTCCTTCTCATTAGGTGGCCAAAGTACTTGAGTTTCAACTTCAGGATCTGGCCTTCTAAAGAGCAGTCAGGGTTGATCTCCTCTAGGACTGACTGGTTTGATTGCCTTGCAGTCCAGGGGACTTGCAGGAGTCTTCTCCAGCACCATAGTCACAACTGAAGGAGATGGAAATGATTAGTCTGAAAGAGAGACAATAAAAATGCATAGAAGAGAATATTTGTAACTCTGGATTGAAAGTGAAATGAGTTTTCCTGAGTTAGAGCTTCTTCACTCTTGATCAAATTTGTTTCACCCGAAACCTTCAAGTAGCCAACAATGCTTGTTATATTGTGTGTTAATTGTGGGGTCCTTGTTGCTATCAGAGGTTGGTGGTTTTCTTGCAGATATTTCATTACCAAACTAGGTAACATCATCAGTGCACTGAATGAAATGTCTCCAAGAAAGCCACCAAGCTCAGAGAGCACCAAGGACACACAACTAACATACAATATAACAGCACTGTTGACCACTTCAAGGTCTCAGTGGAACAACTTTGATCAAGAGTGAAGAAGTTCTAAACTCAGGAAAACTCATTTTGTGCGAAGGGTGTTAGCCTCTGGAGTAACACCTGCAGGGGTTTTCTTCACCTCTCCCGTTCACAGGGGGACAGCTTCTGGGATGTCACCAGAAAGGGAGGGGCTCCTTCTTAGCCTACAGACTGTCAGCTTCAGTGGTTGAGCCGGGTGACTTCTCACTGACCACTGGGCAGGGGCAGCCAATTTAACTCGGGACCAATGGATCCACGATTTGATTTCAGCCACCTTAATAGCAAGGGGAGAACACATAACAACAATATACAGCCCTTTCCACTTAGGGCTTAAAACTTCCCTTTTCCAGTCCTTCACCCAGACCTCCTGTCCCGGTTGTATATTATGCGTAGGTGTAATCAAGACGTGGGGCCTTTGGGTCAAGACGTACTGTTGTAACTGCTGGACTACTGTGTTAAGAGCTTGCAGCTGTCTCAATTTGATAGTATCTGCCACCTGTCCAGTGTTCTGCACATTTGGCCTGAGTAAGTTAGGGACTCTGCCATATAATAATTCAAACGGTGATATAAGCAGCCCCCTTTGTGGGGCACACCGAACTGCAACCAGGGCCATGTTTAAAGCGTCTGGCCACTTGAACTGGGTTTCCTGACATATTTTTGCCAACTTTTCCTTAATGGTTTTATCCATCCTCTCCACCCTTCCTCCCGACTGAGCATGGAAATTGCAGTGAAGCTTCATGTTATTCCTAACATAGCAGCTATCTTTTGGGTGGCTCTATGGATAAATTCAGGACCATTGTCTGAAGAGATTCTAGATGGCAGCCCATACCGGGGAATAATAATGTGGAGCAAGGCTTTTGCGACCGCAGTTGCTTTTTTTTTGTCCTTGTTGGGATGCACTCCGGCCATCCAGTGTATGTGCATACTATAACTAGCATTGCTCTATAGCAGTGGTTCTCAACCTGTGGGTCGGGACCCCATTTGGTGTCGAATGACCATTTCACATGGGTCACCAAACAAGGCTGTCCGCCATTTTTTTCCCCTTTTCTTTGGCCACATCCCTGGCACCTGGTGATGTATAAGTGGTTGGGGGTCACCACAACATGGGGAACTGTATTATGGGGTCGCAGCATTAGAAAGGTTGAGAACCACTGCTCTATAGGGACCTGAATGTGGCATGTCAGTAAAATCAATCATCAAGGAGTCAAAAGGGTAGTTTTCCCTGGGTTGGTGTCCTTGAGGCAGTCGGGGTCCTTGCCTTGGGTTGTTAGCCGCACAAATCTCACACCTAGCACAAACATTTGCAGCAATGCTGTGTATATTGTCAATGTAGACCTCCCAATGCAAGGCATTTGCCAACGCAGTCTTCCCCAGGTGCAGTTGCCTATGAACTTGTTGCACTGCATCCCATGCCATATATCCTGGAATAAAGACTCGTTGGTCTGGCAGGATCCACCAACCATCTTCCTGCCGTGCTTCAAGTGCCTCTATTTGCTTCAAATCATCCAGGGAGTAGATTGGTTTAGCTTGCTCTTGCTCTTTTGGGACACACGCAGCTAGGTTGTTTGCCTGCACAGCTAGTCTTTTGTGCTGCTATACAAGCCTCCCGGTCTGCCTTATTATTTCCTTGCTGAATATCTGACTCTCCCTTCTGATGCCCTCTACAGTGCATTGCGGCTACTTCCCCGGGTGCCCACACACTGTCCAGTAAATGCAATATCTGAGATCCATGCTTGATATCCTTTCCTCCTGCAGTAATAAGACCTCTTTCTTTATATAGCGCTCCATGGACTTGCACTGTCAGAAAGGCATATTTGGACATATTTGGACATTTACACATATCTGTGTAAATGTTAACACATTTTCCTTCTGCCAGCTCCAGGGCTCTAGTCAATGCATGCAATTCAGCCAACTTAGCAGTTGTGCCTGGGGGGAGGGGCTCAGCCTCCCATACATCCTCCAAAGTTACTACAGCATATCCTGCCTTCCGAGTTCCTTCTTGCACAAAACTAGTTCCATCTGTATATATTGTAAAATTGGAATCGGAAAGAGGAACATCCTTCATATCCGGGCGGCTAGCATAAGTCTCTTCAATGGCTTGAATGCAGCTATGTGTGGTTTCCAGGTCTGATTCAGGCAGCAATGTGGCTGGATTCAGTGAGTTTGATTGTATTAATATAACCATCGGGTTATGTGTTATCAGGGCTTGATTCTTTAACATGCATGGGTTGTTCAGCCATAAATGTCCCTTTGCTTCCAAGACAGCTTTGAGGGCATGCGGCGTATAAATATCAAGTTCCTGACCAAAAGTTAATTTATTAGCTTCCTGTATTAACAATGCAGTTCCAGCAATCGCTTTAAGGCAAGCAGGCCAACCCTTATCAACATTATCAAGCTGCTTAGACAGATAAGCAACAGGACGATGCCAGGTTCCTACTTTCTGGGTGAGAACTCCTACTGCCACATTTTGCTTCGTATCTACAAACAGCTGAAACAGCTTTTCCAAATCCGGTAGCCCTAAACTAGGGGCGCGCATTAAAGCTTCCTTGAGAGTGGTGAAACTGTTAGTTTCCTGCTTTTCCCATCGCAACGGTTCTTTATCACTCCCCTTTGTTGCCTCATACAGAGGTTTTGCTAGTAAACTAAAATTAGGGATCAATCTGGCATATATACAAACTGGTGAGTTATGGTTCTTCCTCCTGTTGTGCAAATTAAGGGTTCCAAAAATGGTCGCTGTATTATCTTCCTCGTTGCTCTTTGTATATTGATGGAGTGGGGGGAGTCTTGGCTCAGGGGTTGAGTTAGGACTGATCAGGTGGCTCCGGTATCCACAAGGAAGGGAATAGGTTTGCCTCCTACTGTTAGACTGACCACGGGTTCCGGGAGGCGGGCTGAACCCAGTTGGTCTCAGTCCCATTCCTCCACTTCTGCCAGGCCTATGAGGGGAATTCTTGAAAATCCTCCTCTTCGTCCTTTCCCTCCCTGGTTTCTTCCTGGGCCACCTCTGTAGTTCTTCACAAACCTGCCTCTTTCCCCTCCTTGTTCTTCATCCTTATCCCTTTCTGAACATTCACCCTTCCAGTGCCCTTCCTTTTTATCTATGGCACACTGGTTTCGGCCTAAAGTCATTCCATGTCCCCTATTTCTGCCACCTCCCCTTCCTCTTGGCACCCCCATCATAGCGGCAACCTGAGTGTGGGCCACACTCAGGGGCAACTCTCCTCCAGGGGTTGCTGGTGGGGTCATGGGGGGAGGCGAGGCTGGGGCAATGGCACGTGTGCCCACAGAGGGCTTCAAATGCCATCTCTGGCACGCATGCCATAGGTTTGCCACCACTGCTACAGTGCATACTAGCACCACAGTATCATCCTTTTCCATACATACACACTAGTACTGCAATACCCATACCCCCAGACTCACTCTAGCACTCACCCACTCACGAACCTGCTTGCAAGCCTCTTGGGACTTTCAAATTCCTGCCGGTTTCCCCTTTACTTGTGGGACGCTGACAAAAAGTTACTAGTTGGGAGGTCCTCGCTTAAAGAGAGCAACAGAGACTAACTGGATTACCATTGCTAAGCAATGTAGTTATATGATGTGCTTAGTGATGGAAATTCCAATCCCATTTTCCATCATTAAATTACTTGTATAGATTATACTGAAGCTTTACAAAATGGTTTGAGTTTTACTTCTGGAGTTCATTCCTTCTGTGAGACAGGTGCCTTTGAAGGCCCTAGTTTGGTCTTACCTGGGTTCTGAAGAAAAAATGTCCTGGAACAACCTCCTCCACTTGAGCTTTATCTTATATTATCTTTTACCATCAAGAAAGCATTGTTCATAGAAAAGGAGGATAAAGAATATGATTTTTGCACGCTTTCCTTTAACTCCATGTTTTTGAATTGAAATAAAATGAATCTTCCTAGGTGGAGGTCTTTGCAATAAGCCGAGCCACACAACGATATAGGGGGCTTGGTCTGGGTATCCTAACATGGGGCTGATGTACCTTTAAAGCGACAGAGGGATGCAATGTCCCCGTGTCAGGCCAGCCTACGTTAAAGCTTGGCCAGTCTACCTCACAGAAAGTCTTCAACTTGTGCTTGCTCCACTTAATACCATAGTCCTGGGTCCCATACGCAGAACTAAAATGCTTCAACATACACCCCAACGGAGTAAGGGGCACACTTCCACCACCCCCCATGACCCTCCCAGGGCATCAGGCAAGACAACTGAGGAAAAGGGATGAGAGGAAGGTAAGGGGTCCTTCCACTCAGGATAACATTAGGGTTTCCACTTGTTCACGCTCGACCCAGGGAGCTGGATGAGCACGGTCTCCAGTGGGAACTGTGAATGCCACTCACTCTCTACTAACCCAGGGTGCTGGACACTCACAGCCACCTTTGGGAACCGCAGTAGCCTTTCACATCAAACACTCACAAAATTCCTCCCACCTTATTCCAAAGAGAGGGTGATCAGTCCTCTCCTCCGTCCCTGCTTACAGGGAGGGATTTTTCCCCAACCAATACTTGCCTGCAGGCGAATCCTCCGTCCTCTGGCCAGCTGGAAAGTTTCCTGGTCTCCTTTCTCTTCACCTATGGTTCTTGGAGAGGCCGACCGCTGCCGCCGGAGCCCTGCGCCACAGGGAAGTCCCTCAGAGTAAAGGGTCCGATGGCGCCTGGGATGTTCCCCCTAACACGACGGGCCCCTGGCAACGGGGTGGGCCCTCCAGAGAGCCCCAAGACTCCTTATTTCCTGCCTGGCTCACCAGATAATGGTAGTAGAAATCCTCTTATTAATTCAGAAGACCACGAAGAGTTGGAGAAAACAGATTTATTTGTGCAAAGGTTCAGAGCATTAGCATGGCAAATTCTGAACTCCGGGCTTCTCCCAGGGCGTCACTTTTACACAGGTTGTCAATACCGCTTTGCCCAAGGGGTGACTCGTATCTACTTTTAACACAGTAAAAGGGAGAAGTTTATATCTAGCGTTCACACTTAGTAGAAAAGGAGAAGTTCATACAATTGGTTATCTTACCACATTGCCCTACACGGGTATTATCTTACACCATCTGTGACTTTCAGTTGACGCTTCTTGTAATACATTTCTTAACAGAGTTGCATACAGGTCATTACACACAGCCAAGTTCCTAGCTTGCAACACATAACTTCTGCTAATTAAAAATATTTTGATGGTATTTTTCCGTCTGCCTCAAAACCATTTCAGAGGAATAGACCAGGGGTCTTCAAACCTGGTCCTTTTATGACTTGTGGACTTCAGCTCCCAGAATTCCTCAGCCAAGCACACGTGCTTGGCTGAGGAATTCTGGGAGTTGAAGTCCACAAGTCATAAAAGGGCCAAGTTTGAAGACCCCTGGAATAGACTATCTTGGAAAGGAAGGGGCAAATTCTTTACACTGTAGGTCAGCGCCCCCCCCCCCAACTTTTGGATGTCAGGAACCGGTTCCATGGAAAGAGGTTTTTCTGTGGACTGGAGGGGGCATGGTTTTATGCGCTGCCTGCATCTCGCACGTGTGTGGATGGGGTTCGCTCATTTGTGCGGCCCGGTTTCTGGCACACCATGGACCAGTGCTGGTTTGCAACTGGGGGATTGGGGACCCCTGCTGTGGGTATTTAACAGGAGCTGAATAAAAAATAATAATAAAAAATTCATTTCCAGTCAGCATACAGATAGTCCTCAAATTACAGCTATTTGTTTAGTGACTGTTCAAAATTGCAATGACACTGAAAAAAGGGACGTGGCTATACTTATGACCGTGCAGCATCCCCATGACAACTGGTTCATATTTGTGATGGTTGCAGTGTCCTGGGGGGGGGGTCATGTAATTAGCTCTTGTGACCTTCCGACAAGCAAAGTCAATGGGGAAGCCAGAATCACTTAACAACCGTGTTCCTAACTTAACAACTGCACTGATTCACTTAATAACTGTGACAAGAAAAGTTGTAAGATGGGGCAAATTTGACTTAACAACTGTTTTACTTAGCAACAAAAATTTTGGGCTCAGTTGTGGTGGTAAATCAAGGGCTACCTGTAATACAAAGAATTAGCATACTGGTTTGTAATCCAACATCCTTTGTGATTGCCAATTTGCATCTGTGGTGGCTGATTTTCTACATTGGTAAAGAGTTGGACCAGACTATTTCTGACTTTCTTTCCAAGTTTAGGATATTATGATGGGTCTTTAGTATGTTGTCCATTTCTGCAAGAATTAAATATGAATGATGACATTGGAAAGATAGTATCAGAAGCCTGCAATTTTGTATACAATCCAGAAATGAAACTAATGAGAAGAAAAATTGTGAAGGGACATGCAGATCCCATTCTGTAATTAATGTGATGCCAAATGCTGGGAATAAGTCAGAAGAAAATAATCTTGGAAGTATTTTCTGATATGAATCATCAGACCTTTGGATAACAGTGCTGTGGGTGGATGATGCAAATGGCTTATGCAAATTTTAATTTTATGGGGGATGAGTTATTAAAGATCTATTAACCTGAGCAGGTCTAGGAGAAATATATCCTGATTATCCAGTTATAGTCTGGATTCCAAAACATAGGGCAGGTCCCTATATAATTGTCCACAGTAGCTTTGCCTTCAGCATTCAGCTAACAAGAGATGCTATCAAAGAAGCAATATTCCTGAGCTGCTAATAACATCCTTGGAACTGTTTTTATGTGCCAGAGAAAGATCCATCCAGTTTGGGAAAAAGAAAACTATTTTAAACAGATAAGGAAAATCTCAGACTGCCTGCACTGCAAGATTTGTTGTACGGACCTGTGAGATGCAGAAAGACTCCAAGTCACCAGAAGATTTAAAAAATGGGAAACAGGTTAACCCAGGTAAATCCCATTTCCCCATCTTTCAGAACTGATTTCCTCAGAGCTGTTGTACATTTGGTGATGTTAGAGTTTTATTTTGTGCTGAAGATGCGTGACTGTAGGTGATAGAATTTTCCTTGATTGGTCTCTCAAGTGGTTCTTGACCTGGAAAAAAACTTACCTCTTTTCTTCTGAAAATTATATTTGGTTTAAGGTAGGGGTAGGCAACTTTGACTTGTGGACTTCAACTCCCAGAATTCCTAAGCCAGCATGGCTCACCATGGAAACCCCTCCCTTTCCCCTCAGCATGGCTGGCTCAGGAATTCTGGGAGTTGAAGTCCACGAGTCATAAAAGAGCCAAGGTTGCCTACCCCTGGTTTAAGGGATCTTTAAATACTTTTACTTTACCACAGAACAAACATGCCTGAGCAAACCATTTTTTTCTACCACATCACTGGCTTTTTACCTTCATTTCACTCTGGCCTGTGATTCAGATAGAAATAAAGTATCTTCCAAAGTCCCAAAGGTGGAACTGGACTTTCATGTTTTTTTCCTTGAAGACGTTTCGCTTCTCGTCCAAGAAGTTTCCTCAGTTCTGAGTGTCCAAGATGGCATTTTCTTCACCTGATCTCTTCAAAGGGCAGCTAAAGTATATGAAATGTATTCTATTAGAATAGAATAGAGCTGGAAGGGATCTTGGAGGTCTTCTAGTCCATTCCCCTGCTCGAGCAGGAGAACCTATACCATTTCAGACAATTACCTAGAAGAGATTGCAGTGATTGCAATAGAAACAGGATAGTGCAATATTTTTCAACCTTGGCAATCTGAAGATGTGTGGACTTCAACTCTCAGAATTCCCCAGCCAGTGTGCTGGTTGTTAAGCAAATTGCTGCAGTTGTTAATTAAATCATGCAGTCATTAAGCACCTCTGGTTTTCCCAGTTGACTTTGTTTGTTGGAAGCCAGCTGGGAAGGTTGCAAAGAGTGATCACGTGACCCCGGGATGCTGCAACTTTTGTAAATATATGCTGGTTGCTAAGAGCCTGAATTTTGATCATATCCTGGTTTATGTAATGTCTTCATTATGGCTTGTGGTAACAAGACTCATGATGCCCGGGAAGGGGGCAAACAAAATCAAAGGGGTGGCTACATCTGCATGATTTAATATTTGCTTTTTATGTGCATGCAGTGTTGTTGCATGTACAAAAGGGATAGGCTTTGGACAGTGGTGGAATTCAAATATGTGAACAACCGGTTCTCCATGTGGATGCCGCTTCCGGAAGTCCATTCTGGGCCTGGGCAACAAAAAATTAGCTACCAGTTCTGCTGAAGTGGCCACCACTGGCTTTGGAGTATGCATGCAGCTGCCAACTTGGCTTTTTTAGCCCTGAGAGTATTCCTAGTATGTGATTCATGATTAAGACTTAATCAACAAGCCACTATTAAAATATTAGTTCGTCACTTAGTGATATAATGGAACCAGCTTCCATGGTCTATTCAGCAAATGATGGTGAGTAGAAACCCTGGTTAAGCTGATGTGTGAATCTAGCCATTAGGACTTAACCCTGTTTAAAAACCATTGAGCAATTGAGAACTCTGGCATGTGGGCATGTGAGGGAGGGAACCTTTACTTGAGTATATTGTGCAAAGCTACCTATATTGTTTGTAAACTGTTTTATCTCGTAGCCTAAATAACTCACCTATCTGCAGTTTCCTAGCTTAATATGACTTAGACCAGAAAGCTGGGTTAAAAATGACTCCTTGTGGCAGGTTGCTTTAGTTGCCTCTGATGCTTGCATGGTAAACTGCAGCATTTGCTACCATCAAAAGTAGAGACTGCAGTCAATTTAGAGGGTTTTAAAGGGAAACTGGGCAAATACAGGTAGTCCTCAAGTTAGAACAGTTCATTTAGTGCCCGTTCAAAGTTACAACACTGAAAAAAGTGACTTGTCCATTTTTCACAGTTACAACCTTTGTAGCATCCCCACGTCATCAAAATTCAGATGCTTGGCAACTGGTTCATACTTACAACCATTGCCATGTCCCAAACTCCTGTATTTACCTTTTGCGACTTGACAGGCAAAGTCAATGGGAAAAGCCAGATACACTTAACAACCAGGTTACTAACTTATCAACTGCAGTGATTCACTTAACAACTGTGGCAAGGAAGGTCGTAAAATAGGGCAAAACCCACTTAACGAATGTCTCACTTAACATAAATTTTGGGCTCAATTGGTGTCATAAATTGAGGACTACCTGTAGTAAGAGTTTGTGCTCAGGCTGAGTGAGAAGAAGGCAAATGTCTTCCCCCAACCAATCAGCAGAGGAGATAGTCGAGTGTTTCTCAATCTTGGGAACTTTAAACTGTCTGAACTTCAATTCCCAGAATTCTCCAGCCACCATTTTTCTTTTTTACTTCTTTTTCACTCCTATGTTAGCTGCAAGCTTCAATTATTTAGTTTTCTCTTTATGATCCTCTTCCTGTTTAATTAGAATAGTAACTTTATTTAGTCATTTGACTGTATCAAAATATAAAACTAACACAAATATACAAGTACATACGAAGAAAACAAGAGGTCATGTACATACTAATAAGTCATCACCCTCACAGATAATCCCAACCAGATCTAAATATTCCTGCCTCTTTAAAATGGCCTTTAAAATAAAGTGCATCTTACTCTAGTATAGGGGTATACACATAAAGGTTTGTTTTCTGCAAAATATAAGACACTTTCTCCCAGTACTTTTTAGCTTTTAAATAAAAAGCTTAAGCTCAAAATGAACTAAGGCTTGCGACCAAAGTCAAAAATAATGAAAAAAAAGCTTCTTTCAACAGGTAAAAAACAAGAAAAAAGTGAAGGAAACGATTGGTCCATTAGTGGGTGGAAGTGGCAAGAAGGTGACAAGCAACAGGGAGAAAGCAGAACTATTTAACTCATTTTTTGCATCTGTTTTTACACAAAGGGAAAAAACAGACCAACCTATCAAAAATAGTGCCATAAAAAACAGTATAGAAACACAAGTTAAGATAGGCAAGAAAATGATAAGTGAGCACCTGTCCAGCCTAGACCAGGACCAGATGGATTACACCCCAAGGTTCTCAAGGAACTGGCAGATGTGATCTCAGAACCACTGAACTAGATTTTCCAAAGATCTTGGAGCACTGGGGAACTACCAGAGGACTGGAAAAGAGCTGATGTAGTTCCCATCACATTAAGAAAACCAAAATCATGGCATCCGGCCCTCTCAATTCCTGGCAAATAGATGGGGAAGAAATGGAGGTAGTGACAGATTTTATTTTTTTGGGCTCAAAGATCACCTCAGATGGGGACTGCAGCCAAGAAATTAAAAGACGCTTGCTCCTGGGGAGGAAAGCTATGGCAAATCTAGACAGCATTCTAAAAAGCAGAGACATCACCCTGCCAACAGAAGTACGTATAGTCCAGGCCAAGGTTTTCCCAGTTGCAATTTATGGCTGTGAAAGTTGGACCATAAGAAAGGCTGAGCGCAAAAGAATTGAGGCCTTTGAACTGGCCAACTGACCAACCTATTAAAAATAGTGCCATAAAAAACAAAACAGAAACACAAGTTAAGATAGGCAAGAAAATGGTTAGGGAGCACCTGTCCAGCCTAGATGAGTTCAAATCGCCAGGACCAGATGGATTACACCCCAGAGTTCTCAAGGAACTGGCAGATGTGATATCGGAGCCACTGAACTATATTTTTCAAAGATCCTGGAACACAGGGGAACTACCAGAGGACTGGAAAATAGCTGATGTAGTTCCCATCCTCAAAAAAGGAAAAAAAATGGATCCAGGAAATTACAGACCTATCAGCCTGACCTCAATACCTTGGAAGATCCTGGAAAAGATAATCAAACAACGAATCAACGAACACCTAGAGGCAAACAAAGTCATTACTAAAAGCCAACATTGGTTTGTCAAAAATAGATCATGCCAGACAAATCTTATTGCATTCTTTGACCAAGTGACAAAATTAGTGGATCAGAGTAATGCTGTGGACATAATTTACTTGGACTTCAGTAAGGCATTTGATAAAGTAGATCACAACCTACTACTTGACAAGATAGAAAAATGTGGGGTAGACAGAACCACCACCAGATGGATCCGTAGCTGGCTGACCGGCCGTACTCGGCGAGTGGTCCTCAATGGAACTGCATCTATATGGAGGGAAGTGTGTAGTGGGGTGCCCCAGTGCTCTGTTCTGGGCCCAGTACTCTTCAACATCTTCATCAACGATTTGGATGAAGGGATAGATGGGGAACTCATCAAATTTGCAGATGACACCAAGCTGGCAGGAATAGCCAACACTCCAGAAGACAGGCTTAAGATACAGAAGGATCTGGACATACTTGAACACTGGGCACTAACTAACAAAATGAAATTCAATGGTGAAAAAGCAAGGTTCTACATTTAGGCAAGAAAAACCAAATGCACAAGTACAGCATAGGTGGCACCATGCTCAATAGTAGTAACTGTGAGAGGGACCTCGGAGTCCTAGTAGACAATCACCTAAATATGAGCCAGCGGTGTGCTGCAGCTGCCAAAAAGGCCAACACAGTGCTAGGCTGCATTAACAGAAGGATAGAATCAAGATCACGTGAAGTATTAATACCACTCTTCAATGCCTTTGTAAGGCCACACTTGGAATACTGCATCCAGTTTTGGTCACCACGATGTAAAAAAGATGTTGAGACTCTAGAAAGAGTACAGAGAAGAGCAACAAAGATGATTAGGGGACTGTAGGCTAAAACATATAAGGAACGGTTGCGAGAATTGGGTATGTCTAGTTTAACGAAGAGAAGGACAAGGGGGGACATGATAGCAGTATTCCAATATCTCAGGGGCTGCCATAAAGAAGAGGGAATTAAGCTATTTTCCAAAGCACCTGAAGGCAGGACAAGAAGCAACGAATGGAAACTAATCAAGGATAGAAGCAACCTAGAATAAGGAGAAACTTCCTGACAGTGAGAATAATTAACCAGTGGAACAACCTGCCTCCAGAAGCGGTGAATGCTCCAACACTGGAAGTTTTTAAGAAGAGACTGGACAGCCATTTGTCCGAAATGGTGTAGGGTTTCCTGCCCGAGCAGGGGGTTAGACTAGATGACCTCCAAGGTCCCTTCCAACTTTACTATTATTATTATTATTATTATTATTATTATTATGATTATGATTATGATTATGATTATGATTATGATTATGATTATGATTATTAAGTATTAATACCACTTTACAATGCCTTGGTAACACCACACTTGGAATACTGCATCCAGTTTTGGTCACCATGATGTAAAAAAGATGCTGAGACTCTAGAAAGAGTACAGAGAAGAGCAACAAAGATGATTAGGCGACTGGAAGCTAAAACATATAAGGAACAGTTGCTGGAATTGGGTATGTCTAGTTTAACGAAGAGAAGGACGAGGGGGGACATGATAGCCATATTCCAATATCTCAGGGGCTGCCACAAAGAAGAGGGAGTCAAGCTATTCTCCAAGGCGCCTGAAGGCCAGATGAGAAGCAACGGATGGAAACTGATCAAGGAGAGAAGCAACCTAGAACTAAGGAGAAACTTCCTGACAGTGAGAACAATTAATCAGTTGAACAACCTGCCTCCAGAAGCAGTGAATGCTCCAACACTGGAAGTTTTTAAGAAGAGACTGGACAGCCATTTGTCTGAAATGGTGTAAGGTTACTGCCTGAGCAGGGGGTTGGACTCGATGACCTCCAAGGTCCCTTCCAACTTTATTATTATTATTATTAAAAAACTAAATAAGCAGCCCTTTCTGCAAAGTACAGTTTGCAGGCCAGTATCTTGAATAGCAAATGCGCAGTCTTTCTTCAAATGGGACCTTCTCATCTTTTTGTATATGCCTTGTATGGTAGGGAATCCCAGGACATCCTCTTCAGGTGAGCAAGTCACTTTATTTGCTGTTGAGACATACAAGTTTTAAATATTTCCTAACTGGGAGGCTGAATTGTATAATAGAAGGATAGCAGAATAACAGAGTTGGAAGAGACCCTGGAGATCTTCTAGTCCAACCCCTGTCAAGCAGGAAACCCGATACCATTTCAGATAGTCCTGTCTCTTTTTAAAAACCTTCAGTGATGGGGAACCCACAGCTTCTGAAGGCAAGCCATTCCACTGGTTTATTGTTCTCACTGTCAGGAATTTTTGCCCTCAAGGTACTAGTGATCACTTTTCAAGTCCTTCATGGTTTGGGGCTGAGTTCTTGCTGTACTGCTTCAGGCAGATAGAATGATTTAAGTACCTTGTTAACCCTCTGTTTGCATTCTTAACAGAGGAATTACAAGGCCAGAGTACTTACAGTATAACAGATTCAGGGGTTGCACAAACCAGCTCAAACTAGAACAGTGGTTCTCAACCTTTTTAATGCTGTGACACCCCAACCGGTCGTAAATCGAGGACTACTCAACCGGTCGTAAATCGAGGACTACCCAACTGGTGCAGCCCTGTTTGCAGAATGGGACTTTTAGCGGGCTCAGCAGGGCAGAGACAGCCTGGACAATTCCTATTGGCTTTTGAAAGCCAATAGAATTAGACTCTATTCAAGAGAGTCTATTCTATTTATTGGCTTTCAAAAGCCAATAGAATAAAAGGGAGTAGCACAGCTAAGGAAAAGGGGGGAAAAATGGCAGACTGCGTTGTTTGGCGACCCCCGTGAAATGGTCGTTCGACCCCAAATGGGATCCCGACCCACAGGTTGAGAACCACTGAATTAGAAGAACCAGCTTTGATCCACTAGCCCATGATTTGAACATAGCACCCCTACCTGATGATGCTGGTACTACATGGAAACTTATACTTTAGGGCAGAATCTTACCTCTGAGGTAAAGATATTCCTTTCAAGGTAAAATCATGCTCCATTTCTCATGATGCTAAATAACATACTGGGTATTCAGGATACCAGGTGAATTGCACTAAATGAGGACATCAGGCAGAGCCCTCCCCCCCCCCCTGGGTAATTGACTCCATGTTGATCTAGTTTTTCTTCTAGGAGATTTTTCCAACTGTTCCCTTGGGATCTGCTTTCCTATTAACAGGTAGTCCTTGGCGTACGACCACAATTGAGCCCAAAATTTCTGTTGCTAAGTGAGACAGTTGTGAAGTTTTGCCCCATTTTACGCCCTTTCTTGCCATAGTTGTTAAGTGGATCACTGCAGTTGTTAACCTAGTAACACGGTTGTTAAGTGAATCTGGCTTCTCCATCAGCTTTGCTTGTCAGAAGATCACAAAATGGGGATCGCTGAGACACTGCAACCGTCATAAATACATGCCTGTTGCCAAGCGTCTGAATTTTGATCACATGACCACAGGGATGCTGCAATGGTCGTAAGCGTGTAATATGGTCGTAAGTCACTTTTTGCAGAGCCATTGTAACTTCAAATGGTCACTAAATAAATGATTGTAAGTCGAGGACTGCCTGTGCTTCATTCCATGTTATCTTCTCTGAAAGGATGGAGAACCAATTCTGCCGTTCTTCGGTTCACAGAATAACCTCTTGGCTATTTGAAGGATGCTTATAACTATCCTTAGGCTTCTCTTAGGCCACCAGAGATGGTTTTCTGAAGCTAAGGAATTGGTTGTGATCACCCACAGTGACCACTGGTGCAGGGAGAAGAGGCCTAGCTCACACGTCAAAGCAAGTCCTTCAATCTGCTGTCGTACTTCCCAGAGTTCTTTGGCATGCAAGTTTCTTTGACAGAGGTCCAAAAAGGGAAAATTAATTCATTTTGGTCCTCCTTTTCTGTCCTGTAGAACAGTGTTTCCCAAACTTGACAATTTTAAGGCATGTGGACTTCAACTCCCAGAATTCCACAGCCAGCAATGCTGGCTGTGGAATTCTGGGAGTTGAAGTCCACATGCCTTAAAATTGTCAAGTTTGGGAAACACTGCTGTAGAATAATCTCCAAGCAAGGATATAATACCTTTAAAGTAGGGATGGGGAACAATGGCCCTTTTATGACCTGTGGACTTCAACTCCCAGAATTCCTGAGCCAGGGGCCATAGTTCCCCACCCCTGCTTGAAAGCAAAGATAGCAGGCAATAGTTTAGAAACAGTGAAGCACAGACAAAATAAAAAGAATGGTGCAAATAAAAATCTGTGACACATTTGCAAGTGAGAAAATCATACAAATGTCCTGACGGAATAGGATTTTTGATGGAAAGGAATAAAATATTGCAGGTTCTCCTCCTAATCCTGTGTCCTGACCTTTGGTTTTTAAAAAATGTTTCTCTATCGCCTATTAATTATTACCTGGGAAAATCATATTAGTTATTAGGTCTAACCTTAGCTCCCCTTGTCATGAAAATGATCCATTTTTATAAGGATTTTCAAGCTTTATTTGGTGTGATTCCCCAAACTGAAGAGACGGTGAGCTTAAAGCTTAAAACTACAGTGAAGAAGGTCAATTAACTCTGCTGGTCTTTCAGCAATGAGGTGTAACTTATTTTGAACACAAGTTTCATATTTGGATGAAAGAGGCTCAGGTATTCAAGAGCCATCAAAGCTTAGCCCCAGAAAATGCTGTTTTGCAGTATATGTCCTCCTGAGTATGTCAGAAAAGAGAACAATTTCTAAATGTTGGCACAATTCCAGTGTTGAAGGAAAAGTCTTCATCATGGTTCAGTCCAAGCTGGGAATAAACAACATGGCAACTGCTTTAGAAAGAAGGCTGCAGTTTATTGAAGAGGAGAGCCAGACAGGAAGATGGCTCTGGAAGAAAAGAGAGAGAACATATGTAGAGAGTAGGTTTTTATACCCTCTGGAGCCTTTTGTTTGGAGTTGTTTCCTGTTCCTGTTTGAGGCTTTGTATTTCCTGTGTCATGTATTCTGACCTGAGTCTGGGTGTGCTCCTTTGGCATCTGTGGGCTAATCCTATTATGTCCTGTTTTAGAGTTTGGGTGGGGTATGTAGATTTTAGGTGTCTTTGTCTTCCTAAGCTTCTAGCTGGGGGCCTCCAACCTTCCTGGGTTATTTACATCTGCATGTCTACAGAGCTGGTTTCTGCTTGGGGGAGGGAGACTTGGGGCTATTAAGAAAACTGGGCATGCTTTTCTGCCCCTTTAAGATTCTTGAGGAAATATATTTTTCTGCCCTTTTAATATTTCCTTCTGTAGGGGACTGACTTCCCACACCAGTTTCATCATGCAGTTAATTTCATTTTTATTTCTACCTATTTCTGCAACTGGATTACCAATCACGAGGAACAGATAGGTTTAGCGAGAGTAGAAAAAGAAAAGACTGCGACATTCTTCTAATATTTTGTTGATGAGCTAAAACCTTGCATAATAAAGCTTCCATAAAAAAAGTTGGACCACCATGTGCTTTGATCAGGTGCCCAGGCAATTGGTTCTTTTGGATCCAGAATCAATAAACAAACTATTGAATAAAGGGATTTTAAGTTTTTTTATTAGCTCAAGTAAACGGATTTAAAAGCATAACATAAAAAGCATACATACCAAGCAAATTAATACCCAAATCTCTTACAAGCTGCCAGGAGTTCCTTATGAAGCAACCAAGAACTAAGGAGAAACTTCCTGACAGTTAGAAAAATTAACCAGTGGAACAACCTGCCTCCAGAAGCAGTAAATACTCCAACACTGGAAGTTTTTAAGAAGAGACTGGACAACCATTTGTCCAAAATGGTATAGGGTTTCCTGCCTGAGCAGTGGGTTGGACTCAATGACCTCCAAGGTCCCTTCCAACTTTTTTATTATTATTATTATGGATTATCGCACAGTCAGCCAGATGTTCAGACTGGATTTGGCATTTTGTCTACCTATCCAGTCCTTACCCATGACCTGGGATAGGCAGATGTGGATGTTTGATGGTATTACAGGTATCTTCGCAGGATGGAAGCAGTTCCTAGTAAGGCCGCCTTTTGCAATTGACTAATAGCGAATTTGTCAATGCCAATGGTGTTCAAGTGGTGCTCTAGTTGTTTTGGGATTGCACCCAAAGAGCCTATTACTATTGGTACTACCCTTGCTTGCTTTTGCCACAATCTTTCTATTTCTATTTGTAGGTCTTTGTATTTTGTTATCTTCTCCAGTTCTTTCTTGTCTATTCTGCTATCTCCAGGCACTGCCAAGTCCACTATCCAGACTTTTTTGTCTTTCTTATCGACAATTGTTAAGTCTGGGGTGTTATGTTGCAGGTGCTTGTCTGTTTGAATTCTGAAGTCCCAGAGCAGTTTAATTTTATCATTTTCTATGACTTTCTCTATTTTATGATCCCACCAGTTTTTGCTTACAGGCAAATGATATTTTTTGCAGATCTTCCAATGCACCATTGTTGCTACTTTGTCATGCCGCTGCTTGTAGTCAGTCTGTGCGATCTTCTTGCAACAGCTTACCAGGTGGTCCACTGTTTCTTCAGCTTCTTTGAATAGGCGGCACTTACTGTCTGTTGCTGTCTTCTCAATTTTGACTTTATATGCATTTGTCCTTAAGGCTTCGTCTTGTGCAGCCAGAATTAATCCCTCGGTCTCTTTTTTCAATTTTCCTGCTCTTAGCCATTGCCAGGTCTTGTTATTATCTGCTTTCCCAGCTATTTTTTTTAATGTATTGGCCATGTAGTGCTTTGTCTTCCCATGCCTCTATTCTGTTCTTCATTTGGTCTTTCTTGTAGGCCAGTTTGGTCTCTCCACTACTACTACTACTACTACTACTACTACTACTACTACTATTATTATTATTATTATTATTATTATAACAGCAGAGAAGGGTAGCCATTTTCAATTGAGTTGAATCTGATTCTTGGCAATTCTATGGGCCAGGTCTCTCCATGTCTTGCATGATCTTGCACTATTTCTTTGAGTTTCTCTATGCTATGGCTGTCATCAGCTTTGATAGTATCCAGCCAACATGTTCTTTGATAGCCTGGCTTCCCTTTACCATTAACTCTTCCAAAGATAATTGCTTTCAGAATCATAAGTCTGGAAGGAACCTCAGAAGTCTTCTTGTCCAATCTCCTTCTCAAGACAGGAGACCTTATACCAGCCTGGTCAATGGTGTCCAATCTCCATAATCTCCAATTATGCAGCACCACAACTCTGGGAGGCAAGCTATTCCATTAATTCATTGTTCTCACTGTCAGAAAATTTCTCCTTACTTTTAGGTAGGATGTCTCATCTACCCATTACTTCTTGTTCTGCCCTCTGGTGCTTTGGAGAATAAGTCAATCCCCTCTTCTCTATGACAGCCCTTCAAGTACCGGAAGACAGCTGTCATATCACCTTAATCCTTCTCTTCAATAGGCTAGATCAGAGGTCTTCAAACTTGGCCCTTTTATGATTTGTGGACTTCAACTCCCAGAATTCCTCAGCCAAGCATGTTGGCTGAGGAATTCTGGGAGTTGAAGTCCATAAGTTATAAAACGACCAAGTTTGAAGACCCCTGGACTAGATATACCTAGCTCCCTCAACCATTCATCATACAATTTATCTTGCAGACCCCTTATGATAATAAGGAAACACCTTATTTCTATACTAGCCACTGCTACATTCTGTGCAGAAGGGCTCAACAAACAAACTCAAGGTTTTTTTTTATCAAAAACCTGGCACCATGACTCCAAGGACTGCTATGGTCATGAAACTGCAAGACTGGACTTTGACTGGGTGGCACATGAGTCTGGGATGGGATTCAAAAGTCTGAAATTTTCACATTGACAAAAGCTTTAAAGCTACATGAAGATTCCTCCCCTTCTCCTTAATCACTAAACAAAAGTTAAAAACCAGCAGGCTAGCTCAGAATGAGCTTTTAGACTTGATCTGACGGAGAAATCAAAATATGCCACTAAACTCCTCAAAATAACAATGGTCTTCTGCCTTGCTACTACAGCATGCTCAGGAGATCTTAGAACTTCCAAGGCTATGGAAACTGAAATGCCCAAAATAAAAATGAACACATGACTAATTTATTTATTTGTGATATTGATTTACATAGTTGCTCATCTGACAGTTGTTATTCTGGGTGAATAACATAATATTAAACATAAGATTAAAACCACCACTGTTATGTCCCGAGCCTTTGCAAACGGCTCGGGCGTTTGCAGGCAGTCCCGGGCAGGTGCAAAGCTGCCCGGGACCAGACAGGCTGTCGCCAGCGCCGTGCGCATGCGCGGGTGCTGGCGCGGGAAAAGTAACCCATTTACCCGGGAGTTGCCTATATAAGAGGCTGCGAGGCGTTTGGGCGAGGCTGAAGCCATCTTCCTGTAAGCTGAACGCTGAATAAAAGAAACTGAGAACTCCAGCTGCTTCTCGTGTCTGTTTTCCCGCCACGGACTCAACACTGGCGACGAAGGTGGGATGCCTTGCACTACCTGGAAAGGAAGAAGTGTAAGCTTACCCAAGGAGTCCTGAGCGGCGGAAGAGGAACGGCGTCGACTCGGCAGCTACCCGCCAATCCGGTGCGCATTCGGGGGTAGGCTGGCTGATAGACCCGTCTCCTGAAGATCCGAAGATGGCGAAAATCGGAAGGCTTTCGGAATTCGACGTCTCACATCCAGAGCGGTGGGAGTCCTACGTATCCAGAATGGAGAACTACTTCAAGGCAAACCAAGTGAGGGAAGATAGCTTGAAGGCCGCCACCCTGCTTTGCGTTTGCGGCCAAGACGCCTTCGAAATCGCAGAAAATCTTGTAGCACCTGTTCCAGTAGAGTCTGTAAGCTACGCAGACCTGAAGAAGCTGCTGAAAGAGCACTTCCACCCCAAGGTGTCCGTTATCTCATGGCGCCACACCTTCGAGCAGAGGGATCAACGGTCCGGTGAAACAGCCAAGGAATACATCGCCGCGCTACGGAAGGCCGCCAAGCCCTGCGAGTTCAAGGACCTCGAGGAACGACTGATGGACCGATTCGTGTGCGGGCTAAGGCATCGAGAGCTACAACAGAGACTTTTTGCCAAGGAAGAATTATCCTTCCAAGACGCCTTAAGGGAAGTCACCGCAGAAGAAGCAGCAGGCGGCGCCATCAAAAACATGCGGCCGATCAGAAACAGTGCAGAGGGTGCGTCCGTGCACCAGGAAGACGTCCGACGAACCTCCGAGGAGGATCCGGACGAGGAAGTCGACCGTCTACACCCCGCGAGGGAAGAGAACCAGAAGGGAAGCTCTTCGGCTCCGCTCAAGTGCATCGGCTGTGGAGGTCGCCACAGGAGAACCGACTTGCAAGTTCCGCTCCGCTACCTGCCGGGCAGGTTTTTTTTTTTTTTTTTTTTTTTTTTTTTTTTTTCGGGCAAACAAGGCATATTGCAGCTGTGTTTCGAGCCGCGAAAGGACAACCCCAGAAGAAGCATGAAAGGTTACCAGATTCCCCAGCCGGAATTAGGGTTAGGGTTTTGCGCTCGCGAAGAAGATCTGTAGAACAGGCACACACAAGCCCATGAAGAAAAAGCTGTCACTCAACGTGAAGCTACAAGGGGTTCCATTATCTAGGGAACTAGACACAGGGTCTGCCCTGTCCATCATTTCATTGCATACATTTAGGAAGATTTGTTCCAGTAGTGGGTCTAAGGCCAAGTTAAGGCCTTATGATATTGTATTAACAGATTTTCAGAACGCAAGAGTGTGTGTTAAGGGGGAGGCCACCCTTAACGTGCAATACAAGAGTTTTGAAGGTCCACTAGACTTATTAGTAGTAGGGGGTGAACGAACGAGTCTCATAGGACTCGATTGGTTTGAGGCCCTGGGGATACACGTCAAAGGACTCAACAGCTTACAAACACTCGACCTACAGGAAGTCTGCAAAGAATTTGCAGATGTTTTCAGCCCCCAGCTGGGCACATTCAAAGGACCACCTGTGTCCTTAAAGCTAGACCCCACTGTCACTCCCATTAGGATTAAAGCAAGAAGGGTCCATTTTGCTTTAAAAAGTAAGATTGACACTGAACTAGACAAACTAATCCAACAGGGAATCCTAGAACCTGTTGATTCCAGCCCGTGGGAAACCCCCATTGTCACGCCTCTAAAGGCACATGGGGACATTCGCATTTGTGCTGATTACAAATGCACACTCAATAAGGCATTGCAGCAACATGCCTATCCTGTTCCTGTGGTCAGTCACATCCTGGCCTCTCTCAAGGGGGGGCGTGGTTTTGCAAAGCTTGACCTAGCTCAAGCATATCAACAGCTGCCTGTTGATAATGATGCTGCCATAGCTCAGACTATTGTGACCCACAGGGGAGCCTTTAAGGTAAAAAGGCTGCAGTTTGGAGTGAATGTCGCTCCTGGGATTTTCAAAAGCGTAATGGAAAACACACTACGAGGTATACCAGGGGTCTGCCCCTACTTTGACGATGTCTTGATTGCAGGAGACTCAAACACATTCTAGCTGAAAGACTTAGTATTTATAAGCTGTCCTGTTAAAGATTCAGGGAATCAGGCCTCAAGCTCAAGAGAAAGGACAAAATGCAGATGGGTGCTTCTACTGAATTTCTGGATTCAAAATGATGCTGCTGGGTTCATCCTGCTGAATCCAATAACTGCTATTTTACAAGCACCCAGGGCAAAAGTCTAAGGCCGAAACTCAGGATTCCTAGGCCTCCTGAATTGCTACAATCTTTCTTCCACATAAAGGATAGCGTAGGCTGAGCCTCTTACAGGCTACTAGGACAACAAATCTGGTGGCTGTGGTCACAAGCACATGATGCTTGCTTTAAAGAAGTCAAGGCCTTGCTCACTTCTAACAGTGTTCTTGCACATTTCAACGAGTCTCTTCCTGTGTGCATCGCTTGTGATGCATCCCCCTACGGGGTTGGAGCTGTCCTGAGTCACCTCAGGTCTGATGGAACTCAGGTTCCGATTGCATACTACTCCAGAACATTGTCTTCTGCCGAGCGCAACTACGCTCAGATAGACAGGGAGGCTCTGGCTGTTGTTGCTGGAATTAAAAAATTCCACGATTTTCTATATGGCAGGCATTTCACGGTCTTCACTGACCATAAAGCCTCTGCTGGGACTGTTTACCACACGTAAACAGACTCCCCACATCATTTCCCCTAGAATGCTTAGGTGGTCTATGTTCTTGTCTGCATATGATTTTTCATTACTCCACAAGCCTGGGAAAGAAATGGGCCATGCTGATGGCCTCAGTAGGTTGCCTCTGCCAGTATTAGAAGCTGACCCCGCGCCAGCTGTCAACATTCTATCAATCCAAGCCTTGCCCGAGCTCCCTCTTAGTGCCAGGGATGTTACCGCTGAAACGGGTACAGATCACACACTTTCACGTGTCCGCTCCTGGGTCCTGTCCGGGGGGCCTGAGCACTGCCCTAGTCCTGAGTTTCAGAGTTTCTGGTCCAAAAGAAACGAACTGTCCCTTTCTCAGGGTTGTCTGCTTTGGGGAAACAGAGTTGTCATTCCCACCTCCATGAGGACTAGGGTCTTAGAATCCCTCCACGAGGGTCATCCTGGCATTGTCCGTATGAAGGCTCTTGCACGAAGCCACTTGTGGTGGCCTGGTTTAGATAAAGATATTGAGGCTAAGGTGCACGCACGCCACCTGTGCCAACGATCTCGCCCAGAGATGCCCCAAGCTCCTGTGCATAGATGGGAGGAAACACAGTCCCCATGGTCTAGGGTGCACAGTGACTACGCTGGGCCCTTTCAGGGCCAGTTCTTCTTGGTCCTTGGTGACAGCCATTCAAAATGGCTTGAGGTTGTGCCTGTCTCGTCCACCACCACTGCAAAGACTATTCAGGTACTGAGGGGGATTTTTGCTGCACACGGGCTGCCAGATGTCATTGTGTCTGACAACGGCCCTCAATTCACCTCCTCCGAATTCCAAGATTTCTTACAGGCAAACCTGATTCGTCATGCCACATCTGCGCCTTTTCACCCATCCACCAACGGTATGGCTGAACGCATGGTGCGCATCGCAAAGGACGCCTTGAAGAGACTCACCTACGGGGACTGGCATCACAGGGTGGCTGACTTTCTCCTTTCTTATCGCACCACACCGTCCACTTCTACAGGGAGAAGTCCAGCTGAACTTCGTTGGGGGCGCCAACTTACTACTAGACTTGACCGGGTGCATCCGGACAGACTGCCTTCATCTACCTCACATCCTAGGGCACCTAGACGACTACTTGTGGGTGCCCCGGTTTGGGCTCGCAATTACGGGCCTGGTCATACATGGGTCCCCACTTCTGTGTCCAGGATCACAGGTCCTCTCTCTCCTACGAGGTTTCCCTGGACAACGGTTGTGTCCTACGTCGGCACATCGACCAACTTCGCTCTAGGCGAGACTTTTCTGCTGAGACTCCTGGGTCTTTTCCAGGGGGGGAGGGGGACCCTTTGGAGCAAAGGGAAGGGCAAGAGTTACTGCCCATCTCCACTGAGGGAGCCACAAACGGCCCGAACCCAGATTCCGCAATTGCTCCGAAAAGGAAGTCATGGAGCTTACCCACACAACAGGCACTCACGCCTACTCCAGCCAGGGAGTCACCCCGGGGGCATACTCACGTTCCACACACGTCACACAGCACTCCAGTCACGGAGGATACCCGGGGGCATCCCAACAAATCATTCCCCGCAAGAGAGCTGGCACACAATCCCCAAAGTTGGCCTGACCTTACCCCAAATCCTACAGGGGGTCCAACATACACAGAGCTAGTCGAGGAACCAAGTCCCGACTACAACAACCCTAGCACAAATCAGGGAACACCTGAGTTTTGGGAAAGTACAGAAACCCACACGAGCCCGAGCACAGAATGGGGTTCAGGGAATGGACAGCCTCCTGACAGGTCTTGGACTGATCTAGGAGGTTCTACAGAGACGCCCAGCAGTGGCTATCACTTCAAGGGGCCCGAGGGTCTACAGCTAGGCAGGTCAACCAGGTCACAAAGCAACAGAAGCCCTGGCCTGACGAGCCCGGTGGGCAAGCAAGCAGGCCAGGCATCGGGGCACAGTCCTTGGAAGACACCAGGGCACAATAGAGAGAAAAGGCTCACGCCTCCCTCCAGTCAGGGGACTTATGCCAGTAACCCAGAGCTAAGAAGGTCACAGAGAGCAAAGAAATCTCCCAAGTACCTAGAAGACTCCATAACATTGCTGGCAAGGCAAAGGCCAGTAAACAGTGGGAGCACTGGGGAGCAAAATGTCATATAAAATAAATGTTGTATGTTGGTAGTAGTTTTAGCCCGGGGGAACGGGGTGTTATGTCCCGAGCCTTTGCAAACGGCTCGGGCGTTTGCAGGCAGTCCCGGGCAGGTGCAAAGCTGCCCGGGACCAGACAGGCTGTCGCCAGCGCCGTGCGCATGCGCGGGTGCTGGCGCGGGAAAAGTAACCCATTTACCCGGGAGTTGCCTATATAAGAGGCTGCGAGGCGTTTGGGCGAGCTGAAGCCATCTTCCTGTAAGCTGAACGCTGAATAAAAGAAACTGAGAACTCCAGCTGCTTCTCGTGTCTGTTTTCCCGCCAAGGACGCAACAGACACCATGCTGGCAGGAATAGCCAACAGTCCAGAAGACAGGCTTAATATACAGAAGGATCTGGACAGACTTGAACACTGGGCACTATCTAACAAAATGAAATTCAGTGGTGAAAAAAGTAAGATTCTACATTTAGGCAAGAAAAACCAAATGTACAGGTATAGTATAGGGGGTACCTTGCTCAATAGTAGTAACTGTGAGAGGGATCTCGGAGTCCTAGTGGACAATCACTTAAATATGAGCCAGCAGTGTGCTGCAGCTGCCAAAAAAGCCAACACAGTGCTGGGCTGTATTAACAGAGGGATAGAATCAAAATCACCTGAAGTATTAATACCACTTTACAATGCCTTGGTAAGGCCACACTTGAAATACTGCATCCAGTTTTGGTCACCACAATGTAAAAAAGATATTGAGATTCTAGAAAGAGTAAGAGAAAAGCAACAAAGATGATTATGGGACTGGAGGCTAAAACATATAAGGAACGAATTGGGTATGTCTAGTTTAATGAAGAGAAGGATGAGGGGGGACATGATAGCAGTGTTCCAATATCTCAGGGGCTGCCACAAAGAAGATGGAGTCAAGCTATTTTCCAAAGTGCCTGAAGGCAGGACAAGAAGCAATGGATGGAAATTAATCAAGGAGAGAAGCAACCTAGAACTAAGGAGAAACTTCCTGACAGTTAGAACAATTAACCAGTGAAACAACCTGCCTCCAGAAGCGGTGAATGCTCCAGCATTGGAAGTTTTTAAGAAGAGACTGGACAGCCATTTGTCTGAAATGGTATAGGGTTTCCTGCCTGAGCAGGGGGTTGGACTAGATGACCTCCAAGGTCCCTTCCAACTTTATTATTATTATTATGGATCATCACACAGTCAGCCAGATGTTCAGAATGGATTTGGTGTTTTGTCTGCCTATCGAGTCCTTACCCAGGACCTGGGATAGGCAGATGTGGATGTTTGATGGTATTACAGATATCGTCGCAGGATGGAAGCAGTTCCTAGTAAGGCCGCCTTTTGCAATTGACTAATAGCGAATTTGTCAATGCCAATGGTGTTCAAGTGGTGCTCCAGTTGTTTTGGGATTGCACCCAAGAAGTCTATTACTATTGGTACTATCCTTGCTTGCTTTTGCCACAGTCTTTCTATTTCTATTTGTAGGTCTTTGTATTTTGTTATCTTCTCAAGTTCTTTCTCTTCTATTCTGCTATCTCCAGGCACTGCCACGTCCACTATCCAGACTTTTTTGTCTTTCTTATCGACAATTGTTAAGTCTGGGGTGTTAGGTTGCAGGTGCTTGTCTGTTTGAATTCTGAAGTCCCAGAGCAGTTTAATTTTATCATTTTCTATGACTTTCTCTATTTTATGATCCCACCAGTTTTTGCTTACAGGCAAATGATATTTTTGCAGATCTTCCAATGCACCATTGTTGCTACTTTGTCATGCAGCTTCTGTAGTCAGTCGTGCAACTCTTGCAACAGCTTACAGTGTGGTCCACTGTTCTTTTCAGCTTCTTTGCATAGTTATCCTTACTGTCTGTTGCTGGTCTCTCAATTTTGACTTGTATGCATTTCCCTTAGTCTTGTTCTTTGTGCATCCAGATTATCCCTCAGTCTCTTTCTTTCAATTTTCCTGCTCTTACCATTGGGGGCCCAGGTCTTGTTTTATATCTGCTTTCCCAGCTATTTTTTAATGTATTGGCCATGTAGTGCTTTGTCTTCCCATGCCTCTATTCTGTTCTTCATTTGGTCTTTCTTGTAGGCCAGTTGGTCTCTCCAGTAGTCAGTAAGCCTTCCTGATATACTAATTTCAGTGCATCTTCATCATTGTTCTTCAGATATTCTTCCAAAGCCATTTTTTCTTCTTCAACCATCTGATGTACTTGTAGCATTCCACTCCCACCTATTTGCCTTGGTAGATAAAGTCTGTCAATGTCACTGCGTGGATGAAGAGCATGATTCATTGTCATTATTTTTCTGGTCTGCCTATCCATTGCTTTTAGTTCTGCTTGAGTCCAGTCCACTATTCCAGCTGTGTACCTAATGACTGGAGTTGCCCAGGTGTTGATTGCCTTTATGGTATTTCCTCCATTGAGTTTGGACTTTAAGATCTTCTTCACTCTCTTGATGCATTCACCTCTAATCTTTTTCTTGACTTCAATATGCTTGATGTTGTCAGTTTGAAGGATACCCAAGTATTTGTAGTAATCTTCCTCACTCAGACTCTTAATGTTATTTTCATGGGGCATCTTGATTCCTTCAGTTTTCACTACTTTTCCTTATTTGATAGTAAGTGTGGCACATTTGTCCAAGCCAAACTCCATAACAATATCTTGGCTATATATACGGACAGTGTTGAGCAGCGATTCTATTTCAGATGATGTTTTTCCATACAGCTTCAGATCATCCATGTAAAGGAGATGGGATAATCTGGTAGATGTTTTTGATATTTGATAGCCTTGTCCTGAGTTATTCAGTATTGTTGACAGAAGAAATGGTGCAATAACAAATAGTAATGGTGACAATGAATCTCCTTGAAATATTCCTCTCTTAATATTAACCTCTCCCAGTCTCTCACCATTGATCTGCAACTGTGTTTTCCATTGTGCCATCGATCTTTGCACAAATTTTCTGATGTTTCTACTGACTCTTGTTATTTCTAGGCACTTGATTATCCAGTCATGTGGCAGAGAGTCAAATGCCTTTTTGTAGTCAATCCATGCCACATTCAGGTTGGTCTTCCTTTTCTTGCAGTTTTCCAAGATCATTTTGTCTATTAGGAGTTGATCTTTTGTTCCTCTGCTATTGGGGCGGTTTCCTTTCTGCTCAGGTGGAAAAGAGATTGTTGTTCAACTAGATAGCTGTTTGTACTATAGTGTTTTACCACACCCAGTTTAGTATTTGAAGTTTGTTTGTTAAGCAGTTAATTGCCTGTATGTTTCTGTGTTGCCCTTTTGCCGATTTTCATTATTAGGTAGGTTTTCCCCAGTTGTTAGCCACTTTTCAAATTTCTCCATACCTTGTGTATATTGTTGACTGCTTGGCACTGAGTGGTGTATAACAGTTAGATGTTTCAGCCAAACCATGCAGTTCATCTTCACCTGGTGCTGACCAATTTTTGATTTTCCTTGCTCTTTTTTCTACCATTTTTGTTGTTATTACTAGTTTTTTCATTTCAACTTCTGTTTTATTTGCATCCACCTCTTTTAACCAAGCCGCATCCTTGTTGTATTTCTTTGGGTATCCCATATCTGCTTCCAGAACTGCACTGTTTCTTCCTTGTCAGGTACTGACTGATTCCTTGCAGTTTCTCCATTGATGGATTGGTAGAAACGTTTCTGATTGGATTGAAATTGGAGGTTCTGCCTATAGTTTGCAATTCGAGCTTCATATCTACTGATTTTCCTGGCTATAGCTGTTATTTGTTGTTTTATTATTTCCAGTGCTTCCTTGATCTTCCTTGTTTCTAAGTGGTATTTCTTGATTAGGTATTCTTTGGTCTTCTTGGTCTTCAGCTTCTTTTCTTTCATCTGTTCTAGCTTGCTTGCATGTGATCTTAACTTGCTGATCTTATTTTCTAGTCTAACCTTCCATTTTTGTGGTGCACTGTTTGTTTGTTTTTCTTTTTTGTTGATTTTACATCCCAGGTATTCTGTTATAACTGCAGCTGTGCTGTAAATTAGTTGGTTTGTTTCTTGCAGTGAATTGGTGCTTATACTTGCTATTGCAGTATTTGCATCTTTTAATGCTTGTGCTAGCTGTTTCTTTTGAACAAGCTCCAATGCAGGCAGCCTTATTCTGTTGTTTTTGTGCTGTTCTAGATGCTCAATTATTCTTTGTTTCAATTCTTTTATTTCTTTAGTTAGAGTGTTTTGTTCTTCCTGATGAAGAGGTGCCTGGTTTCCAAATGAGAACAGTTGTATATCTCTACTGGATTCTTTCACTGCCAACTCCCCCTGGTTTGCCTCTACATTCTGAATTACTTCTGGTAAGGCTTTGATTTCTTTGCCCTGGGTAAAACTTTGCAGTTCGTCCAATTCTGTTTCTGTGAATACTTTATTTCGTGTTATAAATCGGCATTGATCTGCTAGTCTCTGTTCTGTTATTTCTGATTCTGGATGTTGTTCTTTCCAGAACTGGTGCATTCGTTTTAGATATCCTCTTCTTGTTGGACTTGATCTGTAGTAACAGATCCTTATTTCTTTGTTTTCAATCACTGTGTTATTCTGCAATGGTAAAACCCCTTTTCTTCCAATATTCTGCAGCTGCTGCCATGGTTGCATCAGCCACAGTCCTGTAACCCACTATTTTCCACCAATATCCGGAACGTACAATATCTAGCACAGGACCTTGTTAACCCGGACGACATCGAGCCGGTACTGGCATTCTGAAATTTATATCTCATCTATTTTTTTATGTGACGAGACCTCTTTGTCTGACTCCTCGGATGATACCTGTCCCCAGTGTGGTTTGACCCTGCATAGCTCTCATCTTCCTCAGAGTAACACATCCCCACAACTACGTCAAATTTGGGGTAGGCCTCACTGGGTTTTATGGAATCATCCGCACAGTCGCCAGTATGTTCAGACTGGATTTGGCATGTTTGTCTACCTATCGAGTCCTTGCCCAGGACCTGGGAGAGGCAGATGTGGAAGTTTGAGTGTATTACAGATATCGTCGCAGGATGGAAGCAGTTCTTAGTAAGGCCGCTTTTTGCAATTGACTAATAGTGAATTTGTCAATGCCAATGGTGTTGTTCAAGTGGTGCTCCAGTTGTTTTGGGATTGCACCCAAGGAGCCTATGACTATTGGTACTACCCTTTCTTGCTTTTGCCACAGTCTTTCTATTTCTATTTGTAGGTCTTTGTATTTTGTTATCTTCTCCAGTTCTTTCTCTTCTATTCTGCTATCTCCAGGCACTGCCACGTCCACTATCCAGACTTTTTTGTCTTTCTTATCGACAATTGTTAAGTCTGGGGTGTTATGTTGCAGGTGCTTGTCTGTTGGAATTCTGAAGTCCCAGAGCAGTTTAATTTTATCATTTTCTATGACTTTCTCTATTTTATGATCCCACCAGTTTTTGCTTACAGGCAAATGATATTTTTTGCAGATCTTCCAATGCACCATTGTTGCTACTTTGTCATGCAGCTGCTTGTAATCAGTCTGTGCAATTTTCTTGCAACAGCTTACCAAGTGGTCCACTGTTTCTTCAGCTTCTTTGCATAGGCGGCACTTACTGTCTGTTGCTGTCTTCTCAATTTTGACTTTGTATGCATTTGGTCTTAAGGCTTGGTCTTGTGCAGCCAGAATTAGTCCCTCGGTCTCTTTCTTCAATTTTCCTGCTCTTAGCCATTGCCAGGTTTTATTATTATCTGCTTTCCCAGCTATTTTTTTCATGTATTGGCCATGTAGTGCTTTGTCTTCCCATGCCTCTATTCTGTTCTTCATTTGGTCTTTCTTGTAGGCCAGTTTGGTCTCTCCAGTAGTCAGTAAGCCTTCCTGATATACTATTTTCAGTGCATCTTCATCATTGTTCTTCAGATATTCTTCCAAAGCCATTTTTTCTTCTTCAACCATCTGATGTACTTGTAGCATTCCATGCCCCCCTATTTGCCTTGGTAGATAAAGTCTGTCAATGTCACTGCGTGGATGAAGGGCATGATTCATTGTCATTATTTTTCTGGTCTTCCTATCCATTTCTTTTAGTTCTGCTTGAGTCCAGTCCACTATTCCAGCTGTGTACCTAATGACTGGAATTGCCCAGGTGTTGATTGCCTTTATGGTATTTCCTCCATTGAGTTTGGACTTTAAGATCTTCTTCACTCTCTTGATGTATTCACCTCTATTCTTTTTCTTGACTTCAGTGTGCTTGATGTTGTCAGCTTGAAGGATACCCAAGTATTTGTAGTACTCTTCCTTATCCAGACTCTTAATGTTATTTTCGTGGGGCATCTTGATTCCTTCAGTTTTCACTACTTTTCCTTGTTTGATAGTAAGTGTGGCACATTTGTCCAAGCCAAACTCCATTACAGTATCTTGGCTATATATACGGACAGTGTTGAGCAGCGATTCTATTTCAGATGATGTTTTTCCATACAGCTTCAGATCATCCATATAAAGGAGGTGGGATAGTCTGGTAGATGTTTTTGATGTTTGATAGATGTCCTGAGTTATTCAGTATTGTTGACAAAGGAAACAGTGCAATAACAAATAGTAATGGTGACAATGAATCTCCTTGAAATATTCCTCTCTTGATATTAGACGCTCTGCCCAGCTTCTCACCATTGATCTGCAACTCTGTCTTCATTGTGCCATCGATTTTTTTGCACAATTTTCATGATGTTTCTACTTTCTCCCTGTTATTTCTCGGCACTTTATTATCCACTCATGTGGCAGAGAGTCAAATGCCTTTTTGTAGTCAATCCATGCCACATTCAGGTTGGTCTTCCTTCTCTTGCAGTTTTCCAAGATCATTTTGTCTATTAGGAGTTGATCTTTTGTTCCTCTGCTATTGGGGCGGTTTCCTTTCTGCTCAGGTGGAAAGAGATTGTTTGCAACTAGATGCTGTTGTACTGCATCAGCTACCACACCAGTTAGTAATTTGAAGGTTGTTGGTAAGCAGGTAATTGGCCTGTAGTTACCTGGTGTTGCCCCTTTTGCTGGATTTTTCATTATTAGTTAGGTTTTCCCAGTTGTTAGCCACTTTTTCATTTCTCCTCCTTGTATCAATTTGTTTGAATTGCTTGGCAATGAGTGGGTGTATAACGTTAGATGTTTCAACCAAAACCCATGCAGATTTCAATCTTCACCTGTGCTGACTCATTTTTGATTTGCTTGCTCTTTTTTTCTAACCATTTTTTTTGTTTATTACTAGTTCTTTTCATTTCAACTTCTGTTTTATTATTTGCATCCACTCTTTGAAAACCAAGCTGCTCCTTGTTTGTATTTCTTTGGGTTAATCCCATAAATCGCTTCCAAATTGTACTGTTTCTTTCCTTGTCAGGTACTGACTGATTCCTTGCAGTTTCTCCTTGATGGATTGGTAGAAACATTTCTGATTGGGATTGAAATTGGGGTTCTGCCTATAGTTGGCAATTCTTCTTCATATCTACTATTTTCCTGGCTATAGCTGTTATTTTTCTGTTAAAATTATTTCCAGTGCTTCCTTGATCTTCCTTGTTTCTAATTGGTATTTCTTGATTAGGTTTTCTTTGGTCTTCTTGTTCTTCAGCTTCTTTTCTTTCATCTGTTCTAGCTTGCTTGCATGTGATCTTAACTTGCTGATCTTATTTTCTAGTCTAACCTTCCATTTTTCTGGTGCACTGTTTGTTTGTTTTTCTGCTTTGTTGATTTTGCATCCCAGGTATTCTGTTATAACTGCAGCTGTGCTGTACATTAGTTGGTTTGTTTCTTGCAGTGAATTGGTGCTTTTACTTGCTATTGCAGTATTTGCATCTTTTAATGCTTGTGCTAGCTGTTTCTTTGGAACAAGCTTCAATGCAGGTAGCCTTATTCTGTTGTTTTTGTGCTGTTTTAGATGCTTAATTATTCTTTGTTTCAATTCTTTTATTTCTTTAGTTAGAGGGTTTTGTTCTTCCTGAGGAAGAGGTGCCTGGTTTCCAAATGAGAACAGATGTATATCTCTACTGGATTATTATTATTATTATTAAAATTATGGCAACTTAACAAAATAGTAAGAATCCTTCCTCCTCTGCACACATTTTGCCCTGGGTGGGCAAAGGAGTGCTTAGGATTCCATTCTGCAGCCTCTATAATTTTTTATGATCTTCTACCATTAGTTTTTGCTGTCTCATGCTCACTCTTCTTTTACATGTTTGTGTTAAGTGACATACTTAATTCTAAGAGGGCAACGAACTTTGGGATTTCATTGACAATCTGTGTTAATCAATGATATCTCTTTGTTTTTATTTTGAAAAAGGCCACCACTCATTCTCTGAATTGGCAGTGATTTGAGACATGAAGCCCTGGTTTGCAGGGGCAAAGGTGTTTACAAAATAAATGCAAACAGGCTTTGCAAAAAATTATTGATTCAGAAAGTGGCACTTTCTTGATTTAGACACAATATATCATCTGCCCTTTTGTAACATTCAGTCTCACTTAATGCGCAGCACTGCATTATGTTTTAATATACTTTTTTCTAATTTTAAATTTATAACTTTTATATTATAAAATTATAATATCCAGAAATTAATATTCTGCTGTAGTCTCTCTTTCAAATTTAATTGAATAACTCAGTATTGAAAAATGATACAACACAAACACTCATTGTTCCTCATAATCACCAACTTGAAATTTAAAAAAAAAAAGAATAAAATTGGGATATAAACACATACATACATACATATATACATACGTACATACGCGCTATTATCCACCAGAATTTCAGTCAAGAAAAGTTAACTGAAGAACAGTAAAGTTGCTATTAAAATGATCTTCACCATCATTATAATCATCATTGATACAAAATTAAAACAGGAGGAGCAAATCACTTTTCACCTTAAATTTTCCAGCTTTCAAGTTTCTGCCTTTCCAGGTTTAAATCCAATCCTGCCTACAATTCTCATAATTCTCAACATGCATAACCAAAGTTGACTAAGAATTATGACAGCTAGTATCTAGTACAGTGATGGCGAACCTTTTAGAGACCGAGTGTCCAAACTGCAATCCAAAACCCAGTTATTTGTTGCCGGGTGCCAGGTGGGCATGGCCCACTGGGTGGGCATGGCTGTGGTAGTCATGGCAGATTGGGTAAGTGTGGCTAAGGTGGGCATGGTCACCTCAATGTTGCTCATGGGGATGGACACCTGTGGAGGGTGGGCAGGGTTGGGGGAGATCCAAAGGGTCTCTGGTAAGTGGGGTGGTAGGAAGGAGGCTCATCCTGCAGGATGAGGCATGGCAGGGTGGGGGTGCCATTGCCATGGGGAAAGGCAAGGGCCAGGGCAGCTGCTGCCTGGCACCATTGGCCCCCGCATACAGAGGCCAGCGAGTGCATGGGGGCTGACGATGTCTGTCAGCAGCCACAGCTTGCCAGCCCTTTGACTGGCACACTCTGGAGCTCTGCAGCCCACTGCCAGCAGTTCAAAGAAGCCACCTCTGAGATGAATGGCCAGCCGACAGCTGAGGAAGCGATGCAATGGGTTGTGCCCGGGAAAAGGACAGCATGCAAGGCCAGGAGGGACGGGATGGGGGGAAGGGAAACCAGCCATGCAGGGATGCATCCGGCCACATGGGACCTCAGTGAGTTAGCAGGTGGCTGGTTGAAGAGGGACAGTTGCCATGGCACGTGTGCCCACAGAGAGGGCTCTGAGTGCCGCCTCTGGCACGCGTGCCATAGGTTCGCCACCACTGATCTACTACATCTGGATAACAGGTTGCATAAAAAAATATTTTCAGAATCATTAAATATCACAGTAACAGGAGTAACAATAGCTAGCAATAACACCGAAGTGGTAATAACATTAAAAATATGTATGTATATAGGTAGAATGCTTTGTGCATATATTGTATGTATTATTGCTGGAGCTAGAACATATATTCTGATTAGAAATTTCAAGAAAAATAGGAATTGGAGGATTCTTTGTATATTTCAAAGAACAGAAGAGTTGGAAAAGCACAGATACCCAGCCTCAATTGATTCTGGGGTAAGTTGTCAATATTTTTATATAAATATCTATAGAGTAGAGCAGTGGTGGTGAACCTATGGCATGCGTGCCAGAGGCGGCACTTGGAGCCCTCTCTGTGGGCATGTGTGCCATTGCCCCAGCTCCGCCTCCCCCTTCAGCCCCCTCCTCTCCAGCAGTCCCCCTGGAGGAGAGTCTCCCCCAGGCGTGGCCTGCACAGAGCAGCGCAGCCAAGGACATAGCTGGGCAGCAGGGACAAGACTCTGCCCTTGAGCTCCATAGTGTGCAGATGATGCTGCAGGGTGTGGGAAGATGGCATGGCTGCCATGGCACTGCAGGGCTACCTGGGTGATCTGCTATGGCGGGCCATTGAGGCAGTGCATGTGGGCGGGTGGAGCAGGGGGCGGGCAGGGGCGGAGCAGGCAGGGTGGGAGGCGGAGTGGGGTGGGGAGCAGGTTTTGGGCACTTGGTCTCTAAAAGGTTCACCATCACTGGAGTAGAGTAAAAACTAATGGCATCTGGCCTCTGTCTCTAGAGTAAAATTAGTACAATATGTAACAACAGGAGATGGGAAAACTTAATTTGACTTGAATCAAATTAAGGTCTGACAGTGGGAAGAAAACCCTAACCCTAACCCCCTTCCCATCCACATGTTGGAGTTCTGAAATTCAGCCACTGCAGATAAGTTTGGGAATGTAGTGATATCTGAAATCTTTCCTACCCACTCCTCAATCTGCCGCATCCCTTTCCTCTCACTGGAAGGAGTAGCAAGAACAATAAGAAAGATGCCAGTCCTTCATGAAAGACAAGACTAGAAAACCAAGTCATGCATGTTAATGCTACTTTTATTATAACAACTTTTGCGGCTTGGCGGCTTAGCTGGGGGGGGGGGACCAGACTGCATGAAAGGTGTGCTGGGATGCACAGCTCAACTCACATGAGTGGCGGACCAGTGCGTGCCCTCATGTACATGCAGCTTGACTGCAAGTTGAGCTGTGTATGCATGTGCATGCACACCGGCCCACTACTTGCATGAGTCAAGCTGCATGTGCATGTGCGCTCTGGCCCACCGCTTGTGTGGCCCAATTCTGAGTAGGCCACAGCCCAGTAATGGATCATGGCCCAGGGGTTGGGGACCCCTGTATTATAAGGTTACAAACCAGAATCTTGCAAGTCCAAGTGTATTTTCCTCCTCCATACTTTTATCTTTATGAGAACTAGGGAAGGTCTTGAAGGTCTGAGGGTAACTTAGATTACAGTCCTGCCTGGATTCAGAGTTCTTTTACTTGGTCATTGTCTTGGCAGTGACTCTTCCTCCTGATTCTCAAGGTTGTTTCTTCTACCCATTACAAAAATAATAAGTCTCTTGGGTACCTTGGAATTGTGTTAGTGAATTCTGGAGAGCTACTGAAGTCCTGAAATTTGCTTTGTTCTAAAATGTAAAAGAAGAAAAAGTGGCATAAATATTTCCTCTTTTTGTTGTTGTACAACTCATCACTTATGATAGTGGAGTGACTAGCTATAGTCTAGTGAATTTGTGCAAGTGTGTTTGTTTGTCAGGTCAAACCACATCAAAGACCCCCAAACCAAGACTTGAGAAAGAAAAAGCAGAAATCTTCATCTTTTTCTTGATGGTAAAACCAGTCTTAAGTGAAATCTCTTTCATTTTGCCTGTCTTCAGATACTATCCCAAAACCACTGTATTCATCCAAAATAAAGATAAACATGTATGTAAGAAAATGGCTAGTTAAGCAAAATACACACACTCACACAGATGCCTACATGCACAAGGATATATGTTAATACTTAAATTTCCTTTATTTCTTCACAGAGTTGCCAATTGCAGTTGAAACCAATTCTTCAGGTTTCTCCCTATCCCATTACTGAGTGCATGTGATACATTAACAGATTTGCTTGCATGTACAGTATACTCATATATTCAGTATGTTTGGCCAGAAGTCACACTCCATTAAAAGGCAGAGGTAGAACAAAGCATTACATTTATATTAAGTGGATTAATAATCACTGATTAAAATTCTATTTGTGGCAATCTCTTTGTAAAAAAGGATCCCTGTCTAAATAGGCATAGGTGAGAGAAGGGAGAAGACCAGGTATAATTGTGACCAAGGGCAGTTGCATTGGGGAGGGAAGAGAAAACAGGAGAAAAGTTGAATAGGGAAGAGAAGAAAAGAAAAAAAGAGAATGGAGAAAGTTAGCTATTGCCACTAGGTACAGCAAGTATAAATTTATACTACGTTCTCTTGAGTTCAGAAGTACCTATGCATTGTAGTTAGGATTCTTAAATCATGAAAGTCAACAACAAAAGATGCCAAGACAAATATGTTCTTCACTCCCCCTCCTTCTCCTCCCTTTTAGAGGACAATGAAGCAGGAGAGGAGAATAATATTCTGGATTGCCATTGTTTTTCCCTTACTGAAAATAATTATTCTCAATAAAAGTGCAGAATCCTGAAGGTTCTCCACTCATTGACACCACAAATTTCCTCCTTCAAGTTCTATTAGTGAATCTGTATAGATAAGGCTTACTTCCATGAATGTAAGGTGATCCTTCCATTTTACAGGTAAATATTTGGAGATTTATTCATTTATATGATTTACTTGACTGCCCATCTCACAACAGTGACCTGTGCACGGTACACAAACATTAAATGAACAGTTACAACCAATAACCCACGATGCCCAGAGTTAAATAATACAGTAGTAAGCAGCCTTCCATATAAAATAAAATGCCATAATACATACTTGTTAGGTGGATAAAAGAAACTACTACATAGCCAATTACATTTAGTAACAGGGCATGTAAAGATAATTGATAACAATACAGAATAATTAATTGTCATCAGGAGATTTAATTATCACACATGCCAAGAGCATTTTTAAGAAACACTGTATACCATTCCCAACAGCTTTATTATCCCTTTGTTCCATATTGTTAAAGATACGTTTATCAATTATTTCATTACACTGAAGTCTGAGTAAAAGAAAGGCAGACAGACTAGGGGAGAATGAAAGAAAAACCAAAAGTGTGAAACAGAAGCAGAAGTTTTCTTGGAGTTGGACACCCTGTGGTTGAATAAAAGTTTTATCCTGACAGCCGTTTCTAATATCAAAACCATTTTCAAAGTTGATTTTGATGTGAATCACAGGAGGAGGAACTTTTGGGATTTGCATCCAAATAGGAACCCTGCAGACTTCTTCAACTTCTGGTTACAAAAGTATGACATTGATAACTTGTGATGATTATGCTGTGTGTTCTAGTTGCCAAAATAAAATAAAATAAAAAGGCAAGAGAGGGTTGCTTGCTGCAACAGAGATATAAACAGAAAAGGGCTGATGTTTGCATTGTGTTTATCTTGTATTGTGTTTCTAGCATTACCTACATACACACACATACACATACTACAATTAGGCTTTGATAATTTTAAAGCATATATTTATGGTAAACCTTTTGTTTAACACAGAGACATGTCTGCAAGCATACAGAGGTTAATTTGTATATGTATTTTATAAAGTTTTTCCTTTATTCTGTTAAATAGGAAGATGAATCCCCCTTTTCCCCACTGACCTAGCTTTAATCTTTAGTAACATATTGTGGATTAGAATGTAATTCCTCAATAAATCTCAAGGAAAAAAAAACCAGTCTCCCAAAGAGAAGTATTTCTCAGTTATAATGAAAATGTCACGGATGCAGGTTATATAAAGTGAGTATGAAAACATTTATGTGAAGAATGATTGAGTTTGAAAACTGATCACAAATAAAAGCAAAACCAGCACAATCTGATTTTTGATTTGCAGATCACAGTTGGAAAACTGAGAGCAGTAAATTCTTAAATATGAGTTTACTCTTAATTCATCTAACTCAAATCCTACTGATTTCAGTAGCTCTACTCTATCGGATTAGGACACCTGGATCCATCCTGTCATATTTTTACTCTCAGAGAAGAAAGAAAGAAAGAAAGAAAGAAAGAAAGAATGAAAGGAAGGAAGGAAGGAAGGAAGGAAGGAAGGAAGGAAGGAAGGAAGGAAGGAAGGAAGAAGGAAGGAAGGTAAGTTTGTGGGTTGTTTTGCCTCAAATATCAAGATATTTGCCTTGGGTAATAGGCCCTGTGACTGAAGAGGGGATATCACTTGTGAATTCAACCCAATGTCTTGAGTCAGCCTTGTCAACAGCTTTTGCATCATACATCATATACTCAGTATGCAAACTTCCCTGTATACTCTTGTTTTATCCATATTTATTCTTTTTAATGGGTTACAAAATGTCTTAATTCTTGGTTTTACCATATGTCACCCAGAGTCACTGGGTGAGATGGATGGCTATATAAATCTGACAAATACATTAATCATAATAAATAAAATAAATATCAACTACATGCTGCCCATTCCAGGATCCAACTCCTGGTAAAGCCTAAGGGTAAAGGATAGTAAAAATGAGAAAGCCCACAAATCAAAATACAATCTGACAATTTGGAAAAGCTACACTCTGCAACTTATCATGAATCCTTTTATTTGGTTCCTTCTACTTTATTATGAAAATTATTTTTAATTATACTTCCTGAGATAGACCATTGGAACTCAGTTCTGCTTCTGTTTTTGCATCACTCCAAGTTTTAAGATAAAGTTTTTCATTTGTAAAATGTCCTCAGTGCATATACAGTAAATGATTTGGACTGATAGGGTAATATAAAATGTGTACACAAAAAGTAAAATTACATACAAAAATTAATGGTTTGGTGAAAAATATTTTTGAACTTTTTAAAAAATATATCAAATACTGTAAAAATGGGAGTGAATGGAACTTATTAATATGAACACAAAAGCCAAAAACAGATGAAATGTTTTAAAAATTACCTTTTAAAAATAATGAAAATATCTTTTGAGATAGAGTGCAGTTTATTTATTATAAAGTACAAGCACAGTATATTTATAATTTTAATACTATAATACTATAAAGTGATACACAATAAATCTCATAAAAATATAAAAGCAATAAAACCCAAAGGAAATATTAAACACATCAAACATATAATTTTAGAAAATGGCATGTATACAGTAATTTTGTACAGGCAAGGATTTGATTATAAGTAGAAATAAATGAATAAAGCTAAAGCAGTAGTTGCAATTACCGCATAAAAATGAGAAATAGATTTCAGTCCTGAGGTGGTGGAATAAACCTGTAACACCCAATACTGAACTATAAGCTTCAGTCAGAAAACAGAATTTAAAGACGAGAGTACTAAACCATCAAACACAGACATATTCATTGCACTGTTAATTCCTATTTCATCTTTGAATACCACTTTACAGATGAAGGCCTTCTTTCATAAAGCATAGATGTGGATATAACTTTTACATGGGAATACTGTATGCAGGTAATGATCTCAAGAAAAATAAGGAAGTGGTTTACTATTGCCTTTTTTCAGGATTTTTTTTCAGAAATGTCCCAGCGTAATCTACAGCCATGAGATTTCAAGATCCAAGTAGGATCTTGCTTTATTATTTTTTTCCTCAGCCCACAATTATTTGACCTGGCCAACTCAGTGTTGCTTTCCCTAGTTACACACACACACACACACACACACACACACACACACACACACACACACACACACACACACGTGCCTTAGAAGTATTCCTTTGTTTTAGAAACTTTGGAATTAACTCAACTCCACCCAGTCCTGAGTTTCCACACCCTTTGGAGCTTTAGCTCAGGCTAGGGAAGTTACGTCTGTTGATGTGGAGTTAAATGAACAGGAAACCCATTAACATTGATATGATTCTGGCAGTGCTTTATATTTTCCCAGTGTCATTCTCACTCTGTTTCTTGCTCACTCTCTGCTAGAGGTAAAAAGACATAAAGGCAGATGGAGGATCTCTCTCTCTCTCTCTCTCTCTCTCATTTACAGAGAGAGAGTTAGTAATAATTATTGCATGCAGTGAGCATCAGACTTATTTAAAGTCTATGGTACTTTCAACATGAGAAGTACCCTGTCAGTTAAAGTGGTCTTCAAGAGAAACAGGCATGGAATAAAGTTTATCTTCCAGAGAAGAAAAGAAAAGCCTATTGTGAAAATGATATGACTCTGAGTCTAACTTATAACTACCATTTCTAGAGTCAGCTGTGCAGCCTCTTTAATCAGGCGGAGATGGAAAGTGGAGAATGAATGATCTCTTCCTGTAGACTTGCCAGACATCCTGTATTTTAACAGATGCTTTGCCTTTCATGGCAGTGCAGCATTCTCCATGAAGCTCTACTGAAACTGTACTCCATATTATCAACAATTTGAGAATTCAAGAGCTAGAGAGATAAATGCATAGGCTTGCTGCAACACCAAGACTGTTGGTCGCCAATACTAGTATTTCATGAGTATAACTGACTGACACCCATTTTTTTTTTGTCCCAAATCTTCACTCTGAAATTGATTTTTCTGGCTCCCTTGTTTCTTTTGATCTAGTCTATTTTAACACCAGTTTATCTCTCACAGTCCCTTTGGCTTTATTACTGTAATGCAGCAGAAAAGTCAAGGAGCTTTTAGTGTGGATCCTGAGGTCTGTAAGCATTTTCCTTTCCTTTTTTTCTTTTTTAAATGGAAAAAAGAATTCTTTGATAACTGGATTATATTTTAAAATAGAAAGATAAATCTCCCTTTATACATAGAATAACTGCACCTTGTAAATGCAAACTAAATGAACAACCTGCTATATTTGCATGGCACCCTCAGCTAGAAGCCTTGGTTGGTGAGCAAGTATGGGCTGTGACTTCAGACCAGCCATACACTGCTCATTAAACAATATTACTTGTTTATCATGTTATGTGGACCTGATATGGCAAGCAGTTTCAAATGCCCTAAATCAGATGGTGCTTCACTGTAAATTATAGAATGCAATTTACAATAATCCAAGGTGCTGTGTGTTTTAATAGACACGATCTTATAAAAATGTAACATTGGATAAAGAACTAAGCATGGTGGAAGATTCTTATTTTTGCACATACTACCTGACCAAGCTGTGTACTTAAGTATGTCATGTAAACATGGCCCTGAGTTTATTGAGAAACCTAATCAGAGAAGTTCTAGTTTCCTTTTCATGAGACAATCATCTCTATTTTGTTCTGGAAGGCACTTTGGTTCATGGACTACATTTTATGGTTGAATGCTTTTCCAATTGGAAATTGATACATTTTACCATTTGTTTTTTTAAGGTTGCTTTATCTAATACCATGGTCCTGCAATTGTAACTGGTTGTTGAATCACTGCCCACAATGTAGCATACTAACCTCTCAATATTACACCATGTGGGGGACTGTTTATAAATTACATTGATGGGATGCCCCAAATTAACAGAACATATATCAAACCTAAGTCAAGCTCAGCAAAAAATAGCTTACCTATAACTGTTTTAAATTTATTTTCAGACCTCAGGTTTTCATTTCTGCAAGTTTACAACAGTTTACAACAAGAAGGATGAAGAAACCTCAAGCACAGCTATGAATGTGGGGGAGCCTCTTCATCACCCAGGGACACATATTATCATTAAAAATACATCCACTGTTACTTGTGATGGGAAATGATTTGTGCCTCAGAAATGCACATGCCAACAGATAGAGAGACAAACAGACAAAAAGATAGCTGTGAACTATGAAAGTTGCTTGATTTATCTAACCCCTTCTTATGAAAAAGGAACAAATCAGGGATATCCCAATGGGTCAAAAAAGTCAAGATGGCAGTCCCAATTATGCAACTGAAGCTCCATCATGATTTGCTGTCTGCATATATCCCTAGAACAAATTGTATTCAAGCATCATCAAAAGAGTATAGTTACTCAAACCTGCAGGTTTTTGCAAAATCAACTGGCTTTCCAAAAGTGATGTTCACATGCTACCAGGTATGCTGTCCTTAAAAATAGAATTTGGAAAGATATTGCAGAGGCCTGAATTCTGAAATGAAGCATAGATTTGGGCAAAGTGCCGAAAATGACGTGGCCATGCCTATTTTTTTTTTAGACTCAATCCTGACTGTTATCAAGCATAGAAGCTGAACATCAGGATGGGGAGTTTATCCAGCCCTAATTACCTACAACTTTTTAACCTTGAATAAAAATAACTTCTCTTTATTTGAAAACCTCTTTTTAATATTATCCTTAGAGTTCTCATGTGTTTCATACTAAATCAAAAGAAAATACAATTTTATGATAACACGTTTTAGCATTTGCTGGTCTTTAGAAAGGTGTGTGCAGAGGGGGGGGGGCGATGAGAATAAAAAGCTGTTCCAAAGTATATTTCATAATTCATTTCATTTTCAAAAGCTTTCAATTAAGCTCCTTATGTCCCATGAAATAAATGTACAGTATGCTTTCCTGGCAGCTGGCTCCAGAGCAAACTTAGAGCACCTGCTTTCTTTTTCTTTTGTTGAGGTTTTATTACTAAGTGTATAATACTTCATGGTAAATAAAGGTGAAGAGTGACCATGGCTACAGAAAAGATTCAAAGCAACCACTGTCTTGCTTCTAAAGGCCTGCCTCTGAGTAGTGACAATGTAGCAGATAGAAGGGCGATGCATAATAAGTTGGCATTCATTCCTATTCAATGCTATCCTTGAATCTTCAGAAAATTCTGAAGGAACAATATTATCTGAGGTGTCCCCCCCTTTTTTCCTCAAAAAATGTATTGGGGGAGGGAGTGGGAATTTTTAAGGGATGGTCAAGGGCCCTCTGAGTGTAAGCAGTGTCCTTGAAAGGTGGCTGAGGCAAGGAGAGCTTCTGTTGGCCTCTCCTACATCTAGGCTATGGAGGGGAGGGGGGGACATTCTTGAGGTCCTGATTATTTTATTTTATTATCTGCTTATTTCTAATCTGGGGCCAGAGAAACGAGGAACAGTATGATCTCTAGAGATATGATTGATGCTCCTTTACCTCTGTTAGCAAAGGTTCTAACAATAGGTAGCCATAAGCTGCAATGAAAAAGAGGATGGCTTTTTTTTTAAAAAAATAAGAGGTTAAATTTTATGAAGGGGAAGAGGTGGCAAAAAAGATGGTAGGAAAGCCCACAATCATCACTTCTGATGTCTACTGTCTCATCTTTTTGCCATAATATTCTTGGATTATTATTTTTTAAATGCTGGGTTTAAATCACTATTTTACAATGGCAAAGCAGATGGAGAAATCATACACACGTTCAGTCAATGCCCATGGTTTGCAAACACTCAATGAGTGTTTCATCCAGGAGCATCCCTGGAGGGAAAGGGGGAGGTGGTGTCAAATGATGAAAGCTGTGTCACACAAACACAAGGCAAACACTGCCCCTTTTGTATGTGTTTCCTGACATTGGATGTAAGAAAAGAGTGGAGGTTGTGGCACAATGGAGTGATTTTTGTGGATCTCCTGTTCTGTTTGATTCTTACTGACTAACCCCTCCTTTCTGAGACACTAATATATAGAGAGATATATAGATATATACAGCTCTGTGCAGTGGTGGGATTCAAATATGTGAACAACCGGTTCTCTGTATGGATGCCGCTTCCGGAAGTCCATTCTGGGCCTGGGCACAAGAAATTAGCTACCGGTTCTGCCGAAGTGGGGTGAACTGGCTGAATCCCACCACTGGCTCTGTGTCTTTGTGTGTGTGTGTGTGTGTGTGTGTGTGTGTGTGTGTGTGTGTATTCTATCTAATCACAAGATACCAGAGCCAGAACCATTCTCTATACATATGGGAAACTTCTGTGTTTTTGCTGTTTTCACTGCAACCATTTCTTCTATTGAAGAGGTAAGCTGTGTTTTAACATGAAAAGCAGTTTCTCTTTTCCTTGCTGCCAAATAAATATTAAATTAAATTCCAGAATTGTACATCACACAGCTGTGGATGGGGCTGGGACTGTTGTTTCCCTCCTTTAGTATTACTCATGCAGATTTGGGGTGTTGGAGTTATAGGGCACAGCCAGACAATTTATATTAAAGTGTTATCATCTAAGCCATGAACTGGCAAAAAAAGAAATATGCTAACATAAATTGTGCTGTCTTGTTATCAATCCCTATTCTGCCACAATAATAAGGCCACTGAGTGGTGCTGTCTTTACTGTTTTAATGCAGGACAAGTTAAGGAAAATGATTAGTGGATCCTCCAACTTCATTTCCATTTCATCTGAACGTTACTTGCTAACAGGCAAAGCTTCTGTCAATACCTTAATATTGTGAAGGGCAGAGATGGGCAAATCTACTGTAAGAAGGTGCTGGATGCCTGATTTCACCGTTTGCCAAGTTGCTCAAGAGGCTTCAGACATGAGGAAGGAAGATAGGTGAAGTGGGAGGCAGGTGTAACAAACTCCATCTTCAAGTTGCACTGTGAAAAAAGGTGTGTGTGTGCTGGCAATGGATGGTCTTGGCCAGGAGGACCCAAATCATGACCCTGCCCTTCCCTTTGAGTTATACCATTACAGCCATAGAAAACTCCTTGGTGGTAAAAGGAATAGAGAACTTGTACTGTAGTCATTGGTAAAAGAATCATGATCACATATCTGGCTTCCCTTTCTACTTTAAATAGTGCAGTACAGTGGTTAAAGTGCAGTATTGCAAACAAACTTTGCCCACAGCCTGGAGTTCGATCCTGATGGAGCTTAATGTTCACACAGCCTTCCATCCTTTTGAGGTTGGTAAAATGAGGATCTGGATTTTTAGGGGCAATATGCAAATACATTGTAAACTGCCCAGAGAGCGCTATCAGGTGGCATATAAACCTAAATTGTACTGCTATTGCTAAATCAATCAAATTAAGCTGGACTTAAACCTGGGTCTAAGGTTTTAAAAGAAGACTAAAACAGTATTTTTTAAAAAAATAATGCTGCACTTTTTCAAAAGAACATTAAATCATTCTGTATAGGAAGCTGGTGTAACACGTGACAAATACTTCAGAAAGCAGACTGGGATTAATCTGGTCTCTCTTTCAGCCCAAACCAGAATGGATGCAGAGGGCAGGAATCAGAGGGCTGTTGCTACAGCGGCCTTAAGAAGGAGCTGGGCTGTCTCTGACCCCATTGTTTATGCTAGATAATGTCCAAAGCAAAAACTGTGATGTGAGGAGTGAAGAAAACCTGACTCACACTTACAATATTTAAGGATGATATGCTGCCTCATCTATGGACTAGTATGGCATATTTTTGGAAAAGAAAAGATGATTATTGATTTTAGCATTAAATCAGTCCAGTTAAAATCAAGGGACTCTTCTTTCTTTAGGCTATTGAATTTATTTGCATAGCTTCTGTATAGAAACACATTGCATCCTGGGTTTAACAGTATTGTATTAATTATGATTCAATGATTATAATATGGATAAAAATAATTATTCATTTTTTTTAAAAAAAGAATGATATGGGCTATAGCTTTCCTCCCCTCTCTATTACAGTTAATAATAATTTAATTAGAGAGCCAAGTTACTTCTTGTATTTCATGCTGGGCTCTACCGCTTTAGACAAAGGTGAAGGATTGGATGTTTGAATCTTTTCCAGTGTGATTTCTATAATTCTATTTTTCTGAGAAATTTTGTTTTGATCGTTTTAAAATATAGAAAAAAACATTCAGATATCCAAATCTGTAACTATCTATGATATTATATACTAGCTAGATATGTGTTTCTTCTGGAGCTTAAATCACAGATAGCTGCAGTGAAGCACCAAAAATTTATCTTTGTTGAATTTGGCACCTGATGCCCTTATGCAGCAGCCTGTTTGAAATGATAGGGGATGAACAGATCTATGTAAGCTCACAAGTGTAAATTCATTATGTGTGCTATTCATCAAGACATTACTACTTTTACTACTACTACTATCTCAAAAATGATAATGTGAATATGAATAAACATCTCAGGAGATGATGTGTTAAGACAGAACAAATATGTTTTACACTTGTAATCCCTTGAAGTTCAGGTACTGTAAGAGAAGAGTTATTTTTGTCTATGATAACAAAAAAATAGAAGGAAACTGGTAGCACCTTTTCAGAGTATCTAATTTTACTAAGGAACGTAAGCTTTTGTGTACTATATTGATGTGATCTGATGCAGCTATTTTATGCATCTGATCAAGTGAGGTACAATTCATGAAATCTGGATAGGAGGGACTGGAGTCTCTTGAAATCAGGAATGTTTAAAAGAACAAAGCTTTCCTAGATAACTAAACAACTACCTCTCATTCCAATTCTCTCCTTCTCCCTGTGTATGTGTTTGCACTGTTACGTATCTTCCTATGGTGAAGAGGTGAAACCTATTGAAAGCTGCTTTTAGTTCAGCATTAATATCCTCACTTTAAAAACCATTTAATAACTGTTGTGAAGTACTGTTTAGATTGAGCCACAAACTAAACAAACATGCAGTTCAGTTAAGATTTATTTGGAAGCAGCATTGGAGGTGTGGATGGGCTGATTGGTATACCTACTGTTAGCTAGGCCTCTTGCTTTTATTATTATTCATGGATACATTCCAAAAGTCCTCCTCCTCCTCCTCCTTTAACAAATGTATATAGTTGCCTAGAAGTGACTAGGAGGTGTAGAACAAATATGTGCTGTACAGTATTATAAATTTCAGCTGCAACCAGAGGGAAATTTGGTGGTCCTTCCCTTTCACTTGACTGCAGCCTGTGATGACATTTTGGTGGAAGCAGCTGCAGTTACCTCAAATCTACCAGGATTTTCAGCCGCTATGTCATCTATGTTTTCTAGCTACAGTGAACATTCCATCCTGTCAATACACAAGGCCACCATACAATGCAACTGACAGTCACGTCTGTAATGCTGAATTCTTTTTCTGAGATTTCAGAAAACTCTGAGAACTCTGAGAAAAGAAAGAATAAATTAAAGAATTAAATTCACTCCAATTAGGATAAAGATATGAACTGTTATCATTTTTAACATTTAAAGTCATTATCAGATGATAGAGCTCCTAAGAAAAATGTTAAATTATGTATCTTTTCCTGGAGAGGAATCATTTGTGGTATTAAAGCTTTTTGTGGTGAAAAAATGTGTATAATTAAGGATAACTTTATTTAGGAGCTGCAGAGATGATACACTGGGTTATAGCAACCCCTGGGGAACCTCAGTATTCTCAGTTTGATAATTCAGTGAAATGCCATTTATCCAGGCAATTTTTTTTTTAACGGTTGAGCTTCTGAGTAGGATTTCTTGCTAGGCTGAAGTAGGCTCAGTGACTTTGGAAAGCTCCTAAGTAATAAAGGAATCTCCCCTCAGTAAAGATTGCTTTCCATTTCTACAAGAGTGTTTTCTCCTAAAAAGATGAAATTGCACAAAAGGGCGACAGTATGAAGTTTAACATCTTGAAAGGAATCATATCTTTAAATGTAGAAAAATGGGTGTATTTTTTAAAAAATAAACACTTGCAATTTCTCCAAAGAGAACAACCAGGCCCTGACTAGAAATGATGGTGGTGATGGGGAGGGGGTGAGTTTCTTGTTTTATTATTATTAAAATATATAATGTATGTCAAAATAAGACTTTATTACAGCCTTTTTTGTCTTCTGTGAAGTGCAGACTTGTTCTGCAAAGCATGAAACACATGGATGGCCATAGTGGTCATGAAGGGATGGGAAACTGATTCAGGATGTGGTGAAAGCCTTCTTGAAAAAAAAAAACCAGATATGCTGCCATCCTTAAAATATAATAAAGCACTGGTATACTCCTTAATAACTCCATAAAAGGCCAGATATGGACCCAGTCATTTTATTGCAAGTCTTCACTCTCCAATTTTGGGAAAAGCTGTTAAGAAGGTAATGGGGTACAGCTACAAAAGGCTGAGCAGATATGATTTATCTGGATCCTATCTTATGAGGGTTCAAACTCAATCATGGGTCAATGCATTAGTCACTCTCATGAATGATCTGTGATGAGACTTGGATACAGGAAGCTGATTCTGCTTCTTTTCTTGATGGCATTCAGTGGTCTGGGATTCCTTTTTACAGTGCTTCCACAGGTTCAGATTATGTGTTTAGGTGAGAAGAAGTCAAAGCTCTTGAGAACTCTGATACAGGGTGCCACCGGGCTGGAATTCTCACCTATTTTATTTACTATCTATGTGAAGCTTCCCAACTAGAGAAGGTTGTCTAATTGTTCAATATTATTAATATGGTTATTACATTTTTTGTTCTATTTTTTTTAAAACCCACAACTTTCCTTGCTAAACACACTACATGTATGCATTCATACAAACACATGTGCGCGCACACGCACACACACACATACAAATTAGGAGCAACTTGGAATAATGCCCAAATGATAGTTATTGCAGAGAAGATAAGAAGAGGAAAGCTCCTGGGATTTTTTGCAAGATCTTTCCTATAAATCAAATTAAATGATAGCAGAGCCCAAAAACTCCCTGTGTAGTTTATGGAATTCATTGCCATATGATTAGTGATAGCCAATGGCCTAGATAATTTTTAGAGAATGTTAGATCCAGAATGGAAAAATTATGATGGCAACTGCAAGTAGTTTCCAGCTGCCTTTTTGAAATTCATGGAGCAAAATAACTATGCGGCTAAGTAGATATACAGGTAGTTCTCAACTTACAACCACAATTGAGCCCAAAGTTTCTGTTGCTAAGCAAGACAGTTGTTCAATGAGTTTTACCTCATTTTACGACCTTGCCACAATTATTAAGTGAATCTGCCTTCCCCATTGACTTTGCTTGTCAGAAGGTGATAACGTGATTCCGGGACATTGCAACCATCATAAATACTATATGAGTCAGTTGCCAAGCATCTGAATTTTGATCATGTGACCATGGGGATGCTGCAAGAGTCGTCAGTCATTTGTTTCCGTGCCATTATAACTAAATGAACTGTTGTAAGTTGAGGACTATCTGTAATAAGCTTCCCAAAACTGTAATACTACTGTGTATCATATAAATGGAATACCTTGGTGGATAGGGAATTTGGAAATAGGAATTTGGAAAGTCTGTTCACTTTGTTACAGCCATTCCTCCCCTGGCTAAGGGAAGACAAGTGTTTAGTCTCCATTTGCAGAAGATCATTTGCTTCTGCGTGAAACAAGTGCACTCAGGGTAGATCAATATATGACTCTGATCTGCAACTAGGGAGGAAAAAATATCTATAAAGGTAACTATTGTGTTGATTGGCCAGGCAAGAAATGCAAATCAATAGATAATACCATTAATATGATTTCTCTTTTGGACACCACATGGTTTTTGTTTCTTTATAGTCTCACAAAGTAATTCTGCACAGCATACAAGGATTAAAACAAGTTACAAGCAATGACCTGTCTCCAAGTGCCAGATCTTCATCAAAATCTGCACACAAGAGGGAGCTCTCATTAAGCTCAGGGGAACCCAAAGTTTGCAGAAGTAGGAAAAAATAAACATTTTTTTAGGAGGGGGGGGAACCCAACAGCTCTAAAGCAGCTGAAACAATCTTTTGGGTATTAGGCCAGGTGCCAGTTCTTTAAAAATTAAAGTTCCTGTATGCACATGCTATCACATCCAGTATAGAGGTGGAGAACCTTGGTTTTCCAGCTGCTCTTAAATTATTACTCTTAGCAGCAACTCCTGTCAGCACAACCAGTAGCAATAGATGCAGAAAGTGGCAATTCAGCCATATCTAGAAAATTGTTAGGTTCTCAGCCCAAATTTCCTCACATAATCGCCATCCAAATGTGATCCATAGAACCACAAGTAAAGGACATAGCTTGCAGGAGGAGGTCCCAGTTTTAGTTAAACACAGATCCAATAAAAAAGAATTCTGAAGTGGAATTCCAGAAGACGTCTTCTTCATACTTTTTTTCCAGACACTTCTAGCAATGTAGAAGATAGATGGCCCATTAGTCAGACTACGTATAAGACAGCAAATGGTAGGAGAGGGATGTCCATATACATGTGCAACAATGTACACATTTCCCCCTTTTCTAAGCTATTGACCAGATCCTTTTCTTGGTCAAAATCAAGAATAAATTGTCATATGAGCAAGGTTGAGTATACACAGAAAATCTCAAGAGTGAATATTTTCTACAAATCACAGTCCATGAAGAGCTTCATTCCAATTTATGTTTTATAATTATAGTCAGATATGTTCCTGGTTCTGCATCTGTGACAAATTTTCTGATAAATCATGAATGTTAGATTTCATAGCTCTTCCAATTAGACTCTCATTAGGCTGCAGATTCTTTCTCTCCTCTGCTATACTTGTGTACATGTATTTAAATGAACTGAGTTTGATTGAATAGGTACTTCCTGGTTACTTCTATTTACAGCTAATCCAACTACTGTTAGTCATAATTAAGACACACAGAAAGCTTACAAAAAGACCTTCATTTATGACAAAGAACCTAATGACAGCTTTATTTGGGTGTTCAGCCCTTCGGGACATTGCTTTCACATTACTCTCATTTGGTTCAATTTTTGTCCAGACACTGGGATAGAATGTCTGCAGGACAGAGCCTGCATATGTACAATGCACCTTACCTTCATGTGTCAGAATAGTCTTCACATGTAATAACTCCCTATTGATCAAGAACCGGAAGAAAAAGTAGAAATTAATAACATAGTCCTATTTTCTCAGGAGGGCCCCCTTGCTTCTATTTCTTAATAATTACTGTTGTTTTATTTATGTGCAATATCTGCATGATTAAGATGCCTAGCCCTGGAAGAGCTTTCTATATCGAACAAGTTTCAGGCTTCATATTTTTTCTTCCAATGAATGGATAGTGGCAAAAGAAGAATAGGGAAAATGAACACTGTCTTAGTTTCTGTAAGTAATAACAATCACGATGATTCACTAAGAAGGATTTAGATTTTATTTCAAGAAATTGTGGCCCAAATGCTTGGTATGGACCACTCCAATAATAGAAGTTTTTAGAAATTCTGCCCATTATAGTCCCAGTGTCCAATGTCTAAGCCTGAGAAATAAACATTTAATACTGGGCCACTGCACTCTTTGATTTTGGAAATGCTTCAAATATATTCAGCATTTCAGTTTTGCTTGCTAAAGAACCGTGTCATTGCCCAGCTTATAAAACCTGATACCGGTATACTCTACTGCTAATTGATTTTGACATATAGAGTTTAAATGATTTTAGTGATTTTAGTTTCCTACATTTATAAACTACACTATTTCTTGAAAGTGCTAAAGAAAATATAATGAATTAAATAATATGCCACATATTATAGAAAGCTCTGCTTTTTTATTACACTATTCATTTTTTTCACAAGTCAGCAAGGTGGAACATTCTTTGAGCTGTGACTCCTTTAGAATAAACCATTCATGGATGCAGATATTTGAGACATTCCATATTGAATGTGAACATTAGACAAAGAAAACATAGGCATGAAGGCTTCTGTACAGTAGAGTTCTTTGCATGTTTAAAGTTCCAAACCTCATGGACTTCTTTCCATATATGGAAAGGTTTTCCCTGTTTAACTTAGTTCCAGGTTTGCAAAAGGCCAGCGAGACTAGCATCAAGTCATTTTTATGCATTAACTGTGTTAATTATCATGCCATCCCTTTATGAATTAATTGTCCATGATAAAACTAATGCCTGGCTCTGTTATTTTTTCTTTTAGCTTGAACAATATTTGCAAAAAGGTAAAAAGATTCATAGAGAGGTGAAAGAGCACAAGAAATGTTTCAAGAACTTGAATCCATGTTTAGAATACTGACTTTGTAGAGAGAAAGGAAGATGACAATGGCAATATGAATAGCAATAGCACTTAGACTTATATACCACTTCACAGTGCTTTACAGCCCTCTCTAAGTGGTTTGCAGAGTCAACATATTGCCCCCAACAATCTGGGTCCTTATTTTACCGGCCTCGGAAGGACAGAAGGCTGAGTCAAGCTTGAGCTGGTGAGAATTGAGCTGCCAAACTGCAGGCAATCGGCAATCAGCAGAATGCACCACCATGGTTCTTGAAGGAACCATGAGTACAGAGAAGAGCAACAAAGATGATTAGGGGACTGCAGGCTAAAATGTACAAGGAACGGTTGCTGGAATTGGGTATGTCTAGTTTAATGAAAAGAAGGTCGAGGGGGGACCGGATAGCAGTGTTCCAATATCTCAGGGGCTGCCACAAAGAAGAGGGAGTCAAGCTATTCTTCAAAGCACCTGAAGGCAAGACAAGAAGAAATGGATGGAAACTAATCAAGGAGAGAAGCAACCAAGAACTAAGGAGAAACTTCCTGACAGTTAAAACAATTAACCAGTGGAACAACCTGCCTCCAGAAGTGGTGAATGCTCCAACACTGGAAGTTTTTAAGAAGAGACTGGACAGTTATTTGTCTGAAATGGTGTAGGGTTTCCTGCCTGAGCAGGGGGTTGGACTAGATGACCTCCAAGGTACCTTCCAACTTTATTATTATTATTATTATTATTATTATTATTATTATTATTATTATTACTATTACCAGGGCAAAAAAGCCTGAAGTATTTTTAAAGTCAGGCCGATACTCCCCTAATTCACAGTCTATAAGAAGGAGGACAAATAACAAGATCCTGGCTTACAAAATCCTTTTGATATAGCCAGCCTTAATACAAGACGTTTTATGCTTCTGGTGGAGTTGATCTTCTGATCTGCTCTACCTAGAGGGGATGACAGTCTACTATAGGGATCCCCAACCTCTGGGCCGTGGCTCACTAGCTGTTTAAAACTGGGCCGCAGAAATGGCAGATGAGCTTGCGCAAATCGAGCTGTGCATGGGTGTGGTTGCTGGCCCTCACACAGAATCATTCCCTCTCCTGCCTCTGCCACCACCGCTCCACAAAGCCATAAAGGTTGGGGAACTCTGATTTAGTCAGTCTGTGCCAGATCTTATCATCTTTGATAAAATGGAACTTGTTCAGAACTGACCAGAACTGGGAAGAGTCTAGAAAGCACATCTTATCAAGAATGTTGAAAGAGCTGGGCCTAGACAAGAGAAATTCAAAACGAGTTATTAAAGTTGTCTTCAAATATGTAATGATCTTCAAACAGGACCAGATATAATGGGTGAAAACAATAGAATAGCAGATTTCAAATATTAGAAGAAACGTTTTATTGTTGAGAGGCATAACAATAACACAACTGCCTTAGGAGACTATGAGCAATTTTTCATTTGAAGTTCTTGCACAGAAACTGGACAGTAACTCTAGTTTCTACATTGCAACCCTGCACATATAGGTAGTCCTCGAGTTACAACTGTTCATTTAGTGACTGTTCAAAGTTACAATGTCACTGAAAAATGACTTATGACCATTTTTCACACTTAAAGCCATTGTAGCATCCCCATGGTCATGTGATCAAAATTCAGATGTTTGGCAACTGACTCACATTTATGATGGTTGCAGAGTCTAGGGTCATGTGATCATCCTTTTACGTCCTTCTGACAAGCAAAGTTAATGGGGGAACAGTTTCATTTAACTGTTACTAATTTACCAATCACAATAATTCACTTAACAACTGTGGCAAGAAAAGTCATAAAACTCACTTAACAAATGTTTTACTTAGCAACAGAAATAATAATAATAACAACAACAACAACGTTGGAAGGGACCTTGGAGGTCATCTAGTCCAACCCTCTGCTCAGGCAGGAAACACTATGCCATTTCAGACAAATGGCTGTCCAATCTCTTCTTAAAAACTTCCAGTGTTGGAGCATTCACAGCTTCTGGAAGCAGGTTGTTCCACTGGTTAATTGTTCTAACTGTCAGGAAATTTCTCCTTAGTTCTAGGTTCCTTTTCTCTTTGATTAATTTACATCTGTTGCTTCTTGTCCTGCCTTCGGGCACTTTGGAGAATAGCTTGACTCCCTCTTCTTTGTGGCAATACCTGAGATATTGGATCACTGCTATCATGTCACTCCTCGTCCTTCTCTTCATTAAACTAGACATACACAATTCAAGCAACCATTCCTCATATGTTTTAGCCTCCAGTCCTCTGATCATCTTTGTTGCTCTTCTTTGTACTATTTCTAGAGTCTCAAAATCTTTTTTACATTGTGGTGACCAAAACTGGAGGCAGTATTCCAAGTGTGGACTTACCAAGGCATTGTAAAGTGGTATTAACACTTCACGTGATCTTGATTCTATCCCTCTGTTATGTTGGTCTCAGTTATGGGTTGTAAGTTGAGGACTACCTGTAGAAGTTATCTGTTCTTTGTTAATCATTATTTCTAATTCCAACTGATGAACAGCTTATGCAGGTTAGTCCAATACTAACAAATTCCATTCTTTGTGTGTTGTACCACTTGAGACATTGTATATGGTGTGGACAAGAATGGGGTCTCTCTCTCTCTCTCTCTCTCTCTCTCAAACACATTTTATTGGTTTTTTAATTCTTAAGACAAAGTGCTCAGGACACACTGTGGTATTGGGGTAATCAGACATTAAAAAATAAAACCATATATAAATAACTCAACTCAATACATTCAATGTCCCCTCTCTATTTCCCTCAAATAGCATAATATGTTTAAGATGTTCCATTTCTAATTTAAATTTCTATAACTGCTAAATCTGTTTTAAAACTTTGTAAGTTTACAATTACAATAATCAAATTTAACTTTAAATCAACAAGTTATCAATTCAGGTATCCCTTCCAGATATATTCTAATTGTTAATCTCTCACATCCCTCATTTTATCACAAGTCTCATTTATTTCTTCTTCCACTACACAATACATATCCTAATTAAAATAAAATATTAATATATCCTATACATATATAATCCATCAATCAATCAATCTCTTTAAGATAACAAAATAATATTAAGCTTTAAATCATTTCAGTTCATTAAACAAAATTCAAATTTCATCCAATTGATTATCATGCCTTATCACATCTGTTATGATACAAAAACATCATCTTACTAATTTAAAACACTCAAATTATTGAAACAATCCAAATCTAAAAAGCCACCATTTTTTCCATTCCAATACATAATAATTTTCATCAAATAAACCTATTATTCCAAAAAGTACATTCTTAATCATGCCAGACAAATCTTATTGCATTCTTTGACCAAGTGACAAAATTAGTGGATCAGAGGAATGCTGTGGACATAATTTACTTGGACTTCAGTAAGGCATTTGATAAAGTAGATCACAACCTACTACTTGACAAGATAGAAAAATGTGGGGTAGACAGAACCACCACCAGATGGATCCGTAGCTGGCTGACCGGCCGTACTCAGCGAGTGTTCCTCAATGGAACTGCATCTATATGGAGGGAAGTGTGTAGTGGGGTGCCCCAGGGCTCTGTTCTGGGCCCAGTACTCTTCAACATCTTCATCAACGATTTGGATGAAGGGATAGATGGAGAACTCATCAAATTTGCAGATGACACCAAGCTGGCAGGAATAGCCAACACTCCAGAAGACAGGCTTCAGGTACAGAAGGATCTGGACAGACTTGAACACTGGGCACTAACTAACAAAATGAAATTCAATGGTGAAAAAAAGCAAGGTTCTACATTTAGGCAAGAAAAACCAAATGCACAAGTACAGCATAGGTGGCACCATGCTCAATAGTAGTAACTGTGAGAGGGACCTCGGAGTCCTAGTAGACAATCACCTAAATATGATCCAGCAGTGTGCTGCAGCTGCCAAAAAGGCCAACACAGTGCTAGGCTGCATTAACAGAGGGATAGAATCAAGATCACGTGAAGTATTAATACCACTCTTCAATGCCTTGGTAAGGCCACACTTGGAATACTGCATCCAGTTTTGGTCACCACGATGCAAAAAAGATGTTGAGACTCTAGAAAGAGTACAGATAAGAGCAACAAAGATGATTAGGGGACTGGAGGCTAAAACATATAAGGAACGGTTGCGAGAATTGGGTATGTCTAGTTTAACGAAGAGAAGGACAAGGGGGGACATGATAGCAGTATTCCAATAGCTCAGGGGCTGCCATAAAGAAGAGGGAATTAAGCTATTTTCCAAAGCACCTGAAGGCAGGACAAGAAGCAACGGGTGGAAACTAATCAAGGAGAGAAGCACCCTAGAACTAAGGAGAAACTTCCTGACAGTTAGAACAATTAATCAGTGGAACAGCTTGCCTCCAGAAGCAGTAAATGCTCCAACACTGGAAGTTTTTAAGAAGAGACTGGACAGCCACTTGTCCGAAATGGTGTAGGGTTTCCTGCCCGAGCAGGGGGTTGGACTAGATGACCTCCAAGGTCCCTTCCAACTTTACTAATATATGAACAAGATATCTGTTCTAATAATCACCTTCCTATTTTTTTTCTTACTTCTAACTCTGAATCTTAATCCTAAAAACAACATTGCCTTTTAATCCATTACACAATTTTAAATTTCTCTTTTCAGTCTTATTCTGGCCTTCTTTCTGTGCCAGGCAGGTTTCCATAACCAAGCTTCCCTTTCAGCCGATAGATCTCTCTTTATTGCTTGCAGTGTCCTTTGAAATGATAGGAATCCCATCCTCTGCATTAGGCATCTATTTCTCTCATCCTTAAAGCTTCGTTGCTTTAAAGTTTCAAGTCTCAATCTTTGATTCTTCTGATTCTCAAAGCTATAGATGGAATGTTTATAAGGTAAAATAAATTCCTCTTTTGTCTCAGTTGTTTCATCTTCTAATATGTTTTGATTTATAGAATGGTCAGATGTAGTCTGGAGATCAGTTTGAACGTTTGAAGTGAGACTTCTGGATCTTAATTCTGTAGTAAACTCTTTCATTGTAGCACATATTTCTGCAGTAGCCTCATAAATCTTTTCCAATATAAGTTTGCAGTTTAATTGTAAATGAGATTTCTCCATTTTGATAATAATTAAAGAAAGTCTCTTTTTTCTTTTTGTGGAGGCTGTATTTAATAAAAGTTAAGCAGTATCCACTCCCACAATTCCCACAGCTGCATCAGCTTATCTTTTCTCTTCAAAAGTAATTTGAAGGTCAAGTCTATTCCATCTCCAAAGAATAACCAGAAGTTGCAGTATTAGGTTTTTGCCACTAGATGTCCTCAGTGGATTAAAAATATCTTTTCCAGACACTATTTTCTCCCCTTTTTTCTATCTTTTAAAATATAATGTGAAAAAAGAAATAATCTTCCAGCATAAAATGATAGTACAGCTCTTAGGAAAGAATTTTTTCTGTACCCCAAAGCATATGAAAATAAAGTATAGTCTTTAAAATTTTGTTCTATTCTTTTGTTCAACGCCTTTCTTCCCAAACATGTAGAAGCTGCTTTTTCAAGCCAGGGAAATAATTCCAACAAGGCTCTTATAGGCAAAAAAAAAAAAAAAAAAAGCAAGATAGAGTGAACAGAGGAGCAAAAAAAAAGTCTCACCCGGGTTCACCATGGTGGTTCTTAAAGCTTAATGTTCTTTGACTTGCAGTTTGGAGCGGCTAGGTGATCGGCCATTTACTGGCTGATCTTCTTTTCTGTCGGCCCTCAGAGTTGGCTTGGACAGCTAGAGGAGCCTTCACTCCTCCGCAGCTGAGCGAAGCCTCTTCAACAGAAGTTGCACCCTTCAGGGCTACTTTCGACCCACCTAAGGGTCTACTGGCGGAGGGAAGCTAGCCGACAAGGAGACGAGTCTCTTCGTACGACTAGAGGCGCCGTGATCCGGAACTGGAAGTCTCTCTCTCTCTCTCTCTCTCTCTCTCTCTCTCTCTCTCTCTCTCTCTCTCTCTCTCTTTTTTTTTTTCCCGAGGGGACAAGACTATATAGATATCCACCTAGTTGCCAATCAGTTTACGTTAGACTTAAAAAAAATCAACATGCATCCTTTGTACAGAGGATGCATATCTCTCTCTCTCTCTCTCTCTCTCTCTCTCTCTTTCTCCCTGTGTGTGTGTGTGTGTGTGTCTTGTCTGTGTCTGTATACACAAACACACACACACACACACACACACACACACACACATACACACACATATATTCATACAGGCAACATTAGTCTTTTTTTAATGGGATAGTGAAATTTGGCCTTGAGGCATCAGATGGAGTAGTCAGATTGTCAAATGATCTCCTAATTGAAGTTAACATTGGCACAATATTTACTTCCTAAAACTAATCACTACATGGGAAGTTATAAGTTTACCACACATAATATGTATACTTTGGCAAGATTTACTGTAGAAAGTAATACAAAAAGGAAAAAATACCCCAGCACTTTAATATATATATAGAGAGTCACAAACAGAACCAAGAAATCAGTAGTTCTTCTTTTGCTTTGTCAGATTAATCAGTAACTTGGTAGTCATGCTTATATTCATGAAAACACACTGAAAAGACATCACATGCATCATTTATATAAAGACTAACTCATGTGACATTCTGAGTGGACTTGAAAAGATCAGCATTTTCAAGCATGAGTGAGACTTTTAGACTTCCATCTAACACAGGTATAAGAAAGGATACAGTCAGACCCGACTATACTGTGCTATTATGCAATGAATTATGGTCCAAAAAATATATTAATCCAGATTACCAGAATCTGCTTGGGCACAAGTTTTGAATGCCTTCAATTCAATATCCAGATTAAAAGAATTAGACCATTGGTAGGAAATTATATTTAGGGGCACTTTCAAATTCCCACTGAAGAGAGTTTTTACTTTACGATTAGTACTATTATAGAAAGAGAAAAGTCATCCAAAGGAACTTTTTTATAGCAAGCAACATTTTCCATATAAACACAGATTCTGACAGGAGTGAACCACCAATATTTTATCCTTCCAGGCAAGGGATGGATGGACGGACGGATGGATGAATGGACAGCTAAAATACTATAAACAGCAATTGTTACAATTTGTTTGTTTTATATAATAATGATGCACTTGCATGGTTTTTTTAAATATTTTTTTATTTTTCCAAACTCTCCCCCATACATATACCATGATATTTATCAGATGTTAACATACATTCTTTTTACCTTCATATATAAGATACTTTTGATAAAATTAAATAAATACATACACATGATTTTGGTGTTGCTCGCCCATTTCCCCTTTCACTGTATCCACATTCCTTCTTCTCTACCTTCTTTCTCCCTTTCTTCTCTTCCCTACTTCCCTCTTCTTCCTCTCCTCTTCTCTTTCCTTTACCACTTCTCCCCACTTCTCTCCTCCTCCAACCTTCCTACTTCCTTCTCCCCTCCTTTACTCTTTTCTCTCTCCTCTCCTTTCTTCCCTCTCATCCCTCTTCAGATACTTCAGGGTAAGGTCCGAGCAACTCTTCTCTCCAAATTTCCCTATCTGTATTATATACAATAAGATTAATTTTCTCTTACATTAATACTTCTATTTATCTAACCTTCTCAGTATATACTTTTATAAATATTTATACAACCTCCAGTTATTCAATACTGTGTCGCCTGGGTCTCCCTCCTTATCTTCTTCTTCCATCTAAATTGATGTTAACTATCTTTTAACCATATTCTTTTAACCACTATTTGTCTATATTGAAACCATGAATAGGTAATATTTTCATGTACTAAATCTTCCAAAGATTTTAACTGCCAATTTTGGCCATCCCATCTAAGTAGTTGTGTGTAAGAGACCCTATCCATTTTAACTCCTCTCCTTATCCCCTCTATCGCATGCCAAGGTCTAGCCCATAATGGTATTTTAAAATCACTTTTATAATATTTCCTCCAAACCCGAAGTAGAGAAATCCTTATAATATGAGATTTAAAAACCCGATCCACTTTTTTATTAAAAATTAAATAGGTATGCCATCCAAACAGTAAATCCCAACCCTCCAGATGGAGTATTTCTACATTTGTTAAATTTACCCAATCACTAATTAATGTTAAAACCACAGCATCATAATATAATTTCAAATTCGGTACCTTGAGTCCACCTCTCTCATGGAAGTCTTGCATAATTTTAAGCTTTACCCTTGGTTTTTTCCCTGCCCAAATAAATTTATTAATGCCTTTCTGCCATTCATTTAAATTAACCTCATTCTTTAAAATAGGTAGCATTTGAAACAAAAAGAGAAATTTTGGTAGGACGTTCATTTTAATCACTGCAATTCTTCCCATAAGAGATAACTGTAACTTCTCCCAATTCTTCAAGTCTTTCTGTACCCCGACCCACAGCCTTTCATAATTATTCTTATACAATTTTACATTAGAAACAGATAAAGTAACCCCCAAATATTTTATCTTATCAACAACTTATAAGAGCCGAGGTGGCGCAGCAGTTAGAGTGCAGTACTGCAGGCCACTTTAGCTGACTGTGTTCAGCAGGTCAGCGGTTCAAATCTCACCGGCTCAAGGTTGACTCAGCCTTCCATCCTTCCGGGGTGGGTAAAATGAGGACCCAGATTGGTGGGGGCAATGTAAATATATATATATACATTGCTTACTGGTGTACACCGCTTAGAGAGTGCTTGCACTTAAAGCGGTATATAAGTCTCATAAATAAATAAATAAATAAACTTCAAAATCAGTCAAATTAACCAAAATCTGCTTGTCCCGATTAGTCATGTTTTTAGATAATATTTTAGTCTTATTATTATTAATTTTAAAACCCGAAACCCGTCCATATTGATAAATCAGTTGTAGTAACTTTACTACAGAATAGGTAGGTTGAGACAAAGTAACCACCAAGTCATCTGCAAAAGCTCTTAACTTGTATTCTTTTTTGTTAACTTCTATTCCTTTTATTTCCTGCGACTCTCGAATTTTAATCAACAAAATTTCCAATGTTAGAACAAACAGTAACGGTGACAATGGACATCCCTGTCTTGTACCTTTTTCTATTGTAAAAACCTCTGACAAACCCCCATTAACAATAAGTTGTGCCATTTGTTTTTGATATATAGCACCAAAAGCTTGTAATATTTTTTCTCCAAAATTCATCTCCTCAATTACTCTTAACATAAACTGCCAATTCAATTGATCAAAAGCTTTTTCAGCATCTAAAAATATCAGCCCTGCAGAGATTTGGTTATTCTTATCTAAATATTCTAATAAATTGATAATTTGTCTAGCATTATTTTTCATATACCTACCGGTTATAAAACCCGATTGATCCTTATGTATAAGCTGATGCAAAACCCTCATAAGCCTATTAGCTAAAATTTTTGCAAAAATCTATAATCTACATTTAAGAGAGATATAGGCCTATAATTCTTTGGTAAAGTAAGATCTTGATCCTCTTTTGGAATCAAGGATATAAAAGCACTGCGCCATGACGGAGGAATCTCTGAGCCCTGTAATATATTATTAAAAAGCTCACATAAAGGTTGAATCATCTCTTCTACTAAGGTTTTATAATAAATGGATGTCATACCATCCGTACCCGGCGCTTTACCTAATTTTAATTGCTTAATAACTGTCACAATTTCCTCATTGGTAATTAAACCATTAATTTCTTGTTTCTGATCTTCTGTTAGTTTAGGAAAGTTAGCCTCACTTAGATAATTATTTATATCTAAAATTTGTACATTGGTACTCTTATATAATTTTTGATAATAATCTAGAAAAGATTTCTTGATCAACTCCTTCTGATACACTAATTTACCATTATAATTTATTTTATCTATAATTCTCTGTCTCTGTTTCTTTCTTAATTGATAGGCCAACCATCTCCCTGGTTTATTAGCATTACAAAATGTATTTTGTTTCATAAACAATAAGTTAGTTGCGGTTTGATCAGCCATCAACATGTTAAATTGTGTTTTTAGCAACTTTATAGATTCTTTAACCTTTTCATCTGAAGGATTTAGAATCAAAGACTTTTCTTTTAATTTAATCTCATCTTCCAGTTCCTTACGTTTCTGGATCTGCTTTTGTCTATGGACATTATTCATTTTTATCAGAATCCCACGCATGAAAGCTTTACCTGCATCCCATACCATTGATATTGATGTTCCCTTATGCATATTTAAAGCAAAATAATCCTTTAAGCACTCCTTTAATTTTTGAACATTCCTTTCTTGTCTAAATAAGTTCTCATTCACCCTCCTCTTTTTCATCAGCCAATTCCATCCAAACTGGACTATAATCCGTCAATGACCTAGGAAAGATTTTTACATTCTTTACCCTATTATATAAGTCAGTTGTAATCAAGAAAAAGTCAATTCTTGAAAAAGATTGATGTCTATCTGAGAAAAAGGTAAAGTCTCTCTCCTCTTGGTTACGTTCACGCCAATAATCCCTCAGCTCCCAGTCCTCTTTCAGATCAAAAAAGGCTTTAGGTAATTTGGCCTGTTTAAAAAAGGTAGAAGAACCTTTTTTGTCCCTTTGTATATCTAAAACACCATTCCAATCTCCCATTAATATCACAGATCTATAATCCAGCGAACTTATTTTCTGATGTAACAATCTATAAAATTGTTCCTGTTGCTGGTTTGGTGCGTACAGTCCCACTATGAGTATTTTCTTACCATATAAACCAAGTTCAATCATAACATATCTTCCTTGAGGATCTGATTCTACCAGACAGACTGGTAGACTTTGCTTAACGTAAATAACCACACCCCCTTTTTTCCCAGGGGCAGGAGATACAAAATGAGATCCCAGACGAGCATTGGCTAAATATTTTTGATCTTTAAGTAGAATATGAGTTTCCTGCAAACAAATAATATCATTATTATGTTGCTTTAGGTAATAAAAAATTTTCTTTCTTTTCTGGGGGGAGTTAAGGCCGTTAACATTCCAGGTCAGGAACTTTGCCATCTCCCTTGACCAGGAGCCTGGAGAAGACTGCCTGAAGATCTGCCATTGAAGAATGTGTTGCAGAACTCTTGGGTCTTGCTCCTCCCACCGGCAATGAGACACTTTCATGAGAAGATTCTTTAACTTCTTTCTTCTGTTGTTCCTTTTCCTTACGTCTATGTGCTGCATGAGTCATTCTCTGCTCTTTGACCTCTGCTTGGCGCAGCCATTCCACCTGTGACTTTCCAGCAGCAATCAGACCTAATCCTTCAGACTGCTGTTCCACCTCTTTGCCGCCCGGAGCTTTCTGAATCATAGATTAAGATGCTCCCAGGACCGTATTATAAAACTCTTTGGCTTTAACAACCGTATTAAGTCTGTAACGTGTCCCCGCATGGCTCAAAACAATACCCATCGGAATCTCCCATCTGAATGGCATCAGTCTTGTTTTAAGTTCATTAGCTAGAAAGGCAAAGTCTTTTCTATTTCTTAAAATTTTGGATGGGATTTCCTTTAAAATAATGACATCTTGGGCAGCAATCTGGAATCTCTTATTATAAAAAGCTTATATGATTTCATTACGCAGAGATCTCTTTGCAAAGTAGATCACCACATCTCTTGGCAGATTCTTTTTTCGCAATCCAGGAGTTAAGTCTGTAAATTTTTTCCACTTCTCTACGTAATCCATCTTTATCCCTATTCAGAACAACAGCTAGATCATTAAGCATCATCTCTGTCAAATCTTGATTCATATCTTCTTTCAGACCCCTAATTCTCAAAGCATGCTCCATTTCCCTATACTGAGACATAAGAATATCCTCTGTGAGGTTTCCATCTTTTTTTCCATATCTTGGAATTTATCTTCGAGGAGGTCTACTTTATCTGCAACCTCTTCCACTCTGGAGTCCAACTTCTCGACCACAGAAGCCAGGCCTGATAAAGCTGTTACTATGTCTTGCCTCAAAATAGTATTATTCTCCACTAAAAGCTCCTTCATTTCCTCTTTACTTTCAGATTTATTCTGTTTAAGAAGGTCTTTCATTTCCTCTTTGCTTTCAGATTTATTCTGTTTAAGAAGGTCCTTCATTTCCTCTTTACTTTCAGACTTGTTCTGTTCAAGAAGTTGCTTCATTTCCTCTCTGATTTGGGATACAGCATTTCTCATTATATCTTTGATGTCTTGTGCAGATAAGCCTGGCAAAGGAGGAGAAGGTGGAGGTGTAACTTTAGGTTGCAGTACTGGTGGTGTAGCTTTAAGTTGTTGTTGTACTGTTAGAATTGCAGGAGAGGAAACCACCTTAGAAACTATAGAAGCTGGTTGCCTCTTTGAAGCCATTTTTCAAAATCTTATTCTCTCTTTCTTTCTTCTTAAAAAAAAAGAAAAAGAAAATACTAAAATCCTTAAGGTTTAAAAGAAAAGACCAGGGAGAGTGCAAGAAAAGAACTTCAAACCCTCCAAAACGCTTTCAAAAGAAAAGAAAAGCTTGAAAGCAGTCCATACGTTTCATTTAAGTCCGTTCTTTCTTTCCGGAAAAAAAAAAGCAAAGCACTTTCAAAGCGCCATCTTACTTTCACTCTCCACACCAGCAAAAAACAAAAGAAAAAGAAATCAACATGAACTAAAAGAGAAATAAAACACTACACTCCAAGTAAAATCCTTTAGACAGCTCTGTCCGCTTTAAAAGTCACTCATCAGAACACTTTAAACGCAGAGATGGTAGCGGCGTTTCACTTTGTTTCCGAAGAAACAAAAACAGCTGGGAGACGGAGAAAGCACGAACTCCGAGGGAGCACTCTTTCTACCCCCCCAAAAAAAAAATCCAGGGGGGGTTAAGAGGTTCTACCTCTATTCGTGTAGTGTCTACCCCTTCCCTTCGCCCGGGAAGGGGATTTCGAGCCGCGGGCCAGCTGATGTCCGTTGTGCTCCGCAGATCTAACGCCGTCCCAGGAGGACGGCTAGAAAGTAGCCGCCATCATTGTCGCTGACCACCGGATTTTGGTTTTCTTAATGTTGAGTTTCAAGCCAACTTTTGCACTCTCCTTCTTCACCTGCATCAAGAGGCTCTTTAGTTCCTCTTCACTTTCTGCCATTAGGGTGGTATCATCTGCATATCTTAGGTTGTTGATATTTCTCCCGGCAATCTTAATTCCAACTTTTGATTCATCTAGCCCTGCCTTTCTCATGATGTGCTCTGCATATAAGTTAAATAGGCAGGGCGACAGTATACAGCCTTTAGGCATAATAAGTTGTAATTCACCACTAGATGTCATTAACGCCATTTTTCAGTTTTTAAATCCAAAACGTATATTGTAAACTTTTCAAGTTTTTTAAAAAAAGGTTTTAAAAGCACTTTTAGTCCCCAAATTTCCAATTAACTCCAAATTGGTCTTGTAGGTTTCTCTATTTTCCCCAAGTAATTAATTTGCCGCTTTTCTTTTCCTGAGGGAATGGGGTGGAAATTCCCTTTCCCTCTCTCATCAGGGGGAGTGCTTTGGGCAGATTTTCATGAAGAGGTCTTAAAATCATAAAGAGAGGCACAGGTCTTACCCAGTTTCATCCACGTTGCTATAAGATTACTTATTAGTGCTTATTGTCTTCCATTGTCAGCAGCTTTGGACTGGCTATGTGAATGTAGCCAGTCTTTCCCTCACCAGTTTGGAGGGCTTCCTCAGATCAAACAGGAGGGCTGCCACCCCCCCCCCCCAATCAATGAGGGTCTCCTCCTTGCTTGTCTCCTCTATGGGGCAACTTTCGACCCTTTCCAGGGTCCCCCAGCGGGGCAAAATCAAACTTGAAAGATGGAGCCTCATCTTCCTGCATCTGCATCACCGCAATATCAAAACTGGAAGCCAGGGATTGTAGTTTTTATATTGTACCTTAATTTTATTAAACCAAAAATGTTCTTAATTTTTAATTCAATGTTGAGCAGATCAAAAACAACAAACATACTGTATAATACAATATGTGATACTACAGGTGTGTAGTGTCCACAAAGTGTTATAAGAAACAGAAGGAAGGGACAATTTTAAAATGTTTCTGTTTTTGTTTGTAAGATGTTGAGAGTACAAAAATATTGTACTCTCAAGATGCTTTTTAAAATAAAACAGAAATCTATAGATAAAATCAGTAAGATGTCCTTGATACGTATGTCTGTATATGTGCAGACACTTTATGTGCACTTTAAACACACATAGACACACAGATGTACAGAGATACATACATATGATTTTACATTTTTGCACAAAACTTGCTTGAATAGACCATTTATAGAGAAAACACTCAGAGAGACTATTAGTAAACTCTTTCAGTGGGACAGAGCCATCAAAACAGAAAACGCAAGTTTTTTTCCTTTCTCCTTGAGTGCCATTAAGTGTGATTAAATCTTTAAATGGAAAGGACAATGGCTATAGCCCTATATTTAGCAATTCCATATCTTTAATGGTGCAAAGATTTCCTTAAAAGCATGAGCGTGAAAGGAAGCTGAATGTTGCAGTATTTGCAATGGAGAAGGCAAAGAAAAAGAGGAAGGATCTCTCATTTGTAAATGAAGTGCAGTCCAGTCACTGAGACAACAACAAAAGGTGGGTGGCTGTTTTCTTAAAGGGCTTATATAAAAGAGGAGTTCTAAATAGGCAGCAATTCTTGACCGGCCTTCCATATTCAGAATAAACATGATTACTGAGTGAGAGTGATTTTCAGCTGTGGTAAAACAAAAAAGAAAAAAAAATCATAATGGCATGGCAATTAGACAAGCAGTAGATCCAAATGAAGGAGAGAGTCAAGAAGGAATAAGTTGGTGAACAAAATGAAGAAAAGCTACCCAGAGTGACTGAGGACAAGATTGAATGGTGCACTTAATTGCATTTGTGACTCCCTTCATGAGCTTGTGGGCTTACCAGCCAGATAACAGAAAGAGTACCCATCAGGCATAAGGCTTACCATAACCACCTTAAGTTTAGTTCTTTAGGATGAATTTAGGAAGCCCTATCATGGATAACCACCACAAGATTCTCCTTTCTCTAGTGTCAGAGAATTAAAATTAAAAAGTGGCATGCAACACAGACACAGTTACTACCAGTAGCTTTGCACAATGTGCTAGTTTACATTTAAATGGGCTTGGATTAATAGTTCATTGCAATGTGACAATCCAGCTATTGTTTCCAAATGCTGTATAAGGTTTGTTTGTTTAAATATCATGTGGAATGTGAGCACAACAATTATATTTTATTAGCCCAGTTGTAGGATTGAACATATTTGTTTATTGTTCATTTATTTATAAAATTTATTGGCCTCCCATCTTACCACAAGGTAAATCTAGGAGGCTTACAATCATGAAAGACAAATAAAAAAATACTAAAAACATAAACAAATTAAAACATGTTTTAATTGATTCAATTAAAGATGGGGAGGGAGTGGCTAGGTTGAGGGGGGTAGGATCTGTTAATTGATCAACACCTTCACTGTGATGTTCCCCCATTGGTCCCCAAGCTAGCTGGCAGAGTCCAGTCTTTAGGCTTTTATGGAAAGTCAGGAAGATTGGGGCCAATCTCACCTTAGGGACAAGATGTTTCAAAGAACGGGTGCAATAATGGAGAAGGCCCTTGTCCTGAACCCTGCCCACTGGAATAATGTTGGTAAATCCACTTCAATATATCATTGCAGAAAACTCTGTTGAGATATGATACTAACCTGTTATTTTATCGATAGGTTGATTATGCCATTTACCAAGCAATCCTATAGGACTGGAGTGGAGAAGTTCAAAACAGTGCAACTACTCTCTTCCATTCCATTCAGGGTTTTTGCTAGCTCAAAAGGTTGGGGGTAAAATTATTTTCCTCCTTTTCCTACTTTTTTCCTGGAAGTTTCGATCTCATTGATTGACCCACAATCTTTTCCAAAATGATTATAGCATCATCCTTTCTAGTATCAATTGTCAATATCACTGCCAGGATTGGTAGAGAAAGCTTATGATCTTGGGAATGTTTTTCCAAGAATAATAAGGATTTAAGCCTTAGAATATTATGACATTGAATTGGCCAGTTATTCTGAAATGTTGGTTTTTTTAATATCCCAATTGTTACTGTATTTCTTTAACTTGTTCTTGTGTTTTTCTTATCTACAGCATTTGTAAATTATTTCTTGTTTTCTGATTTCTGCAACAATTACCAGCCTATAATTTTTTTCTGTCCAACATAAAATACATCCCATTAATTTCACTAGTCTTGGGACATACCAGAAATTCAGATAATGAGTGCTATAATAGCTCTAATTCTGACACATATATGTGTTGAAAACTGTAAGATTTGAAAACCGGCCTACAAATAAATTTGTTTGGCATAATGGATGTTTATCAATTGGACATGAAGCACCAATACTCCCTACTGCATTTGCATGTTGATAAAGGGTATAGTGCAAATGTAGAGAGCGATAATCTGAAATAAAAACAAATTAAACTATTTTGCAGTGCCTTTAATAATGGCTATAAGGCAGGAGAGACACTTATCCTGGAGGAAGTATTATAATTATAGTGCAAAAAGCAAATCCTTGTGGAAAATGAAATTATGAATTGATCCTTACAACCTAGTGCTCTGTAAATTTCTATCATTTTTTTTTCTGCTGATGGTTTGAGGCCATCACTCTCCATGGATAAGGCCCGAGCTGTTTGGTATACAACAGCATATACATTAGCAAAACAGATTTGATGTGTGATGATGTTTCCCTCTGCTAACCTGCAGTGACCAGAAGCCCATTATTTCCACAGGACACAATGAATACCAGAAACATTAACTTCTGCATTATTGGAAAGAAGCAAAATGCATTATCATGTGACCTCTAAGAAGATAAATGTGTGTTATTGGCATGCTGTGTGAGATGGAGAGAAAGTTATTTTATAAAATGGTTTATGTGTATGACAACTCTTGGTAGTTGTTTAGTTTGACCTGCAAGGAGAATGAGGAGTTCACAGATACTGTATTTAGAGAAGTGACTACAACAGCAATGGATTGATCTGGCAGATTGGCATGAAAAGAATTGATTGGTGGAGGAGGGGGTTGAAAAGACGAGACAAAAGAAGGCCTAATCCTGCAAAGCTGGGAGCTGAGAATGCAGAAAGCCATTGAGCAGACTCTCATTCCAGCAGGAGCAGACAATGGTGAATGTGTTTTATTTATTTATTTATTCCATTGGTGTCCCACATTTTCATTAAAAGGTACTTAATGCAACTAAGAGTAATAAATACTAAATGAAACCAAATCAAAACAGTGATGATGAGACGAGGAAAGAGGAAGAAGAATCAGGCACTGGGCATTAGCAAAGCTAAAAATTGATAACAGGTTCATCAGATAGGTTCAGTTTTGGTGTAAATTCACAATTGCTTCTAGTCAGAGAATCTTAAAAACCATTTGAAACCAGATTAAATTGCAATCTGACTCAATATAGAATTCCTATTTGAGAAAAGTGGATCCCTGTGGAAAATAGGCAATAGCCCTGTCCCACTCCAGTTGCCCAGGGCCTGTATTCTGAGACCTGGGAGCTTTGATTCTGGTGCTAAGATTAGCCAATATCTATATGATCATTATCTATTAATAGCTTTCCCTCCATTAATTTGGGTAGTTGTTTTTGAAAACTATAAAATTGCATGGTTGCAAGGATCGTAGTTAAGAATATGCTTTCTAATGCAATATTTGCCTTTACTGTGATACTGTAGTCTAGTTGTCTGGACTCTGCTTATCCACCACTTTGCTTCAACCATAGTTGACAGTATTCTGAGGAAACCCTATGAACAAGGGAAAACCCATAATGGAGCACTCAGATTGTATAATCCAGGCAAGCAAGAGATAGGGGCTGCATAACTTGATCCTGATTATCTGTAGGTGTCTCAAAGTCCCTTCCACATGTTTGTCCCTTCCACTCTATTTGGTGTCAGTGGACAGTCATCCAATGGCAAAGAGCTGCTTTTTAAAAATGAGCTGGGGTCAAGATTTCCTACCAATTTGCCTAGCCTTTTGCTAGTAGTTGCTTTGATTCGAGCTTTGATTCTTTATAGCAGAATTTATTTGATTGATGTTTTCCCTGTAAAAGCTGATGAATTTGATTGGGTGCTGTCTAGAATGTCCAATGTCACCTGCAGATTTGATCTATGCCAGTCTTGCTTCCTTTGGGAAACTGAAGGGTTAAAGTGTGTGTGCTCACCTGAATCCAAGAAACTATCAATATCTCATTACGGAAGGCTGTGATGACTGTAACCTTGAAGAAAATGCCCTTCTAAAATGGCTTCACTGTATCCAGTACAGGTAGTCCTTGACTTACCTTTAGTGACCATTCAAAGTTACAATAGCACTGAAACAAATGACTTATGACCTTTTTTCACATTTACAACCGTTGCAGCATTCCCATTGTCATGTGATCAGAATTCATACACTTGGCAATTGACTCATATTTATCACAGTTGCAGTAACCTGGAGTCACTTTTTGTGACCTTCTGACAAGCAAAGTCAATAGGAAAGCCAGATCCACTTAACAACCATGTTATTAACTTAACAACTGCAGTGATTCACTTAGTAACTGTGGCAAGAAAGGTTGTAAAATGGGCCAAAACTCACTTAACAGCTGTCTCACTTAGCAACATAATTTTTAGGCTCAATTGTGATTGTAATTCGAGGACTTCCAGTAGTTGTAGATAGCTACTATTCAGTCTCCAACCTTTCATTTTTAGAAATAGTTATTGAGACAGTGAGCTACAAAATACCTTGCCAGATAGGTGCAATTCTGCTAAACCACCCTCCATCCTCTGTCAATGCCAGAGGGCTGCCTCTTGGTGGGGGAGGATTGTTTATGAAAGAACAGGTCCATGACCTGGCATCCTTCTGGACTAATAGTACTTGCTAGAGGACCAGTGGTGGGATTCAGCCAGTTCGCACCAAATTGGCAGAACCAGTAGCTAATTTTTTGTTGCCCAGGCCCAGAATGGATTTCTGAAAGCGGCATCCACACAGAGAACCAGTTGTTCACATATTTGAATCCCACCATTGTAGAATCCCACCCTGCCAACAAAAGTGCATATAGTCCAGGCCATGGTTTTCCCAGTTGCAATGTATGGCTGTGAAAGTTGGACCATAAGAAAGGCTGAGCACCAAAGAATTGAGGCCTTTGAACTATGGTGCTGGAGAAGACTCCTGCAAGTCCCTTGGACTGCAAGGCATTCAAACCGGTCAGTCCTAGAAGAGATCAACCCCGACTGCTCTTTGGAAGGCCAGATCCTGAAGTTGAAACTCAAGTACTTTGGCCACCTAATGAGAAGGAAGGATTCACTGGAGAAGAGCCTAATGCTGGGAAAGATTGAGGGCAATAGAAGAAGGGGACGACAGAGAATGAGATGGCTGGATGGAGTCACTGAAGCAGTAGGTGTGAAATTAAATGGACTCCAGAAGATGGTAGAGGACAGGAAGACCTGGAGGAATGTTGTCCATGGGGTCGCGATGGGTCGGACACGACTTCGCAATTAACAACAACAACAACAACATTGTAGAGAACCAAATAGAGGCTATGATCAAGGGATCTTTACCCAAGTCTGGCTGCTACTATATCTGATACTTAAGAACCCAGGAACTATAACTCATGCCCTCATTGTCATTCAATTAAACTAGTACATTATGATCCATTGGTGGCTGCCAGTCAGAAGCTTTAATTGATCCAGAATGTCTATTAGACACCCCATCATTGGGAATATATTCCATTTGTACTTCTATCCTTGCCTGGGATTCTGCTAGGTTTTCAGATAAAATATGAAGTGCTATTTTATCTACAGGACCACTTAAATTCTACTGGAATTGTCCCAACTGATAAGGTCATCTCAGAAGAAACAGTGAATAGTTCCCCACTCCCAGGAAATAAAAGGGACCAAAATTAAATGATGCTGTTTTTCAGTAGTAGTGCCTGCCATTTGAATTAGTTCTCCAGTAAAATTAGAACCCCACCCTGATTTCATTTAGGAAAACATTAAAACTGAGCTCTTTCACAAAATGTTTACCTTAGATCTTAGAAGTAATCATTAGCATATGTCTATAGTTTAACAGTGGGACATGTTTTTGACCATTGTGTCTGAAAGTCTTTGTAAAGACCTTTGTAAAACTTAGTATTTTTAAAAAATATTTACTCTGTTTATTTTGCAGTAAACTATGACAATAGTTTCAAGCATAACATTTCAAGTTCAAAACCTTGCAAATGTATTACACAGTCTAATGTTTTGTATCTATAGATGGGATATAGGCGTTCTCCTGGCATTGCCCATGTTTAAGTAGTTACAATCTCCATTTATAATAAATAAAATGCAATTTGCTTGCAGGAATTGCAAACACATTTTTATGGACTGTTATCTGCCTCCTCAGATATCCCATGGAAAATTAAGAAATAAAAAAAAACAGGCATGAATTCTTTATTTAAGCTTCATTTTTAGAACTGTCTATCTTCCCTACCTCTTTTACTTTCGTTAATTTGACTTTTCTGGGCTGCATAAAAATACAGAAACAGAACTGCTTATTCTGGGCCACTGATCCACAGCTTTTAAAATAAATGTTAGGCTGAAAAAAATGAAATGAAATGAGAAAAAATGGACAGAGCAATTTTTAGTGAGCGGGTGCAGAAACCTGCTTTAAGTTAGGGTAGGTTTCATTACCCCTGAATTGTATCTGAAGAGGGATGAGAGGGATGAAAGGAGAGGAGAGAGAAAAGAGTAAAGGAGGGGAGAAGGAAGTAGGAAGGTTGGAGGAGAGAGTGGTGAAGGAAAGAGAAGAGGAGAGGAAGAAGAGGGAAGTAGGGAAGAAAGAGAAGAAAGGGAGAAAGAAGGTAGAGAAGAAGGAGTGTGGATGCAGTGAAAGGGGAAATGGGCGAGCAACACCAAAAGTCATGTGTATGTATTTATTTCATTAAAAGTATCTTATATATAAGAATGTAAAAAGAATGTATATTAATATCTGATAAATATCACAGTATATGTATGAGGGATAGTTTGGAAAAATAAAAAATTAGATTAAAAAAAAGTTAGGGTAGGTTTAAGAATGTTATTAAGAGGGGAAGAAGGCATTTCAAAAAGTAAAATCTAGCACTTGTTTTCAAATGATTTCAACTGGTGGGCTCATTGTAGAGGACCTGTTGGTCATTGGCTTGCCAGATGCCCCTTTGTCAGGGAAAAAAAGAGAAAAGGAAACTCAGGGACTGGGTGTAGAGGCAAATAGCCAGGAAGTCTTTAACTGTTCAGGAATTCCATATTAGAGATGTGATTTTTAACAAAAGTCATTTTAATCACGTGTTTGACTTATACAATATCTGGTGTGTTGGTTCGATCTCTGAGCTTGGCGATTTGGCGGCAAACGTTTCATCGCCATTCGGGGGGGGACATCTTCAGTGCGCTTTGAATTGTGCTCATCTGTCAGAGCACTGGCCTCTAAATACCTTTTTGTGTGATACCACACAAAAAGTTATACATATCTGGGACACGCTTGCCAGAATAGTGGTGCCTGAAAGAAAATCAGCTGTGAGGTGATGCAGAAAGGACAAATATTTGGAACTAGAGCCTGCCTGATGGAGTATGGTGAAGGACTTTTCAAGGACTTTGCCTGCTGGCTCTGCACAGGATCATCATAAGAAAGTCATGAGAAAGAAAAGGAGGGTCTGCTGAATCAAAGAACGTACTTGATAATCTCTAGCCATTCTCATCATTGACCAGCCTCTTATAAGAACACAAACTTACAGGGCTAAAGCAAAATTGGAGAACCATAGCTGATAGACCTACCTAGAAGCTCTAGTTCTGGAGATGTTATCTCTGAAATTTGATAATGAACTGTCAAATAGTGGAGGTATCACTTTCTGTCTTGTTTAAAAAAAAAGAAAGGATAAGATTTCATATGGGCTGAATATTAAAAATGTAATATCCAAACTATCTATTTTTTTCTGCAATTCTATAACTAAATTCAGGTTCTGTACACACATATGACAATGTTATGTCACAGCTCTACAACCTTTGCTGATTTTTTTTTTGCTAGTGCAATCCTTAGCCATTAAATAGATGCTATCTTTGTGTCTATCGTACGAGAAACTATAGCATCTGCATGGCAACTGTAGGAACTGTAAATTGTTTCTAAATTAAGTAAGTAATCCAAAAGGAAAGTCAGTTTGGAGTTTTAAGGCAGTAGGCTTGCATTCATTCACTCAGTCTATTTCAAATTTGTGATAAAGGAGATAAATTAAGGACTGTGTTTTAGTCTAATTAACTTTTCCAAATCAGGTGTGTTGGGATGGCAACGCCCAGAATTCCAAAATGCTATAGCATTTGTTCATGTTTTCTGGGAACTCTAGGGCTTGTAAATATTCAGTTTGGAGCTTGTATTTGAAGGCAATTCAATCAAATCTCTGAATCAATTTCCCAGTTGGATTTCCAAATGGAACTGAATTGTCAAAGTGGGCTCCTTTGAACTCATTGGGACATTTGTGCACGGACAGAAATACTGTGATTCCAAATCAAATAGATTTTCTAAAGTAAGCAGATGCACATTGGAGAGTCAGTTTGATAGCTGCACTTGGGAGAACAAAATTCAGACTTGATTGGGAAAGGCTCGATCACTAAAACACAAAAAGAGATGTAGCTATGTAACATCACTATAATGTATAAATAAGGAAAGAAAATAAAGGGACTGGAAATTCTTAAGAATAGTTGGTACTCATCTCCATTTTAAGTAGCAATTTGATCATCCTAAATATATTCATGAAGGTTAAATCTTTTCACGTACCTATTTCAAGCTTTAGGCATTTGTCTTACCTTGAAAACTACAATGAAGTGGCTTTAAAACATACAAAGCTTTCTGATCTTGACAAATACGTCTTGGATAGAGCATAATGGAACAGAAGGACATAGTTATATTTTTAATTTTTAAAAAAATAAATTTATATGATGCCCATCTCATTGTCGAAGTGACAAAATGATAAAATGACAAACATAAAAAGAGTTAACAATTAATGAGATTTAAATAGGGAAAAATTAATGTGTCCTCTTGATTAGTTTTTAAATTTTCAGATGGTCATTTAAACAACTGATACTTATTATGGTGATATTCTGATAAAAATTTACAGAAAAAATAATATTCTGATAAAAATTTACAGAAAAAATAATATTTTGTGATTAATTGTATATAACTGGAGAAAAGAAGGAAAGAAAGTACCTTCATAAAGTTTTTAATACAGGAATAGCATATGTAAAGAAACAAAGTAAAATAATAAAGCATTCCATTTACCTCTCCCATATAGAGAGAGTACTAACTGATATGGAACAAATGAAACAAAACTGTATTGTGTATACGTATAACTGTTCATGCACATGGACTTACCATGATGGGTTTCACCAAGCTTTCCTCTTGGGCTAGAATCTTATTCTTCTTGCTAAATGGTATTTAAGAGCATAAAATACTTTTTATGAAAATGCTTTTCAAGGCTAAATTACATTGAAAGCCTTTTCTATAGCCCACATTGCTATTTAGGAGAGCATGTTATTTCTTTTTAATTTGCTCATTCATTCCTGAATAACTTTTCATAGGACTCTAGACACTGCAGCGTGACAGCTAAACCAAGGAGCATCGGATGCAATGGAATTGCTCTACAAGCAACCTTGCCAAAGGCCCTTTTTCGCTGCACAAAGCTGGCTCCATCTTTGTATATTGAGAGAGCTAAATCAATGTTAAATGCTTGGCTCTTTTTACAGGACAATGACCAGGACCTAAGCTGTGTCCTTCCTTGTTTGATTGACACTTGAAACGTTGAGTCGGAATCAGCCAGAGGCACTGCTACAAGCTTGATGCCTCTGCTGGGGATAACAACTGGTGACATCTGCAGAAAGGCCGACAAAAGGCAGTTGAAAGCCGTGTTTGTTGCCTTCCCCTCTCAGATCTCAGCTCTTTCATGGAGATCCTTCCTTGCTTTAATATTATGATTCAGCACCTGGCTCTTTTGAACCTTGCTTTAAACTTCAAAAGATGAGGTGGTATTAACAAACATGAAACAAAAAAGTGGCAGTAGTTTGATTTACTGTTGTTGTCTTATCAAGGGGGGGGGTTTGTCACCAGCTGCCACTTTCTGTCATCTTTGGAATTATCATTTCTCTAAAATCTAAAAGACTCCATTTAATAACAGCTTTGAATACAAGCGAGATCAGTAATGTATATGGTTCTAGGATGGCGAGACCATCAAGTGAATAGAAAGAGGTTGCCAAAAATAAAAAAGCATAAAACCAAACAAAACCTAAGCAGATTTTTTTCCCAAGAAGCTTGTAGTACTTTATGTGCATTGACCTTGATTTCAGCATTAAGCAAATCAAACCCAGTTGTATTTTCTTTGTGTGTGCACACATGAGTTCTATTTTGCATTTTCCTTGAGACCTTTCTTTTTTATTCTGTTGAGGACTAAACTGTTCCAAGGCAAAAGGGAGGGAGAAAAAGCTTTCAGACAGAAGTTAGCATAAATTATCAAGAAGTGAAGACTTGTATTCTCAGTGAAATGTAGGTCAAATATTCCAAATGGAAACTAGTTTCCTTGGAAAAGGGAACATGCAAGCTAGCTGAAACCAAAATAGACCATTCCTTTGGTACAGGATGCAATGGATCAACAGAAAGGGCTGGTTTCCTAGATATGAATGAAACTGAGATTTCTACCTATAGACAGGTGCTTAATCACTGAACTAGACTCAAAACAGGCACATTCTTATTGGAGCTATGTGCATATCTGAATCACAATCCATACCCTTGCAGAGGAATTTCAGAAATAATGAGGGGCAATCAAGCAACTTCATAAGAAGGGCGAGACATCTTCAATCAGAAAGGTACCTTAACTTTTTGAAACCTTGTAAAAACATGTCAAAGGTATGTACCAGAGATAGTCTTTTCTAAGTTGCCCTGTTGTCAGCCATTTAAGCCTTCTGGAATTGCCCAGTGGGGTTTCCAAAGAATGAGATGACTTCCCCTGGGAGGTATGCTTGGTTTCATATCTTCCAGTATTTATGAAATTAGGAAAAAAAAACTCTTTTGCCAACTAACAAATGATTGGTTTTAATTTTGATTTTAATGTATTGCTTTTATTCTTATGTTTTATATTTTGTATTTTATCTTACTAAGTGTTTAGATGAGATACGCTGTATATTTAATATATATTTATTCTGGGTTGTCGCATTATCAACCAGATGTTTAGCCTGGATTTGGCATTTTTATCCACTTATCAAGTTCATGTAGTTCATCTTCACATGTCCTGGCCAACTGTTGATTTTCCTTGCCCTTTTCTCCACCATTTCTGCTATTATTACAGGTTGTTTAGGTTTTTCCTCCTTTTCCTCCTCCTTTATCCAAGCTGCATTCTTGTACTTCTTTGGGCTGCCCATAGCTGCCTTCAGAACTTCATGGTTTCTTCTTTGTCAGGTGTTGACTAGTTCATTGCAGTCTCTCTTTTGATGGATTGTAGAAACTTCTCTTATATTGACTGAAACTGGAGATTTTGCCTATAGTATGCAATTCTAGTTGTGTATCTGTTGATCTTCTTGGCTACAATTATTTGTTTGCTTCTTTATTATTTTAGTGGTTCCTTAATCTTTCCTGTTTCTAGGTGAGATTTCTTGATAGGTACTTATTATCTTTGATATTATCTTTGCTTTCTTTTATTACTGTTGTTGCAAAGTCAGGCAAATACTTAAACTGGATTTGGCATTTCTTTATTTTTAATCTATTTTTATTTTATTCAAAAAAAGTTAAAATACAAATACCAAAAGTTTTTTAAAGAAAAAGAATAAAAGAAAACAAACAAACAAGGCATTAAAAAAGAAAAAAAATCCATTGAAAAACCAACACATATACACATATTGTCCCCCCTAGTTGAATACTGGTTAATATATTACAACAATATTAGTTTTCCCCCTTGTGAAACAGGCCCAAAGAATTTTAAACTATTAAAGTACTAATGCTATTTACAAGTTGTTAACCTGTCATCTATATACTATATTAATAACAAAATAGTTAACAGGAAGAACGATAATAATAAAAAAGCTAAGATTAAAATTCCAAAATCCTTGTTAACAAACTGTTATTTTAATCAACTATAGAAAATTTATCATGGCTTCTTAACTATCCCAAATCATCCCAAGAATTACTGTATTTCCCCCAAAATAGATCCAACAAGAAAATAAGCCCTAGCATGATTTTTAGTATGTGCCTAATAAACTGTACCCCCCAAATAAGCCCCAGTTAAGAGCCAGGGTGTGTGTGGAGCTGCCCCACGAACCCCATTCCCACATACCCCAGGGGCCCCACAGCCAGGCCACTGCCTATTTGGCGACTTCCTCCTGCCCGCCTACCTTTTGCCTTTCACTTCTCTCCAGAGAACCAGCTTTGGCAGCAAAATCAGCAGATCTTTGGCAAGAGAGAAAAATTACCTTACTATTCAGAAGCCATATTCGAAAGGAGTTCTGGATTTGGCATTTCTAACTCTCTATCAAATCTTTCTCAAGGGCCGGGGTTAGGCAGTTTTTGTTATTATTACTATATACACAATATATAAAATTATACCTGCCAGTTCTTTAGCTAATGCTGACCTTCATACATATTAAGTTTTTCCATGAACCTAGTATGTTTTAATGTATCGGCATAGTAAACACTATGTGTGGATCCAAGAACTATAGCCTTTTGTAACTGACAGATTTTTTTGATAACCACTGGGAACTGGTTTATGCCATAATTTTCAATTTCAGTTTTCAGATATTGATACTTTGTGATGCTCCAATTATTTGTCCTTAATTCTATTATCGCCTAATTCTACCACATCAATTTTCACACTATAATTATGATTGTTATGAATGCCATCTATTGGGACACTAGAAAAGTCCCTTGCCTGTCACAGTGCCTGCCCTTTGGAATGAGATGCCTTCTGAGATCTGAACTGTGCTCACATTGCTGGTGTTTCAACATGCCCTGAAGACATGTTTTTTGCCCAAATCTTTAGTGAGGATGACCACTACTACTACCACCAAACACACACAGGTTTTAAATTATTAAATTATTAAAGTCTCAGTTCTTATCCTTTAAAAATAAAATTCCTGAGTCTGCTCTGGTTTTAAGAAAGTCTGAAATAAGGATGGAACATAATTGTATTTGAGTTACACTTCCATGCAAATCTACCAAATCCAGGGCTTTTTTTTCTCATAGAACGCCCAGAACGGAGTTCCGGCACTTTTTTTGGATGGAACCTTGTAGGGTAGGCAAGGCGGGTTGTATGACGTGTGTGAGTTCCAGGACCTATTTTTTTTTTTTACAAAAAAAGCACTGACCAAATCTATATTCTCCCCAAACATTGACTTAACTAAAAATATCCTCTGGTGTTTACACTTCTTCAATATTTTTTGAGGAAGTACTTTCAGCCACATTGACATTAAAAGGAATTACACAAAATGTAAACTTTAGGAAAAATGTGCATAAAAATATGTAAAAACGGACACAAAACTGATATAGAAATGAAGAAAAATAACTAAAATCAAGCATTAAATGTTCCAATCATAAGATAGGAGATTTTTTTTAAAAAAATAATTTGAACAGTTCAAGCATTACATGATTAGATAATGCTGATGTAAAAAGTTATCTATGGCTGTGAGCCTGCAACCAATAACAAACTTTCTTAACTGCCTTGAAATTCCTAGAATCTAAACAATTGTGGATGTTGACGGAATCTCTCTGAACCACTGGTAACTTTCAGCTTTCATTTCCTCATCTTCCCAAGTACCCTATAAGATTCCAGGCATCTACTCTTCTTAATGCAATAAATTCATTACTGACATCAGCAGTAACCTCAATCTACATCCAGTTTCATCAATATTTTCCCAATACATATTTCTGTAGTTTTCCTATATAAGGTGATTATTTTAGTCCATATTATTCTGCTCTAATTGTATGATTATTTAACAAGCAACAAGACAATGGAGTAATTTGATTTTTAATGAGTTAAAGTTCTGTGTGTATTATGCCCTTTGTGATTTTGGCAGGTGTTCTGTGTACTCACCTCAAGCTTTGGACTTTGAGATTGTGACACACTAGTTTGTACTTGGATATTGCACAACGGGTATCTCTGTGATGACTAGAGAGGGCAATTTCCTCTTAAATATTCTATTCCCAAGGCTAAATTTCTGACTGTTTAGTTTGGAAGGAAAAAAAATATCATCAAAGAATTGCATTATTCAGGCCTAGAAATGAGAAGTGAGCAGAAGCCTGAAATCAGTTAAAACAAGATATAATATATTTCCAATAAACCAATGAGGTCATTCATATTTTCATAGCATTAAGCTTAAATGTCATTATACAAATAGATTTCTACTTAGAAAAGTGTTACCCTGAAACAAGAAAGGTGATCATATGGTCATCCAAGTCTTGCGGAACTACAGTTCCCAGAAGCTGCAGCAAGCATAGCAATAATGAGTTCAATTATTTGGGTGCTCTGGAAGAAGATTCTACATAGAGTATGAGAAGAGTTATGTATCAAAAAGGATTTTTTTTCAATTGCACATTCCTAATTTTAAATGTTACTGAATTGCAAAGCCAAATATGATATATTCAAGCAGACCTCTCCATTCATATTAATTGCTGGATAGATCCACAAGGCATTAGATATCCAAGTATCCTTTCTCATATAACAATTCCTTGTGATTTTCCATCAGTTTTTTTTTTAATTTCACATTTTTCCTTAAAAATGAAATGTTTCACCATTACATATAATGGAGAATTCATCAAACAAACTTCCTGAATTGAATGACAAAGTCAGATTAAATCTGATAATTAAATGGATTATCAGTTGATAATCTAATCAGTTGAACATTTTGTATATTCTTGGGCATGAGTAAAAATGAGATTTTCTCTATTGATTCAAAATCTGATTCTGCACTGCTGCCTTAATTACTTTTCTCCCTTGTGGCTCCTCTTTGTTTCAGAATAACAGAATTGGAAGAGGTCTTTAGTCCAAACCCCCCTGCTCAAGAAGGAGATATAATTTCAGACAAATGGCTGTCCATTATCTTCTTAAAAAGCTCCAGTGATGGAGCACCCACAACTTCTGTTTGATTGATCAAATGTTCTAACTGTCAGGTGATTTCTCTTTATTTCTAGATTGGTTCTCTCCTTGATTAGTTTCCATCCATTGCTTTTTGTCCTGCTTTCAGGTACTTTGGAGAGTAAGTTGACCCCATTTTCTTTGTGGCAGCCCCTAATATATTGGAACACTGCTGTCATGTCACCTCTCATTCTTCTTTTCATTAGACTAGACATACCCAATTCCAGTAATCACTTTCCATATGTTTTAGCCTCCAGCCCCCTAATCATTTTTGTAGTTCTTCTCTGAACTCTTTCTAAAGACTTTTTTATATCATGGTGTCTAAAACTGGATGCAATATTCCAAATATGTTCTTACTAAGGCATTATAAAATGGTACTAGCACTTCAGGTGACATTGATTCTATCTCACTGTTCATGCACTCTCTCTTAAGTCAGTGTCTGAAATTCCAGCCCATGTTGTAGCGGGTTGGTAGGGAGGCTTGACTGGGGCTCAGCCTGGAGTAGGGCCACTGCAAAAAAATGATTGGCTGTTCCTCTACTTCTTTCCCTTCCCATCATGGAGGAAGGTAAGCCTTCTTGGCTGGCTGCTGTGAGGACTGGCCTACCAGTTTCTGTTGATCCCCTTTAAGGAGTGTTCTCATCTCCAGGTATGGATGCCTTTACTTAATTTTTGTTAATGTTTACACAGTGAAGGCCTTCATTCCTCTCCTCCTGCTTTATCTCCTTTGGCCCTAAAAAAAGACTTTTCTTTTTCTCCTTCTTGTGGTGCTGTTGTTCTGCTACAATAATCAAAGGAGTAGGAAACAGGAAATTTTGATCCTACATTCCTTTAAAGAGCCATAGAAACTCTGTAACAAGGAATAACTAGTAGTTCAGCTTCATGGGGGAAAACAGCAGTATTCCTGCACTGCAGTCTAAAAATGTTTAAAAGAAGAATAAAGGGAATCTTTGCATTCTATGGGCAGGGTGAGACAGAAGGGTGGTTTGTTTACTGATAGAAAGGGTGATCACTGAGAGATATCAGGACTGAATGGAGCATGGGCTCTTAGTGTTGAGGATAGTATGTTGGTTTATTGGGCCATCAATGAATCAAGTGCAATTTGAAGCTGAGCCAGCTACTAGAATGCTATGAACTGATAGAGACCTTCCCATTTGAAGAGCTTAGGACAGCTTAAGTCAGAAAGCAGCAGTTTTGAATCAAAGTTGGAAAAGATCAGTGGAAGGTGCATTTGCAATGGTCTGGAAGTAAGAAGACAACACTATCTAGTCCTGCATTCTGGATGTGGTAAGTAACCTCTACTGGCAATGGGCCAAGCAGAAGCTACAAATCTGCCCTTAATCAAATCCACCCAATTCACTGATTAAATTTAGATGCCCAAATTGAAACTGATTGATTTTTTGAAACAATTTAAATTGTCAAATCAAGTAGGGCTGATGTTCTGCATTGTTTGTGATTCCAGTCAAAGAATCGCTGATTTGTACACTGTATCCATGTGTGAATTGCTGTTTTTGTTTACTTGGAGTCAGTGTACACATTCAGTTACTAGGGCATGATAAATGCTTCTGTCACATTAACCTATTTTTTTTCTGTAAATCCATTATAGATTCCCCTATCCCACAATTGTACTAAGACATGATAGGAATCTTGTGAAAATAGCTTCATGCAAATATTCAGCCATTAAATAGCAGCAATACATCATGTGCCTAATTGTAAATGTTCATATCTCAAACTGGGCCCTTGGTACTAAATGCATGATAATGAACTCAGGTTTAGACCATAATGTAATGAATACCCTTGGGACAAAACTTTCATTCATTGCCATGTTTGCCTTGGGCTACATTACCATGAAGCATCCTGTTTGTTACCAAGTATTAATTAATGTGTGATATAAAACTGAGGATTTAAAAGAAATGTCCATAGAGAACCTCAATATATTGTCTACTGATGATCTGTGGCTTACTGAGGCTTTGTGAGTGAATCACAAGGATGTTAAAGGCTGGATTTGGGGCAGATGAAATCAGATTCAAGTATAACAAACATCCTGAAGCATGCGGCAAATTATCTAGATCATGAAAGGTACTGGCAGATGGATCTCTCTAATCTCTATCTCTCTCTGTGTCTCTTTCTCTCTCACACAGAGGCATACACATTTTTGCTTTCATCCCTTCTCTTCACTAAAAAGTTTGGAGGTACTGTATCACCAAGGAATAAAACAGATGGAAGAAAAATGAATGTAAAAAATACTTTTGTGGCATAGACAGCCATATTGCCCATGTCGCCAGGGCAAAAAGTCTGGAAATCTTGTTGTAGCTGATGAGTTGGGTTTCATTTCTCAGAAGGAGGTCAATCAAGGATCTAGCTAGGATCCAGCTGCTTTGAGGCAAGCTTACCAGCAGGAGGCTAACTCGGGCTAGATCCAACTTTTTTGAAGCTGGTTACAGAAAAAAGATAAAAGATGGCATAATTGGGCAAAGAAGCTGTAGTACTGGTTCTAAGTTTGAGAGATAGGTGTTCTCATTATACCTTCTTTTTTTCCCCCAAAGTAATGCACAAGGGTATTCAGGTAATATTTCCCTGACTACTCATGGGGAAGAGAGAAGATGATGGAGTACAAATGAAGGGACTCTTCTCAGCCTATTATACAAAATAACTATTAAGCCCACAGACCACTGCTTTGCATTTCTAGCATGCAGGCTTTTAATATTTAATATTTGCAGATCCATTGCTTGATTATCTTTTCCAGAATCTTCCCAGGGGTTGATGTCAAGCTGATAGGTCTGTAGTTTCCTGGGTCTGTTTTTTTTCCCTTTTTTGAAGATGGGAACCACATCAGCCCTTTTCCAGTCATCTGGTAGTTCCCCAGTGCTCCAGGATCTTTGAAAGATAAGGTTCAGTGGTTATGAGATCATGTCTGCCAATTCCTTCAGAACCTTGGGGTGTAATCCAACTGGTCCTGGTGATTTGAACTTGTCTAGGATGGATAGGTTTTCTCTTACTATTTTTTTTTTGCTTATTTTGACTTGCATTCCTAATCTGAATTTTACATTTTTTTTGATAGGTTGGACTGTTTTTTTCTTTTGTGTAAAAACAAATGCAAAAAATTGAGTTCAGTTCTGCTTTCTCCCTGCTGCTCATCATCTTCTTGCCATTTTCTCCCATTAATGGACCAATCATTTCCTTGACTTTTTTCTTGTTTTTACATAGTGAAAGAAGCTCTTTTTTTGTTATTATTTTTGACTTTTGTTGTAAGCCTTAGTTCATTTTGAGCCTTAACTTTCCTGAGTTCATCTTTGCAGGTTTGGGCTATTTGCTGATATTCTGCCTTAGTTATCTGCCCCTCTTTTCACTTTTTATACTGGACTGTTTTTTCTTTCAGTTACCAAATAATATTCAAAACATCTTTGCAGAAACACACATCTACTATTGCATCCTCTCTGAACATCATACTGGCAGTGCATTTTAGCCAGCACTCTGAAAAAAAGTGCATGAAACCCATCTGGAAGAAATGGCAGGATGGATCCCAGCCTTGAAAAAGAAATTGGTCATCATAATTTTTTATGCAGTTTGACAGACACATTATATCAGCTGTGGTTCAATTGATTCTGTTTCCTATGGATTTTTCCTCCTCCAGCTGCCTTATTAATTGCTGCAACTCAACTGACAAAATCAATGGCTCAGAGGCCGGGCTATTCAGTTCACAGCATTACCATCTCTACCCTTCTTTATTGTGTTCCTTTTGGTGGCATTAACAAAAATAATTGACAAGTTAATCAACACACTAATAGATATGAACTTTAAAACATCCACGCAGCTCTTCTATGTGCCAAGGGCATATTTTAATACCTCCTTTACTTACTATGGTTTAAAGTCATCTCTGGTCATGTTATGATTGTTCTGTCTCTTAATGTCCGTTCAAGTCAATGGAAAAGCTCTTATTGATGTCATGGGTGTTGCATCTGTCTTTTGTTAGATGAAGCCTCAGCTGTTGAATCAAACATAATGATGCATTTTTGCATATCAGACATCATTAATCCTTTAACTAGGTAAGGCTTTCGGCCCTCTAAAATGCCACAGTTCACTCGGATACCTCCTGCATTATGTCTGTTTCATTTTGTGACACTACAAATATTTCACACGCAACATCTCCAAAATTTCATTCAGACCTGATTAGCTGACAATTACAAGACCACTGATAGATGTAAAAATACCAGGGAACTTTCTCTGCAAAACAAGGTATGGAAGTGACAAATAGCACAAAGCTCGGGAGAATTCCTAGTTCCTCTTGCTCAACTGACATATAGCAAATGTCAGGAACCTTCTATTCCAAAACAAAGCCCTGCCTAGATTCCTTTCACTAGAGTAGAAATGAATCACAGCAAATGATTATGATTGCTCTCTTGGAATCAAAGTGCTTGTTGTACCGCCTAGGATGTTGACTTCATTGAAAATAAAGTTCCAAATTACCAAAAAAAAAAAAAAAAAAAAAAGGAAAAGAAAGGAAAAGGAAATCCTTTATGGATAGTCCTTTTGACATATAAGAGATTAGCTTAGCCATAACAATACTCTTGTTGGATCAGTTCCAAAGCTCACGTGGTCTAGCATTTTGTCTTTGAACAGTTATTATTCAGGTGCTAATGGAAGCTTACTGGCAAATCAAAGAAGCTGTCCCTGGGTTTGTATAAAAACATGACTTTCATTTATGCCCTTGAATGTGGAGAAATGGTCATGACAAGATCCATACATAGACCACAGGCCTTTGTAACCAAAAGAGGCCATGTCAAGATACATGTAAAGACATCCACATAATAGGCACAGAGGCAAAACTATAATTCAGAAACATATTTTCTCCTGTTATGGATACAGCCTTCCTGACTAATATTGCCAACCTTTCTTTTCACGAACTTCTCTAATTCAGTCTCTTTTTAAAGTTCTCTTCACTACATTTTATGGAGGTGAATTCTACAAGTTAATTATACTCTGCATGAAGAAGCATTTCTAAAAAAAAGAAAGGATTTGCAGCTTGATGTGTTTTGCACAAGATTTAGTTCAAAGATTCAATCTCAGGCATCTCCAAGAAAGGCTGATAATTTGTCCTTGAAATTCCAAAAAGCTCTGCCATTCTCTGTGGACAATACTGCACTAGAGAGAGACCATTGATTTGACTACTATAAGGAACCTTCTGTGTTTCTGTTGTTCTGTCCTGAATGTCTCAATATCCAGTTTCATTGGGTGACCCTCGGTTTTAAAATTATGAGGGCAAAGCTGTTTCTTTGCATTCTTTGATGCTTCTTTACCTTTATTTTCCACAGATCTGTCAGTCAGTGTCAAAATGAATCCATGAATCAAAACTCATATTCGAATACAATTATATAAACTTGCGGCAGAGGGGGGATTCAGGAGAGAGGGAACCCCAAAGGTGAAATTGTGTCAAATACAAGTTTAACTTCCTTTTAAATTGAGATGTCTGTCTAATCTTGCTACTTTCAGGTGAATGAATATAGGCACCACTGAAGCTTATCTGAGCCTGATGTTAAAGAAGCACATTTCAATGGACATATTCGTACCTGTCAGGATTTACTTAGAGTTTGTTCTCTATATTAATGTGACTGACACTGAATCTTTCAAATAAATGCTAATTTGATTTTATCAGATTTTTTTGCCAATTTTTTAAAATAGGAATCCTGTTTTTAAATCTAAATATATATGTACCTGATATGAAAAATTAATAAGATTTTACAAATGACCATCTTTTATAATAATACATGAAGGATGAGTATTTAAGAAAACTATTACTGGATTAGACCAACTTGTCCAGTTTGTAGTTCCAAGTTTCCAGCAATGTTCAACTAGATCACTGATGGCGAACCTTTTAGAGACTGAGTGTCCAAACTGCAACCCAAAACCCACTTATGCATCGTTGGGTGCCTGGTGGGTGTGGCCATTGGCTGTATGTGGCCAATTGGCTGGGTGTGGCCCATTGGATGGGCATGGCTGCAGTGGTAACGGAAGACTGGATGGGACTAAAAAGTTCAATCAATCAATTCCAACTTTGCAAGATCTTTTTTTTTCCTGCAAGAAGTTGAATTTGACTGATTGATTGAACCTTTTATTTTTTTGCACACAGCGGTGGAGGCCTAAAGCTAAAAGGTTTTATAAAACCCAGCTGAAGGCCTAGGACTGGGGCGACACCTGTGCCATAGGTTCGCTACCACTGAACTAGATTCTTCTGGAAATGATCTACAAATATGAATTCCTCCCTCCCTCCCTCCCTCCCTCCCTCCCTCCCTCCCTCCCTCCCTCCCTCCCTCGAAAATCCTCTAAATTTGATCTTCATCAATATGTGTGGGTGCTTTTTAATCTTGCATCTGGGCATAGGTAATTCATTCTCTAATCTGGTTTGTGTGACATGCTAATCCATGCCATGGTTAATTGCAGCATGAACTACAATGTAGTATGATTCATTTCAATGCAGCATGTTTCATTTCGGTAAAAGAGCTATTTGTTGTCTAGTCCCAAATGCAAGGTTATATTGGAGATTGGAGCATAGGTAAAATGAATGTCTACATTGCTCCTGGGTTTTTTACACTATTTTGCACACTCATGACTTGTATATTGATTCTGATCCTGATTGGATTGCCAAAACTTTTAAAATGCAAACTTGAGGAAGGGAAGGAGGACGCATACTGTCTGATAAAAGAGGTGACCAGCAAATCTTGACTAAATCCCTGTTAGCCAGGCTAGGAAGTTTGTGACTCTGCACTATAGGAACTTTACTATAGTCTTAGAAAGTTGTATGCACAAGGTCATCACATTAGGTCATTAGGTATGATTTACACATCTCAGCTTTTTATGTGAACCTATTAACTTGGGTTTAGAAATGTGTGGATCCAGAGAGATAATGAATAGACAGAATTTTGAAGATCTTTTCTCCCCCCCCCCATGACATTAATTTATGACTCTTCCATGCAGACAAGAAATAAGTCTGTTCAAAGATCTATAATCAGGCAAAAACAGACAGGCACATGTGCCAGACAAGAGGCAGGTTCCATTTTCACATGTATATAAACATTTTTTTTCAGATATTACTATAAATGTCTGAAGACATAGAGAATAGAATTGTTGCATGCAGAATGCAGCTACTGATTTCCCTTCCACACATAATCAGAAAATAAGTGAATAGTGCTTATATGTTTGCCAGTGCACCTGGCTGCAAATCTCTTTAGTATACTCAGTTTACCTGTCTTTTCCTGCTTCGCAGTTAATGTTAGGTGCCAGCTAAGTCTTATTTTCTTTCTTGTGCCTCTAATGGTTTCAGCTTTTGAGCAGTCCAACTCTGTTCAAAGACTTCTCAACCTTGACATTCTGTTTTCCTTTTGTAAATCCTTCCCTCCTGTAGAACACGGCTTAACTCCCCCTTACCCCCCAGCATGCTGCCACATCAGGCACAATTATCAGAATAATAATTAACAGGCTCTCATTAATTTGGGATCAAAGACTAGCCCCTAATGAAGCTGAGTGCGGCCAATGAGATCCCTTAAAGGGAGGTATATGCTTTCCTTACACCTGGTGGCACATCAGCTAATGCAACTGTGAGGCGTCGAACTGGCCGTAAAGGTCTGGATAACATTGAGTCAAGGACAGTTAATGGATGCTGGAGCACAAACAAGAGTGCTCCAAGCATGTCAGTCAAGACTAACCTGAGGCAAAAACATCAAAATGCAGGTTGGAGTTTTGACATTCCTGCAGGCTCTGTGTGCCTCGCCAGTGAATTTTTAAAGCCAATAGATTCCCCTTCTGCTTGTGAACATTTTCTATCTGATGAGTAGCGGTAAAATGTGGACCTGATTGAACTGTGTCTATAGTATTATTTAAAAGATGGCTTTGAATGTGTGGGCACATGTGCTTCTCCCTTCTCCTCCCCCCTCTTTCCAAAGGCCTTTGATAACAATAAAGAGAGTTTACACAGATTATCACAGGCTGTGTCTTTAGACTTCAAGGTTATGTGATTAGGAAATTAGAAAAGAGATGAGATTAGAAAAAACAGAGAACACGATTTGAAATTTATTTTTATTCTTCCTCTCGTCTCTTCCTGCCCCCCCCAACCCAAAGAAAAGCTTTTTACAAATTATCTGTGTACCGAATTTACACAGGATCTGATAGATAAATCTTCTAATATTTGAAAATGGATAAATGTGGTAATGTAAATAGGAGAAGAACCAGCTTTAGAGCTCAAGTTGGCAAAAGTTCAAGAAACATATTAAGTATTCTAATTCGCTTAAAGCTTACTTATAAAAACATGCATACAGTGATCTAATAAAATGTAATGATTCATACACAGAACAGTAATGAACAATAATAATTGCTCTAGAATAACACAACCCAGGCTATTATATAGTAACCCATTTTACTTCCACTTTTCAGATTAAATTATTGCCTCTTTCTCATTCTTGGCCCAGCAGACTGTAGTCTTTAGAGCAACTTGTACATTATATAACAATAAAATAATGTAAGCAGCAGCACTATGGAATCAACCATTTGAAAGAGCCCTTTGATAAATCTGGATAAGGTAATGAAGCTATTTGGAACATAAAGAGTTTTACTCAAGGTGTGTGTATATTTGTCTAATATCTGCCTATAACGGCCATGAGCAATATATGTAGTTGGTCTGTTCCTTCAATTCCCATTCAAAAACATGAAAGCTAATGAAATAAATGTGGTTCAGAAATAGGGTCAAAGGGGAATTTATAGTAATGAATGGAAAGATCCACCTCCTTTCACTCCTATTACGAACTGTACTCTTTAGGCCCAATTTATAATGAGCTCACTTCTTCCTTTTCCAAGAAGTTTATCTTTGGGTAACAGAAGGGAAATGCTAGTAGGAAAAAACTGGCTGGGAATGGAGAGGCCTTCCAGGCCAAACTTTTCCAGATGGGAATGCTCTCCTTATTGGAAGAGGTTCACAGCCTTTTCAGCAATTAAAACTAGTATAGCACTGGAGAGATTCATGCTCTGGTAACAGCTCATACAGACTATGACTACGTGCAACTCAGACAGCAACTTTCAGCAATGATTAAAATAGAAATAGATATGGAATACAATAATGAAGTTACATATTAGGACAGTCAGGGTTACAAATATTTGCAGATTTGAAATAAATTGCCCCCTTTTAAGCACAGTTCAAAATGTTTGGTCTTTAAACTTGGGGCAGATTGAGACCTGAGCATCGGAAAGACAGGCCTCTACTGGATGAACCTACCTAGGAATTAAAAGAATCATTGGATAGTCATCTCTCAGTTATCCTGCTCTTGCTTTGTACCTGGGAGATGGCTTTTCCAGATCTTTACTTCAGCTACTGAAAGTGCATATGAAGGATATTTGAAGCCACCATGACTAATTTTACTCCTATAATGGCAAGCACATACATGACCCTCAGTGTCTACATCTTTAATCACAATGTGAAAGTGCTGTACATACATACAAAGCAATGTGAGTATGGCATCCATCCATTTGCTAATTTATGGATTAGGATATCTTTTGGTGATTAGGAGATACATTTCTTGGTTTCAAGGAGTCAAAGGCTTCAATGGGAAGGGCTGTTATGCAAACTAGTAGGATTATATTATATATGAGAACATCAGTTGGATTCTCTTTGGTTTATGAATGTTAAAGGGTTAGCTTTTTATTTTAAGCTGTATTGCTTTTTGGGAAACGTGCACTGCAGCTTTCATATATTCCTTGCCTCTTAATGGAAGCAATACATGCAAATTCAGTAGAATAATGAAGGATTGGAAGGGAGTTTGATTTATGCATGAGGTTCTAGGACTGCAAATTGAATTAGCAGATTCAATTTGAATTAGCAGATTATTTGTTCTGGAAAGGTAGTCTAGTATGTCTCCCACATTCAACATGTGTGGTGGTTTGCTCATTGGTTCGAATACTGCTATTTTCTACAGTGGTTTTGAAATACTTTCCCCAGCAAAACTCAATTGGCATCTACCCTAATCATTTTTCATACTGGGTTGTTGTTGTTTTTTTAATTGTCTAGAAGTTTTCAATTTTTACCCATTTCAACTTTTAGTGCTGTTTTAATGTTTTGCTATTGTAATGCCCATTTTATAGTTTTGATAAGATTTTACATGAAATGCTTTCAAGTGGCTTTGAAATATTTGGACTGAAGAGTGAACTGAAAATCTCTGTACTTCTTCACATACACACTCAATGATTGCAGTGATATGCTATAATTGAAAATACATTGCTGTAATGCTTTTAACTGTATTTTAGTTCATTCCGCTTTTCTTTTTCTTTTAGTCAATATTGTGAGGTACCTTTTAAGCAGATTTGGAATATAATTGAAATGCCATCTGATTTGTAAACAGTTGTGTAAATGACGACTAAGGGTATTCTAAATCTTATTCTTCATGAAGACTGGGTTTTGTTGTTGTTCTTAGAGATGATAGTGTCTTCAATGAATTGTCATATTTGGTCTCACATGAATATGAATTACTTGAAAATTTGTGCTTGTGGTTATATGGGATTTTTTTTATCTGTGGTGTTTCTGTGCAAATATCATAATGCTGCAGGGATCAAAATCTCTGGGACCCAAGTGTCTACAAAGGGCATGAGAAAAAGATAAGAAATAAAATGATAGCAATGAGAAACATTTTACTTCCTGAGCCTTCCTAGTAGCTGCATGGAAGAGAAGTTGCCACATTAACCCAAACGGTTGTAAAATTAACAATTCTCAGCCAAAGACCCATTATAAGCCTTACCTTTTGCTCTGAACATCTTAATCTTGTGTCATGTTGCAATGGCTCCAAAGAGAAGAGGCCATATTAAGATGTCATAATGATGACAAAATGATGGCAATTCAAGCCTGTGCAGACCATGTGACAATGATGGCAAAACAGACTCAATGCAAACCTATCAGAGCACATTATCATGTCAAGAGAATGGGACCTATTAGGCCTTTTCTTATTTCATGAGGAGCAATATTAATAGCTGCTTGGGCAAAACAACAATATATCAAAACAAAAGTAAAATAATGCCTGTAAGTAGTAAATTATCATCAATCTGAGAACATGTTTTCTTTAAGAAGACGTTTGATAGGCTGTGAATTTATCCTAAGCACTCTGCACATACTATATATGCTCATAACGACAGATCTCTTTGTCATATGGCAGGGCTCAAACCTTCAGTGACCTATCTATCTTACCACACTCCTGACTGAGAGTCATGCAGCCTACTCAGTATTTCTCTGCAACATTTAGTGGGTTAAAGTGCAAGTCTGGATGACAAAGAACTAATGGAAGAGATGCACCTCAAACTCAGAAATTTTTTACCCATTGCTGATTATTCTAAAAGCACAGCTTATAGTCTTCTTGAAAGAAGAAACAGAACTGCCTCTGGCAGATACATGAAAGAGATGGTCCTTGGCCCCAGATTTAAATTCTCTTGCCTTTTCCTGCTATATCTTGCAAATGCAGATATCAGAGAGGCCTGCCTTTAATACAATATATTCAGGTAGAATCCTAGGTAATCACAATGGAGGAATTTGTCCACTTCAACCATATCCAAAGGTAGCCATAAAGTTCCATCAGAAATGGGAACCGTTTTCCTTGATTACAAAAAAAAATATGAAGAGGTCCTTGGAAATATTCTTAAAACAGAACATTCTGCGCAGTGGTGGGATTCAAATATGCGAACAACTGGTTCTCTGTGTGGATGCCCCTTCCAGAAGTCCATTCTGGGCAACACAAAATTAGCTACCGGTTCTGCCAAACTGGTACAAACTGGCTGAATCCCCCCCACTGATTCTGTGCCACAATCTCTATGCAGATTGGCTAAGGCATTGAGACTAACTAATACAGAACCACGCAGAACTGCTAATCAGACAGGCTTCTTAAGTAAAAGCCAAGGGCCCCACTAAATAAAACAAGTAGCATTTAAAGGTAAGTAAAATGTCTTTTGCTATCCATGTCTGGCCTGCAGGAGGTCAATTGGAATTAGAAATCAAATGTAAATAAGTGTGTCTCAGAGAGCAGGAAAAGAAGCTGAGTTGGGTCTGGCTCCGCACAGTCACCATGTGCTTCTTCAGTCAGCTGGTGCTCTCATATAGCCCATTGGAAAAATTAATTGCCCACACCTGCTCTCGATTTATGGACAATAGACAGTGCAAAAGATAGTAACTTCAGATTTATCGATAACATGCGTGCAATCATAAAGGCCCCTATTTCTCCTCAGGGAAGCTACTCATGTTCATTGCATCTGATATTTGGATTCTCATGGAAAATATGACAAGGGCAATCCAGTCAGTCCTGCATGGAATAGAAAGGCTATACCTGAACATCTATTTTGTAAAGTAGAGAGTCTTAGGTTCAATCCCAAGCATCTTCAATTAGATCTGAGCAAGAAACTCTTTTGAAACCAAGAGAAGTTCTGTCAGTCAGTACAGACAGGGATCGGTAAATGTTTGGGGGCATTCTGCTTTCTGCAGGTAGATCTAGGACTATTTTAAAAAGCGAATAGCTCCAAGCCTGAAAAGTAATGTGGCTGGAGTAAAAAGTAAAAGTCATATAGGGAAAAATAAACATTCCTAAAAAAAAGAGAGAGAGAAGGGAAGGAAAGGGGAAAGAGAAAGAGAAAGAGAAAAGGGAAAGGAAAGGAAAGGAAGGGAAAGGGAAAGGGAGAGGGGAGGGGAGGGGAGGAGAGGAGAGGAACGATCCCCTCTTCCCATGTTGATAGAGGGAAAGTGTTATAAGCTTTTAAAGACCCTTAAACCACTCCAGCTGAATTCACAGACCACAAATGGCCCTCTTAGTGTAAACATAAACTAGATGAACTAGATCAGAGGTCCCCAACCTTTTGGGCACCAAGGACTGGTGCCATGGAGAAAGGTTTTTCCATGGACCAGAGGGCGTGTGATTGTGCATACTGCCTGCATCCCACAGATGGGGCTTTGCGTGTTTGTGCAGCCGAGTTGCTGGCATGCTGTGACCCGGGGCTGGTCCACAGACTGGGAGTTGAGGACCGCTGAACTAGATGGATAGTATTCTGAATCAGTATAAGGCATATTCCGTGTAATAAACACAGTATTTTATTTGCTAAGTTAGAAAATGTTTTCAGCATGGAAAAAAGAGGCTTTTTTCTATTAAAATGAGGTTTTGATCTGATTCAACTTTGATGCTTACCTTATAAAGATAATCATATACAGCCTGCTATTCCATTACTTACTGTATTGATGGTTGCTTTGAATTTTGGAAGTGCTCAGTTTGACTGGGAGGCCTGAATTCCCAGATGGTCATTAGCTGTCTACTGAAAGACCAGCACATCTCCCATAATTACTTAACATCTTGCCTATGAAAACACATTAGACAAAGTGGGTTTTTAAATATTTAGATCTAAATTACATTAAGTAAATGTTATTCTTGATAAATAAATTCAGTGGTGAAAAGTACTTTCTGGAATTAGAAAATCATTTTACACTTTTCTTCTTAGCAGGGTGATACAAATTAATCTGTGCTGTATTGGCCATTTGCTAGAGTGACATTTCAAATATCCACAATTCATTTAAACTTCATGTTGCTATTAAACAATGTCAATGAATACAGGAAGCTGAGAGCTTTTAATAAATTTGAATGCTGAACTCCTTAATTAAAAGGATTATGAAAAATAGGTTGGGGAGGACATTCCCTTGCCTATGAAGTGATGTTGGTTCATATCGATGTAAGGAACAGGGGGAAAATGATTAATCAAAGCCATCTTTCCAAACCTATCTTGTATCTGTGTTTCCGAATATTTGCCTGGGATTGGCACTGCTCACACGTCTGATGCAATTCAGTGAAATTCAGGCCAGATCGTGCCATCTTAGTAGATAATTTTAGGATTCTGGTACATAATTTGCTGAATGTCCACATTTATATTGACAGGTCATATAATAGTCAAAAACTCAAGAGGCATGTAATTGTTAAGAAGCAACACTTATCAGAATACACCTGATATCAGACATTACATGTTTATTTTTCTGGCATCCTCAATACTTCTATACAGTACACAGGGCTTTTTTGATCATAGAACGCCCAGAACGGAGTTCCGGCATCTTTTTTGGATGGAACCTTATAGGGTAGGCAAGGTGGGTTGTATGACATGTGTGAGTTCCGGCACCTTTTTCTTTTTTTACAAAAAAAGCACTGACAGTACATTTCATGAATAATCTCTGTGGCTTGGCCCACAACCCTGAAAAGCAGCCTTAATCTCATACTGTCCACTCATGTCATCAATGAAAGGTTGATCATGAATGGATTCTCTCACTCCTCTCTGCCTGTGCCTTACTGCTGCTAGTCCAATTGTGCTGGGGAATCATGAGGAATGCAAATTCCTCTGAAAAAGGATAAGGAGGAAAGGGTGGCTACTGGTAAGCCAATCAAGCTTCCTTAGAGGGCATACAAGACACTATCTCTATATTATCCTATATATGAGAGGGAGGATTAACTTGCAACATAGGCTTACATCACTCCACTAAAAAGCCTAGGAAGCTTCTTCAAAAGCTACTGTTGAACTGAAATTTTTAATGGGAAAGAGAAAAAATAGTATGTGTGTATAAATATAATATAAATAAACAGGGCTTTTTTTGTCATAGAACGCCCAGAATGGAGTTCCGGCACCTTTTTTGGATGGAACCTTATAGGGTAGGCAAGGCGGGTTGTATGACGTGTGTGAGCTCCGGCACTTTTTTTTTTTTTTTAGAAAAAAAGCACTGTAAATAAATATAAATACAGGTGGTTCTTGATTTGTGATCGTTTGAAATTACAATGGCACTGGAAAAAAATAACTTTAAGTCAGATTCTCTTAATGGCTGCATAATTCACTCAACAGCTGCAATGATTTGCTTAGCAACCATAGCAAAAAAAGGTTGTAAATTAGGGCATAGCTCACTTAACAACTGCCTTGCTTAGCAATGAAAATTCTGGGTTCCAACTGTGATCATAAGTTGAAAACTGTATACACCAATGTCTTTAATCATTACCTCAAACTGGCTCTTTGTATCTTAATTGATTCCCCCCTCTCCCTTCTAGTGCTTTTACATACTTTTTTAGTATACTCTTCTTGGTGGCGCAGTGGTTAGAATTCAGCACTGCAGGCTACTTCTGCTGACTGCTGGCTGCCTGCAGTTTAGCAGTTCGATTCTTTCCGGCTTAGGGTTGATTCAGCCTTCCATCTTTTTGAACCCGGTAAAATGAGGATCCAGATTGTTGAGGGCAATATGCTGATTCTTTAAACTGCTTAGAGAGGGCTGTAAAGCACTGTGAAGTCTAAGTGCTATTGCTATTCAATGGCTAACTATGATCCTTGACCCAGGAAAGGGTGCTTATCCCTGCTGTCTCATTTTTTGGAAAACTGCTTCTTACACAAACAAGAGAAAGATATTACTGAAGTTGTGTGAATCCTTATACTTGCAGAGGTCCCAGTTTGGAGGTGGGAAACTAAGGCAATAAGAAAGAGAGGGAATGAAAGCCAACTCATAAATTAGAGTAGATCAATGTGAGTAGATAAGAAGTAGACCAAAATACTTTGAGAAGGAATATAATTAACTAGCTACAAATCTGAGAAGCTTCTTCACTTTGCAATAATCTGGCACATATTCTGTTTTGGAAGTAATTTTCAAATGCAGAAATATTGTCCCCCTTCACTTACTTGGCACCAATTCACTCAGTGGCCTTGAAATGCAAAGGTTTATAGTCTATTCCCAATCTGCTTGAGCCAGTAAGTTTCCCTCTGATTACCAGCTTATTAAATTTCTATTAATGTTAACAACAGGATATAACTCCACCTAACATATTTTAATAGCCTCCAATTACTTGATTAAGTTTTGAGGGAGACAGGAGGGAAATGTGTCTAGATTTACTACTTCAAACACCTGACTGTTTCATTAATAAAAATGGTCTCATGGGTATCCAACGAATTCACTTTGGAAAATGGCCCATTTTACTGTAATTGTGTTTTTATAAGGGTTGAGTGAAAAGTAATGCCTCCATGTGCATAACTTTAGCTTAAATAGAGGCATTTTCCAATATGGAATAGGAAAATAATTCTTGAAATGAGCTATTTTGTTACCTGTATTTTCTCCTCCACATATTTACCACCTTTTGCTATACACTTTTGTGAACAATGAACAAGTTTGTTAACAATGTCACAAAACAATACATTTTGTCTCTTCAGCTGTATTCTGACAATTCTTTCTACTTCTTTGAGCCTGTGGAAATATTCCTTCAGTTTTTGGGAAAGATAAAAAATTGTACTGTACCAAGTCTAGGCTGTATGGCAACTGGGATAAAATGGTGATATTCACCTTTGCAATTTTGTCTTGGGTGACTGATGACATAGCAAGATTTCTTTCTCATATTTCCAAATTCTGCTGAGTTATTTGTTTGCAAAATGTATGATTTGATAGTGGTGTCAGATTCAAAGAAATCTATGTGAATAAAGCTATCTATATCCCCCAAAACTGTAGCCATTAGTTTTCTTGCCAAAACTTGAGTTTTGAAATTTTTTTTTACAGATGAAGATTTATGATGATTTTTATTTATTTATTTATTTTATTTTATTTTATGAGACTTATATACCGCTTTAAGTGCAAGCACTCTCTAAGTGGTGTACACCAGTAAGCAATGTATATATATATATATTACATTGCCCCCAACAATCTGGGTCTTCATTTTACCTACCTCGGAAGGATGGAAGGCTGAGTCAACCTTGAGCCGGTGAGATTTGAACCACTGACCTGCTGAACACAGTCAGCTAAAGTGGCCTGCAGTACTGCACTCTAACTGCTGCGCCACCTCGGCTCATGATAGTTTATCGGCTCATGCTTTGTTTCTGAATTATCCACATTTTTTCAATTATTATGATGTTGCAAACTAATTCCTCACCTTCATTCTCATGGTGTGACAATAATTGCTGATAAATTTCAATTTGTGAAGCTTTCACTAGTGCCATCAGAATATGAAGAACTCATCTTGCATAAAGTTTGTGATATGTGTAAGTCACATATTCCAGTTAAATGCAAAACTAGACAAGTTTTCTTGGAGTGATCCATTAATTATCCTTAATCAGTTCACCAGCCTTTCTCATATGAAACTCATCAGTTGCTATCACAGGACATCCATTTCATTCTTGATCACACAAATTAGCTTTCCATGGGTTTAGTGTCTTTCCAATTTTTGGCCCAATAATACTTAGTATTCAAGTCAACAGAGTCATCACCATAAACAACCTAAATTTGATATGAAAGAACAGATACTAAAGAATATGTCAGAGCTTCTAGAGCAGTGGTTCTCAACCTTTTTAATGCTGAGACTCCCAACCAGTCGTAAGTCGAGGACTACTCAACCGGTCGTAAGTCGACGACTACTCAACTGGTGCAGCACCATTTGCAGAATGGGATTTTTGGTGGGCTCAGCAGGGCAGCGATAGCCTGGACAATTCCTATTGGCTTTTGAAAGCCAATAGAATTAGATTCTATTCAAGAGAGTCTATTCTATTGGCTTTCAAAAGCCAATAGAATAAAAGGGAGTAGCACAGCTAAGGAAAAGGGGAAAAAAATGGCAGACTGCGTTGTTTGGCGACCCCCATGAAATGGTTTTTCGACCCCAAATGGGGTCCCGACCCACAGGTTGAGAACCACTGTTCTAGAGTGTCAGTACTGCCATCTGTTGGCATTTTGCAACATCAGAGGCATTACTTCTCATTCATAACTTGTAAATAAAGAAGGGCATTGAACAGTGTAACAGAACATGCTGAAGAGACACTGTAGATTAGCTGCATTCTCTCCATATTGCAACAGATTGAATAGTAAAAATGAAGTTTATAGGTATAAAATATACGTATATCTGGACCCATATTGGGGAAGAAATATATCATATATTATCCTCCCTGCCTCACTTACATTTGGATGAAGGGATATCGGTTCAGCTATAAGTGTCCAGTGGCCCAACGAGTAGATTCAACTAGCCCTCAGAAATTTGCTAAATTTGCCTGCAATTGGTAAAGGAAGGGTAAAGGGAAATTAGTGCAAACTCTGAGAGATCGGAGGCTGATGCAGATGTTATAGTATATCTTTCCTTACTTTCAAACGGAAGTGAAATGATTAATCTGAGCATGGTAGACAGGAGAGGAGGAGGAGAGGGTCAAGAAAGAATTCCCTCCAGTGGAAAACAGAGCTCCTCAGTAGGTTGTGAAAGCATGACAGTACTTCGGTGTAATAACAAGGCTGGCAACTGTGCAGATTTTAAAGATACAAAAAAATTTCCTCATTGGAAAAAATAACCTTGAGAGCAACATACAATGGATTAGAGACAAAGTGGCTTCTGAACCATGAAAACTAACAGTAAGTAGGATATTTAGCTAGATAGAAAACTTCATATCTGATGCTCAGCTGATGGATGGATGGATGGATAGATGATATGAATACTCAATAATTGTCAATAATAAGTTTGCAATTACAAGATTAAGAGTTATTTTCTGCAATATGCCACAAATCACAATGAGAAAGATTCCATGAAAAAAATAATCTACCATTTCTTCAGACCAGCTAACTGCAATCAAAGGATGCTTAAGTTCCCATCTATTTCAGAATAGAATCAGAATAGAGCAGGAAGGACCTTGGAGGTCTTCTGGTCCAGCCCCTTGCTCAAGCAGGAAATCCTATACCATTTCAGACAAGTGACTGTCCAGTCTTTTCTTAAAAACCTCCAGGGATGAAGCACCCACAACGTCTGAAGGCAAGCTGTTCCACTGGTTAATTGTCCTCACTGTGAGGAAATTTCTCTTTGAAACTCAGCCTATTGTATAGGATATCTTTCTCAGATCCATGAATTAAGAAACAGTCCATATACTTTTTTTTTCATGGCCATATTGCCTTTAAAGCCTATTTCAGATAGTTACCAATATTCTGATTATATTACATATTGGAAAATTGGAAAATCTTATCTTCAAAACTGGAGAGATACCACTTGATTCAGGAGAAAATTTATGCATTGTATGCTTGTAGAGTTAGCCCCCATCATTTTATTAATTAATTAATGTAATGGATTTATAGGGCCACTCATATCAAAGAATGTGACTCTGAATATTGTACAACAAAAAGAAATAATAAATAGAAAGAAAATAGCTACACTGCATTAAAAAGACTCAATATATAAAATACAAAATACCACTTAAACATGATAATTAAAGGGGACTCCACTCAATTGAACCCAACCCCCCCCAATCTATCATGTGTAGTGTTTAAGATATAGGCTAGAAACCATGAGTTTTAGTTCTGCCTTAGATACAAACTGAACCTTGGGCCAGTCACTCTGTGTCAGCCCTGGGAAGGAGGCAATGGCAAGCTACTTCCAAAAAAGTGCATGGACTAGTCCAGTTAGTCACCAGGCATATACTTGAAGGCACATACAAAGAAACTACATCTTCAAATAAGATTATGAATGAATTCTGTTTGAGATCTTGAAGAGGCTTTGCCACTTCTTATGGTCTTCTGGGTATTATTGAACAACAGTTTCTATAACCCCTTTGGGTTTATTGGCCATAACTGCTACAAATATTGAAGTTGTGAGATCAACTTGATTCACTATTATGGCACTTTTTGTATCCATATAAAATTGAAAAGAAATTTTTTAAAAGTTGAATTTGTAATAGTTCTTGAAAATAATTCTTGTAAGGGGGTATATCCACTTCTTTTTATTGAGAAGCAAAGAAAAGTTAATTCTAAACTTGACCACTACTCTTCAATGTTAGAATTTATTAAAACTGTTTTCTTTTTTTTCTTTTTCTTTTCATTTTTAAATTGAAGTCTATGGTTTTAATGATAATTACACCTTTAAGAAAGAAGATGATTGTCAGCTTTGTACAGTCTCAATTAAAAAAACATAAAATCTACAGACATTCTGGTCAGTCCCAAAACTGTTTTCAGTTGGATAAAAACTGTAGGTGGTCTTCTGAATAGCTTCAGTTTTAAAAGCGGATCAGCAAACTACTTCATCTTTGAATTTCCACCTCTCTAAGATTTGCCATTTACTGCTGATAATCCTTTTTTTTGCCTAGGAGGGTCAAAAGGTGAAAACAACTAAGGTACCTTTTGCTATGAATATTTTACAAGCTGCCTGTCCCCTTTTCACTGAGATCTTAGTGCTGATGGAGGACTTCTTCAGGATGAGTCCTTAGCTGACTCATGAATACAAAACACCTTTTGAACAAAAGGCATTCAAGATTACTGGAAGACAAGACAGCCTACTTTAGTTTCTGTGTTTAATATCTAGTGTATCAATAGAGATTTTTTTTAAAAAAAAATCATGCAGATATTATACTGAGTGACAGGCTGTTGAAATTTGGGACACTGTATTTATTGTTTCTCTATGGATTGCAGAAATAATAGGGAAGTTTGCAACTCACAGTAATATCATGAGCAAATGGTGAACTTTGAAGAACTCAAGTACCCCAAAGTAATATGAAACAAGGAGTAAATTGAAGATAATATTTGGTTACAGTGCAGTTCTCAAATTGTCCTGAAATACATCCTCTGTTCTTTGAGGCTGGGTGGTTTTTAAAATGAAGACAATGGGAAGAAATTGGTGGCTGAAACAATATAGCCATTTTATTTTATGACTGCCAGTAATGTGAACTTCTTGGAAGACATCTTCTTTCAGCACTTTATTGCGACAGAGCACATTCAGTGGCAATAATTCAAAGCAGTCTCCCAGACAAGCTACCTTAGGGAACTCTCTCCTGCAACTTGCTGGAAAGAGTTGGAGATGCCCAGCATGGAGGTAAGAACTTTCCCAGACAAAGTTTTGAAAAGTGTCAGGGAAAAAAAAGACACCAGCAAAGAAGAGGTGCAAGAGAGACATTTACACAATTATAATCAATTTGTTATTTGATGTGGTTTGATGCCCAAATAATTCTTAATAAATCTACACATTCTGCTACATCTTACAAAGTTATAGAAATATAATTGTCCATTTCCTTTGCCTCATTTTTTTAAAACCATATCTTGTTTCATAAGAGACCTACTATGTGTCACTATTGTTGAAATATTATTTCTTATTTTTAATCAGAGGAACAATACATACAGTATCTAGGAGTCCAAGTGATTGCATAGCTTTATTTGTTTATTTAGCTGTTTTTTGTTTTAAGATGCATATAAGCAAAAACACTAAATCCATTTCTATTATCAAACCATTGTCATAAAAATAAAATTAAAATGCACTGTTCTTTTCCTCTTTCTCTTATTGCAAATGCCCAGGCTAAAATCTTGTCTTCACTTGTCATCTGAAACTTGACAAAGTGGGAATCAGCTTTACTTCCCCCAAGAGAGATGTCTTCAAAACTGTGCTGTCCCAATTGTTTTATTGTTTTGTTTTATTGTTATCAAAGAAAGGACAGCAACCATTCCACTGATGAGAAGCAGGGTGATGCTTAGATTCATGGCCTGGCTTCAAAAGGACACATTCAGTTCTATACACTAAAGTTGTTACAGTTACTAAAGTTGTTACTGTATCCAGCTGACCATTGGAAGAACTGAATGCTAGAATAGGAAAACCCTAAGGCAGTGTTCCTCAACCTCTTGTTGAGGTTGAGGAACACCGTCTTTGGACATTCCTAGTGTAGCATTCAGTTTCCCCAATGGTCAGCTGGATATTAAAGCCCATAGGCAGAAGTTAAAAACAGAACAAGATATGTAGACCACTTCCCAGAATGAGAAACATTGCCTTAATGTGATAGAAAAATTTACTGCCTTCTCTTCTTCCTGCCTCCTTCTTAATGAGCCTTTAAGAAGCCCCAAATATATGAGCTTAGTCTTTTTAAAAATAATAATAATATAATTTGTGGTTAAGAAAATGTTCCTGTTCTTTTTAGCACTAGCAATAGCACTTATATACCACTTCATAGTGCTTTATACTGCTCTCTAAACAGTTTACAGAGTCAGCATATTGCCCCTCAACCTTGGGTTGTCAGGTTCGAACTGCTGGCAGTGAGCAGAGTTAGCCTGTAATACTGCATTCTAACTACTGCACCACCATGGCTCTTCCCTTCAAGTACCCATATCGTCCCCTTCAAAGATATGTACCCTTTATAAATGCTGCATCATCTCAGGAAAAGATGCACATGCTTCAAAGGGTTACAGACAGCTCTGAAGGACCTTTCTATAACTAAATCCAAAATACTGCAGTTTTCTTATGTGATGAACACAAGTACTAGTTAAGTAAGGTGAAGCTTATATTATGGAAAGCTTGGTTCAAATATGTTCTTATCCATACATTCTCAGGGTAACACACAACTATCTATCCAGGGTTTTGGAATGCCTAAAATAAGGCCAATCCTTCAAGAGTATCACCTAAAGTTAATATATTTGCATTAAAGAAGCCTTTTCCATTGGCACAAATTAAGGCTTCCCTTCAGGAGAACAATTTTTATCCAAACAATATTTCTGAGTTGTTATCCTGATTGTTCTCTCTGAATTTTTGCAGGCCAGATCCAGTAATCCTATTTTCAAAGAAAAATATGCACATTGAATCTAAAGATACAATTTATATTGCAGATGTTTTATCTTAATCATCTCAGATTGTATTCCTGTAAACAAAAGAACTCTGCTTAAATGCAAGTGAAGCAGGTTGCAAAAGTTTCATTCCTAAGACTAATGTCTTTGTTTTCATTCTTTTGTTGTGCATGTCCTTAGCACCCGGCATCTACACATGTAATTGTACACACATAATTAGTCTGAACCTTAGATCTTGTGAGTTAATATGCACCAGGGCGGTATTGTACTCTCATATAAGAGAAAATTAATAAATGCATGCCAGGGATTCAATCAAAACAATATATTATATTTTATTACAAAATAGAGAAGGATTGATTAACATGTGTTTTTCACGCAGAACACAATTAAGTTTGGCCTGCAGCTATTCAGAGCAGTGGAGAGCTATTGCCGAGCCACCATTCCCAGTTCCATGTCTTCTGCCAGAGAGAGCTGAGTCCCTTGCTGCAGTGATGGAAGACGACTCCTTCCACAGGTACCATCAGAAACAAAAGGAACTGGGTGGCATAAAGCAGCTGATAAAATCCTGCCATAGAACAGTGGGGAAGAGGAGCTGCAAGGGGAAGAGGCGACAGCTGGCAAAAGCAAGTGTGCCAAGTGAAATTGGCTCAGCCACAGCTCCTACTACATTCAATCAGATGACTCATTCCAATCCATGTATCTTTTCAGGAGATTGCAGTTCTGTGAGCCACAACTTCATGACTGCTGGGGACCAAAACACGAGCACCATCCATGGCTGAGAACTGAAAAAAACTGTCTGCATTTCAACAAGACCACTGTTAAAGAAGCGGGTTTGGAAATATTCTGTATTCTTTCAAATACATTACAACTGCATATTATTTTACTGCCTATTCCCAATGTTGTTTCCAATAGTTCAACAAAAAATATTTTTCTCCAGACATAAAAATGTTTTTAATCTACTAGTCTAATAACATAAAATAGGCTAGATTTAATAATGTAGATTAAATATTTGAGATTAAAATGTTAATTTGAATCATATTCATTTGGACAGGAATTTTTTTCTGGAAGAATCATAGTTCTTCCCATAGTACTATTATTCAGGCCTTCTGGTCTCCTCCTGCCAACAAAGGAGGCAATGGATAAGCCAATTGGCTTCAACCTCTTTGTTATGTCCCCTTCTCCTGGCCAATCTCTTCTTCATATATTGTAGGAGTGATTTTTGATGTGGGAGGCATTCTGCAGTAATGTAGCATCATAGAATATAAAGTTGGAAAGGATCATAGAGATAATTCCTCTGCCCAAATCAGTATCCATTTGAGCATCACTACACTTGATTATTTAGCCTTTCTTTCAAAACCTCTAATGTAGGGGAATGCACCACATCATGTGGCAGCCTGTTCCACTGGCTGGCAGCTTGTACAATCATAGAATTCCTTCTGATATCTAGCTTTAACCTCCTTTCTTCTAGTTTCAACCCATTAATTGAAGTTGTACTCTGTGGAACAAAAGAGAATAAATCTGCTCAATGTTCTAGATGATTACCCATCTCATATTTGAAGATTGCTATCATCTCTCTCCTCATTCTCCTTTTCTATAGATTAAGCATATCTGATCCTTTACAAATTCCTCACAGAGATTAGTTTCCAAATCCATCACCATTTTGGTAGCCCTATTTAGAACTTGTTCACATTTGTCATTGAATTTTTTGAACTATGGTGCCCAGAACTAGGCACAGCCCACACATTCCAAATAGGATCTAAATAGGGCAAAAGAGAATGGAATATTGTTTTACTGTGCTCTGAACATTTTCTTCTTGTCAAGGTGGCCCAAGGCAACATTTGCATTTTCAGTAGCTATCTCATCCTGCTGGCTCATGTTTAACTTCTCATCACATGAGTAGAATCTTGCATAGATTTATTGCCGGGGAATTAAAGAATTCTTCCCCTCTCATACCAAGGTATTCAAGCATAATCAAACTATTTGTGTACTTGAGGATTAAACATACAATAATAATCAAATAGCAATCTTCTATCTTGTCATGACATCCCAAATTAACTTGCCTGAGGCAGACCTCCTTCTTTGCCTAATGGTAGCGTTAGCTTGATTTTAATTCTAAGATAAAATGCCTCTCATGGACCCCCAGGATAGCATATCTGATAAAGCAACCCTGCATGACAATTTTATAACACATACTGTATGCTGGTATGGTTGCAATATTAAAATTTCTATATACCTGTATTTGAAAAGACTAATGTGTACTCAGAAGTAAGTTAATCTTGTGAGTTCCCAATATACTGTAGATGGGGAAAAAACATGGCACTATTTTTCTTGTTAAGACAAGCTGTACTGAAGTTCAGGTAAGTAGTATAAATTTTGCACCTTCAATTTGCAATTATTCTATTTCAGAGTAGACCTCATAAGACTGTGCTGTTATCTCCTCTATCCACTTACTTAGGAATAAATCCCACCCTAAATCCCAAGAACCAGGGCTTATGGTTCATCAAACATATCATGAGATTGAAATAAAAATCGGAGATTCTCTTCATGTGAGCGCAAACAGTTCTCAGGTTGGTACACAATGCTCAGCAGAACAGATGCTGCTTCTTGAGCCAAAGAAAACTTTCAGACTGGCCTGCTGCGTCAAGTAAAGATAAAATGTGTCACAGATAAGTGAACCACGCTGCGACCAAAGACTGGTGCACTGTGCTAGTCCTATGCCTGAAGGATGGTCCCCTGGTCAGAGTTATGTGGAGGTTGCTTTCCATGAGTCATCCGGCATCTCCTTCCTCTCAGTAGCATTCAAGCTTTCAACTTGCATTTACACTTGAAAGGTTGCCCAGTGGGGGATTTACTTGACAAATTACCTTTCTGAAGTGACAAGAGAAGTTGAAAGAAACTCTCTTTTCCTAGCTGCCAAATCTGTTTTATAATAAAATCCTTCAAAAATGGAAAGGCTGAGGAGTTGTTAGATTTTACTCTTCAGCACTGCAGAATGGGAGTGTGGAGAAGTATACACAAATACACATGTAGACATATAGATCAACACAACAGCAACAGAAAATATCTCTGTATTTTAATTAAACTCTTCGGGCTACCAATTTGTTAATAAAAAAGTGAAAAGAAATTGCTTATAAACAATTTGAAATTAGAACATTTTTCTCAACCCACCCAGGATTAGTATTTATTGAGCTGTAAGTAGATGAACGTATGGGCCACAAATATTTGCTGAGCAGTTTCTGCCCCTTTATAAAGAGAAAAAGAAGCAAGTTTGTCATCACAGGATTGCATCTCATGTCATTAGATTACAGTATTCATCAAATCATGGTCATGTAACTTGATTTTAATTGTGGGTTTTACTTCTGGCAGTTTTTTGAGGTTATGAATGTCTACAAAATATTTGCTAGTTTGTAAATGGACCCTAATGGATTATTTTGCTTGAATCTTTCATCTGGTGAGCTGTTCGCATTTACATGGTGTTGAGACTTCTTTGATTCCATTCCTTATCAAAAAGAATCAAAACATTGTAAGACAATGACCCCAAAATTTTAACTCTTGTAGGGAGTCCAGGAGGTTCCCAATAGTCAGTGGTATCAAATGCCATAGTCAGATCTAATGGACCAGGAGAATCAATTTATGCATTCCAAATCCTGATGTGATTATGCACAAAAAAAGACAAATGTCATTTTTATCTCATGAACATCTATTGCTTTTAGTCTTGCCTACAGGTGCTTTGGAGCATAGGTTGACTCCCTCTTCTTTGTGGCAGCCCCTCAAATATTGGAACATTGTTATCATGTCATCTCAATCCTTCTTTTCATTAGACAAGACCTACCCAATTCCTGCAAATTCCTGTTCCCCAGGCTTCAGTCACTTCCCTGGCTGTTTTTTGTGCCCGCTTGTCCAACAATCTTAGTCGCTACAAAGTTGAATGTGTGTCCTTATTCATTGCAGTGTGAGGCTACCAGTGAATTTGGGTCTCCTTATCTGACTGTTCGTTTGTGTTCTTGCAGTCTGGTAGTTAGCTTCCTCCCTGTCTCTCCCCTGTTTCTTCCCCATTTCTCCCCCATTACCACCAGATGGTAAGGGAGGAGATCCCTGAGGAATGGGCTCCAGCACAAGTCTGAAAGCTCGGAAGACAAAAACTCTGGTCCCAGTGATTGACCCAGATTGGATCCTGCAACATTATCCTGAGATATCTTCATTTGTGGTTTTACTATAGCTTGCTAAATAAGCTCTAGTGACTGACTTATCTATAACAATGTCTATATTGTAAATATTGGTTTACAAACAAGAATATTTGGATTTATAGGTCATGCTAAGCCAAAAAACATATAACTCTGGTTCAACCAAAGTCTCTGAACGTGAGCACAGTTAGTACCCAACATAGGTATAAAGGATGCCAAACGTAAAGGAAATGTGAAATCACTGTTTCACTTATAAACTAGGTGAAAAAGAATATACATGCTAAATTGGTCCTATCTTGAATTAATGTGCACAGGTTGTGTATTATTATTAAGAAAAAAGCTTGCCCTATTTATATTTAAGAATCTGGTATTGTGCAATATAGACAACATTGCAAATCCTACAATTTTTTTTTGCAGATGCACAAACATATGAGCACACATGTCAAACTGATATATCATCCGGTTAAACCATGTAACTGTTGATTGCACCTAGTCTTCCTGATTTTAACAGATGGGTTCTTGGGTAACTAAGTCAAAGTTTGCTTCCTAAATTATGAAAGTGAAAAGTCAGGAACTGAGAAAAACCTTTGTAGTGTTTAAAGTGAATCTGTTTTTACTATAATTAAGGTAGTATGGCACTTTTCATGTTATTATAATTAAGGTAGCATGGCGTCCTCAAGTGCACTTTGAGACTGTAGATAGGCAATTGCCACAGTGAGAGGTCTCAAACCCACCAGTTATGTTCTTGCTAGAATTCTTTCCAGAATAGCTTGGAATTTTTGTAGAATGTTCCTTGTAGAAGGAACATTCTAATACCTGATAGCAGAGTTGCACTTCAGGGTCTGTTCTTTATGATATAAGGCATAAATAATAGATAGTAGCCTTGCAAGCTATTCCAGACAAGAAGCATACCCAGAACAATCCATTCATTTATTTATTTAGCATATGATATATCATATCCATGGATTCGCAATATATGTTAACATTTCACCTAGATTAATAAAACAGAATAAAATGTAAATGTTAAAAATATCTGTGTTTAAATACCAATATCTAGGTCATGTAACCATTGAAGCTCAGCATCATTTTATGAAAAAAAAAAACAGATACTGAACCAGTATATGCCCTGGAACTACTACTTCTAACTTTATTGTAAAGTTACATTAACAAAATCTCACAAGTCTGAAAGTACATTCTTTCTTTCCATTTACAATCAAAAAACTAGGGAGATTTTTGCCCTGCCCCTATTGCTGTTGTAGCTAAACTGCCTCTTATCTGACTATTGTTTACTCTGAGGCTTTTTCTTCTGTTTCCCAAGGTCATTCCATTTCCCCCATACCATTATATGAGGCTGTTATAGGCCTATAGTCAACTGATCTTATGAATTGATTAATATCACCATATCATATCAGAGGAGGAAGCATATAATTTTTATTTTTAGTTGATCCACAGCAAGGTCCCATCCAAATAGCACCATTTCTGTCCACTCATGGTGGAGCACAACAAAGGAAGGCTAAATTACTTTTTAAACTGGAATAGAAAATTTCATAAGCACTGTGCCTGTGCAAGCCTTCAGTGAATTATGGTATCAGACTAAACATTCAAATCAAATTTGATGTCTACAAATGAATATAAATGATTCAGATAGTTCTGCATGTGCACAGACTCTTCAAAAATGACTTTTCATTGTTCTCACTATTGATGGCTTATCCTGTCTGGATAAGGTGATTGGTGTTCCTTCCAGCTAAAGAACAAGGGAATGCCAAATGCCTGTTCTCATTTTTAGTTCCTGCAGTGGGCTTTTGTTTTTATGTTTAAAGGGACTAGTCAGTATGAGGATAGCTTGCGACTATGGTGGTTTGCAATTGTGGGGAGTTGGAGAGATCAAGAGGCAGGTGTTGGATAAGCGGGAGTGTCTATCAATGAGAAATTCTGTCCCAGCAGCTGTATTTGCAACAATTATTTCACAGCAGATGTGGAAGTTAATCAGATCTACTGCTCAAGAGGGGTGGTAAACATTCTTTCCTTTCTGTACTTCAGCCTTTTCCAATGTGGTATTTTCCAGATGTGCTTGACTTAGAACTTTTGATATGAGCAAATATTTTTCCACTAGAAAAGCTGCCTTATGCATCTACTGGGGTTATTGAATCTTACAGAGCTACCATGAAAGGGGTCAGACTAAGAAATTTATTGGGGAATCTGCTTAGGCCATGTTAGTTTTGATCATCAAGTTGTGTCTGATATTTAAAACAAACAAAAACAGTTTTAATTTTATATTATTGTTAATGTGTCCTACAAGTTTTTGTTTGTTTTGTTTGCCATTGATTGGATATTGCTTTGAGTATTCAAATAGAAATAAAGACATTGAAGAACTAACTTATGAAATAAAGGCCTCTTCAATAATTTTACAGCTAAGCAGGATTGACTCCAAATATTTTGTGAATCAAGTAACCAATGATATATTACCATAATTTTAATAATAATTTATTAAATTTATTTTCTGCCTGACTCCCAGTGATTCTGGCTAGTTTAACATGTTTAAAAAATATTTAAAAATAAGGAAACAACATAGCACAAAGCAACACAAAACAAAAAAACCCAAAATGGCAGTGAAACAAAACCAAATAGGGAGTTGGAAAAAGAAGAAAAAGAGTATCAGTTGTCCTCTCCAAGACTGGGTGAAGAGCCATATCCTTGTAACCCTTCACAATACCAATACAGAGGGGGCCATTTGAATCTCATAGGAATCTCATTGCACAGGGCAGGCACTGCTACAGAGAAGACTGTTGCAGACTCCCAATAGAAAGCATTGTTTAACTGAAGGAGCCTGGAGTTTGCCAAACTTTCCAGATCACACCAGCCAGGCAAATATTATGGGAGGCGGGTGATCCTCAATTATTCAGGCCCTCAGTGTGTAGATGATGACCAGCACTTTGAATCGCCCTCAAAAACAATCTGGCAAGAACTGCTGCTTGCAAAGTAGAGGTATTACATGGCCATACTGAGGCACGTTGGTGATACCAAACCCCAAACTGGCTGATGATCTCACTCATCCTTTACAAATTGAAGAGGAGAGAGAGAATAGAACCCTGCTCTACCTCACAAAGGAGCAGTCCAAGGAGTAATTTCTCCCACCCCTGATGTTGACTGAAATGTGGCCCAGAGAAAGGAAGAAAACCATTGTAGAGTGGTACTCCCATTCTTCAGCCCGCAGAACCAACTCACAAGGATACTGTGGTGGATGGAACTGCGACTAATAATGCACCACCACCATCACATCTCTGCCAGAGGTCATCTACAAGTGTAACCAAGCTATCTCAGTACTATATCCTAGTCTGAAACCTGTCTGAAATCGGTCTAAATAATCTGTTTCCTCCAAGGTATGCATCAATTGCAGACCAAACAACTTTCAACAACCCTTCTCAGAAATGAAAGGTCGAAGATTAATCAATAGTTATTGAAGACCATTGGGTCCAAGGATGGCCTCTTTAGGAGGAGCAAATTACTGCCTCTTTCTGACACTAGAGCATGGGAACAATGGTGGGTTATCTCTCTGACTGTTTTGTTGATTTAGGGGATACACAAATCTAATAAATAGGCCGTCAAGCTAATAGCACAGAATTCCCTGCCCTTCCTCAAGAGTCACCAGCTCAAACTTATCTCAGAAAACATCAAACACTATACTTGTTGGCCTGCCCTGCCCAACCAGAGTCAAGATGATTGCTGCAACTGGTGATCAAAGCCCTGCCCTTTTGGCAGAAAGGGCTTCTATTGCATATCATGGTTGGCCATCTTGGCTTTTTTGACCCCTCCCCCGATATATTATGACATATTATTTTATGTCATAATATATCAATTGCATTAACCAATTGCTTTATTGAGTCTAAAAATGATTAGCCAGGGCTTTGAAAGAGGCCTAAATACACTTGTTATCAAGAGTACTGCACAAAGTGTATGGCATATTGATCTGGGACCAATCTTTTATTACTGGCCTGATAAAAGGAAAAATCTGCTTCTCTCAGGAGTTAAATCTACTATAGGGTGGTGGGAGGATGCTAAAGCAGCCCCACTGATAAACAACCAATGTGAGACAATATTTCATTAGGACAACTAAAGGTTTACAAAATAACTGCACATTCTGGAGTTTCCAAGAATGCTTTCATAGATAAATCCAGGAAAAAGAAACAAGAGACAAATACCATGACAATGTAGCTAATATTCAAGCCAAGTGCAATGTTGGGTGAAATGTCTGAAAAATCTACTGGTATAAGATTACATTGTGTTGATAGTCTTACAATGTTTGCTGATAAGAAGAAATTATAGTTCATCTCCTTATGTTGGAAACTGCAACCGCTATTTATGACTTCACTCTAAGACTGGACTATATAGTTAATTGACAAGATGTTGTTCTCACCCTCTCAAGCTAGGAAGAGGTGAATCCCTCCTACTAACAGCATCCACTTCAGGCTGACAATCTTCCAACTGTCCTCTTTGATCCATGGCAGCCTTTTTGTATAAAAAGGATATATTCATCAATGTTTGTAACATAGCATCTCTTTCTTATTCCTTCGCAAGGCCAACTGCCATTAACATTAATTAAAGGAATTTTATAGAAGTGTAGGTCCGTCTAAATCTATTCCATGTCACTCTGGCAAGCTTTGTATATAATATTTTCCAATAATGTTTGGATTTTGTTTATGTATTGAGAAATCCACATCTGTTTCAAATTTTGCTAATATTCAGCTGTGTATGAAGTTTCATATATGTGTGTGTGTGTGTGTGTGTGTGTGCGCGCGTGTGTGTGTGCGCAATAATGGCAAATATCTATAGCTTGGGTGTAGGATGATGAAGGGTCATTCTCCAAGCTTGTGGGATGGTTTCCAAACATTTCGTTACCAGGCTAAGTAACATCTTCAGTGTAGTTTAGGGGATGTCAGTGTCCTTCTGTTTATAAGGACTTAGTGTGGTCAATAGGTCTTGTGATGAGTCAGGTGTGGGTGTGTCAAGTGAACAAGCAATTCCATCAACAGACACATTGACCTACAACCACCCTATGAACCCCCAGAATCCAAATCAACTGCTCAGCCAACCAGAAACAGCACCGACCCTCAATCAACCCATCCAACCCCCCCACCAGCACTTTACCTCCCAATGATGCTCACCCATCACAAGACCCATCACAAGACTCCCACTGCTGACTCAGACCTGACCTATCACAAGACCCATCACAAGACCCTCACATAGTTTTATTTTAAACATACACATATATGTTTAAAATAAAACTATTTCAAATATACTCTCCAAGCTCATGCTGCTTTTTTGGATGCATCAAAGATAAATGTTATGGGGAAAGCGTTTGCAGATTCCATTACATTAAATGCATGCCATACTGTCTTCATTTGACAGATATATTTGCCTATATTAATATGTAGAGGAGGAAACTTGCATTACTCTTAGCCCATTCTGTTATCTTTTTCATTTTTTGAGAGTTCAGCATTATATCTAAGAAACATTTTTCTTTTTTCTTTTAAAATCAACTTTATTAAGTTTCAAAAAAGAAAGAGATAAAAAGCAAAATAACAAAAAAATGAAAAATTGGGGGAAGGAATCAAAAAGGGGGGGACTTTAAAAAGTCAAGTTAGAAAAAAGAAAAAAAGACTTTGTCAAGTAATCTTTGCATATTCTAGATTGAAACAAAATTACAGAAATATTGTAGAAAAATATGCAAAGTAAGCAATCAAAATGCCATTAGAAATATATAACAAAATAACCTCTTCTTCTAATTTTAAAAATAAACCTGAAAGCACACACAGTATATATATCTAATAATAACAATAAAAATACACAATATTTCTATAATTATAACAGATCTAATCAAATCCTAAAATTAAAACTTTCTTTTTAAGAGCCGTGGTGTCGCAGTGGTTAGAATGCAGTATTGCAGGCTAATTCTGCAGACTGCCAGTAGTTCGATTCTCACTGGCTCAAGGTTGACTCAACCTTCCATCCTTCTGAGGTTGGTAAAATGAGGACCCAGATTGTTGGGGGCAATATGCTGATTCTGTAAACTGCTTAGAAAGAGATGCAAAGCACTATAAACTAGTAAATAAGTCTAGGTGCTATTGCTATTGGTTTTTATCTTTCTCAAGCAAGAAGTCCAAAATGGTCTCCAAGCAGAAATGCAGTTAGGTAGGCTATCCCTAAGGATAATTTTTCTCAAAAGATGAATGTTTAGGTAGAATCGATCATTCCAACAAAAAAGTCTTCATATTATGCTATAATTACACTAACTCTTCAGTTCATGAAGAAAAATTCTGCCTATTTCATGAAAACAAAATAGTGTTGCTTAATACAATTTTCATAGTTTAAGCAAATGGATCAATGCTTCTGACCAAAAAAGATGAGTTTTTACTGAACAATGTCTTTATATTAAGATACTTCACATTGAGAAATAAACAATTGTTCATGCTTTGTACAATTTTGCATATTAGAAAAATAGACTGTGCACAGTAACTTAGTATCCCTTACAACAACTTAATAGTCATGGGGAGCTCCCTAGGTCTGTTACTATGGTTTTCTTGATATACTTTTTTGGGAAATCTATCCTTCCTCCTCCTCCTCCCTTTCCCAGTGACTCCTGGCGACTGCTTGGACAAGTTCCTTCAGTTCTCTTGGCAAGCTTTTGGGAAAAATGGTTTGCCATCGTGTTCTTCCAAAACTGAGTGACTAGCCCATGTCATCCACCTTTTTACCTAAGGTGGAATTAAAGTTTACAATAGTGGATGATGCCTTAACTAGAATTGGGTATGTCTAGTTTAACGAAGAGAAGGACAAGGGGGGACATGATAGCAGTATCCCAATATCTCAGGGACTGCCATAAAGAAGAGGGAATCAAGCTATTTTCCAAAGCACCTGAAGGCAGGACAAGAAGCAATGGGTGGAAACTAATCAAGGAGAGAAGCAACCTAGAACTAAGGAGAAACTTCCTGACAGTGAAAACAATTAATCAGTGGAACAGCCTGCCTCCAGAAGCAGTAAATGCTCCAACACTGGAAGTTTTTAAGAAGAGACTGGACAGCCATTTATCCGAAATGGTGTAGGGTTTCCTGCCTGAGCAGAGGGTTGGACTAGATGACCTCCAAGGTCCCTTCCAACTTTACTACTACTACTACTACTACTACTACTACTACTACTACTAAACTGCTCTACCCCTCTAGTATCTTTCCATTACTTCATGTTATTTTGTACATTTTAATAATATAGTCATGTGTAATATATATATTTAAATGCATACATTGGATCAGCTGTAGGAACAAACTAAATATAGGATCATGTGTGTGCATATATACTTGTGCATGTATTTTAATCAGGATTGCAGCATGTCAAATCAAATTGTCTACGACTCTATATGGCAGAGGGGGTTAGGTTTTAGGGCTAAAATTGGGAGACCTAGATTCAAATATATCCACGGCTGTAAAAACTGGGTGATTTAGGGCCAATCATTCTTTCTCGGCATTACTTATTTCATAGGGTTGCTGTGAGGATTAAATGAAGGCAGAAAAAAACATATTTAATATGTTTAATTTAATACCTTGTTAGAAATGAATCTGGCTGTCCAGTCCAGTCATCTAGAATATTCTTCTAAGAATACTTTCCCCAAAAAGTACATGAGGAAATGGAAGCATGCCTTCTCTGTAACTTTCACTTTCTGGAGCACAAGGCTACCCACAGAGCATGATAAAAATAGTCAAGATGGCAGCCTGACAATGCAATCAAGGTTGCATCTTTTTTTTACATGTGAATCACATGTATAATGCATATAAAAGTCAGGTGGATCTTCTATGTTGGCTATCAGCCTGATTTTTGTGACTACATCATATGGACATCTCTGCTGGAACTGTTTCCTTTCCTAGGTTTATATGTGTTAATATTCTAAAAAGAAGTAAGATCTGTGAGCCTTCAGCTCCAGTTGATGGACTGGCTGATGACACCAATGATAAGTATTTATTTGAAGACTGTACTTTGTGAATGTTATCATCTTGTCTTTATATTTTCATGATTTTGCTCCATGGTGTCGCTGTATAATATTTTTACCTCATGATGCCAATACATTCCAAATTCAAGGAAAAATAATAATCAAGATCCTCTAACAAACTTTTGTGAGAAATTATTTTGTAATCAGAAAAACAGTTTTATTCAACTTCTATAGGTTATGTTGCTTTGCAAGTATTTTTACAGTAGTAGCCAAAATTGTGGAAAAGTGTACATTTGAGGTTTGATGGCTAATAACACCACTTTTTTGGAGTAATACCATAAAATTATATATCAATGGAAAGATAATTTAATCAAGAATGTAATGCAATAACGTTTATGAAGGATTTGCTATTAGAATAGCAGTTATAAAGAAGAAAAGTGAAACACATAGAAAAAATGAGATATACAAAAATTATCACCATAGAAAAAAATGAAATATACAAAAATTATCACCATGTCAGTTAATACTTAGTTGGGTAACCTTTAGCATGAATTACGGCCTTACAACATCTTCCCATGGAGTGAACCAAGTCCTTTAGTTCTGCAGCTGTTATAATGTGAAACCAAGATTGAATGATTGCTTCTCTTAACTGGGTTTTATTGCTGGGTTGCTTCTGACTAACAAGTTTCTTTAGTCAGTTCCATAGATTTTCAATTGGGTTAAGGTATGGGCTATTCCCAGGCCATTCCAGCAGTGGAATATGATTATATTGAAACACTTTTTGCACACAGCAGCAACATGACATGGAGCTGAATCCTGTTGAAATATAAATGCTTTATTGTCTTGGAAAAAATCATGTGCGGAAGGCTTCAGTTTGGGCTCAAGTATTTCATTAATGTATTTTGACCATTTATATTCCCATTAATCACACAAATTCTGCCCACATTTTTTGATGTCGTACAACCCAGATCATAACATTGACTGGATGTTTCAATGCAATCAGGATACAAATCTTCTCTGATTCTTCTTCTTATGTATTTTATGCTATCACTAGCGAACAGGGAAATCTTGGTCTCATCACTCCAAATAACACTGTCCCATTGTTCCTCTGTCCAGGTAACATGGGTTTTAGCCCAGTTTAGTCTTTTCAACCTTTGTTTGAGAGATAAAAGTGGCTTTTTTCGTGAAATTCTAGATTTTAGGCCAAATTCCTGCAGTCTGCGCCGAACAGTCCTTGCACTCAACTTCACATTGCATTGTGCCATTTCATCTTGTATACACCTAGATGATTTTCTTCTGTCATGTAGGCACAGTGTCTTAATTCTTCTACCATCACTTGCTGTTGTGCATCTTTTCCTGCCTTTACCAGTCTGGTTTTGTAGTGACTGAGTCTCCTTATACTTCTTTAAAAACTTAGAAATGCCACCTTTGGTTAAGTTTCCATCAATTTTTCTTCTAATTTCTTTATAACTGTAGCCTTGCTCACTTAATAATACTATTTCTGGGTGACCAGTCAACTCTTTGCACCATTACTTTAATTGTGTTACGTTTTACAAGCTCACTAAGTGAAAGAACACAAAAAACCCCAACCAACTTGATAGCAATCACATAACACACTGACAAATGTCCTCCTCTCAGCTTCAATACATGACATCAATAACTGAATACTACTGTGATCTCATTGGCTCATTGCCAAAATGAGATGACACCTGATTGGATCTCTAAACACTCATGCTCATTGGCTATAATCAGATGAAGGAAAGCTACCTGATATCAACCTAAACAAGGTGTGCTTCCTTTTTCTGGTTATTTGGCTATAACTTTTCATAGAATACAGATAATTGAATGAACTTTGTTGCATTACATTCTTGATTAAATTATATTTCCATTGATATATAATTTTATGGTACTACTCCAAAAAAGGTGGTGTTATTAGCCATCAAATCTCAAATGTACACTTTCCCCAAAAGGTTTCCATAATTTTGGCCACTATTATACATATTTATTTCATACATACTGCAAATCTTCCTTTCAGGCTCTGTAAAAACAATTCTTCCAACCATCCCCAACAATAAACCAGCCATGATCTTTAGATTAAACACCTTTAACCAGTAATTTTTAGGAAGCAAGCAAATGAATCCATGTAATGGGAATCTGAAATGATAATGACTTTTTACCCACCCAACTAAGGTATGACACAATCATGGCCTCTTAAAACAAATCTGAATGAAGGCTGGCATATCTTTATTTGAAAAGTTCTTTGCTATTTTTGCACTGTTAGTGTTTTATAGAGTGGAAAGCAATTAGTTTTATAACAGGGGAATAGGTTCAAACCTTGTTTAAAAGTCAATGAGTGCCTAATTGTTCGGTTGCTTGGAAATACCACCCAATCATTGCTGTTTATGAATCTTGCCGTTTTGATGAAAGCCTACAATTTAGAACCTTTCCACCCCATGGACACCTTTTTCTACTTTTTCTTGCATCACAAAGAAATCTATTACAAACGTGCTGTATCTAATTATGAGTGAGTCTGCCATTAACAGTTGCAGAATTAGCAATAAATTTTCAAGAATAATTAAAAAAAATTCCTCCAACTTACTTAAATTGTTTTAAACAAAATAGGATATACATAGGGATATTTCTTGCAGAACAGCAACATATATGAGAAATAAATAAGGACTAGTAAAGATAATCAGACTTCTTCTCAAGTTAGAAGTTTCAGACAGCCCTTCCACGTTATAGCAGTTTTATCGCCATGTCCCAAAGCCTGGTGAATTTAAATTGTCATTAACCTCACATTTTCATCTAGCTCAAAATGTGAAGAATAATGAGGCCAAAAGACATTTCTGATCCATGGAGGAATGGATCATCCAGAGGTTCTGCTGAATTGCACTTATTTTTTCAAAGGACTAATTTTGCCACAGGGGATTGATTGAGATCTCAGACATGGTTCTAGTGAGAAGGAACAATTCCAAAGCTGATTTTTTTAATCTGATACGAAGGTCCCATGTGGAAGTGTCCAGGATGAGATGAGGTGATTTGGCAGAGCAAAGTGATATGGTATGGCCCTTCAAACTACAGATGGTATCATGAATTTTTTAATGTTCCCATAAAAGTTTTTAAACATTTTCTCTGAAGAAAAGTAGTACGCAATGAAAAGAACTGGGATAATACTTTGCTTACTGGTTTTTAAAATCTCCATATCAAGAAGCTGAGCAGTTTTGTTTTTTTTGTAGGAGTATTTTTTAAAAAAAATATTTTGCATTTGTAAACTGGAAATTTATCAGTCCATCTTGCCATTTGAAAATTCTATCATCTCAATTTATTTTATTCTTTATATTTAGAGCCCCTTGAAGGTCTCTGTAATTGGCATATCTAATATAACTGGTTTTATTTCCATTCTATTCATACCAAAATGCCAGTACAGAAAATTGGCCCAAATCATGGGACAAATTTATATGTAAGGAATTGTGTGATTGCTCCATCATATGGCCAAACACACTTTCTGTTTTTTGAATAGCTGTAGGAAAAAAGAAAGTTCTTTTCACTAAAAAGCAATGCTCAAGTCATTGGATGACAGTGTGGATTTATAGCCCACAAATTGTACACAGCACATTCTTGATTCTTTGCACTGAAGTAGCATCATTGTGACCCACTCTAGACTGAGACCAAAACTTGAGCTTGATTTGTCTGGGAATTTTAAAACTGCAACATTTGGGGACAGCAAAAACCATGCCGTTTGTCATCTTAAGTGGCAGAAATCTGTTCGAAAAGTTACTTTCCAGCCCATGGAGAAATAAAGGAGGAACCGCAGCCAACAGACAGGAAAATCAGATTGTCTTCTTCTTGACTTCATTCTCTCTATCCCACAAAGATTTTTTTTCTTTCTGTCATCCTCTCTTTCCTTCTATAGCTAAACGGAGAAACAAAAACAAAACACCCTCTTCCCATCCCCCCCCAAAAGGAAAAGAAATTAAAAAAAAATCAAATGGGCAACAAATAATTTTACCATTACCAGGTAATACACGTTAATTGCTCAGTTTATATACTCTGAATGACATACCATTAGAGACTGTGTATGCATTGTAACTAGAGCATTAATAAATTTAAAATGTGCCTATTAGAATGACAGCTTTGGAGGTGCAAAGGAATAACAGTTATCACTTGGCAGAAGCCGATCTCACCCCATCTGCCGAGACTTTGCATACATTTTCAGCTTCCTGAGCAATGATTAGGGCTGTCAGAACCTCTTTAACCTTCTAACTGCTGGTCCCAACTGGCCTTAATTAGAGACTAATGAATTCAGAAGATGCAGGCCGTGAGGAAAACTGCCTTGACAGTTTGTGTACAAATTAAGCCCCAATTACTTCATGCATCTTTTGCATTGCTGATACAAGTCTCTGTTATTATTTTTTGAATATGGTCATTTTAGCATAAACCGAGAACTTTGTTAATATATTTTGTCATTTTTATGGCTCATCATAAGGAAGAGGAAGGGGAAAAAAAAACCTCACGAAAGGACTACCAGGAGGGTCATGAATATGTGAAATAAGCTACTGTAGATGATAAAAGAAATTAATTTCCCTGTAGGGAATATCAGCAACTTTCCCCTCCTTCTTTCTCCACTCCTTCCCTTCTTTTTATAAAGAAGAAGACAAAAAAAGCACTGTCCGGATATTATTAGTGCTGGTATTTATTTGGGTGAATTGGGATAAGAGCATAAAACCTAGGCTGAATTTTGCACTCTGAATATTTTTATTAGCACTGTAAACACTGCCATCAACACAGAATACAAACAAAAGAGAAATTATAAACAATGAGAAAAGGGGGTTTGGCAGAAAATGTTTCCACCTAGCTGCTCCAGACAGAGGTCTCTTGTTGGACCCATTGTGCAGTGACTCCTAGGTACATGTTAAAAAAAAAGGGCTCTCTCTCCCAGAAGGCCTTTCCTTCCCTCCCAAGTCATAATTAAGGGCATTTCTCCACTTGTACCAATCATGGTGGAAATAGGTCATAACAACATATTTTTTTTTCCCCTGCCATGTCCCTATTGCAATGATATCTGGGATAATTTGGGACCTGTGGAACTGAAGGAAGGGAATCATGTTCTTTGTAATACAAACTCAGCCAGGGAGGACAGCATTTCTCTTGGCTTCTTTGAACTGCCAAAGTAGATTTTCAGGGATGTCAATGTCTCTTTAAGGAGGAAGTTACCTATGCCATCTTGAAGGAGACGGTGGTACACTGTAGCTTTTACAGTTAATAATAATAATAATAATAATAATAATAATAATAATAATAATAATAATAATAATAGTAGTAGTAGTAGTAAAGTTGGAAGGGACCTTGGAGGTCATCTAGTCCAACCCCCTGCTCGTGCAGGAAACCCTACACCATTTCGGACAAATGGCTGTCCAGTCTCTTCTTAAAAACTTCCAGTGTTGGAGCATTTACTGCTTCTGGAGGCAAGCTGTTCCACTGATTAATTGTTCTCACTGTCAGGAAGTTTCTCCTTAGTTCTAGGTTGCTTCTCTCCTTGATTAGTTTCCACCGTTGCTTCTTGTCCTGCCTTCAGGTGCTTTGGAAAATAGCTTAATTCCCTCTTCTTTATGGCAGCCCCTGAGATATTGGAATATTGCTATCATGTCCCCCCTTGTCCTTCTCTTCGTTAAACTAGACATACCCAATTCTAGCAACCGTTCCTTATATGTTTAGCCTCCAGTCCCCTAATCATCTTTGTTGCTCTTCTCTGTACTCTTTCTAGAGTCTCACATCTTTTTTACATCGTGGTGACCAAAACTGGATGCAGTATTCCAAGTGTGGCCTTACCAAGGCATTGAAGAGTGGTATTAATACTTCACGTGATCTTGATTCTATCCCTCTGTTAATGCAGCCTAGCACTGGGTTGGCCTTTTTGGCAGCTGCCGCACACTGCTGGCTCATATTTAAGTGATTGTCTACTAGGACTCCGAGGTCCCTCTCACAGTTACTACTATTTTTTTATTATTGATTGATTGATGAAGCATCCCTGAATTTTGGGTTGTTATCCAATTTCTTTGAGTTGCCTCTGTACATTGTAAGTAACTGGAGTTAGTTCTAGAAAAAAAATAACTCCTGACTCTAGTGCTTGATCCATAGAAAAATAACAGCAATAATGATAACAAAAAGCCTTGTCTTATCTCGGGAGATGTAGGAACAGCAATAAACAACAAACAAGAAAAAGTGTCCACAGCCTCTTACAGTGAGCAGAGGCAAAAAGCAAAAGAATGCAACATTTAATGGGAAGATTAACGTGTTTGATTGTGCCATAGATGACAGCACTGTAGTCAGAAAGTCTAAGTTTTAAAAAAAAGAAAAATACAATGATTGCTAAAAGAAAAAGAGTTCCTGTTTTGCCAAGTGTTATAGGAAGCAAAGGAAATAACTTATTAAGGAGCTTATCTATTTTACAAAACCCTTGTATTTCAGCCTTGCAAAAATCATCAAAATGTAGAAACATTGGGCACCAAACTCACTGTTGATGATAGAGTGTTTTAGGTTTCATAAGTGCAAAGAAAAAATGTCTGAACATTGTATATTTGGTGAAAAACTGAATGATGCATTGAAAAATCAGCCAATTTATGGAATTCTGAGAGAAAGTGTTTGAAAAAGTCTCTTAATAGAAGCAGGTATAACATATGAAAAAATGTTTAGAATTGCTATCTCCATGCAAGCTATACATAACTACTGTAGTTATTCTGTAGAATGACAATTAGGAGTAGAAGCTCATATAAATAAGCTTACAGTAACATACATATAGAGGATAACAAAATGAACCATGTTTTGTTGTGGCAGAGACTCATACAAACCAGTTTAGTCCAGATTTAAAGGAAAATCTGCAGGAAATGAAATAAAAGGGGATCTATTCACAGAGGCTGTCACTCAGGAAAAATAAATCATTTGTGAAAGCTAAACTACAAAAACTTACTTAAAAGGAGCATAGTAGTACATGCTATAGATGAAATATTTGATAATGAAAGTGAAGCAGATATGGCTAACGTCATAATTTACTGTATAGCCTAAAAAGTGAAATGAGACCAGCAGCATGGTTCACACTAAAAGTGAAGACAACCATTTAAGTGCAAATGGATACTGATTCTCTTGTATTAGTTATATCTACCTGAGCAGCATTTCAGAGATGATAAACTAAATCTATTAGAAAATTAAAAACATATTGGATAAAAGAAGGTTACCACTGGAATACTACTGTAACCATAAAATACAATGCCTAGCAAGGTACATATGCCTAGCAAGATGATGATGATGATGATGATGATAATAATAATAATAATAATAATAATAATAATAATAATAATGAAGATGCACTGAAATTAGTATATGAGGAAGGCTTACTGACTACTGGAGAGACCAAACTGGCCTACAAGAAAGACCAAATGAAGAACAGAATAGAGGCATGGGAAGACAAAGCACTACATGGCCAATACATTAAAAAAATAGCTGGGAAAGCAGATAATAACAAACCTGGCAATGGCTAAGAGCAGGAAAATTGAAGAAAGAGACCGAGGGACTAATTCTGGCTGCACAAGACCAAGCCTTAAGGACAAATGCATACAAAGTCAAAATTGAGAAGACAGCAACAGACAGTAAGTGCCGCCTATGCAAAGAAGCTGAAGAAACAGTGGACCACTTGGTAAGCTGTTGCAAGAAGATTGCACAAACTGATTACAAGCAGCGGCATGACAAAGTAGCAACAATGGTGCATTGGAAGATCTGCAAAAAATATCATTTGCCTGTAAGCAAAAACTGGTGGGATCATAAAATAGAGAAAGTCATAGAAAATGATAAAATTAAACTGCTCTGGGACTTCAGAATTCAAACAGACAAGCACCTGCAACATAACACCCCAGACTTAACAATTGTCGATAAGAAAGACAAAAAAGTCTGGATAGTGGATGTGGCAGTGCCTGGAGACAGCAGAATAGAAGAGAAAGAACTGGAGAAGATAACAAAATACAAAGACCTACAAATAGAAATAGAAAGACTGTGGCAAAAGCAAGCAAGGGTAGTACCAATAGTAATAGGCTCCTTGGGTGCAATCCCAAAACAACTGGAGCACCACTTGAACACCATTGGCATTGACAAATTCGCTATTAGTCAATTGCAAAAGGCGGCCTTACTAGGAACGGCTTCCATCCTGCGACGATATCTGTAATACCATCAAACATCCACATCTGCCTATCCCAGGTCCTGGGTAAGGACTCGATAGGTAGACAAAATGCCAAATCCAGTCTGAACATCTGGCTGACTGTGCGATGATCCATCATCATCATCATCATCATCATCATCATCATAAAGTTGGAAGGGACCTTGGAGGTCATCAGGTCCAACCCCCTGCTCAGGCAGGTAACCCTATACTATTTCAGAAAAATGGCTGTCCAGTCTCTTCTTAAAAACTTCCAGTGTTGGAGCATTCACCGCTTCTGGAGGCAGGTTGTTCCACTGGTTAATTGTTCCAAATGACAGGAAGTTTCTCCTTAATTCTAGGTTGCTTCTCTCCTTGATTAGTTTCCATCCGTTGCTTCTTGTCTTGTCTTCATGTGCTTTGGAGAATAGCTTGACTCCCTCTTCTTTGTGGCCGCCCCTGAGATATTGGAATACTGCTATCATGTCCCCCCTCATCCTTCTCTTCATTAAACTAGACATACCCAATTTCAGCAACCGTTCCTTATATGTTTTAGCCTCCAGTCCCCTAATCATCTTTGTTGCTCTTCTCTGTACTCTTTCTAGGGTCTCAGCATCTTTTTTATATCGTGGTGACCAAAACTGGATGCAGTATTCCAAGTGTGGCCTTACCAAGGCATTGTAAACTGGTATTAATACTTCACGTGATCTTGATTCTATCCCTCTGTTAATGCAGCCTAGCACTGTGTTGGCTTTTTTGGCAGCTGCAGCACACTGCTAGCTCATATTTAAATGATTGTACACTAAGACTCTGAGATCCCTCTCACAGTTACTACTATTGAGCAAGGTACCTTCAACTCCCAGAATTCCCTACTCAGCACACCATTGGATAGGAAATCCATCAACAGTGTACAGGTTACACATCACACTCACTCATAAATTCAGAGAAAAAGTATGCACAAATAGACTTGGAAGTGCTAAGCTTGGTTTAGGACAGGGGTGTCAAACTGCCGGCCCACGGGCTGGACACATCATCTGGAAGCCGTGCCCACCTCATTGCTGGCAATGGCAAAACTGGCCCAATATGTTGCATGATGTCATGTAACGTCGCAAGTTTGACATGTCTGGTTTAGGGAGTTAAACATTTCAACAATTGTACAGAAGGATCTTTAACTCATCACTCATCATTAGCCACTACTATCAATCACAAATGAAGGCGAATATACTGTATATGTCCCAGGATAATGTTGCAGGATCCAATCTGGGTCAGTCACAGGGACCAGAGGTTTAGTGTTCCGAGCTTTTGGACTTGTACTGGAGCCCATCTTCCACCAGCCATTACCATCAATCTTCAATCCAGTAAAAGGATTCTGCTTAAAACAGCTGCCCAAATGCTGTGATTTATTTTGTTGGTTTGAAGGACACAGATATAAAATAGAATTCAAAAGGACATACAATCAGGCAGATATAGATAGATTATCTACTTCTATAGGGTAAGCAGTTTGAAAAATCCACATTAGATGGGGTTTCCTCTGATAAGATTTTTGTCTCACAGAAATGGAGAGTCTTCTCATCATGGCTGAGATGATTCAAGAGAGAGAATAGGAAAGACTCAACACTGTATCAGATATTCACAGCAACTCATAAGGACTTGAATACGTGGCAAAAAAAAGTTTATGAAATTTAATTGGCATGTAAGGAACTTACACTTGAGAAATCTGTGTTATATCTATTATGTGAAACTGGGAGTGATGACACTATCCAAGCTGACAATTAGTGCTAGAGGAGCTACATATTGGACATCTTCAAGTAATAAAGATAAAGGTACTAGGTCACCATTTTGCTCAGTGGCCAAGAATGAACCAACCTGTTCAAAGCGTGTGATGAGTTGTTTAGATTGGAGGTAGATTTGAAGAGTATATAAATGGACAAAATAGCTTAATTCATTCAAATTTCCACCTCCGAGTTTTAGTAATTTATGTAGTAAAACAAACCATGTCTCAAATTCAGTCTCTGATACATCCCAGTTCAGAGGTTACCTGTCTGAACTACCTACTTAGAAAACTAGTAGAAGTAGCTTATGACATTTTGCTACTTGGAGCATAGAGCAGTATAAAACAGATGACCCAGCAGTGAAATCTTATTGTAGTGCATTCTCCTTGACCATAAGGGGGCTGGTACAGGAAAATAGAAAAACTATTCCTTTGACTCTGTTCATTAGTATATATTCTCTGAAATAGCCAGATGGACCTGTGACCTAATTGGTGTTAAATAGCTTTCTATTTTCTTAGTGTAGAAAAAAAGAAAAGCCAGTAGGATAAGACTTTCTCTTGGATATTCTATAGAACTAACTAGAGAGGAAGTTAGCTCTTCCCTTACCCTTCCTATTTCTTTAACTCATGATATGTCATGATTTATTTAGCAATAGAACCACAAAGTAACTATTCATCACTGAGGGATTTGTGGGAAAAAAGGCAGAAGCTAGGATGAAGAATAAGGCAAGGACACAGAAAAATGTTTTTAAAGTCACATTCTTAATTTTATTGGAGAACAGTTGCATTGATTTTTATACAAACATAATAAACATGTAATCTCATTCTTCCTTCCAAATATTTCATTGAGAAGGGCTACAACAGGAAGTATGGTTTAGTTGTGGTTCTTTTTGTTATACATCTTTAGAACAACTGGCCCAACTCCACAGTGGAGAATGTGAGAAGAAAGGGAGGACCATCCTTCTGTTAGGCTGGTTTCAATGAAGCCTCTATGGCAACAGTATATTTGCTATATCGGTTCTCAGAATACTCTGCTCCCAATTCTGTATAGGGATGTAGGAGTTACATTTCTGACTTTATCAGAGATAATATATTTTATTAAGGAAATATAAACAAACAAACAAACCAGAACATATCTTACCTAAGGACTGAGTATCTTTTATTTAGACTATTTCTAAGAAAAAAAATTATAATTAAAAAAAAGTTAAGGGAAAGGAGTTGAGTGAAACTTCCTGTACAACATTACAAGTATGAAAAACAATTTAAGGGCAGATACCATTATTAATGTATTTCATCACCCGTAGACTTTATAGCCATTTTTTTTTAAAAAAAATAATTTGTTAAACTTTTTTTTAAAAACCCAGACATAATGAAATGCCTTCCTGCCCTGTTTGCAAGATGTTAAATAAGTTTCTTAATTGTAGGTTTTTTTTTTCAGTGTTCTCCTAAGGTTTCACAAACATACACAAAAAAATGTTAGACCATATCCAAATTTTCATTCTGCTTAAGAGCAGAGGTGGAGTGAAAAAGTCAATGAAACTGGAGAGGTAGACATAGACATAGCTTGTGTTGTGGGACCTGAATAGAGGAGCCATTCTGTTAGTGGTAAGTCAGAGAACATTATGTGGTCTGTTGCTGTAGAAGTCATATTTTAGTTAATTAAATGATAATTAATGCCTTGCATTCAAGCCCATCTTTGTGCTTGTAATGTCACAAGTGACCTCTTGAATCAACCCTTGTCTGGTGCCTGATCTTTTCTTGCACTTCTGTCACATGCATCTTATCCAACTATTTTTAAACATCCCTAATGATGATGACTCACCTGCTTCAGCATTGCATGCAGTTATTTCCCCTAATTGCCCTGATCATTAAGCACTGATTTCTTAGTTTACCTAGAGATTTTTTTAAGTTTAATATGACTAATATGCATAAGTTGTAACCACACTCTCAAACGATTTATATTTTGATTCCTATTTTTCTTTCCTAAAGCCAACTTAATAAAAGTTTAATTACTATTATGACTATAATATAATTGCTATCTGTGCAAAAACTGCTGTTTGTCCAGCTGATAATATACTAACTTGCATGCAGAACTGGGATTTGCCTTTAGACATATTCAGCAATTGATTTCCTGGTCATAGTATCATAAAACATGTTCCAATTCCCAAGCATGTAATGAAAATATTAAGAATCTTCCCAGGCTTCTTGTGTGGATAAACAACATAAACATTAAAATACAGTTGGAAAGGCTGGTTTCACTTTTATGTTGAGAAGAGATTGACATATGATATCCTACTTTGAGATGGCAAAAAAAGAGAAGAAAATAAAATAAAGTTATTCCACAATTAATTATTTGTGGGCAAGCACCAAAAGGCATCTTAATGATAAAACCTCAGTTACAAATGTCTTTCTCAGAAAAGCTTGTTGGTTGTTTGCCTTGATGTTATTTTGAAATCAGAGGAAGACCACTCCAGGGCATCCATAATGTGGATCAGAAACATTCAGATGGGTTTTGAAATTGAAACCCTAAACCTTTCTATGTTTGTTCTACACATGGGATAGAAGTCTGCAACAAACAGGCAGTGTGGGTGGGGATACTAAAGTTTTCTCCTGTCCAGTCATGTCTGACTCTAGGGGGTGATGCTCATCTCTGTTTCTTACCTGAAGGAGCCAGTGTTGTCTGAAGATACTTCCGTGTTCTATGGCCAGCATGACTATATGCCAAGACATATGGAATGCTGTTAACATTTCCACCAAAATCTACTTGCATTTGCATGCTTTCAAACTGTTGGGTTAGCAATAGCTGAGGCAAGTAACAGGAGCTCACACCCTTGCATGGTGCTCAGGTCTAAAACCCAGGCTGTCAGCTTTCCAGCTGACAAGCTCAGCATCTTTAACCGCTGAGCCATAGTGCCCTGGGGATACTAATTTTACTTTTTGACCCATCTTGTGGACACTTCTGGACTTTTCTTTTCCAGAAATTTGAATTTGTTCCATTTCCAATCAGTTGTACAATTGTCAGTTTTGTCTCTTTTATTGGTGAACAACTTTATTGTATATATTTCACATTTGGCTTTATTTTTGAAAAATGCCTACCAGAAGGCAAAGAAATGGTCAACCTAAATGAATAAAAATATATGTCACTTGACTTCATCTAACTGCTATACTTTCTATAGGTCCTACTTCAGAGTCAGATATTTAGTTTTTTCACATGACCATTTTGAGTATGACAATGGCATCTCTAGAATTACTATTAAAAAATCTGCAGCATATACATTGTAGCATGCAGCAGCATTGGCCTTAGCAAAATGATTTTTTTAAAAAAATAACAGTTGTTCTGAATACCCATTTTGTTTTGGTGGCATGCATTGCTTTTTGTTCCTACAGTTGTTGCTTTGGGACATATTTTTAATAAATCTTTTTCTTTTATTCTGTAGTGATTTTGCATATTAGTATACATAATAGCAACATGTCAGCATGGCTTGTAGATGTATTGATAGAGCTCCTTTTTTATAAAAGTTTCCTACATATATTAAATGTATTCATACAGTTCCTTATATATAAAGATTTCCTATATACATTCAATTTCTAGTAGCTTAACATAACTATAAAAATGATATACTGCCCAGAAAAAGTATTGGAGCAATTGTAAATTCTGGTGATTTGTGTCTATGTGGTCAGATATATAAAGACAGTTTCCTGATCTGCATAATCTTTGAAGGTTATTGAAATGTCTATATATTGTTTCTAGCATATCCATGCCAGGACTATGGTTTATGCAAACCTGTTCAATTATCTATGTCCTTTCCCTACTGCTAAGCTGAAATGCCACTTATTATCCTTGAACCTACTGAAAATTATAGCTTCATAAAATTGGATGTCCCCACTGTCAGTCACTCTCCTTGGCAGTAGCCCTAATAGTCACCTATTTTTTCTCAAATGTTATTGATTGTCAATGGATGGCAAAATCCAACAGAGTCTGTAGATTTGGAGCCCATCTTTAGATTGTGGTTTAGAATAACAGGGAAAATACTGTTTAATCAGGGTATAAGCCTGTTTTGGTCATGAGATGGAGTTGAAAGAAGCTTGCCTCTGTTCCCCCTGATAATTCATCCTAAAATCTGAACCAAGGAATATATGATTTTGAACTCATACCTCAGTGTCAAATATGAACCTATATGGTATAATGAGAAGTGGAGAGTAGAAGCATATTATATATACAACAATAGGAAGGTGTTTCCTTAAATCACAACTATCATCGCAAGGATAGCATTTTAAGGTGGGGGAAAAGAAATTTCAGTAGTTTAGAGAAAGCCTTAGATGAATAATTTTAACTCACTGTTATCCAGACCCTCCTCTTTAGCAGTTCATTGAAGGTGTTATATAACCTGACTTCTTGTCCAGTCTCTTATCGTAAGAAATGTATGAATGAGTTTTGCTAGTTGGGTTTGCCATTTGACCTGGCCTAGTAAACTACCAATTTTATAAAAGTGACTCAAAAGAAGCCCTGTACTTTAGTTGCAGCTCTAGTCTCATAGAGTACCATCCTCTTAGGATTAAGGCTTACTCCATTTCTCTTACTATTCTGGAAATTACTTAAGATAGAAGATTTTTTGAAGAGTGGATAGTTGTTTGTAACCATCTTTATTTTTATTTTTATTTTATGTTGTTTTACCTCTATTTATATTATTGCATTATTATTATCATATGCATTTTCAGAATGTGATGAATATCTCTATTTTTTTATTTTACACTTTACTGTGGAGGTTATAATGCTGATTTTATCCTCTGACTACTTTTATTGCTACTGGTTCTATAAAGAGCTGTGAGTTGATTTGGCAGTTGATAAGGAGAATGATTACCCTGATCAGCCTCCATAAAGTGCTCAGAAACAGCAAATGATTACATGAGTTGTCTTGATTTAATACAAATGGGTTCCATGCATATGTCCTCTTATATATATATTCCCAGAAGCTACTCATTGGATGAAACAAGTCAAGGCAGCCACTCTGCTCCTAGTTATAGAAACAGGTGCTGTTGTGCTTTGCAAAGTTGCTTTAAACGGTAATCTGATAAACCAGTGAGCAGAGCAGGGCATCCTTTTGTGTAATTTACACAGCATTAGAGAAGACCACTGAATTAATCCTTTATATTTTTACAATAAATTCCAATGTGTTCACATTTCTTTACAAACTCAAAAACCCTTCAACTATCTGCCCAAAATTTAACATTAGGGCTCCATACACTTGGAGCTACTATCATACAAATTGTGTTGCATTCTGCACCTTTAAAAATGTGTTGCATTCTGCACATTTAAAAATCTGTTTTAAAAGAGTTAATCTGAAGGTTGGTCTAACTTTCCCGCTAATTTTGTCTTTATCTGAACAATAAGAAGTTGGAACCATTTTTTTTTCTGTACATGAGATACATTTCTAAGATTATTTTAAAAAATCCTTTCGTTTTACTCCATATCCAAATATCAAGTCAGAGAGAGCTATCTCTGGAACAAGACTGAGTTTGGAGATTTGTACAGCCATGAATTTGGCCCCCAAGCCAGATTGGGTGGTCTCTACACACTCAGCTGCAGGGGGTCGTTTTCAGAAATTGTAGCATGGATTCTTTTCTTCCTTGATGGAAATAAAACTGGCTGAAAGCTTCAAATCTCTTCTCTGCTTTCAAGCTTTAGCATTCCATCTGGTAAAACCATTCAGTTAATCTATCCCACCAGGCCAACTCGAAAGGGGGGAAAAGGATTAAATAAACAGCAAATTAGAAATCATGCAGTCGTTAGTATGCCTTCTCTCCTATGTAAAACATTTATATTTAACAGATCTGTGTGACCGCAGAGTATCTTAAAAAGAAAAAGAAAACCCCAACATACTCTACATATGAAAATTTAAAACTTCACTGATAACCCCATCTGGTATACCCCTAATTATGAATCCCATAGTGACCTAATATTCCCATCAGAAGAAATACAGTAAATATGAAAAGGGAGTATGGTTATTAATTTCATTTGTTTGTTTCTTGAAATAGGTATTAATTTTTACCTTTTTTAAAAATAGTCATATCCTCTAAAACAGAAAAAAATGCATGTTTTTATTTTAAGCATTCTGTTCTGGTATGAACTTAGAGGTTTGATTTTAAAACATAACTAATGTTAACTTAAATTTTCCATCTATTAATAAATATATATATATATAGTGGGGTAATCCTTTTTTAAAAAAAAAAACTTACTCTACCTACTTCATAAATTAATTAATCTATTAATTGTGTCTGAACATCACAAGAAGCTGTGATTGAATGATCAGCCATGATTTTAGCCATGCCAATAATTTACTAACAGTTCTGCTCAGACTATGATTGCTGCTAAGTAATGTGAGAATGCACCAGATTAAATTCTATTTGCCAGATAGCTATTACAAGAACAATCATGCCTTGCCAAAATGAGTGTTTTCCAGTGAAACCGGTCTATCAGAGCAACCTGGTCTACACAAATATGGGATGGAGCATACTGCTTCACTTTCGTCTTTCATCCTCAATCTAAGAGCCTTCACAGGCAGTCGCTTCTGCGACAAACTATTTCTGTGTTAAATTTAAATTTACTGACAAAGAATTAAAGGGAGACTAGCCAAAATGAGTTATCTGCCTTTTGATAACAGTGGTGACATCATAGCACTGTTCCAATATCTCAGGGGCTGCCACAGAGAAGAGGGAGTCAATCTATTCTCCAAAGCACCTAAAGGCAGGACAAGAAGCAACAGATGGAAACTAATCAAGGAGAGAAGCAACATAGAACTAAGGAGAAACTTCCTGACAGTTAAAACAATTAATCAGTGGAACAACCTACCTGCAGAAGCTGTGAATGCTCCAACACTGGTAGTCTTTAAAAAGAGACTGGACAGCCATTTGTCTGAAATGGTGTAGGGTTTCCTGCCTGAGAAGGGGGTTGGACTAGATGACCTCCAAGGTACCTTTCAACTTTATTTTTGTTATGGATCATCGCACAGTCAGCCAGATGTTCAGACTGGATTTGGCATTTTGTCTACCTATCGAATCCTTACCCAGGACCTGGGATAGGCAGATGTGGATGTTTGATGGTATTACAGATATCGTCGCAGGATGGAAGCAGTTCTTAGTAAGGCCACCTTTTGCAGTTGACTAATAGCAAATTTGTCAATGCCAATGGTGTTCAAGTGGTGCTCCACTTATTTTGGGATTGCACCCAAGGAGCCTATTACTATTGGTACTACCCTTGCTTTCTTTTGCCACAGTCTTTCTATTTCTATTTGTAGGTCTTTGTATTTTGTTATCTTCTCCAGTTCTTTCTCGTCTATTCTGCTGTCTCCAGGCACTGCCACGTCCACTATCCAGACTTTTTTGTCTTTCTTATCGACAATTGTTAAGTCTGGGGTGTTATGTTGCAGGTGCTTGTCTGTTTGAATTCTGAAGTCCCAGAGCAGTTTAATTTTATCATTTTCTATGACTTTCTCTATTTTATGATCCCACCAGTTTTTGCTTACAGGCAAATGATATTTTTTGCAGATCTTCCAATGCACCATTGTTGCTACTTTGTCATGCCGCTGCTTGTGGTCAGTCTGTGCAATCTTCTTGCAACAGTTTACCAGGTGGTCCACTGTTTCTTCAGCTTTTTTGCATAGGCGGCACTTACTGTCTGTTGCTGTGTTCTCAATTTTGACTTTATATGCATTTGTCCTTAAGGCTTGGTCTTGTGCAGCCAGAATTAGTCCCTCGGTCTCTTTCTTCAATTTTCCTGCTCTTACCATTGCCAGGTCTTGTTATTATCTGCTTTCCCAGCTATTTTTTTAATGTATTGGCCATGTAGTGCTTTGTCTTCCCATGCTTCTATTCTGTTCTTCATTTGGTCTTTCTTGTAGGCCAGTTTGGTCTCTCCAGTAGTCAGTAAGCCTTCCTCATATACTAATTTCAGTGCATCTTCATCATTGTTCTTCAGATATTCTTCCAAAGCCATTTTTTCTTCTTCAACCATCTGATGTACTTGTAGCATTCCACGCCCACCTATTTGCCTTGGTATATAAAGTCTGTCAATGTCACTGCGTGGATGAAGGGCATGATTCATTGTCATTATTTTTCTGGTCTTCCTATCCATTGCTTTTAGTTCTGCTTGAGTCCAGTCCACTATTCCAGCTGTGTACCTAATGACTGGGATTGCCCAGGTGTTGATTGCCTTTATGGTATTTCCTCCATTGAGTTTGGACTTTAAGATCTTCTTCACTCTCTTGATGTATTCACCTCTAATCTTTTTCTTGACTTCAGTGTGCTTGATGTTGTCAGCTTGAAGGATACCCAAGTATTTGTAGTACTCTTCCTCATCCAGACTCTTAATGTTATTTTCGTGGGGCATCTTGATTCCTTCAGTTTTCACTATTTTTCCTTGTTTGATAGTAAGTGTGGCACATTTGTCCAAGCCAAACTCCATTACAATATCTTGGCTATATATACGGACAGTGTTGAGCAGCGATTCTATTTCAGATGATGTTTTTCCATACAGCTTCAGATCATCCATGTAAAGGAGGTGGGATAGTCTGGCAGATGTTTTTGATGTTTGATAGCCATGTCCTGAGTTATTCAGTATTGTTGACAGAGGAAACAGTGCAATAACAAATAGTAATGGTGATAATGAATCTCCTTGAAATATTCCTCTCTTGATATTAACCTCTCCCAGCTTCTCACCATTGATCTGCAACTGTGTCTTCCATTGTGCCATCGATCTTTGCACAAATTTTCTGATGTTTCTACTGACTCCTGTTATTTCTAGGCACTTTATTATCCAATCATGTGGCAGAGAGTCAAATGCCTTTTTGTAGTCAATCCATGCCACATTCAGGTTGGTCTTCCTTCTCTTGCAGTTTTCCAAGATCATTTTGTCTATTAGGAGTTGATCTTTTGTTCCTCTGCTATTGGGGCGGTTTCCTTTCTGCTCAGGTGGAAAGAGATTGTTTTCAACTAGATGCTGTTGTACTGCATCAGCTACCACACCAGTTAGTAATTTGAAAGTTGTTGGTAAGCAGGTAATTGGCCTGTAGTTGCCTGGTGTTGCCCCTTTTGCTGGATTTTTCATTATTAGGTAGGTTTTCCCAGTTGTTAGCCACTTTTCAATTTCTCCTCCTTGTAGTATATTGTTGAACTGCTTGGCAATGAGTGGGTGTATAACAGTTAGATGTTTCAACCAAAACCCATGCAGTTCATCTTCACCTGGTGCTGACCAATTTTTGATTTTCTTTGCTCTTTTTTCTACCATTTTTGTTGTTATTACTAGTTCTTTCATTTCAACTTCTGTTTTATTTGCATCCACCTCTTTTAACCAAGCCGCATCCTTGTTGTATTTCTTTGAGTTATCCCATATCTGCTTCCAGAACTGCACTGTTTCTTCCTTGTCAGGTACTGACTGATTCCTTGCAGTTTCTCCATTGATGGATTGGTAGAAACGTTTCTGATTGGATTGAAATTGGAGGTTCTGCCTATAGTTTGCAATTCGAGCTTCATATCTACTGATTTTCCTGGCTATAGCTGTTATTTGTTGCTTTATTATTTCCAGTGCTTCCTTGATCTTCCTTGTTTCTAAGTGGTATTTCTTGATTAGGTATTCTTTGGTCTTCTTGTTCTTCAGCTTCTTTTCTTTCATCTGTTCTAGCTTGCTTGCATGTGATCTTAACTTGCTGATCTTATTTTCTAGTCTAACCTTCCATTTTTCTGGTGCACTGTTTGTTTGTTTTTCTTCTTTGTTGATTTTGCATCCCAGGTATTCTGTTATAACTGCAGCTGTGCTGTACATTAGTTGGTTTGTTTCTTGCAGTGAATTGGTGCTTATACTTGATATTGCAGTATTTGCATCTTTTAATGCTTGTGCTAGCTGTTTCTTTGGAACAAGCTTCAATGCAGGTAGCCTTATTCTGTTGTTTTTGTGCTGTTCTAGATGCTCAGTTATTCTTTGTTTCAATTCTTTTATTTCTTTAGTTAGAGGGTTTTGTTCTTCCTGAGGTAGAGGTGCCTGGTTTCCAAATGAGAACAGTTGTATATCTCTGCTGGATTCCTTCACTGCCAACTCCCCCTGGTTTGCCTCTACCTTCTGAATTACTTCTGGTAACGCTTTGATTTCTTTGCCCTGGGTAAACCTTTGCAGTTCGTCCAATTCTGTTTCTGTGCATATTTTATTTCGTGTTATAAATCGGCGTTGATCTGCTAGTCTCTCTTCTGTTATTGCTGATTCTGGATGTTGTTCTTTCCAGAACTGGTGCATTCGTTTTAGATATCCTCTTCTTGTTGGACTTGATCTGTAGTAACAGATCATTATTTCTTTGTTTTCCATCACTGTGTATCTGCGACGGGTAAACACCTTTTCTTCCAGTAGTTCTGCAGCTGCTGGCCCTGGTTGCTCAGCCAACAGTCCTGAGTCCTGTAACCCATTTTTCACCAGATATCCAGGAACTCCAATATCTAGTGCGGACCTTGTTAACCCGGGCGACGTCCGAGCCGGTATGGCATTCTGAAATTTACATCTCACCATATTTTTTATGGGAGAGACACTCTTTGTCTGACTCCTCTGATGAGACCTGTCCAGTATGGTTGAACCTCTGGCATAGCTCTCATCTTCCTCAGAGTACACAAGCCTCACAACCACGTCAAGGTAATGCCTCACTGGGGGATTATTATTATTATTATTATTATTATTATTATTATTATTATTATTATTATTATTCTTCACTGGAAGCTTTTAAGAAGAGATGGGACAGCAACTTGTCTGGAATGGCATACGGGCTTCTGCTAGTGCAGAGGATTGGACTAGAAGACGTGCCTTCCAACTCTGTTATTCTGTTATTCTGATTCAGAGGTATAAGGAGCTTATCATATGACATATATTTTTTCCATTTCATTTTTGCTCTCGTTAGGGTCAACTTTTGATGGGATAGCATGTGGCCAAAACCTTGGGCACATGGTAGTGTGATTAGACATAGCCATCTTGTTCCCTTCACATGTAGGGAGAGCATATATTGGACATCCAGGTAAATGAGAGCATCTCACTGAGTACCCTTCAGCTTTACATGGACAAAGAAACTATCCAGTGGGATGACATCAATGACAGATGTAAAATGTAACCTAGTTTGATGTAGACCCACATATGGATTGTAACTAGGATGGGCAGCTCATGGAGCTATATCAGGTTGTTGAACATTTCCAAGCAAATCCATAATATTGTATAAATACTGTATAGTATGAGTGGTGCTTTTTTCACTTATAGTGCATCCTCCACTGTTTGAATTTCTTATGGTCATACTTTGACACCACTCTAAACACCTCCAACTGCATGGCTTCCTACTTTCCTGTGCCCATTCTTCTTTGTTAGGAAGTTGGATCACTTAGCCTCCATGGATGCTGAAGTATTTCCCATATTTTACTCCATGCACATGATTTCTCATTAAGAGCTATGTTAGCAAAGACTGGGATCTTTAAATTTTAAGAATAAGAGAAAAAGCAAACAAGCAAATAATTATTTAGCCAAAATGATGAAACATTTCACTGATACTTCCTGTAAAAACTAACAACTGAGAAAAAAGGTTAGAAGATCTGGAAAATTTTGCGTAGTTTTCACAAATCAAGAAGCAGTCTTGTTCTTTTATGGAAATCAGTTCAGCACATTTTGAGAGCAACCAAATGAGGAACATCTTCTCATTTCCTATCTTAGAAATAGCAGTGTAATAAGGCATTTTGCTACCAGCAAGGGCAGGATTGCAAGGCAGTCCACTTACAGTCAATGAAAGAGGAATTGAAAGCTAAATTACAGTTCCTATAAAGAATTCAAAGTAGGCTAGTATTGGAGCATCAGACATAACTCAAAGTTGAAAATAGTTTCCAGAATTAGTTCAAGGGTCAAAAGGTAGCACTCCAGCAAGTCAAATTAGATACGGCTTGAAAATCATAGCTTGTCAGATACTTATTGCCCAACATTTGCTGTAGGACAAATCTCTGGAATCGAACCTTCAGTTAGTGATCTCTGAACCTTGATGGAGTATCACCTCATTTCTTGAATTAGCTAAGAGATCTTCTGTATATTAATGGCCTGAGTATGAGCTTTCGTTGCTTCTGGAATATTGTTCAAGGCCATGAGAACCCCATCTGGTGGTTTAAGCTGAGCTTCAGATAAGGAGATTTCTAGGAAAAATATGTCAATAAAGGCCAAATAAAAGGCACACGAATCAAGTCTTATTTCTGGACATTCGGGGAGAAGGGAAGGTTACTTCCTTACTATTGTTGTATTATTTAGAACTATCTCCAACTATTTACGAAAAGAGCTTGTCATGTTTAATTTGAAAACATTAGAAGTACCTTTCTCTCCAGGTTACAGCTTCATGAATGCCATGTCTCTCTGTCTCACTCTCTGTGCATTAAACAAACAAGGGAATTGCAAACTAACAGATTAAATTTTGTATCCAGTAGCATGTGCCTGTAACAAAAATGTACTTCTGCCTCTTAACTTTGCTCCTTTCCCATCTGTTTCTGTGACTTAATTGATTCTAGCCATACTGCAGGGCTCATTTAAAATAGGATTTTGTATTTCTTCTTTCTACCCCCATTGGATCCATTTATACAAACTTATTCCCAATCCTACTCCCCATTCACACAAATCTTGCCATTCCCACATTTGCTTTTTCTGGAAAAGTACAATTCTATATGAGGTTGAAGTTTAAGCTTTGAGTCCAGTTTCCTATCTCCCAGCTTCCCCCTAGTCTTATCTGGATTCAGTTTCAATTAGATGTTTCTCTTTTCCCTTATCCACCTCACTGAACTTAGGTGAGGTTCAAGAAAATTACTTGCTTCCCTATAGTTACATGGCAAAAAGCAGTGGAGCTAAGTGTGTGTCATCAGCATCCTGATGGCATCCAACTCCAAAGTTCCTAATGACCTCCCCTGTAGTTTCATGTAGATGTTGAACCACTTTGTTGCCTCCACTGCTGTGTAGCAGACTTTCAAATGGGCCTCAATTCATGATTGATCTGATTCATCCCAAGGTCTTTTTCTCCCCAGTTGCATTTCAGATGCCTTCCTGTCTGCTCCATTACTTTTGGTTTCATAGGAAAACAAGGTCTGATTTGGCTCTGCATGAAAGAAAATGGCAGGGGGACAAATAGCATCAATAACTGGGGTATCACATAGATCAAGCAGGTCTGTTGGATGAGGTGAAAAGCTCTCTAAACAAGTTCAGGAACTATTCAGGAGCTATACTCTGAACTGCCTGGCTAGCTGGCAGGCAGGCAACAAGACAGGTAATTTCCTGCTGTTTCTTCTTTTGCTCCTGGGAAAGATGGCCTCTACCAATTTATTGGGGAAGCCTACTGGTAATGACAGGTTTTGTTCTGTTTTGTTCTTGTAAAAACATTGAGGCGAGGCAGGAGTAACACAGTCCTTCTTTATTAACTCTCCAACAGAACAATACAAAACGGCATCGATTCATTTTATACTCTTTTGCAGGGACAGCATCAACCAATCAATGCAATGGATTCTTCCGCCTTGCACATGCACAATAGGCTGGAAACAGCCTGTCTGGTCTCGGGCCTCTATGCGGTCTGCCCGGGCCTCTCTGCAGCTTCCTGCATCTGCTGAGTCACTCAGCAGGCCCGGGACATAACACCCCTCCCCCCTTGGATGAAACATAAGCAGACACTTACTATTTTACATTACTATAAATCTAACACTCTACCCATTTGACCGTGTTCTGATTTCTAGAGAAATACTAGGCTTTCCCATAACTTGACAGGAACCTCACATAGTTCTTTAAGTGTTTGGGTGGATCCCCTGGCCCACTCTGATCTTCTTAGAACAGGTGTGCTTGCTTGGTCTGCCAGCTCGTCTGCCAGGCTCGGCAGACCAGGACTTTGATGCCCCCTGTATTCAGGTGACCCTGCATCATGCTGACTGGCCAGATCCTGTAAACCCAGACCAGAGTTCCTTGGTTGGGTGGAATTCCCCAAATCCATAATGGACCCCTCTTGGGAGCATTGTCCCATGAGTCCAAGACCAGCAGATGGAATGGCCTGAACAGGCGGTTGCAAGCAATGTCCCATGGACCCAGTGCCGGTGCCAGAGTCAGGAGCCGCCTCATTGGCAAAACCTCCTACTGGTGCATGTGACGTTCTGCTTTCGCAGAGTGACTACGGTCCACGATCGTAATTGTGGTCCCCCCCGAGAGCAGAGTCAGGAGCAGAAGGGTGGCTTGGGAGCCTCCAGTGCAGTTGGTCGATGTGTCGACATAGCACCCGACCATCATCCAAAGCCACTTCATATGACAATGGCCCAGTTACTTTGCAGACCACTGCTGTCACCCAGAGATGTCCAGGTCCATAATTCCTTGCCCAAACCGGATTGCCCACCTGTAGTCTCCTAGGTGCCCGTGGCTGTGACATCTGTGAAGCCACCCGGTCTGGGTGCAACCAGTTTTGTACTGAGTCAGCGACCCCAGCAGAGTTCAGATGGTCTCTTTCCTGTGGCTGTGCAAGGTGTGGTGCGGTGGCAAAGAAGAAAGTCAGCTAACCTGTGATGCCAGCTTCCGTGAGTGATCCTCTTTAAAGCATCCTTGGTTGTGTGCATCATGCGCTCAGCTGGGCCATTGGAGGCTGGAATGAACAGTGCTGATGTGGCATGATGGATCATGTTGGCCTGTAGAAAAGCCTGAAACTCAGAAGAAATGAATTGGGGTCCATTGTTAGAGACAAGGACATCTGGAAGCCCATGAGAGGCAAAGATCCCTCTCAACACCTGGATGGTCCTGGCAGCAGTTGTGGAGGAGACTGGAATGACCTCTAGCCACTTGCAATGGCTGTCCACAAGGAGAAGGAAGAATTGCCCCTGAAAGGGGCCAGCGTAGTCAATATGGACCCTCGACCAAGGGGCATGTGTCTCCTCCCACCTATGTACAGGAGCCTGAGGCATTTGAGGCCTAGACTGTTGGCAAACACTGCACCCGTGGACCTGGGCCTTGATCTCCTTATTGAGCCCAGGCCATCAAAGATGGCTGCGTGCAAGTGCCTTCATCCGGACTATTCCTGGATGTCCCTCATGCAGAGACTGCAAGACTCTAGTCCTCAATGAGGCTGGAATCACTACCCTGCTACCCCATAGGACACACCCCTTGAAGGTGGATAGCTCGTGCTTCCTCTTCCAGAAACTCTGGAACTCTGTGCCTGGACACATGTCAGGCCATCCTGATAGCATCCATGTCAACACACATGTTAACGTGTGAACAGTGGCTGTTTCTGCAGCCACATCCCTAGCATTGAGGGGAGACTCAGGAAAATCCTGAATAGAAAGTATATGGTTAGCTGGAGCAGGATCTGACTCTACTAGCTGTAGAGGTAGTCTGCTGAGGCCATCTGCATGGCCGATTTCTTTGCCCGGTTTATGAACCAATGTGTAGTCATATGCAGAAAGGAAAATTGACCATCTCAGCATTCTAGGACAAATTATGTGTGGGGTTTGCTTGTTGGTTGTAAACAACCCCAGCAGTGGCTTATGGTCTGTAAAGACTGTGAAATGGCGACCATATAAAAAGTCATGGAACTTTTTTATGCCAGCCACTATGGCCAAGGCTTCCCTATCTATCTGTGCGTAATTACGCTCAGCAGATAATAGAGACCTAAAATAGTAAGCTGCAGGGACTTGTGTCCCATTAGCCTTTAAGTGACTTAACACAGCCCCAATCCCATAAGGGGATGCATCACAGGCTATGCACACAGGCAGTTGCTCATTGAAATATGCTAGAACCGCATTTGAAGACAGCAAGGCCTTGACCTCTGCAAAGCTCCTTTCGTGGACTTTTGTCCACTGCCATGGAGCCTGTTTATCCAAGAGCCGATGTAACGGCTTAGCCACTGCAGCCTTGTGAGGGAGGAATGAATGGTAAAAGTTTAACAGTCCCAGAAAAGCCTAAGGTTCGCTTTTTGACTTGGGACTTGGGGTCTGCTGAATTGCTTTGAGCTTGGATTCAGCAGGATGGATGCGTTCAGCATCAATACGGAACCCCAGAAACTCTGTGGAGGTGACTCCAATTTTATATTTGTCTTGCTTGAGTTTCAGCCCCACTTAGCGGAAATGCAGCAAGACAGCCCTAAGCCTGTCAGCCAGATTTTCAGATGATTCCCCAGTGATGAGGACATCATCGAAGTAAGGGCAAACTCCTGGAATATTGTGGAGCGTTTGCTCCATCACGCTTTGCAAAATGCCAGGGGCTAAGTTAACCCCAAAATGCAGCCTTTTAACTTTAAATGCTCCCCGGTGCGTTACAATTGTTTGGGCCACTGCCATTGCCTCATCAACTGGTAGTTGTTGATAGGCCTGAGCCAAGTCAAGTTTGGCGAAAACTCGGCCTCCTTTGAGGGAGGCCAGAATGTGGCTTACCACTGGCACCTGGTAAGAATGCTGCTGCAATTCTTTGTTAAGTGTACATTTATAGTCTGCACAAATGCGGACTTCTCCATTGGCCTTCAATGGCGTGACTATGGGAGTTTCTCATGGACTACTGTCCACAGGTTCTAGAATCCCCTGCTGAATCAGCTTGTCCAGTTCTGCATTAACTTTGTTCTTCAACGCGAAGGGCATCCGACGGGGCTTAATCCTAATGGGGGCGATGGATGGGTCTAACCGTAAAGCAATGGGAGGCCCCTTGTACGATCCAAGTTCCAGACTGAACACATCAGCAAACTCCTTGCAAACTGCCGCAAGGCCTGTCGTTTGCAAGCTGTGAAGTCTGGTCACTTGAATCCCAAGGGCCTCAAACCAATCGAGTCCAATGAGACTTGTGCAGTTACCCCCGACTACAACTACATCTAACAACCCTTCAAAGTTCCTACGCTGCACTTTGAGTGTGGCCTCCCCTTCACACTGACTTGGGAATTCTGAAAGTCAGTAAGAATTAAATTTGATGGCCTGAGTTTAACTCGATGACCGCTTCTACAACAAATTCTCTTGAAAGTATCCTGAGATATGATCGATAAAGCAGACCCCGTATCCAACTCCATTGATAAGGGAACTCCTTGCAACTTCACGTCAATGTGAAGCTTCTTCCTTAGTGGCCTATGGGCCCCAGTTTTAAAAATGCTTCTACGGGAGGCACAAAACCCCACCCTATTCTGGCTGAGGACCATGGTACCTTTCCAAGGCAATTCTCCTGCAGGACAATCCTCTTTGTGACCCAAACAGATGGCAGCAATGTGGCCTTGCCAGCCACATGCCTGGCAAACAGCAGAACGGAAGCGGTAATCAGAGCGCTTGTGGCGTCCTCCACATTCAAAACACTGAGGGAATAGAGTTGCCTTGTTGTTTCGCTCTTGGGGCCTTCTCTCTGCTGGCTGCTGTAATCGGTCAACCTCATTCTCTGAGTTCTGTTCGGATACCTCTTGAGCGACCTCTTGATGGACTGAGCTCGATGTTGTAGGGGTCTTGGAGAGCCTCAAGGCCTTCACAGCTCTGCCCACTGCTTCATCAGATGTAATCTCTTTCAAAGCATCCTGGAAAGAAACGTCTTCCTTTGTAAAGATCTTCTGCTGTAGCTCACAACTTCTAGTCCACAGACTAAATGATCACGAAGTCTTTCTTCCAGGTCCTTGAATTTGCATGGCCTATCTGCTTGTTGCAACGCAGCAATAAAGTCCGCAGCAGATTCTCCCGGATGCTGGTCCCTCTGCTCGAATGCATGTTGCCATGCAATCACCGAAAACTTTGGTTCAAAATGTTCTCGCAACATCCTCTTCAGCTCAGCATAAGCGATGGATTCAAGTGGTGCTGGGGCGACCAGATTCTCAGCAATATCGAAAGTCTCTTGCCCACAGACACTCAGTAGCGTAGCAGCTTTAAGATCATCCTCCCAAACTTGGTTTACCCAAAAGTAGTTCTCTACCCGGGCCACTTAAGAAGTCCAACATTCTGGATGAGCTGTGTCAAATTCTGACAGACGGCCTAGCTTAGACATCATTACTTCCCGGTGGCCTCATCAACGCCTCATGCTGCAATGGCTTGAGAAGGGGGTCCATTTTGCCGAGCTCTCCTCCAACATTCTCGTACTGGCAGGCAGAGTCGCACTCTTCGGACGCCGAACTTCCCAGTGCTTCAGGCCTTCCGTGGTGAGTCAGCCTATGTTCTTTCATTGTTTCCCTTGCAGCACATCCCACCTTCATTGTCAATGTTCTGTTTTGTTCGTTGTAAAGACATTGAGGCGAGGCAGGAGTAACACAGTCCTTCTTTATTAACTCTCCAACAGAACAATACAAATGCCGTCGATTCCTTTTATACCCTTTTGTAGGGACAACATCAACCAATCAATGCAATGGATTCTCCCGCCTTGCACATGCGCAATAGGCTGGAAACAGCCTGTCTGGTCCCGGGCATCCACGTGGTCTGCCTGGGCCTCTCTGCAGCTTCCTGCACCTGCTGAGTCACTCAGCAGGCCCAGGACATAATAGGTTTCAAGACAGCTTTTCTTTAAAGTTCTACCCAAGAACTGTTCTAACCCAAACTCTTGTGCTGATCACAAAATGTCTGGTAGATTCCAGGGTTGTAGTTCATTTTAGTCATGTTAGATAAAGCAGGCTGCCCAGAAATCTGTCACACATAAGAGGAAAAGGGAACCCCAAATCTACTAACTTGGATCTTTTCCTTACCAAACAGTCAGGATGGCAACCATGGCTGCATGATCAAAATCCCACTCTTGTGTGACATGCTTTGATTGGGTGGTCACAGCTACCATATTTAATTTTTGACACACCTCATATAAATTCTTCCATTTTATATTTATAGTCATTAAAGAAATTCATTAACACCCTAAATGTGGAAATATTTATGGTGCAATTACAACAGTTCTTCTTGTGCTCCAGTTTGGTTTTTTTTGGGGGGGGGGTGTTGCATGGAAGAGAGATTTCTTTTTAAATCCATGACCCAATGCTGGACTGAGAACAGACCTAAGTCTCTTAATCTAATGGCTGTTACTGAGGGTGACAATTTTAGTGAGGCATGATTGGAAATGAACTTTGCAATAAGTGACCTTCAGAGGAGAAGACTATTCATGTTAATTAGAAGCTCTTTTCAAACTGAATTCATCTATGCATTAGGCCATGTCATTTGTGAACAATGTGAGCATTGTAGTAAACATTAAGACATGACTCAAGTGTCGTTATCAAAATTTTAGAAAACTCATCCTTGGTGTCGCTTCCCCACTCCCTGAAAGATTACAACTAGTTCCTGCAGCAGTATCACACAATAGTATCTCTCCTAATGGCTTTTAGCTTTTGCCACTGCCAACTTTTATATTTAAAATCCATACAATTATGGACAATTTGTAAGCATTATGAGGCTTGCCATTTCCCCCCCCCCCGTCCCTGAGTCTTCATCAGTGAAGACTACTTTTATATCTAGCAAATGATTTTACTTATCAACCTACATTCATCTGCCCCAATTTTCACTTTATTCTTATTATTGCCATGACTTATTATGCATTTTTAATTTAAGAATGCATTTTCTCCATTAAAAAATTAGAATATTTTCAAGTACCAGAAAGTGATTATCTGTGTTGGTTTTCTTTAATTAACCATTACAGGGTGAATATGTTCTTTCTAAAGTGCCTTAACAAAAGAAAACTAGAAAATTGGAGCAAAAGAATAGAGGTGGAGGTGGGAAGTGAAATTATCATATGAGATTGGCAAGGAAGCAAAAATAAATAAATAAAACATCTTGCCTGACAGACCTTATAGTAAAATAACTTTTTTTTATTACTTCTCCTTGTCTTCTTAAAGAACCAGAAGAACATATTGGATTGCAACAAAAGGCTATCTAGATCAGTGTTTCTCAACCCCAGTCTCTTTAAGATGTGTGCACTTCAATTCCCAGAATTCCCAGCCTGTTTTAGACTACTGATGAACAATTTTTAAATTTATGTTTCCTTTGGTATCACACTGTGATTCCATTGCAAGAATCTATTCCATTATTCTGAATTTTGTTCTTTAATCAGTTGCTGGTCTAGTTGGGTCCATAGAGATGCACATATGTAGGAGACCCTCATCTATCTTCTGGAAATTTTGCTGCAAAATTTATTCACCAATCCTCATTTATTTCACCAATCCATGTGTGATTCCCCAGAGTTTCTTTTTTAAATGTTAATGTTAAATTGGCCAGGTATATTATATATTAGTAGATGATCAACCACCATCAAAGCTGACAGCAGCCAGAACATAGAAAAAGGAAATAGTGCAAGATTGGAAAATGTGGAGAGACCTGGCCCATAGGATTGCCAAGAGTTGGAAAAGACTGAATGGATAACATCATCATCAACAGTAGATAATCAATAGTTTCACATTTCAGTGCTTTAATCTCTCTCAGGTATCATTTGGATCTGGCAATTAGCTTGTTTGCAATTTTTCAATAAGATCTTGAAGTGTTTCTCTTGTTACCAGTATTTGCTTTATTTTGTGGCAAAACCTGCCTGAAAATATAAATTCATCATAGATGTCTATTGATCAATTTCTTTGGGGAAAACAAAGTATTCATTTGGTCTTTCTATGATTTCGTTATTTTTGTTTCATACTCCTTGGATATCATCACCCTACGTCATTCATTCATTCATTCACATATTTTTTCTGATTGCACTGTCTTTGTGCAAGTTTTTTTTCCATTCTGTACACTTCATTTGGTAAACCTCCAGAATTCTTTACTTCTTCCCTTTTCCATTTTAGTGTTCCTGTCTTGAGAAATGAAGAACACCAAGGTTGTTATGGGGGGAAGCTTAAGAGAATATTCTCTGAGGGTTTTTTTTAAAGAATAACTTTGTATTTCGTCATACCTGGAGTTCCCTTGATAATGCTGTACCTTCCTCTTGTTTTACTTAGCATGGTTTGGCTCCAATCTTATCTGCTTTATTTGAGGAACTCTATTTGAGAAACCTTCAATAAATAATCAGAATTTGGCAATAGCTGAAAGTGTGTATCCATGATAAAACTCTAAAAAACTCATCTGAATACACAGTGGTATAACCTGGAAGGCTTATAGGATATGCCTGTGATTTACCCTGTGCAGGTGCAAGGGCTCCCATTATGTTATAAAAATCTTCAGAATACTTCTTGTTCTGGTGAATTCCAGCAAAGAAATTAAAATTCCAAATCTAAAAGAGATTCCAAAATTGAAATGGGAGAGTAGAAATTCTGGACTAGGCTTTGATATGTTTTGAGGAAAACAGAATTCTAAATAGCATAAAAGGCATATCCAGTACAATAACTTGTTATAAGAAAATGTGTTATAAAAGAAAATGTGTTATAAAATGTTCCTTTCCAACATTTTATAGGGTATCAGTTTGAATATTGAAGACTAGATGTGACAATAGGAAAAGGTCGGATAATATCAATGGAGCTATTTATATATATTTATTATTAGCTGTTTTATATGATCAATGCCTAGTTTACTTTGAGCATTTTATAGTCACTGACTTCAGTTACTGAATATCTGTTCTGTTTTTGAGAATGTTATTTCTATCTATAATGGGAAAATAAGGACTGAGAATTAGAAAGGTCCTTTCAGAATGTCTTGTACTTCACACTGCCAATTCAATACTATAAAAGTTTTTATTATAGTGAGGTAAGTGCATCATACAAACACAATCTTGCTTGCTTGCACATGGGGCCTATACCTCCCACACACAACTTAGAAACAGAGAAGGCCACAATAGCACCACTCACTGTAATATAAACCAAAACCTATAGCTCGTGTAGCTTCAAACACTGATTTAATTAGATAAACTTCAGATTTCAAGACTTGAGACTCCTTTTCCTACCTAGCTTTCTTCCAGCCAGGGACCTGAGATAAAAGCAAAAATGAAGCTGACTCCATCTCTTTTTCAGAAACCCACAAGAAAGCAAAATGTTCAACCTGGTCTTTCTTCAGAGCACCGTATTTAGTTCTAACTCGAATTGTAACCCTTTGCTGGCATCTATTGGCCATCCTGATTTTTGCCTTCTAAAATATGATATGATACGGCTAAGAGAAAAAGATGTTCAGAGGATTAAGAGTATGTAGCTCTTCTGAGGGAAGAAGGCATGAATATTGTGTGCATGAACAGCTGTATTTGGAAAGAGAGAGGAAGTCCCCCCCCCGCCTCCAAGTATAATTATTATGCCAGAGGGCAATGCATGATCCATGGAAGGATCAGTCCTACCCAGCAGTGGGGGAAAATGGCTGTACGACCCTCTTCCCTTTCTCTGGTTTGTCCACAACTTTCAGTGGTTGGCATTCAAGCTCTCTTACCATTGGGGGAACTACATCTGGGAAGTTTCTTTGGGCCTAGAAAATTCAGCTTCTATGCCAGATTAGTTCTGCTGTTTTTCACTATCTTTACTCACCCCAGAGGATTTGTCTTTAATTCTTTACTTTGTTTTAATGAGGCATCACAAAGTTTGATTGGAACAAGCAAACAAAAGAGCAGCAAAAACAAAATAAAACAAACAAACCCCAGAATCTTATACATGAACCCTTGGCACAGTTTAGGAATCCTGTGCTTTTATGATGAAGTGAAGCATCAAATTGGATCAGTGATGGAAAAAAGCAGCTGGGCTATAGTTATTACACAAAGGCTACATTCACATAATATGTTCAACCTGGTTACTGAATTCTCATAGTTTTGAGGTTTGGAATCATAATTTAATCCAAAAAGCTGAATTCATTTACAGAACTTGCTAAAACCCAAAATTATATTGACCAAAGCTTTGCATGCTGTGTAACAGCAACTGCTGGAACTTTGAATATTACTGGGTATTACTGTTGTGTGAATACATCCAAACTTTTGACCTAACAAAAAAAATCAGTTTGGAAACTGAAGTTCTGATCTTTAGATAGAAATTGTGGTATATTTTAATATTATTATTTAAAAGGAAGCTTTCTAATTAGAGAGCAAATTCCATCTTGGGGTTATCACATAGATCAGAATACATTTATTTTTGTTCCATTGTACAAAAGAAAGCAAGACAAATATCCACAAGTACGTTTGATGAGACTTATTCCTAAGGAATGTGCACAGAGATACTTAGCAAAAGTACATTAGTTTGGGTGAATTCATAGGAAGTGAGTTGAAAAATCAGTGCTTATTTGAAATGTCTCGTTGTTGAACTAAGATTTATTTGGAAAACAAACCTCTGACTACAAATATGTTATAGATTTCTGGTTGGCATAATGGCTGTCTAATAATAAATATTATTACTTTGCTTCTGCATTTTAAAAAAATATATTAACTATGTTGAATGATCAGCTTCTTCAAATACCTATTTTCAAACTCTGATAAAAAGTGCAGAAAACCCTTATCACTCGCTTATGCTTTTATATTATGTGTAGTGCTTATCTTTTCTAAGAGAAATCAGGTTTTCTTTAATATTGAATATGAAGTGAAAGAACACTCATAGGTCAAAGCAGGACTGATCTGAAGCAGAGTTTAAAATTCCATTAAACAGTGGAAAAAGAATCACACACTATTAAAATAAAATGCTTTAAAATTTGAAAAGTATTATGCACGCCACAAGCAGAAGATCAGATTTTTATTAAAGCAAGTTTTAAATGCTGATTAATCCTCTTGAGAATCAGTTTCCCAAAGCTTTGGCCAGCATTCAAGTTTTTTTTTCCAAAGGGGCCTTTCACTTCCATTACTATGAATATTAATTGAGGGACATTATAACTAAGGAAACTAAATTACAGCTGTCATTGCTTACATCTAAATAAGCTATTGGAAATTTAAGCAGGGCAGTAGAACTGAAGAAATCCCTTATCTCATACCCCCATTTTCTACACACAGGCAGATCAATATGCCCCTAACAAGTTTTTCTGACAACTTTTCTTTCAGTCAGAGGACAATATGTCAGCAGTCACTCCACCATAAAAAATATATTATCAACTAGGATCCTAGCAATCCTAGGATGACTATTACAAATTATATGCAGGGAGGATTATTCCAATTATTAACTGAATATAAATGTATTTATTTGGATTGTGATGGTTGATTAAGGGATTTCAAGCAATTCTTGGATAATATTAATTGTCTGTATCAGGAACCTTTGGGGACCTTTGGGTAAATTTTTCAGTGCTCTTAGCATGTTAGGAAATATTTTTATTGTGAGGATTTTGAGGACCTTTATATCCCTGCTATGAGAGAAGTGCTTCACCTTTCCAAAAAATTTGTTCTGGTGAACTTAGCCAGACACAAAACAGTCAATTAGTAGAAGGCAAAGAAATCAATTAGATCCCCACTACTTCCAATTCCTCCCCACCTTTGTCTCTTTCCAGGCTAATTAGGTGTGCTATGTGAACTTGCCTTAAAATCTAAGAAACATTTCAACTTCATAGAGGGAATTTTGTCCTGGCTGGAGTGAAACTGTATCTTCACTACCACATTCTCAAAATGTACATACAAATGGACACTTTTTAAAGTCATAGCAATACCTAAAACAATATGAACAAACAACAAAACAAAATAGGAATCAGGAGCACAAATCAACTTGCTCAAATCTTAAAGACTTTCTTAAAAATCCAGTTTTCATCACTTGTTTATAGCAGAGCCATGCTAATTCAGATGTACCTACATTAAATGGAACTTGTTGTTCTGAGAACTCTCAGCTTTCAGAATGAATTATCTATTTTATCTTTGACCACAGTTCTGGAACATGAGCTATACTAAATACTTCTGACTCATTGCAAACATTCTGGTTACCCAGACCTGACCATTTGAGATCACTGATGAAAAGCCATCAGATTTGGATTTGGTTCTCATTGGCTACCAGCAATGATTTATGTGCATCATGATCCACCTATTTTTGGAGAACTGTCTCAGTCTTTTCTAGATCATTCATTGCTTATTAAGTTTACTTGGCCACCTCAAGTTAGTATCTTGCAGGAAAAGAAGTTGCAAGTAGGCAGGAAGTAAAAGCAAAAGACTCCCATTTTTCTCTAGAACTGAAGAATTTAACTGAAGAAATTTACTGAAATTAATTTAACTTCACTCTTCAGCCTTAAACACATTTTTAAATATTTTTACCTGGCTTTCTGCTAATTTCCTTTTGCATCTGCCAAAGTAGGGTTTTGTACTAATCATTGCTAATTCATGCAAAAGGGAAGTAAGTCTCTAATATTTTATCTATGAGGAAAGGTGATATTGTTTTGCTACTACTAAGGAAGAAAATTCTTAGGTGACGATGGGACATTTGGGGGTACAACTCTTTTGTGTCATGCCTTATGAAAACCTGACATCCAATCTGTCAAAAGGCAGCCAGGGACCATTTGGCATTCATTAACAAACCTTTTTCTTTGGCCATTGAAATAGATTCAAGAATTTCTCATACTCCTTTACATACTCCTTCTTGATGTTGCTGTCACCACTATTGTCTTCTGTTCCTTATATACTACCATGATGTCTGGTTGATTGGTCAGTACCTACCTGTCTGTTTGCATCTAAAAGTCTCACAGGATCTTAGTCTTTTTATTCTCCATGATATTCTGTGGAATGTCCCATCTGGACTTTGGAAGCCCATACATTGTGCAGCTGATCCTGCACACAATGCAAGCTACTTGGCTGTGCCACTCATTGTATACTTTTCCTGACCTCATCTTATATCTTGCCACTATGTGTTCCCTGAGACCTCTCTGCATAGTCTGTACCTGGGGTTCTATCTAGTGTGGTAGATTCCTGCTTCTTTGGATCTGGTGCTTAGTGCCTGTTCTTGTGCTGCTATGATCTGTCCTTCAGTGTTGTCTTTTAGTCCAGCTCTTTTCATCTACTGATAAGATTTCCCAATGTCTGCCACCTCAGCACTCTGCGAGATGTTACATCCCATGCAGGCCCTTGTTTTGCCACACACTTCCTGTGTTTGATCTTTCCTCTCATGTCTGCTGTTGCCTCAGGCATTCTCTCAGCAGCTCATCTTTGGGTGCCATCTTGCTGATGTATTCCTGAATGCTCTGGGTCTGGCATATATATATATGCCTATATATATAAAGACCTACATACAAACACCCGCGAAAACCTCAGAAAACAAATATATATATATATATATATATATATATATATATATATATATATATATATATATAGCTTTATCTCTCTCTCCCTCTCTCTCTCCCTCTCTCTCTCTCCCTCTCTCTCTCTCACACACACACACACATTCTTATCAAACCTCAACATTTGCTAACTGTATGTGTATATACAATTAGAATGTAGAGTTTTCCCATTGGCAATAAATGAATGAACACGTAAATAAGTATGTGTACTGCTGTGATGTTAAAATATTTGCAGATTCTACAACACCAGGAGGCTTTGGATCTGATGATTTGGTAGTGAGCTGAGTATGTTCCTGCTAATTTTGCTGTCAGTTCAGTATTTCCTTCACTGCATGTGTGTGGCTGATTAAGACTTTTGCTGTGATTGTTTAGGAAAACAAAATCTTGGTGAATTTTCAATGCCAAATTCATAAAACACTTATGGAACAATGCTTCTTTGACTACTTAGAGGCAGTTACTACTCCTACGGATTAGATATGCCACATTATAGCAAGACAATTAAAAATGTATAGTCCCTTGTTTTACTCAGCTTATTTGTCAGCCACAGAAGATTGACTCTTGCATAACAGTTTAAAAAAGGATTGAGTTCTAATTATGAAAAAGGTTTTTTTTTAAAGATAATGGTGCAATCATAACATCTCTCTGAGTTTGTACATTTCGGATACGGTTTGGCACAAGGCATGACAACTTGGTGCCAAGCTGGCACAGAACTGCAGTATGTTCATGAAAAAGGGGCTGCAGTTTAAGAGGAAAAGCTAGACGTGTTATCTATACACTGTCTAATTATGCAACCTTACTGTCCCAGAATGAGATTTCTCAAACCATTTCTGACATATGGGAAGAGGGGAGAACAGCTGGTCATTAAGGTTTTCTCAAGACTATTTAGCAACACACTTGAATGTAATTAAAGTGCTACATTAAATACTGCACTTGCGTACAATGTATTTTTAATCTTTATGGCATGCTATAAAAGGAAATACATGCAAAGCACGGAAGTCTCCTCCTTCATCCTCTTTTCTCTTAAAAGCAGCAAGGGATTCCCTTCTGCCCTTTTTGGATTGCCTCGAGGATGATTGGACCCTTTATGGGCATTTTACCTGGCAATTTAAAACCTCAGAACAAGCAACAGAGGACAAATTTAGCTGCATTTTTAAAAGGACTCTGGTAATTTTTAAAATGGAAACTGGTTTGAATTATGATAGCTCTAAATTCTTCTCTTCTGTCCTATCAATATATTATTTAATGTTCTTAAAGTAACATTAATGAGTAAATACAGTCTGAACTTATGACAACCACAGAGCAGTTCTTACAAAATGTTTTCACTCTTCAAATAATGAAAGGTAAAATCATGGCTCTGTTTCATGACTCAAGCTTAACTAAGTCATGGGAAAGGGAAAGGGAGTCGTGAAAATTTCAAAATCTAGCCAAACCCCCAAAATTAATTTTAGCCCTATGCAGACCCTTTTTGTGGTAACAGAAATTCCTCAAATCAACTGAGTCCATGCAAACTATTGTCTCTGTGGCCATTTCAATTGTCATGTCCTGCAACCACAGGGGCCAAGGTAAACAAGGAAAAGAAATGTGTGATTTCATGATGACACTGACCCTGACTGCCCCACAATTGGTTTTTAACACTCTAGTGTGGAATAAAGTAATGAGAGCAGGAAGTGGAGAAGGAAGAAGCAAACTTCCAATGGCAGAGAGGATAAGAAGTCGGTCACATTTTGCTGCCCTATCAAGGTGACTGAATTGATGGTGGGCCTGGTAGAAGAGATGGGTAGATCAGCTACTCATGCAAATAAGATCTACATATATTGTAAGAGGATAGGAAATACTATCCTTCACTTAATGCAATATAAAAATATTAATCAGGAATCAAAATAATCCTCCAGTTTTGCTCCATTTTTACTATAATTGATAATTTTCTAGTTTCCTATGCAAACTATTCATAGATCAAGGGTATAAGTGAGTGTCCTGTTAAACAGAGAGAGGGAGGATACAAATTGAGATATATAGATGAATACATATGGATACTGAATACTATAAATCCTGATAGTGTAATGGTTTAATGTGGTGTACTTTTAGGATTCCTTTTCCAGGAAAATGGCATGGTATGTACTATTTAGGAAAAGAGAGAGCAATAGAGAGCATGAAAGAGTTTGGAAAAACTAATAAAAAGTTCAGAAGAATTTGAGTTCATTATATCAAGTATTCTTTTTCCCTATGGTTGATCCACATGGGGTCATAAAAGCATTAAACCTGCTCTGATATTTTCTGCTAAAAGACACTATTTATTCTCACCATTGTGAAAACCGCAGTGCATGTGCAATCAATAGCTTAGCAGTCACCATTTTTCCCCACTGGCCATTGTAGAAAGATGCTATCTAATGAAGCAAACTCATTCCAGAAATTTGTAAGAGAGAGATAACAGAGGCTCAACTAATGGGAAGCCGTGGAAGATGGTATTTTCTCAAGAATTGCTGCATATTTTTCAGCACTGAGTGAAACTCACTTTACAGCATAGGCTTTTGGTTTGAAACATTGTGACAAAGAATCATGATAGTTGCAAAGCTAATGTGATGTTGTGGTTAAAGTACCAGATTGGGATTAGGGAGACTCAAGTACAGGTTCACCCTCCACCATGAAAACTCACTGGCCATTTTACCTCATGCAGTTTTTCTTGTCAGGAAAAGTTAGAGTGGGAAATACTATGACATTCTTGAGCTCCCAAAGGGTAGGGTAGCATGAAGGCAAGATACCAATCAGTCAAGTAAACAGTCAAACAAACTTCTGCAAGCAAACTGAAGCCTGCCTAGTGTAAGAATATGACTGCAATAGGTAGCTCACTTACCTACATAGTAGGTAGCATCATAGTATATAGCATAACACTGCCAACTACTTTTTTCTGTTTTCAAGTAAAAGAGAAAAACCGGAGGTGGAAAGAACAGCTTCTCCTGTTACATAAAAATCACATTCACTCATATCCCCCTAAAGTGCAATGTTTACACCAGGAATATTTTAACTTTTCTAGATTCCCACTCCATCCAGACACCTCTCTTAACAAATCAAGGAATTAGAATGAAAGGTTCTCTATTTCAAGCCTAATTCAACAATCATAGCTCAGTTCTTCTTGCTACTGTATGTGGTTGTGTGTGTGAATAGACATATATGAATTGAGATTTTGGAATTTGCATTTTTGTGTTTATTATGTTTTAAGTTTACAAGGTGAGTAGAAGCATATTGTTTCTTGAGTTTGGCTCTGGAAAACTTATTTCATTGGTTCCAACACTAGAGTAGGTTCCTGCTTAATCCAACACTACTCTCTATCTCAGGCATGCAAACTGCTGGCCTATGGGCCGGATGCGTCATGCTGAAACCGTGCCCACCCCATTCCGGCAGTGGGGAAAAAGTCGCGATAGGTCGCACAATGTCATGTGATGTCATGAGTTTGACATGCCTGCTCTATCCAGTTTCTTGACCAAGAGAAATAGAAGCATTAGCTGAATCACGATAGAAAATGAATACAATGGTGTTAACACTGGCTCATCAAGAACTTGCTCATTTAGAAAAATTATGTGATTTTAAGGCTCACCCCTTCCTTGAATGTCATATTTCTTTTATAACTTGGTCATAGCATAGAATTCCACAGAAGCTTTGACAATTTGGAATGAATTATAGGTATAGCTATTTATCCCTTTCATTTAAAGTAGCCAAATGTAAAATATAAATGAAATGATGATATAATGATACTACCCAGTTCGCTCCTCTCAAAAACTGTCAATACATCAGACTTACTGAAATATACTAGTGAAGAGTCTGTTAATTTTTCTAAAGAGAAAAAAGCGTATCCAATAAACAACTACTGCAACATTTTCTTCTGATGTATTTAATTCTCAGGCTAAAGCCACATCTGCAGAAGATGATTGTATATGTGCAATGTTTTCCCATAATATTAAAACTATTAGAAACCTATAGAGATTACATAAATCAGATCTCCCCTTATGGATTCAAAAAATAATATCCTGATATTCAATATTAAAACATAATATATCAATCAATGAAACTGGGTTCTTAGAGCACACAGATTATGAAGTTGCACAATTTCCAGTTTAGCATCTCAGATTCTAGGAATTTTCCAAGAGAATGACATTAGCCTACAAACATTTATAAACTATCATTCTTTCAGAAAGATTCAGGGTGGCTGCAACAGCCCTTTTCCTCAAATCCTTAGTTGAACTACCACAGCTGTTATCCATTGCACACATATATGATGGGATTTAGGGGGTGGGGGAGAATACAGATTGAGATTATCATGAGACCAGTGTGACCTTGGTTCAAAGGGAAAATAGCAAAGCTTGCTAAGTAAGAGCAGACCATGATCTTTCACTGTTGAACTTCTCATGATATTCATATACAAATCAATCATATTCTTATGATTGATAGAATGAAGGATATGCAACCCCAAGTTTAATTTTGTGGAACCTTGTGGATTGCCTGGCTCTCTGGACACCATAGGTTCTAGGTCAGAGGTCCCCAACCTTTTGGGCACCAGGGACCAGTTTCCATGGAGAGAGGTTTTTCCGTGGACTGGAGGGTGTGTGTTTTTATGTGCTGCCTGCATCCTGCAGATGGGGCTTTGCTTGTTTGTATGGACTGGTGGCTGGCATGCATGGCCCGTTACTGGTCCACAGACTGGGAGTTGGGGACCCCTGTTCTAGGTCTGGCTCTTCCCTATTCCTTCCTCACACAACTGCCTTTTAAGGTGAGGATTAGGAACTGGTGTCACCCATTGGGCTTCATGGCTTAAGAGGAATGTGAACTCAAGCCCTTCCATTTTCTGAGCAATGTCGCCTAAGAACTCCTCTCTTCTCCACCATGGGAGTTCTGAGGAAAATACCTCCTTTTGGAACTTATCATTATACCTGGAAGCAATTCTTCCTTGATATCAGAAGGGGGTCTAACAGCTTTTGCACTTCTGTAGACATTAACTGAAAAAGATAGAAAGAGAAAAAGACAGCGCAGAGAAAACAGGAAATCACTTGCAGCAAACCCTCTCACATATAAGCATATACATCACAATTTCAGGAAACAGAAGCAGAACCTTTCAGGAAGATGATTTCTTTGGCCATCCTTTTAAAATAATAGAAGGGCTCAGGAACAGCAAAGCAGCTCTCAAAGCCAAAGATTTTCTTGTATTTTCTATCTCCATGTTCAAGACAACATGTTTTTAAAGAATTTTGAATAAAGATATGTCTCATAAAAGATATGTGCTCCTCTGAAAATTTTAGAGAGGAAGACATCTCTTCCCCACCTCCTCCATCGCCACCTAAAGTTACTCAAGCAGCCAATGCATTTTTGTCTGAGACCAGCTGATTTCGGTTTAAAATTCTTTTAAGCCCTTCTACAAAATTGGCTATTATATTGCATACCCCCTGGAGAGAAGGGCAGCTTTAGAGGGATGAAGAATGGATGAGATCACTTCTCTGGTCAGGGAATTTGACTATATAATCTTTGTTTTCTCTTATTCTAAAGCAAAAATGCATTAGTAGAACTAGATTGACTTGAAGGACAACAATAACAACAATAAAATACTTCACATTACAAATAAACATAAAGCCATCCAAGTGGCATTATTCAGTGGTGGCATTCATGAACCCTGGGTCATTCTCAACACTCCTAAGATGGTGGCCACAGTCATTAAAAATTAAATTAAAATTTTAAATTTAAAATGGTTAACATTAACTCTTGATAAATTACCAAATCTTTTAATTTGTTCCAGTGAAAACATCTGAGGTCTCAGGTGAGAATCACACAATCTAATCTAAAGGACGAAATCTTGAAAGATTGGGAAATCTAAAAGGCAGCCTTTTCCCCATCATTTTTGCTGTCTATAGACAATCTATAAAAAAGGTTGCCGATTCTTAGCATAGTTGGTCCAGCAGCAGCCCTCCAGACTCAGAAATTTAGATACAGCACAAGAAAGCCAACTTTATTTTTCATCCCTAATTTTCCGTCTCAAAATCGAGAGTCCTTTCACATTGATCTATAGCAGTTGGAACTTCCTAGCAGGTATAATACAGTCTGAAGAGAAGGTTTGCTAAGGTTTAGGGTCCTATGCTTCTGCAACACAAGTCTGGGTGATGTTTCACTTCCATTTTTTCCTCTATTCAATAGAATTATTGCAGAACACTTTCAACTGATCTCTAAATGCAAATAACCAAGTTAGTAATGAAGCCATGGATTTGGAATTATGTAAATATGTATCAAGCAGTGCAGTTTTACCTTTACAGACATTACGGTATGCAAATGTTTGTTTTCCTCTTTTTGTAGTCATTTCTCTAGGTTATGTGCAGCCGCTAATATTATTTTATGTTGAATTATGAACTGCCAGTTCTATGACATATCAGTTTCAAAAACAAGGTGTACTTAACACTGGCAATTTCTGAATCTCGAACCGTGCACTATGCTTAGGAATAGGGATATTCTAACAGAAAAAGAAAATCGCTGGTACCTCTTATGGGTAATGCTGCCTTCAAACAGAGCCTGATGCCAGGATCCAGATTATAAAGGGATTGCAGTAGCAATAAAGGACATGTGTATCTACACATTGCGCCTCCTTTAAAATATGTGAATAGAAAATCCAAGGCTAATAGAGACTGGGGAAATCAAAACTGTCAAGAGATAACTGTTAAGATATTTAAATTTTAATAGCTGGAGCAGAGAAGAATTGGATAATGAGTAAGAACACATATTTATAGCTAGTTGGTTAAAGAGAGCTGGCCACTGTATAAGGGAATCTGAACTGTGATTGGTTGCTGTGATTGAAAAGGGAGATGTTCCTTTTTTCCCGCCTTTTTCCTCTGTGCTATGTATGCTCTCTATGATTTACCTCATGATGTTCCTGCTGTGTTAATTTACTGATGATGCTCCCATTTGGCTATCTTATTTACTGTAAATATATTCATTTATAAACAAAACTGCTAGTTCATAATAGTGTCTCTGACTCCATTTGGACACTAGCTGCGCAGTTCTCTGACAGATACTTCAGACGTCTTCTGTTAGAGGTCAGCCTGAATAAACTGGAAGTAACTTGGGAACAGGGATGGCAACTCACTAATCTGAATGTGGATGGCACCTCATTGATTCATGGGTTGCTTGGCTGCCAGCCCTTTGAGGTAGTCCAGATATGAAACCAAAATGATGAGTACTAATATTGCTTTTATTATAAAGTTACAGTGACAGACTCTTGCAAGTCTAAAAACATTTCTTTGCTCCCTTTCCTTTACTTTCCAGAGAACCAGGAAGACTCCCTTAAGATAGTCTTTCACTGCCCTGTGGGCTGCAGTGGTTCTCACCTGACTTTTGTCTAGATTGCAGCTTTTCCTCTTGTCTTCCAAGGATTTTCTCACATCCCATTACATTAGTATTCTATTTCATCCTGGTAATTGTGAGAAGCATTGGTATATTGGTTTGAGAAGCTATTCAGCACTTTAGTTCACTTGCTAAACATCTACTTTATAGGCTGCTAGAATGAGTGCACCCTTAATGGGGAACAGTTCCTAGGCTAATACAAGAGCTTTGGGGGATAGTCATGGCAAACTATTCTTCATTCTGGCAAGATTTTCAAGAAAGAGGACATTCCTTATACCTCCGTGCAATACTGCTTTAGAGCCTAGAGAAGCAGGAAATAATTTGTTTGTGCATCTGAATATATGTGAAGAAATATTGTATATGGAAGCACACTGTCAACACTGCAACGATCTTAGCTGAAGCCATTTTTGTTTCATTTTTGGTTGCCACAGTACTGGGAGGGGGGATCGGTGCTTTTAATATTAGACTAAACAATATTTTCTCCCGTGGAAACCAAAGTCATCACTGCCTGACTTATGGCAGGCTGAGCCTTCTGTTAGAAAGCCCGCCAAAGTATTCTAGTTAATAGAATAGCTTTCTAACGGAAGACTCAGCCTGCCAAAAGTCAGGCAGTGATGACCTTGGTTAATTAACATAGTTAATTATATAATGCTGGGGTGGTAAGTTCAACTTTGTAACATTGTAACACTTTGGAGGGAACTCCAGACTTGGCTTCACTTTTGACTGTGCCAATACTTTGTAGCCAATAAACATGTTCTTTAAGGAAACCTCTTGCCTTGGAATCCTGCTTTTACTGGTCTCATCTATTGGAACCATGACATTAAACAAGTCTCCTTAAAATTTTAAAACTTGGAGACCTGAGCCCTGGTCGCCTACCTAAACATTTTAGGAGGACGACAAAGACTCAGGGAAGAGATTGAGATGGAGAAGAAGGGAGGATCATCCACTGGTCTCAGTGTGACATCAGCTGACAGGACACAGCTACAGGCTAGGCAGAGAGTGCAGCCCCTGCAGCTGAAGTGAGGCCAAAAGCCCTGGCAATACCATTGGAGTGGCTGAGGCAGCAAGAAGGAATACTGACCCTCAGAGAGAATTGGTGATTGGATGCTGCCCTGCAGTGGAGGAGCACCATTAAGGCTGCTGAGATTGAATTCCCATTTATCTCATCCCACAGCTCTTGTTCACCTGTGCTGAGGAAGGCAAAATGACCAGCTGGGTGGGATGAATCAGGGAACTGGAGGTACCTGACCACTATCCACAGCCACTCCATTGAGCAGCTGAGGGAGAAGTTTGACCGATTTGAGATAGGGGAAGTAGAGCCAACTGCCCGCCAGGAGATTTCCAGTGGACAAGGTGACAGACACTCCCCAACCCTTCCATCTCCCCAGCAAAGCCCAAGTCTGATAGCAATGGCTCATGCTGCATCCCTGCTGCCTAGACCAGCCTTAATATCGAGTCCAGTTTGCTGGTGGAGCCCCAATCAAGATCGACACTCTGCAAGCCCAGGAGCCCAGCTGAGGGGTTTCTATGGATGGGTCCTTCCGTGACCCCAGCACCAGCGACCAGAAATACAGCAAGCTTACTGGGGACAATGGCCTGTGGACCCACTTACTATCAAACCCACATTTGATGTGAACCCTGAGAAGCTGTCTTTCTTCTTGAATCAGGTGTGGGCTCACCTGAATCATTATGCAAATGCTTACCTGGACAGTGCTGGAATGGTTGATGCCGCAGCAGAGAACCTGGAAGGGGAAGCTACCGAATGAGTGACTGGCCTACATGATGAGCAGGCACCAGAATTGTGGGACATCAATCTGTTTATGAGCAAGCTAAGAGCCAGATAGAAGATGAATCCCAAGCCCTGCAAGTTGAAAAAGACATCCATAATTTGAAGCAGAGAGGCTGGCCAGTGAAAGAATATGTAAGAGAATTCCAAAAGGTGGCCAGATGGATCAAGCAATGGCCTGAGTGATCACTAATTCACCACTTCAAGGCAGCCTTAGACTGTGAATTATTCCATTCGTGTACCTATAGGGGATCCCTGACCAGCTCTGTGAATGGTACCGCCTGGCTATAAACTTAGACATTGAACTGGACCGTTATCAGAGACCACAACATTGGAGTTCAGACCAAGGCGAACCCAAAAAAGACACCAGGTGGCCCAACGCCTGCCCCTTATGACAGTGACAATGAGGGAGAAGACAATCCAGTGGTGAGTCAAACCATCCTACCTTTTGCCATCTGTGCCCAAGTGGACTTGTATGTTTTAATTGACTCAGGCTCCACCAGATGCCTAATCAACCTCCCCATGGTACTTAAGCTAGGCATTCATGCCAAATTGTTGCCCATAGCTATGGGGTTTGAACAAGCTGATGGATCTCTTATAGGGGAGCTCCTGCAACTCACATAACTGAACCAGTGCACCTGGAAATGGGGGAGCATTGAGAACTCATCCATTTTGTAGTGGTCCCAAAAATGACTGAGACTTATCAAGACTGGCTTGATAAGTGGTGCCCCATGATCTGTTGGAAAAATGGAGTGAGGACCTTAAGATTGGCAATGGGACCCTTGCCGTATCCAGCCAGTGATACGCAAGGGGCTATAGCAAATAAGGACCAAGAGCAGTCCCTTGAGACTCTGAGATCCATTGTAGGCCCCCTACCTGGGACTCAGCTCATGCCAAGTGAATACCGAGACTTGTCTGATGCATTCAGTGAGAAGGAATGTGACATCCCCCACCCACTGAAAGACTGACTATGCAATTGAGATTTTGCTGTGTGTCAAACTTCCCAAGCCCAAAATGTAGTCTATGACCTCCCCCCCCCGAGAGTTGAAAGAGCTGAGAGAGTACATCGATAAGAACTTAGCCAGGGGATTCATTCAGCCAGCTAAATCCTGTATAGCTGCCCCTGTGCTCTTCAAAGAGAAGGATGGATCACTGAGGCTGTGCATTGATTTTAAAGGGTTAAATGCTGTCAGCATGGAGAATATGTATCCCCTCCCCTTAATGAAAGACATGCTGGCCCATTTAGCAAAAGGAAAGCTTTTTTTACCAAGTTAGACCTAAGAGAAGTGTACTTTCGAGTGAGGGTTAAAGAAGGAGATGAGTGGAAAATGGCTTTTAACAGCCCCTTAGGGAGTTTTCAGTTCAAAGTTATGCCTTTTGGTCTTCAAGGAGCCTCTGCCATATTCATGCAATTGATCAATCAAGTGCTGCATGACCAATTGTACAAAGGAGTTCTAGTCTACCTTGACAACATCCTTATTTACACAGAGACCATAGCAGAGCATGAAGTGCATGAAGTATTAAAAAAACTGCTGAAAAACAAGTGTTACGCAAAAGTCTCAAAATGTGAATTCCATCAAACATATCTAGACTACCTAGGATACAGAATTTCCAGTGAAGGGGTGGAGATGAAACCAGCCAAGGTTAAAGCTGTACTAGAATGGCAGCCCCCATGGACCTGTAAACAATTTCAAAGTTTTTTGGGATTTGCAAACTCCTACTGGCAATTCATCCCCTCTTTTGCTGAGATAGCTTTACCAATTACTGAGCTATTAAAGACTGGAGGAGGTGGGGGAAATCCATGATCTTGTCAATCCCTGCCATGGTCTATAGAGTGCCAAGCTGCATTTGAGAACTTTAAAAGACTGTTTGCAGCTGAACCTGTTTTCAAACACCCCAACCTGGATGAGCAATTCATCAACCAAGCTGATGCCAGTGATGTAGCTGTGGGGGAAGTCCTTCTGCAAAGAAACCAAAGGGGAGATTTACAACCTTGCCCCTACACCTCCAGGAAATTAACAGACACCGAACAAAAGTGGGCTGTTTGGGAGAAGGAAGCTTTTGTAGTAGGATGGGCCCTGTTGACAGCATCATTTTCTCAAGGGGGGCAAGGTGCCTTTTGAAGTATGGACTGATCATAAAAATTTAGAGGCATTGAAAATCCCCTGTACGTTATCTCCCAAACAAGTTTGATGGGCACAGTATTTTAACCATTTCAATTTTACTTTAAAGTATTCCCCTGGGGGAAAGAATTTTTTGGCTGACGCCTTGTCCAGAATGCCCTAATATAAAAGTCACCTTGAGGAGATTGTGAACTCTATCATTCCACTATCACAGTCAGTTTCTCAGATAACCCCTGGAGGCCAGGTGCAGGCAAAACCACCTGAACCAGATATCCCAGATACTGATGAAAAAACTTAAGGAGAAATTAAAAACTGACTCCTGGTTCCAGGCTAATAAAACCATACTGACTTATCGAGATGGGTTAGCCTGGAAGAGATCAAAACTATACTTGCCAGGAACACTTAGAGTTCAAGCACTTCAGCGCAGCCACAATACCAAACAGGCTGGCCACTTTGGGTTCCTAAAGACTTTATATTTGGTCAGAAGGCAATTTTGGTGGCCAGGTATGAAAAAAGACATGGAAAGTTATGTGAAGAGCTGTGCAATTTGTGCAGCCATGAAAAAACATCCTGAAAAGCCTCCTGGATTATTGCAGCAGGTAGCAGATCCCTCCCACCCTTGGAGGAGATTGCCATGGATTTTATTATGGAATTACTAGAAAGTAAGGGAAATATGGTAATATAGACTGTCATTGATCTTTTTTTGAAGCAGGCACATTTCATAGCCTCTTCTGGTCTCCCTTCTGCAAAGAAATTTGCCAAGCTGTTCCTTAAGCATATATACTGTCTTCATGGAGCACCAAAAATAATTATTTCGGATAGGAAAGTTCAATTTACTGCAAGATTTTGGAGGGATTTCCTTAAGCTGATCGGATCCACACAAGGACTATTGTCAACTTTTCATCTGAATATGAATGGAGCGGCTGAAAGAGCGAACTCAGTGGTGGAACAATACATTAAATGCTATGTTGATTACTAACAGACAAACTGGGCTGACCTCCTCCCTTTTGCTGAAGTAGCTTATAATTACACTGTGCATAGGAGCACTGGACTTACTCCTTTTAAAATAGCTATTGGTCATTGCTGCCTGACTTTTGGCAGGCTGAGCCTTCCATTAGAAAGCCCACCAAAGTATTCTATTGGGGAACGTAATTAATTACATAGTGCTGGGGTGGGAAGTTCAACTTTGTAACATTGTAAAACTTTGGAGGGAATTCCATACTTGGTTTTCACTTTTAACTGTGCCGATACTTTGTAGCCAATAAACATGTTCTTTAAGGAAACTTCTTGCCTTGGAGTTCTGCTTTTACCAGTCTCATCTTTCAGAACCATGACACACATACAATTATCCATTTCTCCTCCTTGGTCAGGTGCACAGATTACACACTTTTGTTGTAGAGAATGAACAGTGATGGAGGGAGAAAGCAAACACCTGTAGTTTTGTCACATGTGCATCCAGATATGTCTTGCTAGAAAGTTGTTTTTTTCTTTACAAATATGATTGGATTAATGTTAAACTCCTCTGAATTCAAGAGAGCTTTCTCCCACATTACTGTGCAGTCGGTTACAGTTTAATGTGAAGGAATATTGAAATAGCATACAGAAGTTCCCAGATTCAATCTCCTAACATTCACTGATGGGCCACCATCAGTGAACTGTTGGACAGTATTATTTGGTCTATTGGGTGGATGTTTGGGCGGTTTTAGGGGTGGGGAATTGTGGTGGGTGGGAGTGTGTTTGGGGATTATGTGTGTGGGACCTGGTCTTTGGTGTCACATAAATTTTGTTGTATGTGTATACTGTGTATACACATACAATGACAATAAAGTTTATTATTTTATTATTATTTAAAAAGTCCTTAATTTTGTCCAGAAATGGCATAGTTTTCCTTTCTTTTTCCAATTTTATCACATACCACAGCAGAACACATGAAGGGCTAAATCCAGCATCACTGAAAGCCATGTGAATATTTCTTTAAAAATTACTCAGGTAAGAACATGTATCTTGGTGAAATCAGTACATGGATAGGAAGATTTAATTCTTTCTTCTTCCTACAGTGGCCCAGATGTTCAGAATTCTCATAGTTCACAAGTAAAGAAAAGAAAGGAAAATGCTGTTAACTCCAGATGAAAGCTTTCCCTTGGTTAGTCATGAAATTTTTCTTGCCAAGATTAGTAGCAGCTTTGGACAAATTATTTTCTCATTAATCAATTTCTCAAGTTATCATGGCAAGTTAATGCAGAATATGTTAATGTCATTACAAATTCTCTAATCATTCACGTGATTACACTAGATATTATAAGTAACTTATTCTGTGGCTCCTATCATAAAGAAAGAAGCCTCTGCAGCTACTGGCTGAAGTGTTGGATTCAGAGGGGGAAGATTGTGGCTGAAATATGCTGCTTAGTTGCAAAGCTCACTGAGTGACCTTGGGCCAGGCATTGTCAGTTGGCTTAATTTATTGACCAGGGGTATTGTGAAGATTGGACTGGGGAAAGAGATCCAGGAATAATAACTCTAATTTCTTGAACATCTCTGAAAGTGAGATGTCAATATAATAAATGAATAAATTAAACAAAACCTTTCATCTCATGGAAAGTTGGTGCTGGAAGCAGGGGTGTTTCTGCCCACCATGGTAAAAATAGTCTATATTTTCCATAGTTCATAGGTCTACTGATGACTGATGAGACTTTACTTAGAAGTTTTATTTTTGTGTGTAGGAGATACATCACATTGGAAATGGCCATAACATTGCAGAATGTTTCTGGAATTTGGAGCTACAGAATACAGACGAGAAAGGAAGTGTTCACTCTGTAGGAAAAAACCTTATTCCCAGCAAAGCAAAGCAAAGCAAAGCAAAGCAAAGCAAAGCAAACAAAAAGACATTGGTATATGTGTAATGGGAAAATGGGATAATATGTATGGTTTTGCATGTGTCTGATCATGCACACAGGTATTTAAATTCTCATTTAAAGCCTTCCATCTCTAGTAGAAGAGCCTGGATCCTGAAGTGGAAGTACACAGATCTTTTAAGGCCCCTGTGGCCATTCCTGGGCTGGTAATGAATGCCTGTGTTAATAGAACACCATGCTGATGCATTTTTTCCTGCCATTGTATGTAACATATTTTCTAATTCTTCTGCTCTATTCAGCGTTTGACCCCAACGATAGGGGATTATGGCATTAACTCTCAACACAGCACACATTCTTTACAGACTTTCACTAAATACTGTAAGCCTGCTGCAGAGAGGAATAAAAGTGAAAGCAGACCGTCTGGTCTTAAGCTGTGCACACAGAGGGCCGTGATCCAATTGGAAGAGAAACAGAATTTTAAAAAGAAAGAGGTTTGACAAAATTTTAATCCTTGTCATTTTCATTTCTCTTCCCCTGTGGATTTGGGTGATTTTATTTACACTGTCAGCTTGAGCCTAGGGATTGGAAATCAGGCTTTTATGGAGATTATTAAAAGTACATACAGTACACTCAAGGTTGGACTACCAGTATATGCTACTAAAATATGAATATGGAATCACTGGGGGTTAGATGTTAAAAAAAGGGAAGGGCAGGGAGGGAAAGGGAAGGGATAATTTGAAGCAGTTATTAAAAAATAAAGACCTTACTGTCCTTAAAAATGTCTAGGTGAGAGCTTGGGTCACTTTGCTACAATATGAGTATTATTAAATGAATAAACTATGAGTAATGCTTTGATCATAAATGACTCAGCAACAGGGCTGCCAATTTATTTTTGATGGAATGTATTGGCAGGCTGAAATTGAACAGTTCAGTTTAGGGAATGGGAAACATCACCGCTGAATTTTGGTCAATCAGAAAGATGCTTTAGCCAGCCTCCACAGCCTGGGCCTAGCATATTTTGTTCATCTGAATAGGCATCTACATCATGAGCAAGACTAGGGAGATGTAAATCTAAGTTTCTTTTTTTATCCTTCAGGAGGTTTTGATGCCATCCTTTGAATGGATTCTGTACGTTACCACAATAATAGATGACCTTTCAGACTAAGCGTTTGGTACTTTAAAATGATAATACATTTAAACAGTTTTGCTTAACTCTATGAAGCTAACCAGGTTCCATCTTCTCCCTTTTTCTTATTATCACTTTGTAGCAGCTGGCTGAGATCATCCAAAGGTTTGGAAATGGATGCCATAAGTACTCTGATAACATGGCTCAATTTCTTCTTGTCATCTGAGTCAGCCGAAACTGACTTAGTGCTTAACAAATACTGGGTATGGGTGATGGGTTAGATGACAGCCAATAACTGAAGCTTGATCTTGACAAGATTGCTCTAAATGGGATTGCACTCTGCTGGAAAAGGTCAGGTTCTTAATGTGAAGGTTGTCCTGAATCTTGTTTTGTCACAAGATGCACAAGTAACCACAGTGATAGAGATTTCCTTCTAGCAGCTTTTGCTAGCTTAGCAGCAGGTGATACAACAACATTTGAAGAGACAAGATACACTTCGAGGCACTGACCTACCCCCATAATTTCTCTTTTTCTCCCAGGTATTTCCTCTTGGTTTTCTTCCTCTCCTTGCCTCCCCTATACTCACTCTTAGTCCTTTCTTCCCAGACCAGGCTGACAGCCTTTCTCTCCTCCAGGGGCTGCATTTTTAAAAAATTATTTTCAGTGATCATGACAGATCGTTTTTATGGTGGGGGATTTTCCTGTTGGTTTAGACATGCCAAGTCTACCTGTAGGCATAGTGCCTCTACTTGACATATTTAATGTGTTGTTGAAATTGGTGGGAAATCTGTGTCACCAATTTGTGGTGATTTGCCACTGAATTTCTCTGCGTGATTCAAGAAGGCTTGGGGAAAGGATGCCAGAAAAGGATTTAAGGGACATGTGTGATCCATTCCTAATCTATGGTAAGCCAACTATGGGGCTTTTTGACCTCAGGTAAACTGTTTTTAATTATCTTTGCCTTTTCAGTACAATAATATTGTAAAACTAACTTGCTGATAGCTTGGTTTTGTCTTGAGTTTTCTAGATTCTGTGTTTCTTCTGCTATATTTATTGCATAAATGAAACTCAATTTGGCATTTTTTTAATGAAGAAATGCTTAAATATTTGCCTTTGGATCATCCACCCAGCCATGTTAATGTGTCCCCCCCCCATCCTGGAGAAGAGAACAAGAATGAGGACACTAGTATTGCTGCACAGTTCAATTTATAGTATTTTCACGCAGCAATTAAATACACCACAAGAGTTTCCTCTTCTTCTATGACAGCTTCATCTAGCTATTTCCATGGTCACTCCTTGAGCATGAAACTGCATTAGGGGGCAAGGGGATAAAGAGGCAGAGCTCACCTCATCTAGGTAGGAGACATTCATGCTCATGTCTGTAACTGCACCTAAACTCACTCATTTGTACATTTGGGACTTTGCGCACAGCAGCAGCAGTGTGCCAGCTGTATAAATTTAAGTTAATTAGCCCTTCACCTAATTAGAGACTAGAGCAGACCAGCAAAGTAAATCGTATGGGATGTTGCAGGTTCTCATTTGCTTCTGCTAGCAGAGATGTTCTCGCCCCTGCAGCATGTCCATTCATTTTCCTCAAAGTGCTGTGATAGGATGAGGTGGCTGCCTGTCGTAAGCTTGACTTGGTGCCAGGTGTTTGTTTTTACAGTTTTAATAGTTTTAATGTGGTTTTAATTCTTGATTGGGAGCCATTCAGAGTTTGTATAAGATGGATGGCTATATAAATGTTTTAAATAAATATATAAAGTTTAATGTGACTGCACAGCTGCAGGCTCTTTTCCCCCTCTGCTGGAAGTGAAAGAAGTAAAGGTAAAGGTAAAACATAGCTTCCCTGCACTTTTAGTCAAGACAAAAATAAAAAAAAACTCACAAAGGAGTCCTATTTTCCTCTCATACATACACAACAGAGACACAGAAAAAGGATATTGCTATAGTGCTCAATACAGAGGTGCTCTTTGCAGCTTCTCTTTGCTGCCCACTCATGCTGACTCTGCTTTCTACTTACCAATGGTCTTCCACAATTGACTTTCATAAAGTCTATATTCTCCTAATCAAATTATGCACACATAGTAACAAAAGGAAAGAACTGCATAGGGCCTAAGACATATCTAGTTTCTTTATCAGCTATAGCACAAATGGCCAAATAAGATGGTCCGGCAACAGGTCAGATCCTTTGATTTCAGAAGACTCCTCTTTCAAACAACTCTGGAAGTCCACACAGGAAATTTTCTGCCATAACAGCTGGTAAAATTACTTTCTTGCTGGAACATTTTAGATCAGGTCCAGACAACATTTTTAGTGCATTGATATTGTAAATCTAACTTGCTAACTTGGTTTGGTCTGAGTTTTATAGGTTCTGTGTTTGGGGTATCCATAAAAAGAAGGCTCTATTGTAAGGCCATGTGTCATTAGCAAATGGTAAGCAGGATATCTTTGCAGGTTGTAAGGGAGAACACTTTGAACTGTCAAATTTTATTCTCTTTTTACTTCACTTTTCTCCTGAATTTTTTTCATAGAATTTGCAAACCACTTTGGAATTTTTTTAGATAACAAAAAGTGTTATTTATGATTTTCTAAAAATTTAACATTGTTAACATATGTAAATCAACCAAAAATTAAAAAAAAACTTTAAAGAATTGAGAAAGAAACAAGCCAAAACAGTAAAATACTAAGGAAAAAAGAAAAAAAATCTACTTTATATATTATATAATTAATGGTTTGTTAATAAATATGCTACTACAATATATTTGGCTCAGATCACAAAATCTCTGCCATAACCAATATTGCCATATCCTTTGATTAGTAGAAACATTGTCTTTTCCAAAATAGATAGATGTCGTCTTTCCAAAAACCCATCCTCTAATAAAGATGGTATAGAAATACAATAAATAAGTAAATTCCAAAATATTTAGCCCTGGAATAGAGTAGAAAACAATCTTCTTAAAGATGAGTTACTCTAGGACAAGAAGTAAAAGCATTTCCTAAAATATCAGTTTTCTACCATTTAAACTTTGGGCATTTCTGCCTAGAAGCTCAGTGTTATATACCTACTCGGAAATGAATTTCTCTAAATATATAAATGGGGCTTATTCAGACAGAGGTGCATATAGGATTGCAGACTAAATATTGGTTAGAACCAGTAAAGCCATAGTGAAGGTTAAAGAATTATATACCAAACATAAATAATGAAGGGAGGCTTTTAAACAATCGCTTTAATTCAAGGCTCGCTTCATCTATTTTCTTTTTTTAATTAATGTATCATTTTACTGCTTTACTGTTTCTGTTATATTGTTAACTTTATCTTTTGTTTAATTCTCTAATTTGTCTGGAGGTCATTAATTGGCAAAATTAAAAATATAATAAATGAATCATATTGAGTGCTTATTGTCCAAAATCTTGCATTAATGCTGAAATGTTATAAATTTTGTTGAAATAGATTTCACCCCTCTTCTTCTACTCTTATATCTTGTCTAATCAAGGAGAGAAGCAACCTAGAACTAAGGACAAACTTGCTAACAGTGAGAACAATTAACCAGTGGAATGGCTAGCCTGCAGAAGTTGTGGGTGCTCTATCACTGGAGGCTTTTAAGAAGAGACTGGGCAACTTGTCTGGAGTGGTATAGGGGGGGGGGTTGGACTAAAAGACCTCCAAAATCCCTTCCAACTCTGATACTCTATGTTCTATGTCTATTTCTATGTTTCTGTGTTTCATAATTCCATATGTGATACCAATATGGAAGAAAGCCACTTTTGTGCTGCTAGAGTGACAGTCACAACTGCAATGCTTTTCAGAGAGACAATCAAAATGTAGATGTGCAAAAAGAGCAAGAAAGGGCATGGCAAGGATGTCTTGAATCTAAAAATTCACTGGAGGCTGTTGTTGCCATGTAAATATGGTCAGACTCTGGGAGCTACATTAGGTAACCAAACAGAAATCAATCTGTATCTACATGCCAGTCTTCAGCTAAGAGGTCTAAATTGGTATCACCTGAGAGCTAAGGATGAAACTGTTGTCCTTAATATGGAATTTCCTGTTTGTGGGCCATTTCCAACACAGTGCTGAGGGCATTCAGTTCCCACAGGCCTTACTGAGAATCTTTTTCTCTGCTTTCTAGGGACTGCTTGCCATGTTACAGGATTTAACTGTTTGTCCTTAATACTATCTCATTCCCATTATGTTCCTTTTTTGCCCACGGATAATCCCATGGCATTATTCTCATTATACCACTTTGCTATTCCCATTATGCTCTTTACCACTGATCAGCCCATCTTTTCTATTTAACTTCCTAGGTAAAAGTACAAAATGTCTAATAAATGTTTATGTTATAGTTACTGTGAATATTCGCCGGCTTCTGCAGGACATCTTTGTCCGGCCTGTGGTTGTCTTTTGTTAACATCTTGTAGTTGCACCCTATTGCATAACTTTTTTACTTATGAATCCTGATTAATTGCTGTTAGAACAACCAATGCTGTGACTGCTGCTGCAATTATTGCCAGTTATAATAATGTATAACCAATGAGGATCCTGTTGCAATCTGTACTTAAAGCAATAAGATAACTGCATTTTAATAATTCTGTTGTTACAAAACAAATTATATTTAATGCAATTATTAGTATTAGTAATGCATATATATATATATGGTACAAATAAAATACGAACACCAGGAGAGTATAAATATAAAAATATACTTTACTAAAAGCTGCCAAGCTTTCGTTTGGAAACTCCAAACATCATCAGGGCTAAGGAGCCAGTAAACAATGATGACTTAAATGGGTTTTGCCGGCATCTGCAGCCGGCTCATGGACCGCGTCACTGGTCCCGGCCGGTTAATTAGTGTTCCAGATGTTTCTTTATTACTCTCCTTACGCTTCCTTCTATGGTTCTTCCAGATCGTTCCTTCCACTATCTCATTACTGGCATTCATCTCCTCCACTACTCCTTTATCCTTATTTCCTTTCATAGTACTGACCCTCCTCCCCTTTTTGTTTTCATTTTCCACCCTGGGGGCATCTGTTTCTCCTCTATCAGTGTTACAAGCTTCCCTGGGCTCGCAGACGCTCCCCCCCACACACGCTTTTCTCAATCCCTGCTCCACACCCTTTCTTCTCACTCCTCCACTGTCATGAGTAACTTTCATATGGGTGTTGCATATTTGGGGGTCTATGCCCTCCTCCTCCGTCCTGGCAATCTTCGTGTCGACAGTTCTCCACCGTTCCATTTGTTTGCTACTACATTATATATATAATGTTTTCTGAGGTTTTCGCGGGTGTTTGTATGTAGGTCTTTGGTTGTTCAGGTTTTCTCCCACGTAAAATTGGAAGTGTCTTGGCGACGTTTCGACGAAGTCCCATTCGTCATCTTCGGGCTGGTGCTTTCAGCTTTGTGCTTCGAGGAGCAATGTGTGGTCTTAGCTGTATCTTCCTTTTAACTGCCAGTGGGGGTATGAACTGATTGGGTGGGAGCTTGGCTGTGTTCTGATTGGGTGGAGGTGTGTTCTGATTGGTTAGGGGCATGGCTGTGCTCTGATTGGCTGGGGGGTTGGCTGTGCTCTGATTGGCTGGGGGAGTGTTCTGTTTGGTTGTTGTCAGGTTAGTCTGAGTTGCAGGGGGGTTTAAGATTTTGGGCTGCCTTGCTATTTTTTGGCTTCGCGTTCATGGTCGTGCCTCATCTTCATGGAGGGTGTCAGTTTGCTTCATGTATGGATTGGAGGGGTTTAACTAACCTGAGCACAACCAAACAGAACACTCCCCCAGCCAATCAGAGCACAGCCAACCCCCCAGCCAATCAGAGCACAGCCACGCCCCTAACCAATCAGAACACATCTCCACCCAATCAGAACACAGCCAAGCTCCCACCCAATCAGTTCATAACCCCACTGGCAGTTAAAAGGAAGAAACAGCTAAGATCACACATTGCTCCTCGAAGCACGAAGCTGAAAGCACCAGCCTGAAGATAACGAATGGGACTTCGTCGAAATGTCGCCAAGACACTTCCAATTTTACGTGGGAGAAAACCCGAACAACCAAAGATCTACATACACACACACACACACACACACACACACACACAAACACACTAATACAAATGCACTGATACCTATTAATGCATTAGTATTAAGTGAGAATAAAGAATCATAGTGGATTTTTCCAAGTAGCTCCTTTCTGCCTTCTTCCTAATACAATAAATATCGTATTTTCCGGCGTATAAGACAACTTTCTAAAGCATTGAAATCGGCACCGAAGTCGGGGGTCATCTTATACACTGAGTTGCCTTATATGCCAGAAAATACGGTAAATAAATCCAAATGAACAACTGTCCAACATTTTATTAGAATCAATAAAATTAACACAGTAACATGCAAGCTATTTGGTTCTCTTCAACCTAGTATATGTAGTGCATTTTGGCTTTTCCCATTATAAACTTATCAGCCAATTCTATTTTTCTCTTTTCTTTTCTTATGGATCAACATAGGTAAATTTGTTTTTCCTGGTTTTTCTAAGAAGCATGTCAACATTAAAATACTGTTATGTGGTTTCTTCTTGGTCTTTCCCATTAGAGTGGCCTAGAAAACCAGATGCTGAAAATGAGCTTACTATATAGATAGATTAACAAATGAAGGCAAATATAGCTGGATTAACCTTTTTACTCCTCAAATACTTCTACATATTTTACACATAATACTGTTTTGTTTTTGCTTTTTTTAAAAAAATAAGCAAAATGTATATTTTAAACAAGCTTTATCTACCTCAAAAATATACATAAGCTCATATTTTTTCTGGGTGTTCAGTGCAGTGTTAAATGCTTTGTGTTAAGAATGACCAGGGGATGCTGACTCTATTGCTTATGTTGGCTCTCTCAGAAGCTCTGAATATCATTGACTATGACAGTGATGGGGAACCTTTTAGAGACAAGTGCCCAAACCACAGCCCCAAATCCACTTATTTATTGCAAAATGCTAGGGCTGCATCAGCATTGTGGTGCCCTCGGGGGGGGGGGGGCAGGGAGGCACCTCTGAGTGCCGCCTCTGGCACGCAAAAACTGGGGACACAAAAATGGGCCACCATGCTGCAAGGCGCAAAAATGGCTGCTGCCACACTGCGAGGTGCAGATACAAGGCATTGCACCACATAAGAACGGGGTAGGGCTAGTGAGTATCATGCAGGCACGAGCCCCGCCCCATTTGCAGCAAGTGCTTGCTTGCGGCCCCATGCGTGCATGCACACATGTAAAATGCTTCCCCCTCCCTTTTCTTCCAGTCCTCCAATAGACAATGGTTAGTGACCTCTGCTCTCCCACCTCTTCTCGAGCTTGCTAGTCGGCCGCTTGGCCTCCTTTGTACTGGGTGGGGCTCCTGTTCCAGGCAGCGGTGGCAGCCTGATGGACCTGCTGCTGGCAGCGGTGGCATGTGTGCCAACAGAGAGGGCTCTGAGTGCCGCCTCTGGCACGCGTGCCATAGGTTCACCACCACGGGACTATGATATGCTTAAAGACCACCTACAGTAAGTACTTAGAGAAACTAGATTTCCTGGAGTGGTAATTTCAAAAGAGGGGTGTGAGCCATGGCGTAAGTCTATAGATTTAGCCCCAAATGTGCTTTTCCAAAGGCAACTGGACTTTGTTTTTCCTTGAAGATGTTTCGCTTCTCATCCAAGTTCTTCATATGCTTAATAATAATAATAATAGTAAAGTTGGAAGGAACCTTGGAGTTCATCTAGTCCAACCCCCTGCTCAGGCAGGAAACCCTATACCATTTCAGACAAATGGCTGTCCAGTCTCTTCTTAAAAACTTCCAGTGTTGGAGCATTCACCACTTCTGGAGGCAGGTTGTTCCACTGGTTAATTGTTCTAACTGTCAGGAAGTTTCTCCTTAGTTCTAGGTTGCTTCTCTCCTTGATTAGTTTCCATCCGTTGCTTCTTGTCCTGCCTTCAGGCGCCTTGGAAAATAGCTTGACTCCGTTTCAGAATCCAATTGTATTAAAACATTATAAATTCTCTTTATATGGGCTCGAGTTTAAGATTAGCTAAAGATTGTATGGTAAAACGGGCACAAAATATTCAAGAGCCGATTCTATTGGACACATGGGAGACAATTTGGGTTAGAAATGTAAAATTTACTCAAGCTCAAAATTTAAGAGAAAATTTTTATAAAATGTTTTATAGGTGGCATTTGGATCCTCAAAAGTTATCCTGTATGTATCCTAATTTACAGCCCAAATGTTGGAGATGTGGAATCTTAGATGCAACTTGTTTTCATATTTCGTGGACGTGTAGAAATATAAAAGCTTTTTGGATTAAGATTTGGTGGAACATTCAAAAGATTTTTAAGAGAAAGATAAAGTTTACGCCACAATTATTTTTGTTAGGTGTTATTGTAGATTTTGATGTTAAAGAGATTAATTTGATGTTGAATCTCATAACAGCTGCAAGATTATTGGTGGGGCAATATTGGAAGAAAGATTCTTTGCCTACTATGGAAGAATGGATACTCAAGGTGTCTAATTTAGCAGAAATGGCAAAGATTTCCGCTTATTTGAAGGACTACTCACAAGAAAGATATATTTCGGTTTGGAGAAGATGGATAGATTATATTCAGAATAAATATGAGACTAAAAAGTATTATCTAGCTTATGAGTAAATTTCAGATTATTACTAATAGTTTAATATGGTAGAATTTATATTACTCTTAGTTTTAAGGTTTAATTATATTATTATTTTTGTATTTAATTTGTTAATATTTACTTTGAAGAGGAGTTAAAGCATGTTATGGATTTGACTGTTTGTATAGTTAGGTAATGTTAGTTAGATTATGATTGTTTATTTGTAACCCTGTAATCAGCTCTGGGAAGTGGGGGGGGAGGGATTTGGGATATATATTGTATAAAATTTTTAAAACTTTTAATTAAAAAAAAAGAAAAAAAAGAAAATAGTTTGACTCCCTCTTCTTTGTGGCAGCTCCTGAGATATTGGAACACTGCTATCATGTCCCCCCTCGTCCTTCTCTTCATTAAACTAGACATACCCAATTTCAGCAGCCGTTCCTTGTATGCTTTAGCCTCCAGTCCCCTAATCATCTTTGTTGCTCTTCTCTGTACTCTTTCTAGAGTCTCAACATCTTTTTTACATCATGGGGACCAAAACTGGATGCAGTATTCCAAGTGTAGCCTTACCAAGGCATTGTAAAGTGGTATTAATACTTCACGTGATCTTGATTCTATCCCTCTGTTAATGAAGCCTAGCACTGTGTTGGCCTTTTTGGCAGCTGCAGCATACTGCTGGCTCATATTTAGGTGATTGTCCACTAGGACTCTGAGGTCCCTCTCACAGTTACTACTATTGAGCAAGGTACCCCCTATACTATACCTGTGCATTTGGTTTTTCTTACCTAAATGTAGAACCTTACTTTTTTCACCACTGAACTTCATTTTGTTAGATAGCACCCAGTGTTCAAATCTGTCCAGATCCTTCTCTATCTTAAGCCTGTCTTCTGGAGTGTTGGCTATTCCTGCCAGCTTGGTGTTGTCTGCAAATTTGATGAGTTCCCCATCTATCCCCTCATCCAAATTGTTGATGAAGATGTTGAAGAGCACTGGGCCCAGAACAGAGCCCTGGGGCACCCCACTACACACTTCCCTCCATGTAGATGCGGTTCCATTGAGGACCACACGCTGAGTAGGGCTGGTCAGCCAGCATTTTGTTTCTTGGATGAGAAGCAAAATGTCTTCAAAGAAAGAAAAAAAAAACCCAAAGAGAAGTTGCCTTTGGAAAAGCACTTTTGGGACAACCAAGACCTGGATGACTGAGAATCTCCATAGACATGTGTAGATTTAGATCTCACCTCACAGGTTTGTTTTGGTGGTGAAAATAGGAGGAGGAAGGTGTATTAGGTATGTTTGCTGCCTTGAGTTACTTTTTGTTCTATACAGAATTAACCTTATGAACACTAAAGCTTCCTCCTTCCGTTATGTATTCAAGATGGACAGTGATTAATATTTATATGTTACTTATATGTAAGGGTGTAGGTTTCTACATATGCTGTATATAGTATGCTTAAATGTGTGTTATGTATGTGTACACTTTGAGAGGAAGCAACTAAATTTCATTTCTAATGTGTGCCATTGTGCTCACAGTAAAAAATGACAATAAAGGTTATCTATCTATCTATCTATCTATCTATCTATCTATCTATCTATCTATCTATTTATCTATCTATCTATCTAAACTGCATATGATTCTGTATCATTTCCTCTGCCATTAACGGTGCATGAAATCAGTGAAAAAGATCTTCCAGATTTTTAGGATTTAGTGGCAACAGTATTTTGATGACACACACAAATATTTCACACTTTTTCATCTAAATCTAAGTTGACTATTCAGTAATGAATAGTCTCTTTAGATTAGGGTTAATCAACTGGATGAGGGCAGACAAACTGAAGCATAATACTGACAAGGCTGAGGTGCTTCTGATTTATTGCAAAACAGATCAATAGGAGCCAAGCAGAGTTAGGATGACTGGATTAAACTCTTGAGATTCACCTATAACACTGGATGCCTGGTTGGATGGAAACTAATCAAGGAGAGAAGCAACCTGGAACTAAGGAGAAATTTCCTAACAGTGAGGACAATTAACCTGTAGAACAGCTTACGTTCAGAAACTGTAGGTGCTTCATCACTGGAAGCTTTTAAGAAAAGACTGGACAGTCACTTGACTGAAATGATATAGGATCTCCTGCTTAAGCAGGGGGGATGTCCTAGAAGATCTCGAAGATCCCTTCCAGCTCCATTATGATTAATTGATTGTTAAGGAATGTGTTACATGGTTAACAATAGTGAAGATGTTATAATGTCACTGCTCATAGTGATACTTTAGATTAGTAATATGCCATTTGAACCACACTAACTACAGAAATTATAGCTAGTTCTTAATGCAGCAACCAGACTATTAGGTGGAATTGGTAATATACAGTGTACAACTGATTACAGGTAGACCTTGACTTACAACAGTTTGTATAGTGGCTGTTCAAAGTTACAACAGTACTGAAAAATTATGACTGTTTTTCACAGTTACGACTTTTGCAGGATCCCCATGGTCACATGATCAAAATTGAGATGCTTGGCCACTGGTTCATATTTATGACTGTTGCTCTGTCCCAAGGTCATATGATCCCCTTTGTGATCTTCTGACAAGTAAAGTCAATGGAGAAATCAGATTCACTTAACAACCGGGTTGCTAACTTATCAACTGCAGTGATTCACTTAACAACTGTGTCAAGAAAGGTCCTAAAATGGGGCAAAACTCACTTAACCACATAAATTTTGGGCTCATTTGTGGTCCTAAATCGAGGACTACCTGTAATCATATAGGAACTGCATTGGGAGTTGGACTCTCTCTGTCACTTGACATGATCTTGTCTTGTGATCAGATGGTGTGGGTTTGCATTCTCCCATAGGAGTCTGTTGACTTTAGCAAACTTTGAAACCACCTCTTGTCTTTATTCCAGGGTCTCAAGATATATTGTAAGAATGTAAGCGAGGGCCTTCTCAGTGGTTGCTCTCAGACTTCAAACTTTTTCTTAAGGGAAGTTACATTAGTTCCATTCAATTTTCCTTTCAACAGCAATTAAAAACATTTTCTTCAGACAGATTTTAGTATCAAAACTAATTTGCTACTGAAATAGGTTGTAACCGGTATTTGCTATCAATTACATAATTAAATACATATTATTAATAAATAGGATCTACTAGTTAAAAGCTACTTCCATAGAAAATCAGCTTTGCTGCCTGATTATGATTTTAATAATTCTTAATAATTACTCACACATTAGTGAAAAACTAATGAAAAGGCTTTGGAAAACAATTATTCTACAATGATTTTTACTCAAATATCCTAAAACTGACTATTCTGACTAATCACTGAACTGAAATGCATGTCCAAATAGTTCAATCCAGGTTCAGAAAACAAAATTGTATAATTGGTGTACAAATGGTATAATAAGTATAATTATAACCCAAAAAATAAAATTATCTATAATTCAAAAATCCATATATGCATCTTATGTTCAGAAGTTTCCCTAATGGTTCATTTCTTATGGTCTTATGGGCAGGGAATATCAACCAAATATTTTTCAATTAAATCTAGTGTGTTGTTTCCATCCTTTAGCCCATAAGGATGACTGAGTTTACTAGATATTGTGTCATTTTTCTGGGTGGAAATTTTTTTTACCCCAGAAGTGTTTTGTTCTCAAATATAAGATTAGGTATCTTTTGTTCTCAAATATAAGATTAGGTATCTATTCTCTCATGGCAAAATATGAAGCGATGGGTACAGAACAACCTGAACATTCTATTCTCTCTCTCTCTCTCTCTCTCTCTCTCTCTCTCTCTCTCTCTCTCTCTCTCTCTCTCTCTCTCTCTCTCTCTCTCTCTCTCTCTCTCTCTCTGTATAGATACATCCATAAAGCATGGATGATTCTGTTAAAATGAGAACATAAGAGCAAATATCATAGAAAATGGGATATAGTGTTATAAATTGATGGCTATCCTGAAATTATGGCAACTGCAATATTTATTGCAAATTTTGAAAACCTCTGATATTTCCAGAGTTGTCTTATTTCTTTAAATTAATCAGGTGTCTTTTGAATAACCTCATGGAAATTATCAGTTTTGCAAACTCTAATGCACAATGTGCAATTTTGCATTTTCCAATTTTTTTTAATATGAACTGATAATGGAAACATTATAGTTTAATATCTATTATTATTATTATTATTAGTAGTAGTAGTAGTAGTAGTATATTATTATTTATTATTACTATTATTAGTATTATTGTTGTTCTATAATGTAATCTGTTTTGAAAGTGTTCTTACCTTCTCCTGAGGGATCATTGAAAAAGCAGATATGAATTTGCATGAGTTTTAGTAATATTTCCTAATTTTTTCAATTAGTTTTTTTTCCAGGTCCAAAATGGGAGGACCACTTTTATGCCACAGGCTGCCATGAAGGCAGCTTGTGTGTAGAATTTGGAAGAAGTTGCAATACTTTTGGCGTTCAAGTCATGAGCCCATATGCGCCGCTGCTTGCAAAATGTTGCTTTTTTCATACCAGGAGAGGAAGAGATGATGGTACATTTATTTGATTTCTTTGGTGCTATTTGTTTTTGCCAGAACTCCTTCCCCACCCGCTTCTATCATGGAACATCTTGTCCCATTTGTTCAGAAGCAGAATCACTATACAATTAATATCCAAATCAGTGGCTCTTACCAAACTGCTTCTCACATCTTCTCAGAACTGCTTCTCACACCTTCTCAGAAAGGTCCATCTCTATATTTTAACAAATGTTGCTTTCTGACACTGCACTTACTTTCTAAACATGCTGCCTACATTAGAATGATCACCATCTACATGTGCAGGTAGAAGCTGCCTTGGCTCATAGTACTTTCCACTAGTACCAAGTGAATGGATTGCATTTTGTATTACTTTTGGAGGAAGCAAGGTTTGCTACTTCAAGCATCTGATTAGATAAATTACCACCAACTTGAAGATGTCTATGAATGCAGATTACTACTGTGATTTTTCCTCATATAAATTAATGGCTGTCACTTGCTGTGGTATCAGACAATTGAGTAATAAAGTAATTACTGGTTGTCTATATCTGCTTTGTGCCCAGATGAAAGATCATTCTGGAAATGAAAATGTTCACTAACCTGGGTTTCATGAGGCAGGAAAGACAGATAAAGTTGTAGTTTCCCTGTGAGTTTTCTGTTAAAATTAGTCTACATCAAAAAGTAAAATAATAATGCTGCAACAACAGACTAAACACATGTGAACAATCTGAAGCCTGTATCAAAACATTTTTGTACTTTCTTCACATCCAATGACCTGGTTTTTAGAAGAATGGGATAAAATAGCACAATAAAGAGATGGAAAGAATCATCATTAAGCAATTGGGTCATGGGGTAGTCACACATAACCAGAAAAAGGTTTTTAAGGGATTGCAGACAGATACCACACTTGTGCCCCCCCCCCACACACACACTGTGAAACAACGCATAGCCTTGATGATCATTCTCTTGCACTTTCAAGATGGCTTTAAATAAGACATTAAAAAATAAAATAAAATAAAAACAATGAACTGTAAAATAAGCATGAGACTGGGGAGGAACATTCTTTATTGCAGATTATAAAATCTGTAAGCAGAGTGGTTATGACTAGAATGGTTCTTCTGGAGTAGAGAGATTGTTAGCAAAGTAGATCAAGCATCTATATTGTGGTCAATTTTGTTTGATCATCTGGAATATGATATATAGGAAAATTTATAATGGAAGAGTCATACCTTCTCACACTAAAATTAAACAGCAAGTATTTGACATGGAATCATCATATTATCATGACTGGAAGAATGCAATGTTCTGAAAAAGAGAAAGAGAAGTGGAGGTGGAACTTGGCTGCAACATAGTAGAGATCTAACTTAATAGTAGCTCCAGAAGAAATATGACAGGAATTGGCTCTTCCATATGTAACAAGAGAGAAGAAGAGGATTGTTACAGAAGGTGCAGATGATAATTTGCCACCTCTCTGCTGTGGTAGGTGCGGAAAGGAGAAAGCAGAAGAGTCATCAATACCATCTAGCACAGTTAGATGGAAAAATAAAACTAGCACACTTTTGGACATTGAATGCTACAATGTCTGAATATTTCTGCATTTGATTGAGAGAAAAAGAGGGGAGAGGGAGAGAGAAGGGAGGGAGAAGTGGAACTACTGTAATGGTATGTTTGTGGAAATTCTCAGTCATCCAGATCATAATTGTCCCAAAGGTGCTTTTTCAAAAGGCAACTTGACTGTTTTGTCCTTGAAGAGGAGGAAGAAGAAGATGTTTTACTTCTCATCCAAGAAGCTTCAATGGTTCTGGCAGAATGGTGGGGGTGATGGATGGATTCCTTCTGACAGAATAGGGGAAGGGGGAGTTGGAAGGATCATATTTCTTTGCACTCATCCGGTCATTAGCACTCTCCCTGAGGGCTCTTGAGGCTAATTGGGGGCTTATATATGTCCTCAAGGTCACCTGTTTCAAAGTGCAAATGGGAGTGGAATCTTCTTGGAACTGTTGAGAGGAATGCATTGTAGACAGAAGATAGGTCTTATCCCTCTCCCTCCATTGAGAAAGTGCTGCTCAGTGTTAATGGTCTCTTTTACACCTTTTTCAAACCAATAGTCCATTCTATCCAGAATGTGGACTTTGCTGTCTTCAAAATAATGATTTTTGTCTTTCAAATAATAATAATAAAGTTGGAAGGGACCTTGGAGATCATCTAGTCCAATCCCCCTGCTCAGGCAGGAAACCTTATCCAGACAAATGGCTGTCCAGTCTCTTCTTAAAAACTTCCAGTGTTGGAGCATTCACCACTTCTGGAGGCAGGTTGTTCCACTTGTTAATTGTTCTAACTGTCAGGAAGTTTCTCCTTAGTTCTAGGTTGTTTCTCTCCTTGATTAGTTTCCATCCGTTGCTTCTTGTCCTGCCTTCAGGCGCCTTGGAAAATAGCTTGACTCCCTCTTCTTTGTGGCAGCCCCTGAGATATTGGAATACTGCTATCATGTCCCCCCTCGTCCTTCTCTTTATTAAACTAGACATACCCAATTCCAGCAGCCTTTCCTTATATGTTTTAGCCTCCAGTCCCCTAATCATCTTCGTTGCTCTTCTCTGTACTCTTTCTAGAGTCTCAACATCTTTTTTACATCATGGGGACCAAAACTGGATGCAGTATTCCAAGTGTGGCCTTACCAAGGCATTGTAAAGTGGTATTAATACTTCACGTGATCTTGATTCTATCCCTCTGTTAATGCAGCCTAGCACTATGTTGGGCTTTTTGGCAGCAGCACACTGCTGGCTCATATTTAAGTGATTGTCCACTAGGACTCCAAGGTCCCTCTCACAGTTACTACTATTGAGCAAGGTACCCCCATACTATACTGTACATTTGGTTTTTCTTGCCTCAGTGTAGAACCTTACTTTTTTCACCATTGAATTTCGTTTTGTTAGATAGCGCCCAGTGTTCAAGTCTGTCCAGATCCTCCTGTATCCTAAGCCTGTCTTCTGGAGTGTTGGCTATTCCTGCCAGCTTGGTGTTGTCTGCAAATTTGATGATTTCCCCATCTATCCCCTCGTCCAAATCGTTGATGAAGATGTTGAAGAGTACTGGGCCCAGAACAGAGCCCTGGGGCATCCCACTACACACTTCCCTCCATGTAGATGTGGTTCCATTGAGGACCACATGCTGAGTACGGCCGGTCAGCCAGCTACGGATCCATCTGGTGGGGATGCTGTCTAACCCACAGTTTTCTATCTTATCAAGTAGTAGGTTATGATCTACTTTATCAAATGCAGATGGACTGCTGAATCTTGTCCTGATGCTTTCATTTTGCTTTGCGTTTTCCTTGATTTATGGGCTTCTCTAAGAACTCTTGGTCAATGAAGAAGCTATTCTATCAGCTTCTGGTATTTTCCTAAGAGCTCATTAAAAATATGTCAAATATTTAGACAAATAAGATAAAATGATAGTAAGATACGATGCCTTAAAGACCAAGCTATTGAAGACTTTGCAACCCAAAGGCCAATAGTTTGACTTACAGTGCACCTAGAAATTCATATTCTATAAAGATATATTTAACACATGATATACATTTTATAGCCTTAATTGAAATCTATTTGATCATTTTTATCGTCAAGTATATCAATGACGTGGAACTTTCCACTGTTCCATGGGCAGTCAGCAAAACACTAAATCTGGCACTTGCCTGTTCTAGTGCTTGCATTTCCATGGAAATCAGTGAAAGAGCAATAATGAGACAGCTCCCCAATAATGACGATAACTGTGATAAAACACGCAAATAAAGTACAAGGCATCTGGACTAAAACATGCAAATAAAGTACAAGGCAACTGGAGTATTTCAGGAGCACTACTAATTTGTGAATATTGGGATTAATAAAAATGATTATGTTTGTTTTTAAGCATGATTTTATTATTATTTTTAAATAAGCAAACACCAAGAAATGGAAACGCAATGTCAGTAATAATAGCAACATAAAGGTTTCACATCTGGCTATTCTAAAGCATTACAATTAGTCCAATATGGAATGTAAAGGTATATATCTTTACTTTTTATAACATATAATTCCTAACTCCTTTTCTGATGAATTAAAAAAAGTTGACCTTTCTATTTCTTTCTGTAAGTCTAGTCTGTAACAGTAATAAAGTTTTATTCTAATACTGAGAGGGATGGAGGGGTGAAAAAAGACCAAAAGATTTGGCTGAAAGTCTGGGCAAAAGAGAGATGGAAGAAGAAGAGGACAAGAACTGACCTGCACAGTCCTATTTAATCAGTGTACCAAAGAGTGGGTTGACATTTTTGGGAGACAAAATTGTACAGAGTGAGAGGTCTGAGTTTTGGGAAGAGTTTCTGGAATAATTAATTATTTTAGGACTTATACTACACTTTGTAAGAGCCAGTTTGGTAAAGCTTTGCTAAAAGTCACCACGCTAGAAACAGGAAGAGTGAGACTTCTAATCCTGCCTTATGTCCAAAATCAGCTGAGTGACATTGGGGCAATCACTCTCTCAGCCCTAGAAAGAAGGCAGTGGCTAATCCCTTCTAAAAATATTCAATAAAACTTCAGGGATTTCTCTAGAAGTTACACTGACTTGAAGGCACCAAAACACCAAACTAGCTACCTCTACTATAAGTATTCAAGAGACTGGCTTAGAAAGAGGTCCCTGTCCTTGGGACTCAAAGGACCTGTGAAGCCCTGAAGCTGCATGTTGACCATTCCACTGAAGAGGAAAATCGCAATTAGTTTCTGCAACAAACTAATTCTCCACTATACTATTTTATTAGGAAATTGACTCATGTGCAGTAGTTTAGAATCACCTTGGCATGGCAGTTCAAACTGTGAAGTTGGCATAATTCTCATGAGGGTCATTGCTTAGCCTTGATTAAGACTCTCAATAGCTGACAGATGCTTTTCTGTGGGCTTAAAAACCTCTTTCAGATCTTTCCATAGCATAATAACCCAGTATAGCATAACAGTATATTGTCCTGATGCTTGTCACTATCCTATATGTTTTGAAGCTGGTTAAAAAAATGTATTTAAACTTCAGTAGCAGGTGAATATTTTGAGGGCAATGGTTGATGGTAGCCAATGGCATGTGTATCCCATCCTCTTTCCTATAAAAATCATAGTTTAGGGATGAAACAAGTCTAGAGTAATGAAGTCTGGGAACAAAACTGTGATTGCCCTACAGAAGTGATGGGGAACCTTTTAGAGACTGAGTGCCCAAACTGCAACCCAAAACCTACTTATGCATTGTCGAGTGCCGGGTGGGTGTGGCCCATTGGCTGGGTGTGGCCCATTGGGTAGGCATGGCTCATTGGGTGGGCGTGGCCCATTGGGTTGGCATGGCTATGATGGTAACGGCAGACTGGGTGGAACTAAAAAGTTCAATCAATCAATTCCAACTTTGCAAGATCTTTCTTTTCCCACGAGAAGTTGAAATTGACTGATTGAACCTTTTTTTTTTTTTTGCACACAGCAGTGGAGGCCTAAAGCAAAAAGGTTTTATAAAACCCAGCTGAAGGCCTAGGACTGGGGCGAAGGCACGCATGCCCACAGAGAGGGCTCTGAGTGCCGCCTCTGGCACCCGTGCTATAGGTTCGCCACCACTGCCCCACAATATTATAATAGGAGCCTTTTCCCTAGGGTCAAGGATATAGTGCCACATATTGCTGTATACCCAACTTAAAAATATTTCAGTAAAACATGTATGCATTCAATAGGGATTCTGATTGAAGCCTGCAGAGGAAATAAAAATAAGAGTAATCCTAGGAAGATGGCATGTTTAAGCTCCCCATTTGGTTTTCTTAAGCAGCTCAGAAAGATACATTTATGAATGATGGAGTGACAACCAGGGAGGTCCTCAGAATATTTTTTTTGTATAAGGTTTCCATAATATTATCTGTATCCATGTGAAGTCCTATGAATAGGAAAACAACTAAGGACCGCATGTGCAGGGAAAACAGTTCAATGGCCTCTTTCCTTTGCTACTCCCCATCTTAAGACAATTGCATCCAAAGGTTACTTCATTGTATTTTTAAAAGAGCAGTACTGTGTTACACAAAACTGCATGTAATATACAATTTGACCCAGAATTAACAGTAGTGCAAGAGAGCACCTATTGGAAGCTAGGAGTTCATCTTCTGGTTTGTAATCATTTCCTGTTACAATGAGGCACTTTGGTTTTCTCTTCAGATGCTGGGATTGTTTTTGTCTGTAATATATATCTTTTCAGCCCAGAAAAAAAAAACATAATATTTTTCCGCCTGGTGGACATCCAACTTGATGAAAGAAGCAATAAAAACAATTGTGTTCTCCAGGTTACAACCAAAGCTACTTTTGTGTGATCAACCGCTATGGAAAATTTTGGACTCAGATAAAATCATTGGATTTTTTTCTAGCTTTGAAATGAACACTGCTGCAAAGGAAACCTGCAATAATCTGATAGTATGAATGAAAAATAAATATTTCACTTGTTTTCATACAAACGCAAGAAGCACAAAAGCACCTGCTAAAGCAGGAGTTGATATTTGTATTACTTTGAAGGTGAACCTAGTATTGGTGATTTTTTTATGGACTCCAAAAGGGAGTTTTAGATAGAATGGGGAAAGCTCAGTATGTGATTGTGGTGTTGAACAATGGTTTTCTATGGTGTTTCGAAAGTACTTAAAGCTTTGATGATGATAGCTGCACCAAAACCAACAATATTTTTCACCTGGCTGAGACATCTGCAGGAGATCTCAAAAATGTTAAAAGTGGCAGCCATGACCATGCAAAGCCCCACCCCTCTTGGAAGATCCTTTAAAGGCAATTGAAACATTCATTGGAAAACTAAAAAAAAAAATGATGCAGTAGCAAATTTAAGATCAATAAACAGAAGATGAAAACCATGAAAATAAAAGATCAAATGGAACTAGTGATTTAAAAATGTGTTTTTAAATTGTGAAGAAAGTAAAATATTTGGTTATCACCATGATAAAGATGAATTGTATGTTATTTCAAAAAACTATATTAAAACATGGAATGGAGTTTAAATGTGAGAAACTATAATTGTCATTGCATTCAGTGATAAAAATTTTGCTTTAAAATGAAATGAATGGCAAACAAATTTAATAAAATAAAATAAAATAATAAAAATGAATGTCTTGCCTAGAATGACGTTTTTGTTTCAGACAATACCTAATTGACAACTGATACACCATTTAAACAATAGCAGGATATATCTAAATTTGTGCGGCAGGGAAAAATCCATGAGTTAAATATAAGGTATTATAAAATGCAAAGGGAAGAGGATTGGATTTACCTGATTTGAAATTGTATTTTGCAGCTTGTTGTTTGTTTGGATGAAAGAGTGGGTGCTGCTAAGAACTAAAAGGTTCTTGGAATTAGAAGGACCTGATCTGAGATTTGGGTGGCATGGATATTAGTGATACAATAAAGTCAAGGTTAATGTGAACTTTAAAAAAATCATTATTTTAGATGGGTAATATTGAGAATATGGAGTAGGTACAAACCCCAAGATACAAAACACTTTTGTATCTTTCAGCAGAAGCAGCTTTTTATAGATGAGAAATAATAGGCAAACACAAATCACTATTGTGAGATACTAGAATTTTGTCATGGGAAATAAAAAAATAAAATCAATAGAACAACTGGTGACAGAGGGAAATAGTTGCTAATGGTTTTCTTATTTACAGCTATCAGAAAGATTTAAATTAGACACAAGAGTTTATAGTATTGAATATTGTAAGAGTGGTTTTGAAGTAGAATTGTGTACAAATGATGAACATGCAATCACTAAAATATATAAACTTTTATTGAATTTTGAAACAAAAGAAGAACAAGTGAAAGAATGTATGATAAAATGGGCTAAACATTGGTTATAGTAACAAAAGCAACAATAGGAAACTATGTAGTTGTAGCTGAAAGGACTGAAATTTGCATTAATTCTTAATTTTAAAGAGAATTTTTTATAAAATGATGTACCACTGACATATGTCATAGGGAAATTATCTAGAATTATAAAGACACTTCAAATTTATGTTGAAAATGGGAACAAGAAGGGATAAAATTAATACAGCAATTCCACAATATACAACACTTGTCTGTACAAGATTTTTTTAGACATTCATTGTTTTAAAAAGTCCTATTAAAAAACACTTTCCACAACACTTGTGGACACTTGTGGACAAATGAATATGTTGCAAAAAATGGTGCATGTTATAAAAATGTATGTATAAATCTCACATGTTAGAGAAAATAATACAAATTTATTTGTGCTTTTAAATTGTAGACTGAGAAGATTGGATGCAACAAAATTATGACTGAATACATATAAAACCAATCTAGAGGAGAAATAGATTTATTATTCTTTTCCTAATCAGAAACAAATCAGAGTTCAATGGGACTTATTTTCAGGTAAGCAAAAAAGGATTAAAATTGGATTCCTTGCTTGTCCTCTTAATTCAATAGCCATAGGTACCCTCCCTTACTAAACACATATCTTCAGGGGGGAAGATTGAGCCCACCTCTTGTAAGGACCTTATTCTTGACCATTTGTTTCTTTTTCCCAAGCACATAGATGCAATGATGGCAAGCATCTTCAAGGAGAATTCCAGTCAGTTTGCACTGCTGTTATTATGATTTCTTTCTCCCTGGAGTAGCTTTACATCACCATCAGCTGAACGGTAACTAGTGCCATAGCAAAGCACTCAGACAGCAATAAAGACATACAAGCAGCCAGCAAAACACTCCGTAGCTTCAACAGGAAAAGTACATTACAGAACCCAGCATCTGTGTCTTACAGCTGCCAAGTATATTCCATGTGTTGTTACAGCTGTTGACTCTATTGCAGAGGAAGGCAGAACAGAAGGATGGAAAGGAAGAAGCATTAAGAATATTCAGCTCCTGGAGAAGTACACCAAGCAGGTAGCCAGATGATTTGCCTGCCCAGCCCTTGTCTTTCTTGTGCACAAAATCCTTCTTGGCTGCAGTAAGACTGGAAATCATGATACTATAAAGCCAGACAACAGATGCTTTTCAACTATCTCAAACAGAGAATCTGCTGAAGCTTTATAAAGTACCCTCTACCTACTGCTTTCTAATATTGTTTTTATACATCTTTGAGTGGTGGTGTGGGGAAAATAAGGTGTACCCATTCAAATTGGCAAGAATAAATGAATAAAAGAAGAAAGGAGGCTAGGATGGCAGTTTTGATGAAGCATTTTGGGTAAATTGCTTTTTGGTAGGATTGCAAAGTGCTTCAGATTTGAGGGCAAAAATAGTGCTGTGGAGCATGTGGGTGCACCTGTCTGCAGTTCCAAAGCATCTTTTCATTGTGAAAGGCAGCTGCATGATTTTGGGAAAAGGCAAAGTTGCTTTAAGGGGTTTGCAGACAGGTGCTACATCATGCCATGTGGGCTCTGAAGCATCAAAACTCCAAACAATTTACAGCTCCATTTTCAAATATATAACTAGACTAGGGTGTTTTTTCCGCTTTAATTATTTATCATTATTTTATATTTACATTATTTTCCATAAAGCAATAACATTGCTTCAGATTCTATGGGTGTATATGTCCAGTTTTCCCAAATGAAATGATATTCTTTTCTTAAAAGGGGATTGGGTTCTTATTTATCAACTTGTATGCTATCTAGGTGGCTTATACATTAGGGTTTAAAAACAGAAAAAGTGAAATAATACAAGAGAATAAAAATGCATACAGGGCATCAGGGAAAGGATAAATGAAGCAAAGTCATAAAATTCCTGATCCACTCTTGGGAAGTGGAACACTCACCCTACTCCAGATAAATTGAAATGGATAAATTGTATAGTTCTAGTGTGGGTAAAATAAGGACCCAGCTATATGATAAAGGCTACTGTCCTTCATCTCATGCATATCCAGGTAAAGCTTAGTTTTAGTGGCTGCATGGCTTAACAATATCATACTTAGCATGTTCCCATCTAGTTCAAGCAAATGGTGAAACAAAAGCACAGAAACACTAGTGCCATTGATGTCATATGTGCACTGAATTGACATATTGTAAGGAAAAAAAGCAGAACTACATCAAGGGCAACTATATGTTTAGAGGAATGTTGTGGTTTTAACCATGATTCCCCTTCCCTGGGCACAAAGTAACAAAGCACAATTCCTTCCTCCAATTAACAGTCATAAATCACATTCCCCAATTAGCTTGAAGCAGGGGCTTTTCCCCAGCTCTCCAGCCTGCCAAATTTTTATCAACTCTGAGCGCAATAACCTTGGACTCTCATGGCTGAGTTATTATTGTTATGACTAACTGGACTCTCATCCACATTCCCCCTCCCACCATCATCTATCTCTAAAAGTAAAAAAGTAAAATGGCTGCATTTCCATTTGTTCTCAAAACAAGAACATCCAATGTTAGCAGCATTGACATACATCTTACAAACAACAAGGACTTTCATCATATTTAGTCAGACTTGATGGGCCAAAATACTTATTGAATACAAAGATATTATACTATAAAAGTGAAATTACTGGCCAAGGACTAGGATTGGAAGATCTAGGTTCAAACTGCCACTCAATTAAGAAACTCACAGAATGACTTTGGCTCATTTATCTTTATATAATGATAACAAAGAAAGAACATTCATGCCCCCCAAGTTATTTGATAAGAAGTGGTCTAAAAATGTAATTAAATAATTTTTCATTTTGTAGTTCTAAAAATCGTGATTGGGTTGAGGCCAAAGGCAAGGTGTTATATTAAATTTATTTTTAACCCCCAAAGCAAGATTCCTCATTGTGATTTTCCCATCAAATCCAACAAAGTCCAATATCTCTGGAGAACACTGGTTTGGAAAAAGCTACAGTATATTAAAGCATGTAAAACAAAATATTGTCTAATAAGACATCAGTCATATTATAACTAATTCATGTAATAAAACCCCCAGAGATTTGGAGTGTGAGGGAAGAGTATTGTATCAATCTGAAACATAATATATTCTGCCAGTCACAATCAACAGTACACAACCAAGCAAGATGCATTCACTGTAAGAAATTATTATTAAAAAATCTTATCTAATTATATCCTTAGATCAAGACTCAGAGAGATAGAAGAATTTCTGTGCATTTATTTCAGAATAAGAGGTGAATTAATTATCTCCTAAATATCTAAGTTAGTGCCATAAAAATAAAGGTGGGGGGAGGTAAACCCAACCAAATGTTACCTCATAAGCAGGATTTGTTATGCAAGGTGGTAGGAAAATGTACTTGAGACAAGCATGATCTGATTTTTTTAAAAAAAATTCAAACTACCCAATTCTACTTTTTGGACTTCTTACTTGCAAAATGCATTATGACATCTGAAAGAAGTTGCCCTAAAAAAAATTGCTTGAAAGAAACTGAAATTTAAGGAGTCATCCACACCCTGGCAAAGATCTACTTTTCATCTACTGCTTTGTTGTTGTTGTTGTTAATTGCGAAGTCGTGTCCGATCCATCGCGATCCCATGGACAACGTTCCTCCAGGTCTTCCTGTCCTCTACCATCTTCTGGAGTCCATTTAAGTTCACACCTACTGCTTCAGTGACTCCATCCAGCCATCTCATTCTCTGTCGTCCCCTTCTTCTCTTGCCCTCAATCTTTCCCAGCATTAGGCTCTTCTCCAGTGAGTCCTTCCTTCTCATTAGGTGGCCAAAGTATTTGAGTTTCAACTTCAGGATCTGGCCTTCTAAAGAGCAGTCGGGATTGATCTCTTCTAGGACTGACCAGTTTGAACACCTTGCAGTCCAAGGGACTTGCAGGAGTCTTCTCCATAGTTCAAAGGCCTCAATTCTTTGGCGCTCAGCCTTTCTTATGGTTCAACTTTCACATCTATACATTGCAACTGGGAAAACCATGGCCTGGACTATATGCACTTTTGTTGGCAGGGTGATGTCTCTGCTTTTTAGTATGTTGTCTAGATTTGCCATAGCTTTCCTCCCCAGGAGCAAGCGTCTTTTAATTTCTTGGCTGCAGTCCCCATCTGAGGTGATCTTGGAGCCCAGAAAAATAAAATCTGTCACTACTTCCATTTCTTCCCCATCTATTTGCCAGGAATTGAGAGGGCCGGATGCCATGATTTTGGTTTTCTTAATGTTGAGTTTCAAGCCAACTTTTTCACTCTCCTTCTTCACCCGCATCAAGAGGCTCTTTAGTTCCTCTTCACTTTCTGCCATTAGAGTGGTATCATCTGCATATCTTCGGTTGTTGATATTTCTCCCGGCAATCTTAATTCCAACTTTTGATTCATCTAGCCCTGCCTTTCTCATGATGTGCTCTGCATATAAGTTAAATAGGCAGGGTGACAGTATACAGCCTTGCTGGATTCCTTTTCCAATTTTGAACCAATCAGTGGTTCCGTGTCCAGTTCTCACTGTTGCTTCTTGACCCGCATATAGGTTTCTCAAGAGACAAATGAGATGGTCTGGTATTCCCATCTCTTTAAGAACTTGCCACAATTTGTTGTGATCCACACAATCAAAGGCTTTTGCATAGTCAATGAAGCAGAAGTAGATGTTTTTCTGGAACTCCCTAGCTTTCTCCATGATCCAGCGTATGATGGCAATTTGATCTCTAGTTCCTCTGCCTCTTCGAAATCCTCCCTGTACTTCTGGTAGTTCTCGATCCACATACTGGTACCATAATTATTCCATTTCTCCTGCTGTTTCTCCCATTATCCTCAACAACAATGATCTTAGGTAGTGTAGTATTTAAGTAAAAATGGTAGCTCCTTCAGTCATCATTGAGGAGAGTTGGGAGCACCCAAAATTGACAACTAAAATAGATTCTGCAAGGATTGGGACTCTTGAAATGTAAATCCCAATTCACATATTCCCTATAGGAACTGGTGTTCTAGAAGTAGTTCAGCTGTAGGTATGGCAATGCATTACTGCCTTCTCTTGCATATGGTCTCTGATGCTGCCAAGAGAAATCACATCATTGTTATAGAAGAAAATGCCACATGATTATTAATCCTAATGCATGGTCTGAAGATAAATAAAACATTGCTGAAGTGTCAAGTCTGTGCATGGGTGACATACTGACTGAATATCCTAAGAAAAGGATTGATAGGCTGTGTTTAAGTCTGCCATAGGAGAAAAGGGGGAAATAAATCTATATGCCAAATCTCACATAATAAACATAACCTGTAAGCAATTTGTTTTGGGCAAGTACCACCCATTCTGAAAATTTACAGTGGGTGTTAGCATTGTCTTTACATCAAAGATGGCGAATTCTTAGACTTTTAGATCCATGTTGGCAAGAACTGTTGGGAATGGGAATCAAACCCCATTTGTTGGGCATGGATTCCCAACCAACATGGTTGCTGCCATCTGCATATGAGAAGGTGCTCTCTCTGCTGGCTTGCTGTTTTCATGATGTTAGCATGGCAGTAATAATTTCACATGTTCTCTGAACTCTAAAGAACACTGTGTGGAGCAAATTAAACACAGTATGATCCATTTCTACTGTTCTTTTATAGACAGCCACTTAATGCCCATTTGGCATACATAGAACTGGGTAAGGCTGCAGCTTCTATCATCCATTGTTTGAATAAAAGCATTCAAATGGTTTTGGAGTAGGATAAGATAACAAAGACAGAACAATAACCAACAATGAAAGATATGCTCCAAAAGGACTGGTATCTTCCATGCTGAGAATTTCTATTCTCTTACCAATGGTCTCTCTAAAAATTAGGCTATTAGTATTCATTAAAAGAGAAAATGATTCTCTTTCTCCCAATCCTCTTATTATAGTCTACTTCTGAAAATAATTGTTACCAGGTATAAAATATTGTTGTAAATTCAGGTCTTGACTCAGGTTCAACTTATTGTATTTATCTGAATTAATGAACACTGAGTCGGTTTTCTTTATCCTCAGTCCTGCAGCATCAACTTGATCTTAAGCACTCTCCACACAAGACAATCAAGTCAACTAGAATAACAGTCTCTTTCAGATCTTGAAGTTTAACATGACAAGCTTAGGGACTGAGACCTTATGAACCAGCCTGATTATTACTATGACCCAGAAGTTCAGCACATTTTGCTTTGTTCCTTAGAGAGTTGTTAAGCTGGAGGATGGAAACTGCAAACATGGTGATTGCTGCATGGTCACACATTCTTGCGGAGAACTCCCTCACATACCTGCACACAAACAGATACTTACTGCAAGCTGCCCAGTTAGCTTGAAAATTCTTTGAATATTCCTCCTTTTTAAGTAAGTCATGGGGTGCTACTTTCTACTGCTATTTTTATATCTTGCTTTTTTAGTAGTTCTTCTGCTTGGTCTATGACTTATTTAGTTTGGTTCACAGTCCTGGTTTCCTGTGAATTTTAGCCCACTTTTGTAATGGACATACGTGCACCAGCTCTAAGATAGGAGAAAACATTTAATTGGACCAGCATAAGACTGTATATTAGTTACATGAAAAATAATATTTTTAAAAACTTTGGTGATCTCCAAAATCAGCACCCATCAGCCTCAGCCAATATGGCCAATTTGTATTTATATACCTCCTCAATCAATATAGATTAAGTTGGACTTTACAAGAGAAAAATTGTAAATTCCCATACCTCATTAAAAAGTTGAGGAAACTAATAATACTAACAACCAGTGATTGCCTCCAACTACTTGTTATAGGTTAGGGTGATGGTTAAGCAGAATGGCTTTAGGAGCATTCCAAAATAAGAGAAAAGTAAGGACCAAGCATATCCCCAGAAGCTCTATTTTCCACATTGAGGTTGTTGTTATGGAGAAAACTTGCTGTATAACCCATACCCTTACTTCATACGGGGGCAGAGTCAGTGACAAGTGCTATATTTATAATCCATTTAATATGCAAAACACCTTATTGCTTACATCTGATTAATATTAATAAGCCCAAAATATCAGTGTCTATATTATATATTATAGAACTAATGAAACTGAGGACTCTATATAAAATTATGGATGGAGAAAGCAAAACTGTAGTTCTCAAACAACTGAAATAATATTTCTCAGCATCTGAAGTGCCAAGAAACACACAGAGACTGTGGCACCTAGCACAGCAGACTACCAAGCTAATCTGCAGGAGACTACCAAACTAATCTGCAGGAGTATGCTACATGGCAAAGTGATAGGATGCCCACATATCCTGCAGCCTAATGCAATGGCAGAAAATCTACCCAGAAGCACCAAATCACTGATTATTTAACATCATCTACTAAAATGGTTGATGAATATAGAAACTGGCACCAAATGTTCCATGCCCCTAATGTTGGTCAACATGCTTGCTACTTGAGATAACAATGGAAACTAAAAATGGGTCTAAAAATAAAATGTAGGTTTAGGTCAATCTTCTCAAGCTTGATAGCTTGCAAATATATGGTCTGTGTGATATCTGGATGATGCAGTTCTAACAGGGTTTAAGGGTGCCAGACATGGGTGAGGTGGGTAGGATTTGCAGATGACACTAAGCTGACAGGAACAGCCAACACTCCAGAAGACAACTCAGGATCCAAAAATATCTTGACAGATTTGAACAATGGGCCCTCTCCAACAACATAAAATTTAATGTGGAGAAAAGCAAGGTTTTACACTTTGTCAGGAAAAACCAAAGATACAAATATAGATTAGGCAAAACCTGGCTCAAAAACAGTAACTATGAGAGAGACCTTGGAGTCCTAGTGGACAATCACTTAAATATGAGCCAGCAGTTTGTGGCAGCAGCCAAAAAAGCTAATACAATCCTTTGTATAAACAGGCATAGAATCAAAATCACATGGTATTATTACTGCTTTATAAAGCCTTAGTAATACCACACCTGTAATACTGCATCCACATTTCAAAAAAGATGTTGAGACTTTGGAAAAAATGCAAAAAAGAGTAACTATGATGATTAAAGGCTTAGAGATTGCAGTATTTGGGTTTGGCTAGTCTGGAGAAAAGGTTGCAGTATTTGGGTTTGGCTAAGATAGCAGCATTCCAGTATTTGAGAAGTTGCCACAAAGAGGATGGGGTCAATTTATTTTCCAAAGCACCAGAGGGCAGAACAAGAAACAATGGATGGAAACTAATCAAGGAGAGAAGCAACCTGGAATTAAGGAGAAACTTCCTAACAGTGAGGACAATTAACCAATGGAACAGCTTGCCATCAGAAGCTGTGGGTGTTTCATCACTGGAGGTTTTTAAGAAGAGACAGGCAGTCACTTGTCTGAAATAGTACAGGGTCTCCTGCTTGAATAGGGGCTGAAATAGAAGACCTCCAAGGTTGCTTCCAGCTCTATTCTGATTGAGTGGCTTATATAAAGGAAAAATGTCAGATTATGCACCTTCAAGGCCTTTAAGAAATGCACATAAAAATCACTGAAACTCTAACAATTACCAATGAATAGACTTTTAGACTGCTGTATCCACTCCGCAATTCAAATTTTCTAATTTCCTGCATTTCTTTTGTGAAAATCATGGCCATACAGGTAAATCTTCCAGGTACAAATACAAATCTGCCTATCTTTAGGATGATTTCCTTATTATTATCTTCAGAAGATATTTTATAGATTACATAGGAAATAAAAGTTTATTTAGTGACAGCATATACATTTGTGCCCATAGAAAGTGCTTTAGGTTCATGGTTTCAGGAAAGAGCTTAAGATCATCCAAGAGAATTACAAAACATCTGCTTATCCCTATTTAGTGCCATTATAGGGCTATCATATCATAACTATGACTATATAGGTATCTGAGTGTGCAATATATATATAGGAGACGGACATAGGAAACATCGTAGCGGAGGATGGAAATACGAACGTTGAAACATGTAATACCCAGATAGAGGCTATTCATATGATCAAGGAGGAGGAGAGCACACAACAAAAAGGGAACATTGGCTTGCAGCCAAGAAAGATCCACCCCTTAACAGGATACAGGGAAACATTGGACTAAATCCCCCCAATACGATAGGAATGAACACCACCAAAGTAGGTAAAATGAGGACCCAGATTGTTGGGGGCAATGTAAATATATATATACATTGCTTACTGGTGTACACCGCTTAGAGAGTGCTTGCACTTAAAGCGGTATATAAGTCTCATAAATAAATAAATAAATAAATTCCGAATACCGGCTGATCAGCTGGGGCCAGTGACGCGGTCGAAGAACCCTGTGCAAACGTCAACCAAACCCATTTAAACCATCTTTGCTAGAACGGCCTTTTAGCCCTGATGATGTTGGGGAGTTCCCCAATGAAAGCTTGGCAACCTTTTTAGTAAAGTATTTTTTAGTAAGTATTTTTACTAAATATATATATTTAGTATATTTTCATACCGGGGGTTCCACCTTGACCCTCGTTTTCCAGCACATTTATTCCTAACACCCCTCCAGCACCCTCACGACCTTTGCCATTGATCTCATCCATACTTTTGTTTCCCCCCACTGCTCCTAACGTATTGTCTAATTGAATCCAAGGTCCACCTTGTTTCGCTATAACAGGTGTTCCCCAAGACGTTTGTGTTAATTTGACATCTGTTCGATGTCCTCCGTGCTCCTCCTTTGTGCAATCCGGCACGATTCTCAACCCGGTTGCCTCTCTTTCAGCCTTCTGTAGTGCCACTCTCTGAGAGCGCGTGACTACTCCTGTAGCAGGGCGGCTGTAAGTATTGATCTTCTGTGCGGTAACTCTGATCAGCACGGCAGCATAGCAGAGGTATTATTCTGCCGTCACTTGTAGTAGTCATTTCCTTTTATAAGGAAGTAAGTGAAGTAACAATCAGTCGGCTGAGACCCATTACGAGGTCCATGCACAGAGTGCAGGCGTGGCTATGTTTATAAGCAGGTTTCCTCACTGGTTGGTCTATACCCTGATGATGATGGCAGATCCCTAGCCATCGAAAGCTTGGTCTTATTTATTAAAACCGTGTTGTTCTATCTCCTGGTGATCGCCTTTTTATTGAAATATATATATATATATATATATATATATATATATATATATATATATATATATATATATATATATATATATATATACATACATACATATATACATATACATATATGTAGGTCTTTGGTTGTTCGGGTTTTCTCCCACGTAAAATTGGAAGTGTCTTGGCGACGTTTCGACGAAGTCCCATTCGTCATCTTCAGGCTGGTGCTTTCAGCTTCGTGCCTCGAGCAGCAATGTGTGGTCTTAGCTGTTTCTTCCTTTTAACTGCCAGTGGGGGTATGAACTGATTGGGTGGGAGCTTGGCTGTGTTCTGATTGGGTGGAGGTGTGTTCTGATTGGTTAGGGGCGTGGCTGTGCTCTGATTGGCTGGGGGGTTGGCTGTGCTCTGATTGGCTGGGGGGTTGGCTGTGCTCTGATTGGCTGGGGGAGTGTTCTGTTTGGTTGTGCTCAGGTTAGTCTGAGTTGCAGAGGGATTCAAGATTTTGGGCTGCCCTGCCATTCCTTGGCTTCGCGTTCGTGGTCGTGCTTCCTCTTCATGGAGGGTGTCAGTTTGCTTCATGTATGGATTGGGGGGGTTTAAAGTGGCTAATGATGCAGCTGTGGTCTGGCTTCTGGTTTGTGGTCGTGCCTCATAGTCAGTGTGGCTTTGGGTTTGTTTTTTGCGTGGATGTTTGGTGGTGACCTCCTGTGTGGTTTTTGTGAGTGTGGGTCTGGTATCATTTTTTGTGTTAGGGAGTCGTTTGTCAATGAGGGCGGGTTTCCAAATGGCTGGTAGGCGGGAGGTATCATCTCGCTTGTTCATGCTGTGTGGGCGTTTTTCTATCTCGATGGCTTCTCTGATTATTCTGTTATTAAAATGTTCACTTTTGGCAATGGTTCTGGTATTTTTAAAGTCAATTTCATGTCCTGTAGCTTTAAGTCACAGCCACGCCCCTAACCAATCAGAACACACCTCCACCCAATCAGAACACAGCCAAGCTCCCACCCAATCAGTTCATACCCCCACTGGCAGTTAAAAGGAAGAAACAGCTAAGACCACACATTGCTGCTCGAGGCACGAAGCTGAAAGCACCAGCCTGAAGATGACGAATGGGACTTCGTCGAAACGTCGCCAAGACACTTCCAATTTTACGTGGGAGAAAACCCGAACAACCAAAGACCTACATACAATACCCGCGAAAAACCTCAGAAACAAATATACATATATAGAGATATATATATATTATATATATATATATATATATATATGTAGGTCTTTGGTTGTTCGGGTTTTTCTCCCGTGTAAAATTGGAAGTGTCTTGGCGACGTTTCGACGAAGTCCCATTCGTCATCTTCAGGCTGGTGTTTTCAGCTTCGTGCTTCGAGCAGCAAGCACGAAGCTGAAAACATCAGCCTGAAGATGACGAATGGGACTTCGTCGAAACATCGCCAAGACACTTCCAATTTTACGCGGGAGAAAACCCGAACAACCAAAGACCTATATACAAATACCCGCGAAAACCTCAGAAATATTATATATATATATTAATATATAGATATATATATATATATATATATATATATATATATATATATATATATATATGTAGGTCTTTGTTGTTCGGGTTTTCTCCACGTAAAATTGGAAGTGTCTTGGCGACGTTTCGACGAAGTCCCATTCGTCATCTTCAGGCTGGTGCTTTCAGCTTCGTGCTTCGAGCAGCAATGTGTGGTCTTAGCTGTTTCTTCCTTTTAACTGCCAGTGGGGGTATGAACTGATTGGGTGGGAGCTTGGCTGTGTTCTGATTGGGTGGAGGTGTGTTCTGAATGGTTAGGGGCTTGGCTGTGCTCTGATTGGCTGGGGGAGTGTTCTGTTTGGTTGTGCTCAGGTTAGTCTGAGTTGCAGAGGGGTTTAAGATTTGGGCTGCCTTGCTATTTTTTGGCTTCGCGTTCGTGGTCGTGTCTCCTCTTCATGGAGGGTGTCAGTTTGCTTCATGTATGGATTGGAGGGGTTTAAAGTGGCTAATGATGCAGCTGTGGTCTGGCTTCTGGTTTGTGGTCGTGCCTCATCATCGGTGTGGCTTTGGGTTTGCTTTTTGCGTGGATGTGTGGTGGTGACATCCTGTGTGGTTTTTGTGAGTGTGGGTCTGGTATCATTTTTTGTGTTAGGGAGTCGTTTGTCAATAAGGGCGGGTTTCCAAATGGCTGGTAGGCGGGAGGTATCATCTCGCTTGTTCATGCTGTGTGGGCGTTTTTCTATCTCGATGGCTTCTCTGATTATTCTGTTATTAAAATGTTCACTTTTGGCAATGGTTCTGGTATTTTTAAAGTCAATTTCATGTCCTGTGGCTTTAAGGTGTTGGACCAGGGAAGATGTTGGTTCCTCTTTTTTGACTGAGTTCTTATGTTCTTCAATGCGTGCACTTATTCTTCTGTTGGTTTGTCCAATGTATGTGGTGGGACAAGTGGTGCATGGGATTTCGTATACTCCTTGATTTTCTAATTCAATTTTATCTTTGGGGTTTCTAAGGATGGTGGATATTTTTCTGTTTGTGCAGAATGCTGTTTTGATGTTGTGTTTATGGAGGATCTTACTGATTCTGTCTGTGGTGCCTTTTATGTATGGGAGGAGGGCTTTGCCGTTTTCTTGTTCTTTGTCTTGGATTTTAGTGGGGGTTTCTTTTTGGATTAGGTTTGTAATCTTATTTCTATGGAATCCATTGGATGTTAGTACATTGGTGAGAGTGTGTAGTTCGGGTTTTAGGTGTTGTTCGTCAGCTAAGCGTTTTGTTCTGGAGATGAGTGTCTTGGCTACAGAGTTGATCTGTGCTGGGTGGTGGTGTGAGAGAGCGTGCAGATAGCGGTTTGTGTGTGTTTTCTTCTGGTAGATGGTGTGTCCTAGGGAGCCATTGGATTTCTTGTAGACTAAGACATCCAGGAAGGGAAGTTGGTTGTTAGCTTCTGTTTCCATGGTGAACTGTATTTTGGGGTGTAGGCTGTTGAGGTGTGTGAGGAAGTTGTCCAGTTTTTCTTTCCCATGTGGCCAGATTATGAAGGTGTCATCTACGTATCTGAGCCAGAGTTTGGGTTTGTGATCCGATTTTTCTAGAGCTTGGGTTTCAAAGTGTTCCATGTAGAGGTTGGCAATGACAGGTGAGAGGGGTGATCCCATGGGTGCTCCTTCTGTTTGTTTGTATTTTTGTCCATTATAGATGAAGTATGTGTTGGATAGGCAGTGGTTGGTCAGATCTAAAATGTGTTTGGGGGGGTTATATTTGTTTTGAATAGCTGTCAAGGCTTCTTTGATAGGCAACTCAGACTAACCTGAGCACAACCAAACAGAACACTCCCCCAGCCAATCAGAGCACAGCCACGCCCCTAACCAATCAGAACACACCTCCACCCAATCAGAACACAGCCAAGCTCCCACCCAATCAGTTCATACCCCCACTGGCAGTTAAAAGGAAGAAACAGCTAAGACCACACATTGCTGCTCGAAGCACGAAGCTGAAAACACCAGCCTGAAGATGACGAATGGGACTTCGTCAAAACGTCGCCAAGACACTTCCAATTTTACGCGGGAGAAAACCCGAACAACCAAAGACATATATATATATATATATATATATATATATATATATATATATATATATATATATATATATATATTCAATAATGATGGTTATTGACCCAAACCCAAGCCCAAACCCATCACTCAGACGAAATGCAACCACCATCCAGAAGCCAAACCACGATGACATCACCAGCTGCTGCACCTCCCTCCAACCCCCACACAAAACAAACGGACACACGCCATGAACACAGAGCTAGACCGCAAACTCAGAGCCAGACCAAAGCCTGGTATGTTACTTCACAGCCTTCTGCCCTGGACATCACACCACAGAACTCAGGAGGTCACAATGCTAAAGCTCAGGATGGTACAACACAAGCTACCACCCAGGATGGTGCAACACAGAACTCAGGATATCACTACACTAGATCTTAGGATGTCATCATATAACCCATTACCCAGGTCATTACAACACAAAAGACTAATGGGCACACAGCCAGCACCTCAGCTACTCAGAATGTTACAAAACAGCTGAACAATCCGCAAACAATAACTCCAACACAGCCAACCAACCCTCCTGTCCTTGATAACTGCAAAAATGTGAATCCCGGGCATATCTGTTCAATAACACAACCCTCAGTCTCCGGGAGAGATATAAACCAGTTGTTTATTGCTAAAAAGATATTTAAAAACAATAAAAACAACTATGTACAATATAATTACAACTATATATATAAGCAGTGTATGTGTGTGTGTGTGTGTATATATATATATATATATATATATATATATATATATATATATACACACTTCAGATATGACATATATCATAACTATATCCAGCAAATAAATACTAAAGAAATAAACAGCACTGTGATCCAATATTATAAATCTATTTGGAGAGACTCATTTGAACCAGGTCATTTATTGATGATCTGGTGGTGTTGGAATAAAACCCCTTCTTCAATTTAAAATAAGATTAAAGGGTAACCAGAGATTAATTTTAGAACATCCATAAGTACAGTTTCTTAAGATGATTTTTGAAGCAAAGGAATACGTGTATTAACCAAGCTTTTGGTTCAGTATTAGGGAATTTTTAATGGTGTTTAGCGATTGAATGCATGATACAGTAGATTTATGACAAAGAAGCTTATGATGACAGACCTCTGAAATACTTTTGTATTACTATAAATCATTATGCTTAAAGTTTTCTTTTTGTTGATGCTAATGAACTGCCAATGACATAAATTCTGACTATCAACAGGTCACTATAAAGAATTTCAGTACTGGAACCAGGGCTTTTTTTCTCATAGAACACCCAGAACGGATTTCCGGCACCTTTTTTAGATGGAACATTATAGGGTAGGCAAGGCGGGCTGTATAACATGTGTGAGTTCCGGCACTTTTTTTTTTTTTTTTTAGAAAAAAAGCACTGACTGGAACAATTGTATTTTTCCTTTTCTTTTCACATAGTACTCCCATAAGACCACAAGAGAAGAACCATTTTTAACTCAGATGAGTGGGTGTAGTGGGTGTAGAGAATCCATTAAAAATGTTTCTTTTCATTTGATATCGATGCTGTCACAACAGATGGGTAGGGACTGAAAGGATATGGTACAAACATTTCAGAAAAGGCAAACCATCACTACGTAACAATACTTACAAAACTATGATGTGACTTCTGTAAGATTATGGAGAACATGAGTCTGGCTCCAGGTATTGATTTTCTGTTTCTAAACCTTAAAAGGAAGATAAGAGCAGAATAACCAGATAATCATAGGACACAAATAACTGGGTTCACACAGAGAGAAGTTTCCATTGCTAAGTGGAAGTATCATCCATCCACCCTCAGAAAACTATCATAAACTTTGCTAAACCCTTTGCTGATCTTTATTCTGCTTCTACTATAGTTATTCTGAGTCAGCATTAACTTGTGCTGTACTGATTACATATACAAAGGGCATGATAAGCAAAGTGGCTCTGCTGCCCTTAGTCTTCTGCATGCCACCAGCTGGTGGGAGAAACATTCCCCAATCACAGCCCTGCTGAAGGAATGAGATAGGTCTAGCTCTAGGACTTTGTATATAATCATTAGGATCTTTTCTGTGTCTGTTTTTACAAATAGATGGTGAATCGCTACAGTTATTAAATGAATCATGGGGTTGTTAAGCAGATCTGGCTTCCTCCATTGACTGCGCTTTTTGGAAGTCAGTTGGGAAGATCACAAATGATGTTACATGACCCCAGGATGCTGCAACCATCATAAATACATACCGATTGCCAAATGCGCAAATAGCAATAGCAATAGTACTTCAGTGCTTTACAGCCCTCTCTAAGTGGTTTACAAAGTCAGCCTATTGCCCCCAACAATCTGGGTCCTCATTTTACCGACCTTGGAAGGATGGAAGGCTGAGTCAATCTTGAGCTGATGAGACTTGAACTGCTGGCAGCCAGCAGTCAGCAGAAGTAGCCTGCAGTACTGCATTCTAACCACTGCACCACCACGGCTCATTTTGATCACATGACTATGGGGATGCTGCAACAGTCAGAAGTGCAAGGATTGGCCATTTATCACTTTTTCCAGTGCTGTTGTAACTTCAAATGGTTGTTAAGCAAATGTTTGTAAGTCAAGGACTACCTGTAATGGATTTTTGAGGAGGGGACACTTCATATCTTCCTTCAAGGCAGATGGAACTACCCCCTCCCACAAAGTACCACCCCATCCCAAGCCCATCCTCCTATTATTTCCCTAGAGGCTTTTGGTAAGCAGGAAGTGTAACTACAAGTGATGGAGTTGATATCACACAGATTTCTGCCACTTCAATAGCAGGCTGACCTAACTAACAGGCTGAGTCATATCTCAGATACCCATGCAGGATGTGACCTCAGTTATCTTGCTACAATTTGCCAGTTAATGTCCAGCTCAGAGGAAACCTGAGAGACTTGATCCTTTAGATCTACTGAAAACTCTTCACTGTAAATCAAGTAATTTTTTTTCCAGCCCATCATTCTACATAAGGTCACATGGTTCACTTTAAAAAGGGCCACTGGCCAGGAGTATGTGATAATATTGCTGTTTGCCACTTTTATCATCATGCTATATGTTCAGACCCATATTTGATTAGACATATTCCTCAACTTTTGTGTGGTGCTCCAAAATATTTTCTCTGTTGCTTCATCTCCTGGAGTTCCCCAGTGATTCTGTCACTATTAGGAGTTTACCAATTGTATTAAGTCATAACATGACTTCTTTTATCTTAGTGTAGCTTTGCAAATATTCAGGTATTATAATTCAGATATGGTGACACTGTGTAATGCAAACCCAGCCAATCATTGTTTCTTCAATTAATTATAATTAAGCTAATCATCAAATAGAGTGGTCCTTAGTCTAGGTGTTTTTCTTCCATTAGTAAGGCAGTCCAGGGATTAAGGTGCTTTTTTCAATGTTAATAGATGTCTCATTTTATAGAGATATGGTTATATACAGCTTCCAAAGTATTTAAATATTGGCCCCTAGTATCCCTCAGTCACCTACAATACCTCTATATTACAGGTGCATCTTTACACCTTGAATGAGAAAAGTTGCAAATGGTAACTTTTAGAATTTTTAGTCTTAAACTAATTCATGTCCCTTAGAACTACAACTGACTGCTGATCCCACTAAAAATATTCTTCATCCCACTGAACCCTGTTCAAAAAAAATAATCTCTCAATATTCTTCAGAATCCTGACCTAGAGCACAACCAATAAGATTTTGATTTTCTCTTTAGCTGAAAATTTAGTAGTAGCATCCCATTTAGAGGCTAGTGTAGAGGTTCTATTACTTTGGAAGTTTACTCTGTAGCAGTTGTCCTGAAGCCCATAATGATCCTCATGAGTCAAGAGTTTTAGATTTCTAACCTTTATTATGCACCCCAAAAACTGCTTAAAAGACCTGCTCTGAGTCTCTATTAGGAGTTAAACAAATGTACATACTTCCCTATACCTCTATTCTACTCTATGGCCATGAGAGAAAGTGGCCCCCACTTTGGAACTTCTTCAACTGTTCAGTCAATCAGTTTATTTGGTTTCTATATCTCAACTGATAAAATTAAGATTCTCAAATCCACTTTAAATTATATGAATTTATTCAAATTCAGGAAACAATAAGGCAGAAGAAGCTAAAAAATTATATCTTTTCAGGCTTTTGAGAAAGAAGGAAGAGCTTAATTGAAAAGGTAAACATTGTCCCATATTGCTTTTAAAAGCTTTGTTTTTCTAACTCAAACTTAATTTAATATATGTATATTATATAAATTAGTTTAATTATGTTCACAAAGAAAAAGAGTAAACTTTATGTTCCAAATGTTTGACTATATTCATTTATATTGTTCACATATATCAAACAATTTTTAGATGATCTTAATTCCTTTTTGCTTTCATACACAACACAGCCTCCAAAGAATAAAGATTACATTATCAAAGGCTTTTGTTTCTTCATCTGTTTCTTGTTTAGAAGGACAAGGGGTTACTGAGACCAATGAAGAAGACAAGCTAGGTCAAGGAGCTCCAGATAAGGTTCCATTCTTAGCAGATGTGCCAGCCATGATGCCACCCATAAAGCAGGCTTTTAGGCTGACCCATTTCCCTTTTCTTGGAGGATAAATTAATGTCCCAATTTCAGCAACTGGCCAAACTTGACTGGGCTGAGAAATTAAACAGGATTCAATTTTCTTGGCATTTAGTCAGGAGATCTTCAAAAAATGCTACAGTTGCAGACTAGAGTTGGAATTTGAAGAAGAAGAAGAAGAAGAAGAAGAAGAAGAAGAAGAAGAAGAAGAAGAAGAAGAAGAAGAAGAAGAAGAAGAAGAAGAAGAAGAAGAAGAAGAAGAAGAAGAAGAAGAAGAAGAAGAATAAGAAGAAGAAGAAGAAGAAGAAGAAGAAGAAGAAGAAGAAGAAGAAGAAGAAGAAGAAGAAGAAGAAGAAGAAGAAGAAGAAGAAGAAGGCAGAAAGCAAGCTTCTCTCAAAGACTCTACTTTTTAAATCTGTGCTACTGTGTTCCTGGCAATAGCAGTGTCCTTGACCAGGATCATAAGTACAAAATCCAGAGACAGCCATGCTTCCTGCAGTATGACAGCTGGTCTTTCTTGTTGACCAAATCCTTGGACATAGATAAAGAAACAGTTAAAACGGAACAGTTAATTTTCCTGAGGCATATATATAATTCAGCCAGGAATAAAATAAGTATAGACACCTTTTTTATTGGTTAAAGTCCCATTTCACGTTCTGTGGTGGGAATCATATTTCAGCTGGAACCTAGTGGGTCAAGTGATGATCCGAAGTGGATTGTTTCAGTATTTTTTGGGGGTGGTGGTGGTTGTTGCTTCCTTGTTCTAGGGGAGGAAATTCTTTTTGCTTCATTAATAATTTTATTAATTGGTAAAAGTTTGCATTATATTTTGTGTCTTTTTTTTTTACTTCAAACTAGTAGGAAATTATCCCTTCAGTTCTTGATAAATGTGGTTAAGGATGGTTCCCTGGAACCCAGAAAAGGGCTTTGGGGTAGTCCTGGGGCAGGGATGGCGAACTTTGGCTCTTTTATGACTTGTAGACTTCAACTCCCAGAATTCTTGAAAAATTCTGGGAGCTAAAGTCCACAAGTCATAAAAAAGCCAAGGTTCGCCACCCCCGACCTAGGGTATCATGTTACATTCCTCTGGAAATAGGTGTTACCATACAAAGAAATATGCATGGAATGTTCCTACTTAGAAACAGCTTTTGTAGTATTCTTTCTGTAAGCCTACTGGAACATCCACAAAGGGGACAAAAATCCAGATGGAGGTTGTGACCACTCAGTGAAAGCTCCAGCTCTTTTCTAATATGTTGTAGGAGATGTAAAAAGAGGGTGGGGTTTAGATCACATGGTTGTGGCCACCATTTTGAGATCTTTTTTATTTCTCTGGTGATTGCTATATTGCAGCCCCCCAACCTTTTGGGTGCCAGGGTCCAGTTCCACGGATGGTGGTTTTTTTGTGGACTGGGTGTGTGTGATTTCATGCATGCATGGATGGGGCTTCCCTCTCTTGCACGGCCCAGTTCCTATAATGCATATCATGAAATATTTGCAAAAAACATTCTTAATTCTTTATATTTATATTTCCTGTAAATCTTAAGCATACTAAAAAGAAAGCCATTGTGATTGCCTTTCACATAGGTTGATATTTTTTAAAAGTCAGCTATGTAATTTTGAAAAAACTACTCTTCTTTTAGATTACTGTGTTTATGACTATCCCATTTCACTTTCAAAACAATTCTGCAAGGCAAGTTAAACTGAAAGATAGACCACACACACTCACTAAACATTATGGTTCAGAACAGCAGAAATTTGAATATAGATCATCAAAATACTACATCCTCTCCATTATGCAGCACTATCTTCCTAAATGTATGAATCTAGCTGCCAACATGAAGCACCCAGGATTATGAAATGTAAAGCTAAACTTCCATGTACATCAGATTATCTTTTTCAAGATCCAGTAAACTTCCTAGTCTCAAAAGAACATATATGGATAAATGTTAAGGTAAATGAAGCTGTGGATTCTGACAAGCTTGACAGTGACTCTGTTTTGATGTTTCTTTTTATGGCCCTCTTAATAGCCCCACTAGAATCTTAATGCTCTTTGGTTCTTTATGTATACATTAGAGCAACATGCACATACATTTGATTAATATTTTATGGCTACCTGGCTTGGCGAGGAGCCCTCATAAATTTCACGGAGGGATATTAATGTGAGAGATCCCTGTTCCTGTGGAATGTTATCAATCACTTCAGCATCCATACCTGCATGCCAAAAGATGTCTTGCTGGAGTACTTTTAAAGGGTCATTGACAATTAATGTCTTCCAAGAGTTTCATCGCTAACATCTTGTTGAATGACTACTGAAGTGATCTCACTCTTGATCAAAATAACATAACCCCAACCTAACCATTTCAATAGCTCAGAACTACTTAACCTAAGAAAGAAACAAGCAGTGATGCATATATTGTGACCTGCCAGATGTTTATCAGGTATGCGCTCACACTCACAAAGACTTTTGCAGTTCTGAATAAGTGACAATTTCAAGTTTCCAACTACACTTAGTTAAATGGATAATATGTGACTTACTAAAACTTGGCCATTGGATTCAAAGCCTGAATAGGTGCTATTAATTCAACCTATGTATTAGGTAGCCCACAAAGAGCTTCCTCTGCTTGTACATATAATTCTCAACTTACAACCATTTGTTTAGCAACCATTTGAATTTACAGTGGCATTGAAAAAAGTAACTTTTGGCCAGTCCTCACATTTAAAACCCTTACAGCACTCCCACAGTTATGTGATTAAAATTTGATAACCTGGCAACTAGCAGGTATTTACCAAAGTTGCAGCGTCCTGGGGTCACATGATCTCCATTTGCATCCTTCTCAGGCAGCTTCTGATAAGCAGAGTCAATGGGGAAGCTAGATTCATTTAATGGCCATTTAATTCACTTAACAACTGCAGTGATTTACTTAATAACCATAACAAAAAGGTGCAACTCATTTAACAATTGCCTTGCTTGGGGAAGAGAACAGTTTAGAGCAGTGATTCTCAATCTCAGCTACTTGAAGCATGGCTAGCTCAGGAATTCTGGGAGTTGAAGTCTACACTATTTCAAGTAGTCAAGATTGAGAAACATTGGTTTAAAGAGTGTACTACACTTAAGGCAGTGGTGTGCAACTTTTGTAAGGACATGACTTGGCCTTAGAAGTAAATGCTGGGAAGGCTAGAGCAAAAAAACCTTGAATTTACATTAAATCCAATTCAGTTCAATTAATACAATTAAGAAGACCATTCCCCATGTATTCTATACTTTCCTCTTATCTTACGTTACAATTTACTGACAACATTTGCAAAATGTCTGGAAGCCATATTCAAACTGTTTAGCAGGCAAAGAGATCCTAGGCCCATAGGTTGTTTATGTCTGATTTGATGAATGGTAGTAGACAATTAAGCTCTTGGGCATAAACACAGTACATTTGCAGAATTTAATCTTTGAAAATATGATTCATAAATGAAATAGACCAATCTGACCACTCCAATATATCTAACAAGATGTGCAGATCTATCAGGTGATGATGTTGATATTTTCATTGAAACAATTATTGTGCGTACAAATGATTGCCTTTGTGCTCCTTGAAGTTTGAGCCTACAGAATATACAAACTGAGTAAAGTGTGGAAGATTGTGTTTTGTATGCTGACGATTTCATTGTACAAGCAGTCTAACTTCTGATACTGAACAGCTCTCTCTGAGGTGAGAAAAACTCATTAATATACAATTTCTCAGTGCCTTTTTTTTCTGTGCATACCTGCTTGTGCTAAATATTTTTGTTTTAATGTATCCATGTATGTTATACTATGGGAAACTAAAAAAAATTAGAAACACACCACTGGACAACAGTTAAGCTTTGAACTTTTGGTTGCATTCTATTAAAGCAGAAACCGAATCCAAACACTGAAGAACCAGAAGCTATAACAGGGGTCTTCAAACCTGGCCCTTTTATGACTTGTGCACCTCAAATCCCAGAATTCCTCAGCCAGCCTGCCTGGCTGAGGAATTCTGGGAGTTGAAGTCCACAAGTCATAAAAGGGCCAAGTTTGAAGGCCTCTGAGCTATAACATCTCACTGCAAATCTCTTCAGCCACTCAGTTCCCTACATACACTTATGATAATCTTTTTTTCCCAAAAAAAGACCCCCAGTAAAAGCCATTACAACCCCGCTACCAGCAATTTGTTCACATCTAAGATTTGTATATGTTGTCCCCACATCTGCCTGGATACTGTATTTTGAAGTTGTAAAGTAGCCGAGAATTTGCAGTAAGACAATCAGCAATTTCTCAGAGTTCTTCTCTAAGGACAAGATTACACCTGAGCCTATATCCAAGCACTCTGTCTCTCTATTTCCTCATAAGAAAAAAGAGTCAGGTCTTTCTGCCTTGGACTGATCATGGGATAGATGGGATGCCAACATGCCCTACAGAAATTAGAGACATCTTAACCCATCAGAAACAAACAGAACCAAAATATGCATTTTGCTTCAAACTCTTTATGTAATATCCACATTAAGCAAATCCCAGCTCATTTGCATGACAGTTCACTACCTTTTCTTCACAAGGCAGCTCAGCAAACACAAATGAATTCCGAGGTTTTCTGAATATTTTCCCAATGATTTCACTCAGTATTCATTTCATTTTAATGCAAGGGCACAAATCCTAGTTTATGTCATAATAGATGGACAACAATAGTGTAGTTTAATGAAAATAAAACACTAAACAGGGCTACATGTTGACAGAGTCATGATGGATATAATTTGGAGTGTTTTTGATGATGTGGATCTTTGAAAAATATCTGGCAAGCATGCAAAGTGACAAATGTATTTAAGGATCTATGCCATTCAAATGATATCACCACATGTCTGTTTTGGAATTTTCCCTATTAAATGTGGGGAATATGGGCAGAAAAGCACTTGCATATTGTGTTCTTTAAACAAAAAGTGTTTGCGTTGCACAGGGGGATGTCTGTCAATAACACCCAACAATTCAATGTTCCCAAAGATATGGCTACATAAAGTGCACAGATTGGAACTGGGAGGGGAGGGGAGGGAGGCGAAAGCAAAATGTATTGCTAATTCATCTGTGAATTTTTATTCTAAAAAAATGCTTTATTTTGCTCCCCAGCAAACATCATATGTATTTACATAGATTAGAGCACAATTTCTGGTTATAGTTACAGTGATATAAAAGTATATCACTTGAGCTTTATTCCAACTTGACAATTGCTCTCTAGCAAATCTGAATTTTGAGGACATATGGCTGTTGCCTCTTTTCCTTTTTTCGGTCAGCATAAGCAACTTCTCTCTCTCTCTCTCTCTCTCTCTCTCTCTCTCTCTCTCTCTCTCTATATATATATATATATATATATATATATATATATATATATATATATATATATACTGCTCAGAAAAATAAAGGGAACACAAACGTATAGGATCATATATATATAATCTGTCATCTATTGATCTGTTTATCATCTATCAATCAATCATCTCACATCCTTGTGCAAAAAGTACCCTACATTTGAATGATGATGGCATAATTAGTCTTGTTTTTTCATTATAGATGCAGTTCCCCTGTTTTTACCCAGTTCAGCTTAGTGGAGTCCCTAATCTTGCTGAACACTTCAGTTTAGATGGTATATCAATGAGGCATTCAAACCTAGCAGTTTATACACAAAAAAATTCTGTCTGCTTTGTAAAAGATTATCCTTTTATAAACACTCCGCAGAAAACATAAAAGCAAATAGAGGACAGCACATAGGACAGGAAAGATGTTAGCAGGGAGATTAATGCTGAATGGGTAGAAATGAATGGTGCTTACCCAAACAAGGTCCAGATACTTTGGCTGCAATGAAACATAAATAATGGGAATGACACATCGTTTATTCGGGATAATGAGTTGATCCGAAGTAGGGGCCTAGAACAAGAGATTAAAGATTAAATATCCATCTCCTGATGAATATCAGTAGCAAACTTTAACCTTTTCCTTCCAAAAGCACAATTTCTTTGAACAAATCATGTTAGTGCAGCACAAGGAAGATATGTGCTGAAGCCAACTGAAATGGTATCTTGACTTGAGTCAGGAAGAAAAACACAACCAGCATTTTGTCTCTCTTTTAATAATGGGGAGGGGGGAGAGAGAAAAGTATAAACAAATGTTAACAATCTAAAGATTCATTGGTGCTTTCAAAATAATATGGAAGAGTCAAGAAATATAGTTTTCTATTTTATACAGTGTGAGAATGTGCATGTCCTGGGGAGTTGGAGAGATGGAAGGCCTGATTTCTTGGCTGTTTTTCTAATTTGTTATAATATAATTACTGAAAGAACATACATATTTGGAACATTTAGCTGTTGAGAAATAATAACTAAGGGCAGCCTGCTGTGAAAAGCATACAGCAGACCACATGCTAAACTGGAGTCTTGCATTCAAGGAGGACTTGGAAGATGTCACAGACCTTGGACCAACAGAGGTGTGAAACAGAGTGAGAAAGGGACAGACACAGTACACCGGGGTTTGGGAACAGGCTGTATTGAAATCCTGGCAGTTTTTCCAGCCTGGTCAATTAGTGGTCCTTCCTGCTCAAGATGCTGTAATGCCACAGAGGCAGAAGACACAGGACAAGTGGGAATCTGGATAGCAGTGTGGCTTGCCCAGAACTTGGAATATAGCAGCTGCTGAATGCATTCAGCCAGCCAAGACTAGCCTTGTGGTTTTGTTGCTGATGGCTGCCTCTTGAAACAAGGATAAAAAAATGGGAAGGGGGTGGAGGTGGGGTGGGATGGGGGAAGGGAGCCCTTTCCAAAGCACATTGAGCAATGACACAAGGAAAACTATGGCAGGATGAATCACATTAGACAACTTCTCACCAGCTCATTGGAAGTGGGCTGAGGAGTGAAATGAATTTAGTGGCATCGTTATATTTTGGGTGGTGAATATAGTGCAGATGCCAAACCCACATGCATGTGCAGTTGGCAGGAAAAGACAGGATTTGCTTAGTAAATATTAGCTTGCAGAAAGTCCTATTCCAGGGAGATTTTGGATTTTTAAGGCAGGAAAAAAGAGGTGATTGGGACTGCTTTACTTTTTTTACTGGTTACTTTACTATTGCTGAGAATATGCCACAGATACTAAAAAATTAAGAACAGCATTCTGTAAAAAAAATAATTTAGTGGGTTTGTTATTTGGCTTTTTTATCCAGTCATTGAATTGATTGGAATGACACAATGCTCCAAAAAACTGGTAACAGTTGTTATGTATAGTAGACCTAAAAGATTTTGGGCCGAAACCAGGAATATCTGCAGGAAGATAAAAAAAATAAACAAAGTGCCCAAACTGATGCAATTAAAGCTTCTTCCCTTTTTATGCAGAATTTTATTTTATTTTATATTTTATTTTATTATTTTTTATTTTATTTCTCTCTTGACAGAGAGCTCTAGCCTAATTGTTCCTCTCAGGCAGGACTAACAAGTATTGAGAAGAAATTATTAATAATCCAAGGTTTCTCTTTAAAGAAATGGAATGAAATATACTAAAATCCTGCTATGACACTAGATTTAGTATTTTTATTTTTAAAAACTCCATAGAGCTGAACTAGATTATAAACATAAACTAGGCTGGGCCATCTAAGATTTTAAGTTTTGAGTGATATTGTGTTCAAAAGGCAAGCAAAGCTTTTGAATTTGAAATTTCTGATTCAGAGTTTGAGAGAAAAACTGATCAATTTTACAAATCTTCAATATCTGTAAATTGCCATCTCAACTAATATACATCTGAAATCAAAGGAAGCAGGAAGAATATAAAACAGCCCAGCTGTAATAGAATCCACCTGTGAACTGGTCTATCCTTCAAAAATCTTTTACATTTGTTGGACTTCAACAGATACCAGGGAATTGCTCACCAGTTCTTTGGTACTTTTCCAGATAAGAAAAGCATAGGTGATCATCCAGATGTGCTCTGGGTAGCTGCTCCAGATGTTTCCTGTGAATTTGAGTGCCAGGAGATGTTGGGATTAGCCAGTTTACTTGCAGCCATGGAGGAGGTGTTTAAAGGCTACTAACTTAGCAAAACATACTTTTAAATCACTTTTGAAAATTGCTCATAAACTACTTCAAGAGTATTAGAGATCTGGACTGACAATTCTGAAAATTCTGGGTAAGTATGCCTTTAAACATGAATAAAAGAATTTTTTAATTGTAGCTTTAAGAATGTGATAAATCTGAAATAATTAGCAAAAAGCTAAATAAGACTTGATCTAAGAAAGTAATAAATGAACTAGGGTCCAGATAATTATAAAGAACAACAGCTTCTCCTAGGAAATAGATTTTGTTTTGTTTTTTACAAGACAAAACAAAGATAAGCAATTTCATGATTTCAAAAACTGGGTACCAGAGAAGACTAAATTTTTTAGGAAGGATTTTTTTTGTACAAATATGCAAAATGTTATAAAACATTCTAATAATGAAAATACTGAAGTAGTCTATTGAAGAATGGAATCAGAAAGTAGCAGCTACAGTATGTGTAAATACCAGCAATATTCGTTTATGGACTATGCCCAGAATAGTTTATTGAAGAAACTAACAGGATAGAAATGATATCAAAAGTAGATTTGCAATGGACAAACCAAGAGAATGACTTAAAAAGGGACCTTTCACTCTATCTACAAAAGAAACTGGATGGGTTTTTAAAATGTAAAAGATAAATATAAATGACAAACCAAGATAGTGACCTGAAAAATGATTTCCTACTGGATTTACAAAAGAGGTTTGTTAAAACAAAGAACTCTATGTGATGGGACAAAAAAGAAATGAAGAGAAATCAAATCCTATAACAATATATTAATGAACTAAAAATTGAGACTGCTAGAAGTAAGAGGGATGAATAGAAAATTGGCTTATGTGATCAAGGTTAAAACATGATAAGTTGTTATCTATGGCAATGCTTTACAACAGGTGTCAAACTCGCAACGTCATGTGCCGTGTCACAACGTATTGCGACTTTTTTTCCATTGCTGGCAATGGAGTGGGCACGGTTTTGCCATGATGCATCCGGCCCTCGGGCTGGCAGTTTGACACCCCTGCTTTACAGACTTTCTGCTGACACCAGGACTGAAAAAAAATATTCTATGTATTTGTTTATAAATAAATGGTGGGATATAGGATAAAAAGATATATGTTTGTAATCTTAGTGTGAAGAATCATTAAATTTCTTTTGATGGCAGTTGGAAGTCACTTCTTTATATATTTCTTTCCTCTTTCATTATTATATTCTTATTTTTCTATTTTTTTTTATTTTTAAAGTTTGATGTCAGACCCAGCATGGATCTTACCGGCGAATTAAGTCCTCCTGCTGACGGCCCATGGAACCTCCAGGCATCCCGAACGATCCATTGTACTTCCAGGCGTTCCTGCGTGCGCGAGATCGATGGAGCCGTTACTAGGGTGTTGCCGGCGCTTCCCCAGTGACGTGCAAACCACGTGACTAACCAAATGCCGAAGAGGACAGGGCATAGATTGAAACTAAACCAGACAGAAACGCCGAAATAGAACGCTGGGTCTGACACATTGTAGCTGTTAGGTGGATGGGGGGGGAAGGAGATGTACTTACAGCACTAATCTATTGATTAGCGATACTCTACAGAACCAAAAGCTGACACAAGGGGGAATGGGGTGTGGTGTGGGTGGAGTAATTGGGATAATTAGGGCGTACGAGGTGGGTGTGGTGACGGTATATATTCGGGACACCGGGCAAGGAATTTCTTCAGAGCTGACTTTGTTTTCAACATAGAGCAATAAATTCATGTTGATTACTGCACCGTTCCTGATTGATTTATAGTCGAGGCAGGACGCTCTTACAATTAAGTCAGCTCTGAACCACCCAAGGACTAAGCTCCGCATACCATCCTTGTACCAACGGGGCGGCGGAACGAGCCAACGCAGCGATTGCGCGCTATCTACGCTCCTATGTATCCTACCAGCAGTCGGATTGGATAGATTTTGTGCCATTTGCAGAATTAGCGTATAATAATGCAGTACACAAAAGCACAGGGTTGTCCCCATTCCAAGTAATTTATGGGTATGATCCAATTCCATTGCCCGGGGGCGAGTCGCAGGAACCACTGGAACATCAAACTGGGGACTGGTTATCCCGTGCAAGTCACGTATGGAGTAAAGTAAAGGAGGCACTGCAACAAGCGGAACAGACAGCAAAAGAGCAGGGTAATAAAGGGCGTAGACTGCCATTCCAATTACGGGTGGGAGACCAGGTATACTTATCCACCAAGTACATTAAGTTACAGGTGCCATGCAAGAAGCTAGCGCCAAAATACATTGGACCCTTCCGAATAGTACGTATCCTCAACCCTGTTACGGTACAACTGCAATTGCCGGAGATGCTTGGTAAGATACACCCGGTCTTCCACGTGAGTCTATTGAAGCCTGTGAAAGGGGAACCCCATAAGGACCCACCGGGACCCATCACCCCGGGGCGATATGAAATCCAAGGCATAATAGACTCACGGTTGCGAGGGGATAACCTATACTATCTAGTGTTATGGAAGGGATACCCTTTATCTGATGCTTCCTGGGTACGAAGGGAAGATGTCTGGGCCCCTAGCCTGATACGCCAATATCACAAGACATGGCCACACAGACCAAAGAAAAGGGAGGAAAGATAACATTACCGAAATGGGCTAGAGGATATGAATGATTTATGTGTTTTATTTCAGGGGGCCTTGTGGTGAGGGGAAGCAGAATGTCAGACCCAGCATGGATCTTACCGGCGAATTAAGTCCTCCTGCTGACGGCCCATGGAACCTCCAGGCATCCCGAACGATCCATTGTACTTCCAGGCGTTCCTGCGTGCGCGAGATCGATGGAGCCGTTACTAGGGTGTTGCCGGCGCTTCCCCAGTGACGTGCAAACCACGTGACTAACCAAATGCCGAAGAGGACAGGGCATAGATTGAAACTAAACCAGACAGAAACGCCGAAATAGAACGCTGGGTCTGACACATTGTAGCTGTTAGGTGGATGGGGGGGGAAGGAGATGTACTTACAGCACTAATCTATTGATTAGCGATACTCTACAGAACCAAAAGCTGACACAAGGGGGAATGGGGTGTGGTGTGGGTGGAGTAATTGGGATAATTAGGGCGTACGAGGTGGGTGTGGTGACGGTATATATTCGGGACACCGGGCAAGGAATTTCTTCAGAGCTGACTTTGTTTTCAACATAGAGCAATAAATTCATGTTGATTACTGCACCGTTCCTGATTGATTTATAGTCGAGGCAGGACGCTCTTACATTTGGTTTGTAATAGTTTTTACAATAATAATAATTAATAATAGACTTCCGGTGGATTTTGCGCGCGCGATGGCGGCTACTTTGTAGCCGTCCTCCTGGGTAAGTGTAAGAACTGCTATGAACAGCAGACATCAGCTGTTCAGCGGTTCAAAATCCCCCTCCCGGGCAAAGGGGGGGGCAGAGAGTGTCTGAATAGTGGTAGAGCCTCTTTTGCACCCCCCAAGTCCTTTTTTTGGGGGGGTGAAAGGAGTGCTCCCACGGAGTTCAGACTTGTCTCCGCTTCCCAGCTGTTTTTGTCCTCAGGGACAAAACGAGCCGCTGCAAACACCTCCGTGCTTAAAGAGAACTGGTGAGTTTTTTTTTAAAACGGACAGAGCTGAGTAGAGGATTTAGTTTTTGCTTTCTTTGACTTATTTGGATTTTAAGTTTTTAAGACTTGTTTCTATTTTTACTCTCTCTTTTTATTTCTCCTTCTTTGCTGAAAGGGAAAGTAAAATGGCGATCGGCAAATCTCTCGGTGTTTTTTTTTTTTTTTTTGGAAGTTAGAATGCTGACCGGCAGGCTTTTTGGTGCCTTTTTTTTTTTTTCCTTTCCCTTTTCCTTTTTTATTTTTTTATGATTGGAATGGACTGTTAGAATTATTATTTTTGTTTAATCTTTGTGTTTGTTTTTGGTATCTCTAAGTATTTTTTTTTAAAAAAAAATGGAACGGACCTTTTCTATTTAATTATTTTTTTCTTCTCCCCCTTTTTTTTTCTTTCTCTCTTTTCTTTTTTTCTGAACTCCTTTCCTTTTATTGCAATGACCCCTTTTTGAAGGATTTCCCCCCCTCTTTCTTTTTGAATTCATGGAGTTAACTCCTTTTTTTTGCTTAATTTTTGCAATTTTTAAGGAGGAGTAAAGCTTTTTTAATTCCTTTTCTCTTCTTTTTTTTTCCCCCCTTTTTTCTTTTTATTATAATGACCTTCTTTGGAGGGAGTTATGATTTTTGAAGGAATTTTTATAATTTTTTAAGAAGGACTAAAGGGTTTTTTTTTTAAGATGGCTCCAAAGCGTCCAGGGATTTCTACAGCTTCTAAATTAACAGTCTCACCCTCTTCTGGGGGTCAGCTAACAACTATGAAGGATTTGCAAGACATGATGGGAGATGTCATAATTCAAATTAGGGCAGAAATGAAAAAGATTTTAGAGGAAAACAATAAGATCTTGAGACAAGACTTTGTTTTGGCTTTAAAAGGAGTTGCTTCTGTTCTTGAAAAGATGAACTCCCATGTGGAAGAGGTAGATGAAAAAGTGGAGATAATGGAGGGGAAAATTGAAAGTATGGAAAAAGAGATGGAAAATGAAATTCTTATGCTTCAATATGGACAAATGGAATATGCCTTAAGAATCAGGGGCCTGGAAGAGTCTTTGCAAGGAAATTTGAAAGAGATGGTTGCAAAGGACTTTGCATTGATTTTGAATAAAGAAAAAGAGGGAATACTTAGTGAAATTGAAAAATTATTCAGGGTTAATTCTGTGGTGGCAGCACAGAAGAATCTGCCAAGAGATGTGGTAATTTACTTTGGTAAAAAATCTCTACGCAATGAAATTGTGCAAGCCTATTATAAGAAGAGATTTCAAATTGCTTCACAAGATGTTATAATTTTTAAGGAGATCCCATCTAAAATTTTAAGAAGAAGAAAGGAGTTTGCTTTTCTAGCAAATGAACTTAAAAAGAGAAAAATACTATTCAGATGGGATGTCCCGACTGGAATGGTGGTGAACCACCTGGGGACATGTTATAGACTTAATACTGTTTCTCAAGCAAAAGATTTTTATACCTCGGTCCTGGGGGTATGTGTATCGCCATCTATTAAGTTTAAAGCTTTGGAAGAAAAGAATGTAGAATTACAGCTTGAAGAGCCTATATTTATGAAAATTGGGGAACCCTTGTTTGAGAGGCCCCAACAAGTCCAGGTTGAGGAACAGAAGACAACTTGTGCAGCATACAATTGCAAAGAAAAGCAGCAACAGAAGAAGGTCTCTGAATCTCTGGGAGAAGTTAGACCTACAAAGTCTCTGGAGCAATCTTCAAGGGTGGAATTGCTGCCTGAAATGGAAATTGGGAAATTTCAGCTTGAGGGGCACCAACAAGAGAGGAACGGGCAGAGGATAACTTGTACAACTTATAATTGTGAAGATCAACACAAGGAGGAATTCACTGAGGAAGTTTTACAGGTATCGGTCCCTGAGACTTGTCCAACATATAAATGTAAAGAAAAAGTAACATATAAATGTAAAGAGAAAGACCAACAGAAGAAGGAGGTTGAGGAAGTTTCACAGGTACTGATTCCTGAGCTTGTGGGTCAACCAGGACTTACAAACTCTTTGGAGCGATCTTCAAGGGCAGAATTCCACGCATTTTTTTCGATGCTTGCGGGCAAGAGAAACCGATATGGATTGTGCTTATAGTAGATGTAACTGGCTATTAGACAGAAGATTATGGATATTGAATGAAAATTTTAGATAAGAAGTTTGTGTTTATAGTGGGTGCAACTGGTTATCGGACAGAAAATTATGGACATTGAATGAGAACTTTAGACAAGAAGTTTACTATTGAGATTGTGGGAGAAGTAAAACTTACATCGTTTTTGGAAAATGTCTTATGTAATGTCTAAATATGTGTTTTGGGATAATAATATATTTCAGCTTTAAGTTTTAAACCTTTAATGATAATATTGTTTAAACCTGTGTTTTGAAGGGATTATAATTTGTTTATTTCAGTGAGGGGATTCTAATAAATTTGTGTTTTGAAGGGAGTATAATTTGTTTAAGTTCCAAGTAATGCTTAAATTTGGTTTTTAAATATTATTATTAATATTTCTAAGAGAAAATAATTTGTTTAATTAAATGTCTAGATTTGTTTAGGAAAGAAAGTAATGCTTAAATCTGTGTTTTTGGAGGAAGTTTATATAGAATGATGATTGTATTTAGATTTGTTTAGGATTCAAAAGTGTTTCAAGTTTTTAAATATTATTAATATCTTTAAGAGAAAATAATTTGTTTAACTAAATGTGTCTAGATTTGTTTAGGATTTTTAAGTTTTTTTTTGGATAGGTGAGAAGATTATGAAGATTGAAGGAAATATGTATTTACTTTAAGTTTTCTAAGAGTATTTAGTTTTGATGGTATAACAAAGGTTTATATATTTATTTTTTTGTATTAGGATAAAGAAAGAGGGAGAAATTAGATTTTACATTATAGGTATAGATATTCAAAGAAAGTAATGTTTAAATTTGCGTTTTTGGAGGGAGTTTATATAGAATGATGATTGTATTTAAATTTGTTTAGGTTTTAAAAGTGTTTTAAGTTTTTTTCTCAATTAAGCCTGTACTCAGCTCTGGGAAGTCCAGGGGAGGGTTTGGGAGGTTGGGTAGGAGGGGGGTGAGGTAGGGTTGGGGGGGGTATGGGAAGGGGATTTGTTTTTGTAAAATTTAAAAATTTTCAATAAAAAAAAAATAATAATAATTAATAATAAAAATAAATAATAAAAATACTGGTTGTCATCTTCTTCTCTTTCCTTCCACTTTTTCCAGCATTATGGATTTCTCAAGAGAGCAAGATCTTTCCTTAAAGTAGCATAATTTGAACCAGGGTATTTGTACCTTGATTGCGAACTGTAGACTGATTTATCTGATGTTTTCTTAACTATCCATGGTATTCTTGAAAGTTTTTTTTCCACACCAAAAGTATTAATAATCTCTCTATTTTGCTTCTTCACAGCCCAAATTTTGAAGCTTGCCTTCCTTATATTTGATTTTACAAAAGCACACATATACTATGAAGTGTGGGAAGCAGAGTTTCAGAAAGGTACAAGGTCTCTTCTGGGTCTATTCAACAGGTATAAATATCTCTTAGAGACCAAGCAGGTACAAATGCACCAGAATAACTCCTATTACTTTTCACTCTGCTTTGGAAACAAGATTTGGTGAATATACTGAATGAATGGCAGACCTAAAATGAACTCTACATCATTAGGAATATAAGCAGGTGGCAACTACTGTAGCTTTTAGCAATCGCTTAAAGGTTTGTTTTTTATTTAGTTCTTCTAAATGGCCATGATTGACATGACAGAAAAGGACATTGCAGAAAAGATACAGATGAAGTGGCTCATATGCAGCTATCTTCTGCTGTGCTGTACAATGACAAGGACTAAAACTGTCTGCATTATAAGAAATTTCTTACAAGCGAGACTATTGCCTTTTCTCTGTCTACCTTGCAAAGGAAAAGAAAGAAAGAAACTGATTTTTTTTTTGAAAATGTAATCAGTCTTCAATGGAAATAAAGATATTATAAATATAGCTGTATATATATTTTTATAGACAAGGTTCCAACTGCCATGGCAAGTTATAGACTGGGTATCTGTGGGGAGACAAAAAAAAAAAAAATAAAGCAACTGTTCTTCTCCATACCATGAAGGCAATTTATGTTGAAATTAAATTTCACATCATTTCTAAATCCACCAGCATCTGAAAGGGCAGTCTGAATTTGGAAGTGAAACACAATGAAGCAAAAACTGCAAAAAGACATGTAAAGGAACCTAACAGTCTGATATATGTTTCATGAACTGAACTGCTCTGTCTTTCAAGAGATGAATGAATGAAATGGACTTTAATTAATAAAAGTTGTATCCTAGTAAATATATTTATTCTTCAAGGTATTATAAGACATTTTGTTGATGTTTTCTTCTCCATCAAAATTTAAATGTATATTGTATCTATGGCTAGTCAAAAATGCTCAAATATTTAAATTAAAATTAAGAGATCAAGATGTCGATATAACACACCTAAAGTTTTAAAAATTATTCTGAAAAGATACTTGCTAACAAATTCCTTTCTCAGTTGCTCATTACTCATTATAACCCCAATGCCACAGGATTTTCCTTTCCTTTTTTAAAATTATGATTCAAATCCCCTCCAGGGATGGAAGCCTTTGAAGTTCTAACACAGCGTGATATAAGTATTTTGATACTTCCTCATTAGGCGTAGAACAGGAGCCAAAACAAGCCTTGGAGTGCCAAAATTGCCCCCGATAAATTAGGCACACGACTGGAAAAGGGTGGACACTTCCTTGAGATGAATGTTCATTTCCTCCCCATTCCATTTGAGTAGGAAGTCATTGGAATAGGGGAAAAGGGGAGCTTTCCTTGAAGAACTTGAAGGGCTGAGATTGATAATTCATGCAATCAAAAACTTGGAACCAGCTCCAGCCTTTGATTTTTTTATATATATTTTGACAGTAACTTCTCTTGCCTTCACTGATGGTAGGATGAACTGGATGCTATGATTTATTGAACACTTAAGGCAAGCAGAAGGACAAGGTGGATTGTTAGTTGTAGTTTTTGAATAATTGAAGTCTCTAAGCACTTAATTTTTCCTTGGGGAATTCTTTTTGATGGCAGGTAGCTCAATAGCATGTATAAGTGGTATAAATTAAGTTATGCCATTTGTAGATTTAAAACAAAAAAGCAAACTAATATCTCAAACAAAAATATAATGTTGTTGTTTTCACCAATTGCTTACTGGAATAGGAGACATGTTTTGATACATGCAAAGGTTTTTCTGTCTATTAGCACCTGGAATCAGCTTGCTAAATGGAACAAGGGTGGAACCAATGTTAAATTTAGTCCTAGGCAGATACATCTAACAATCTACACATGCATTACAGACCAAAAAAAATATTGGCCTGTAACACAAGCCTAACACAAAACACAGCATGGGCCTCTCAAAATCCAGTGGAAGGTAGCTACAAAGCTGAGGAGCATGTCAAGCAATGAGTTCCTCAGGAATTAAGATCAGGGTAGGTAAAGATACCAGACCTTTTCCATGTGAAGCGCAGGGGTTTCAGAATCTTCCCAAAATAGAAGTTCTGAACTGTGTGCTTTTTTTAAAAAAAAATTGAGGGCTTATATGTCACTCCAAGCCATAACTCTGAGCACTTTACTTTTCCTTCCATAGTAAACAGTGTAATAATAATAATAATAATAATAATAATAATAATAATTTTTTTATGGGAGAGACACTCTTTGTCTGACTCCTCTGATGAGACCTGTCCAGTATGGTTGAACCTCTGGCATAGCTCTCATCTTCCTCAGAGTACACAAAATTGCAGAATGCCATACCGGCTCGGACGTCGCCCGGGTTAACAAGGTCCGCGCTAGATATTGGAGTTCCTGAATATCTGGTGAAAAATAGGTTACAGGACTCAGGACTGTTGGCTGAGCAACCAGGGCCAGCAGCTGCAGAACTACTGGAAGAAAAGGTGTTTACCCGTCGCAGATACACAGTGATGGAAAACAAAGAAATAATGATCTGTTACTAAGATAACAAAATACAAAGACCTACAAATAGAAATAGAAAGACTGTGGCAAAAGCAAGCAAGGGTAGTACCAATAGTAATAGGCTCCTTAGGTGCAATCCCAAAACAACTGGAGCACCACTTGAACACCATTGGCATTGACAAATTCGCTATTAGTCAATTGCAAAAGGCGGCATTATTAGGAACTGCTTCCATCCTGCGACGATATCTGTAATACCATCAAACATCCACATCTGCCTATCCCAGGTCCTGGGTAAGGACTCGATAGGTAGACAAAATGCCAAATCCAGTCTGAACATCTGGCTGACTGTGCGATGATCCATAATAATAATAATAATAATAATAATAATAATAATAATAATAATAATAATAATAAAAACAACTAGAAATCACCAAACAAGAATGAAGGAGTAGAAAACAACAGTAAAATATGTATTTTTCTGCTTTTGTACAATTAGGGAGCTACCTTATACCGGGTCAGAACTGTGTCCCACTGGGCACATTTTATCTATATAGAGAAAGCAGAGATGGCTGTTGTAATGAATAGCAGAGGAATGACATTCCCAAAAAGAGAGGTCAAAGGATATACAAAGAGATGAATGCAGGCATATCAAAACCTAAATTTGATTCTATTTAACTTAAATTGAATCAAAGTTATAAATATAAGCAGCTGCCCACATTGTTCAGAATTTTCCTTTTCTACCATGTTAAAAAATGCCATTTGCTAGCAGCTTTGGGAAGGATTCTGGAAGTCACAACTTAAACTTTAAGGATTTTTTTTATTCTTTGGAGCTTCTTGCACTTTATGCACCTGTGCTCTACAATATAAGATATAGAAGTCACCCAAGGATTGAATCATGTCTGCATGGAAAAGATGTGATCCACCACTGAATTATAGCCCTACCCAAATGGGATCTTTCTTGCTCTACTCATCTGGACTTATCAAAAATTCAAATATTAATTTTCTTAAATCCAAGCAATATTCATGTTTGTTGATCCAAAAGCTTGACCTTTAGCTCTTCTTAATCCTTTAGGAATTATCTATATATCATCTCAATAATGATGCAAGATACAAAATTTTTATTCCCAACTGTTAATTATGGATGAAGTGTGGGTAACTTTCAGGATTTCTCTTTCAGAGGTGCTGCAGTTACAGACCCATCCTGGTCATCTCTATGAATCTTTTAAAGCATGTCTTTGTTTCAGTGTAAACAGTCCATCTTCACATCATGCAGAGACTGGATGGAATCACCCATCTAATCTGGAGATGGGAATCTTGATTGGCAAGGGTTGTCATCTCCATACTGAAAACTATAAGTGTAATAAAAGCAGATTTTTTCAGCTTGCATTACCATGAAATAATTGATTCTGTATTCTGAGGGCAAACCCCACACTTTCCCACAGATCATTCACGTGTTCAGGTATGAATGACAAGAAGAGTATACTGGTGTGTGTTATCTATGCTAAATTTCAATGGAGGTGTTCAGGTAATCCATCACACATTTAAGAAATGAAATTATTTTATCTTTTCACAAACTACATATTATTTTCACGTACAATGTGTTAAATGTTGTAAAACTATCAATTCTGTCAAAACCTATCTGAAAGAAAACAAGAGACCCTACAATCTTAACATCCAAACTGACTGGTGATTATCAGAAATTAAATGTGCAGGAATTCTAAATCTGAGATGTCTAGATGACTTTTGTTTTTCCATAATTGTTTGAGGTTTCTACATAGTATTTAAGAATCAATTATATTGCAATTGATGCAATTAACGCTAATAATCCAGTAAAAGTCAGTTGGAGGTCTATTCAAGATAGTAGAAAAGGGAGACTATGGGTGTTATTAACCTATGCTGAATTTTACTAGACATTTCTTTTCTCACATAATAAATATACAGTAGTTAGCAAAGCTGTCATTATAATTTTACAGGAACAATGGCTCATCACTTTCTCTTCTAGACGCTCATATCTAATTCAACGTACAGCATGTAAGCAAAATGAATCTTTTTTTAAAAAAACGGTAAACTAGATCATGCATCATTTATCCATCAATCATCTGTTGCTCCCTAATTAGTAAAACTAATGTTTACAGAGCTGTTAAAGATATTTTTGAAAGGACAACAGTTGCCAATATACCTTCTCATTCATATAATTTCATGCTCCTATACTTATACTCACCGTTTGCAATCTTGTTTTTTTATATGTGTTTGTTAGCAAATTTTTACTCTCTGGGTAAAATTGTAGAATGCATTACCATCTTTAGTTAACTCCTGGTTCCTTCCTAGCAGAAGATTAGGATGTGCTTGCTCTCTCACTTTGCATGCCACACCAGCCCTGATCCTGAATACTTATACAATTGAGAATGTGAATAATTTTTATGTGCAAAACTGTATACATTATATACTTACTTTTAAGAGTTGTAGGACACAAATGTCAGAGTTGGGGCCAGGGCGCATCTCTCATTCCCTATGCGCATTTTAAGTCAATGTTTGCAGAAGGCTAGATGTATTTGCCTTGACTAGGCCATATTAAATATTTTGGAAAACAGTGTTCCGTACTGTGGAAGATATGTAACATTCACTTCTTCTCTCTTCCACAGAACTTCAGTTTCCTATTATTAGTCTTTACTGTTATAAACAATGGTAAATAATATACCACTGTGTATCTATCTTCTTCCTGTCTCTTGTTTTTATAAGATGTATGTCTCTGACTATTTGAATTGTTCTGGTTCTATTGGTAGACGTGTCTGTTTTAGTATAGAAGATATGGGACAATAAGTAGGGGTGGGGATCTTAGTCAATTGCATGGACAGAAGATTAATGGGAACACTTAAAACTGGTTTGTGTAAGTGGCTGGCCTAACCAAAAGAATAAGTCTTGGGGGAAGGGGAAATCCAGCATCCATTGTCCCCTGACAGTGCTATATTTTTTTCTAAATTTTATTATGTTTCTAATAAAAAGCAGTAAGATTTTACACTTTAGAAACAGATTATAAAAGAGTGTGTCTTAAAATTTTCTATACTTTCTCAAATATTTTATACCATTTTGTTTTCAGAAAGAGGAATAAATGCTGTTTGGCACTCATGTTTCTTTTTCCACGCTACAAAATAGGAAAGTAGGGTTCCAGTTTTCGTAAATAATAATAATAAAACATATCATTCTTAAACCATTGAATTTATAGTTATGACTTCTCTAATAGGCTACTTGCCTGTCCATATGATCCTGTCAAAAAATGGTAATGAAGCTCATGATGAAGAAGATCCTAGACTACATAGCTCAGTTTGATCAAAAGCTATCAGCACAGAATTAGGAACACCAAGTTCTACTACAATTTACTGTGTAGCTGTGTATTCTCAAGCGTCACACACCTCCTGCCCACATAGGTTGCCCAAACATAGAAACAACTCCTTGTCTGAATACCACTCATTCCAATGCTCAAAATATGTCCATAAGTTATCCTAAGATAAATTTTTCTGAGTTACTTCTACAGCAGGGTACCCTGGGACAGGAGCAATCTTCCTGAGGAATGTTTGTCCCATTCCAGTAATGGGAAACAAGCAGTTTTGATCTATGACTTATTCTGGAAAATAAGCATGAAGAAGACAGGCAACCACTAAATTGACGAAGTGTGCTGACGATGCCATTCAACAACAAAAGCAAAAGCCAAGTATCCTGAATAACAGCAATTGCACAGAGCTTGACCCCTGAAACATCAAATGGAAGGGCTTTAGCTATAGAATACAAAATGGGCAACGCAGCAGATTTTGAATGAACAAATGCATTGCAACTTTGGGAAACTATTGCCTGTCATATTGTGGGTTCTCTTTTAGCTATTCCATTAGATCCCAGGCTTAGCAGAGTTTAGGATTCTAAAGGCTGAATATTTCAAAGTTTCAGTTTGATAAGCTATGATTAACGGCAATAGGTGCTTTGAACTTATTGGCATTATCTGAAACAAAGATAGCAGTAGCTGAAGAACAAATATTCACTACACCAAACATGACTGTCTATACCAAGGAGGTAAATTGCATCTGTGCCATAGCTAATAAACTATACAGCCATACCAGTACTGTATATTTGGTAGGTCCATACTTATGCTGATTGCTCTTGGAAGAAATGTGATGCCTTATAATGTAAGCTCTACATATAACCCTTGGAGGGGGGTGACTTTAACAGTATCCATGAGGCAAAGACAGAGCTTGGAAGGTACTCAAAACTTTAGGAAAGGAATGAGAAACTATGTCTCTTTTCTATGGCCCCAGAGGCCATAGTCACCAGAAATCAGTGTAATGATATTCTGTCATTTTGAGGTGGAAGACATTATAAAAACAGGACAGTAAACCCTGAGATAGATTTAATTAGCTTTCTTAAAAACAAAAATCATCACCAATATTCCTTCTAAATAATAAAACATCCACTTTGCATTCTTATCATAACATGATAAACCCTGCATATTCATGTGACACACATCAAAAGGGGCAGAGTTTCAATCACACAATCACAGCTGCCACCTTAATTGTTGTTGTTTTTTTACTTCTCCATGGTCACTCCCTGTCTCCCGTGTTTCAAGGGTTATACCGATATCTATTTTCATAAGCTTAAACTACTATTTCTTAAAGTAGCTATAATACTGAAATGGAAGTGCCTATGGAGATTCTCAATCATCCAAGTCATGGTTGTCCCAAAGATGCTTTTTCTTGTTTTTTTTTTCCTTTAAAAACATTTTGCTTCTCATCCAAGAAGCTTCTTCAGTTCTGAACTGAACTGAAGAAGCTTCTTAGAGGAGAAGCAAAATGTTCTCAAAGAAGAAAACCAAGAAAGTCCAGTTGCCTTTTGAAAAGCACCTTTGGGACTGAAATGGAAGTTCTGTCTCATTCTATTGGTGTCTGCATCTTGCTTTTTTAAACAACTATATCTTGCAGACACCCCTTACCATTATGGACCCTCTTCCCTCTTTTGTAAAACCCCTAAGAACAATTTAGGGATGGAAGCAAACAGGGAGCAGATTTAAAAATTATTGCAGGCAATACTCTCAGGCCAGATTAGGGTCTGTGTTCTTATTTCCAGCAAATAACAAGAGACAGTCGTATATACATCATAAACCTTTGAGAATGTCTTGCTGTTGAAAAGTCTTACTTCTCCCCAGGAATCTGTGAGCTCTGAAATTCAGGAATATATGTTAAAGATCTTTAACAAATAGTTCTCATCTTTCTCACAGTCTTTAGGATTTAGGAGTGCAAGGGGAGCAAGGATACAAGTCTTTCTATCAGCAGGATCATTTCAAAATAATTGTTAGTTATAAAATAGCAGTTCCTGCATCAGGCTAGAAAACCATCATATATAAGATTAATGAAATATAGATCAGTAGTACAGGATAAAAAGATCAACAACTTCCATGCTCTTTGCAAAACTACAGTTCCCAAACCCTTTGCAGGAAACCACCATAGCTAAGCACTAGAAATTCAACTTATTAATAGATCTGAATGTGGAAAGCAGAATTATGTCAGTGAACTCTGTATCCTGACCTCTTTCAAATAGGTAAACAGAACCTATCTGTTCATAATCTCAACCTTAGCCTTTCTTCTTTGTAACATGCGAAGTTTAAACTAGAAGCTCACTTACAAAATAGAGATATCTACTTATCCCAAAACAGGAGGTAGGGGGAGAATTTCTTTTGCTGAGAAACAGTGCCAAAACTGAGAACATTATAGGAGTAATTTAGTAGTCAAAACCTCCTCTAGTAAATTTCCAAAATACTAATTTGCAAGTTCATCTTCCCAGTTTCGTTGCAAATTACAAATAGGCTTTTTAGGAACTAATTAAGTTACACTCCAACAGCAGAATGCAAATTAAATAATAAATTGGCAGAGTAACCAGCCAAAGCATGTTTTTGGGTTTCACGGAAAATCCTTGTAGCCTTATCTCTATTATTTTACTTGCTGTTAAATCACACAAACATACAAAAACCCCTCAGATTTCTGCTTTTGGGTGCACTGTGGAAAACAACTAAATATAGCAATACTGCACAGTGGGTGGGAATGGAAAACTACAGAAGTAGAAGCCGAGTTCCTGCTGATGTAACGTTATTCATTATATTACTATTATGTACATTGCCCTCTTCAACTATTTCTGGATAATACCTCTTGAAAATGACAAAGATCATTTATCTAATGAGATAAATTCTGTTTCTTTTCATGTCCCTATAGACAGTCAATGATTCTTTCAAGGATAATCTTTATGTGGAAGGGATGTTTCACATTTCTTAGCCGGAGGATTTAAAACAGTTAACCTGCCTTCTTCCACAAATGTCTATTCTGTCCCATAGATTAATTTTATGTTCCCCTTTCTGTCCAATAGCCCAACAAGGAATCCCTCTCACCTAAATACATTCTCTTTTGAAAAATGTTGTGTTCTTATAAACTTTCATCTGTGCAAGAATTGTGCCTTAGCAGTAAGAATGACCAATTGACTTCAGGCCCAAAATGTTCTTGGGTCAGGGTTACTCTGCTTTATAAATAAACGAATCAGGCAGTTGTTTGTTGGTATCACCACTGGTTTTAGTGATTTCAGCCATACCTGAGCACAGACCCACCTAAGCTCAAATATACAGGAATACATAAAAGCAAGAATAGGAACAGCTATGTCAGGCATGAAAGACTAGGTTCACACGTGAAGGTCCAATTTATTGCTTTAAAAAAAATCCATGCACAGGAATCTTCTCAACTAACAGTTATCGCTTGCTTGGAATTAGATAAGGGTGAACTGAATTGGGAGGGAGAATTGGACTTTGCTTGTGGCTATGCCCCAAGTTCTGCTACTCGTCCTATAAGCAATTATTTTTTAAACAGCAAATAGTAAAAAAAAAAATTCAGCTATTCTCTGAATATTATAGAGTGGCCAACCTAACATGTCAGAGTGAGTCAATAGAAACCTTAGCTTCCCTGCCTCCATCTCTCTCTCTCTCAAATTCTCTTTAATTGCGCTAATGGGAATCCCTTGAGCTGGACTCTGCCCTTGTCCTTGTAGTTTTCTTGGCAACACAGGCCTGCTTTTTGACTTCCCGTCTGGCCTACAGCTCTGGATTTCCTGGTGGCCTATCATCCATGTCCTAGCTATCTGTGACTCCTCTTATCTTCTTCAGGACCACTCAAGGTCAGACGGATGCTGCCATCAGCAACTAGTGGGCAACCCAAACAACCGAAGAGCACTTTGCAAATTAAAAGGGCTTTGGAAATGATTGAAGACAACAATGCAAAGCGGGTGACTGATGTGCTTAGGTTTCTACACATCATCAAATGACTTACAGTGAAATATTGCCAACTGTTATGGGTAACAGGACAGTTCAAGATTAAATCAAGGATTCAGGGCATGTCATGAAGTTGACATATAGAAACTGCACAGCTTGTGGGGCTGTTGCTCTTACTGAACCGGCTGCCGGCCAATCCTTCGAGTGTCACTTACATCAGCTCCAAAGTAATCTGTTTGCCTGCCCTTCAAGCAAGAGATAAGATGTCACCATCAGTTAATATAAAGTGGCAAGAAGGAATAATAGTAGATGGGCAAGCGGGAGAGGATTGGGGAGGGCACTTACCATTTCCCCCCTTAACAGCCATGCTACCAGGGCCTTTCAGAAGAGTCATTCATTGTTCTACAAACCATGGTTGATTAATTCAAAAATAACTACTCTTGAACTAAATAGGACATCTGGATTTTAGAGAAGAACTCCGTAGAATCACTTTCTCTGTTGTTAACTGGGACATCCATAGGAGCTGGTCAAAGAAAGTCAAGGGGGATGTTGTGGCTGTGTGACAGAACTCTACCCCCTTTTTTACACATGTCATGCCTGCAATATACATCAAAAGAGGTGGGGCTTCAATTGTGCAGTCATGACTGCCCTCCTGACTTGTTAACTAGTTCTGATAATTTTGAGATTTAACCTCAAATATTGGACAATATGTCCTTCCAAATGTATCTCATGGTGCTCTTAAGTTAGCCTTTTGTGATGACATACAGTAGTGGCCAAAATTGTGGAAACCTTTTGGGGAAAGTGTATTTTTGAGGATTGATGGCTAATAACACCACTTCTTTTGGAATAGTACCATAAAATTACATAACAGTTGAAAGATAATTTAATCAAGAATGTAATACAACAAAGTTTGTTCAATTATCTGTACTGTATTCTATGAAAAGTTATAGCCAAATAAAAGAAAAAGGAAGCACAACTTGCTTAGGTTGATATCAGGTAGCTTTCTTTCATCTGATTGTAGCCAATGAGCATGAGTGTTTAGAGATCCAATCAGGTGTCATCTTGTTTTGGCAATGAGTCAATCAGATCACAGAAGAATTCAGTTATTGATGTCATGAATTGAGCTGAGAGAAGGACATGTGTCAGTGTGTTATGTGATCGCTATCAAGTTGGTTGGGGTTTTTTTGTGTTCTTTCATTTAGTGAGCTTGTAAAACGTAATAAAATTAAAGTAATGGTGCAAAAAGTTGACTGGTTGCCCAGAAAGTGATGTAAAATAGTATTATTAAATGAATAAGGCTACAGTTTATTTATTTATTTATGAGATTTATATACCGCTTTAAGTGCAAGCACTCTCTAAGCGGTGTACACCAGTAAGCAATGTATATATATATATTTACATTGCCCCCAACAATCTGGGTCCTCATTTTACCTACCTCGGAAGGATGGAAGGCTGAGTCAACCTTGAGCCGGTGAGATTTGAACCGCTGACCTGCTGAACACAGTCAGCTAAAGTGGCCTGCTACTGTACACTTTTCCCAAAAGGTTTCCACAATTTTGGCCACTACTGTAGTACCTAAAATAAAGATCTAGCTTCTCATGGACCCAAATGTGGTCTTTGACACCTATTTTGGTGTCTGCCGAGTTTCAGGCTATACTCTAGTTTTTAATTTATATTATTTTTTAGCTCAAAAGAATGTAACAAAGACATTATGTAAAGGGAATTCAGATTCTGTCTTGTTATAATCAGACATGATACTCTCTGAAAACTGAATAGAATAGAGTTAAATTTGGTGTGAGGGGGGAGTAAGCAAAAGAACAATTGAGGGGGAAAAAATGGGTGGACCCAAAAAATGAGAGCAGGATCCCCCTATGCATCCCTTTGGAAGAGGTAATTGGATAATAGTTTGGAATGTTGTCAAATGCTCCATTCCAAGTCCGCTCCCTCCTCCCTCCTTGCCATATAACTCTGAACAGATAATTATAGAAGTATTTCTCAATCTCAACAATTTAAGAAGTATGGACTTCAACTTCCAGAATTTCCAAGCCGTATATCTTAAAGTTGCTGAGATTGAGGGCAGCCCTCCCTGTGTTTCCCAGTCTATGAATACACTTCAATACACACAAATACAGCATAAGAGGGGAACAGAAATCCAGACACACTGCAATTGTCACACATTATTTATTATACAGAAGAAAATACATATACCTCCTTTGCCCACTGGTAATAAAGTGGCCTATTGAAGAGTAGGTTTTGGGGGGAGCACTGTTTTCCAGTACTTGAGGGGCTGTTATAGAGAAGAGGGGATTCAATTATTCTCCAAAGCACCTGAGGGCAGGACAAGAAATAATGGGTGGAAAGAGAGATCCAACGTAGAAGTAAGGAGAAATTTTTAGACAGTGAGAACAATTAATCAGTGGAATAGCTTGCCTCCCAGAGTTGTGGATGCTCCATCACTGGAGGTTTTCTAAAATAGACTGGACAATCTTTTGACCAGGATGGTATAAAATCTCTTGCCTTGAACAGAGGGTTGGACTAGAAAACCTCTGAGGTCCCTTCCAGCCCTATGATTCCATGGTATATGTTCTAGGCTGGAAAGAATTCTGGCAGGCATTTTCCTCCCCTGAAATTTAAAAAAAACTGGCATGCTGGCAAACAAAATATGAACCTCTGGAAATATGTATTAAGGGGGATCCATAAAACCTTTAACTGTCCTTTTTAAATCTATTTCCCAGCTAGGTGGAAGTACCTAGATGTCAATGTCCCTTTGCTCACCTTTTGGACAATCTGTAGAGATTAGGGGTAGGGGGAATGGTTTTGCAGTGGTTATTCTCGTTCCTCTGAGTACTGTTCCATTTGGTAATAGCAGAGGAAGAGCTTTTATCCTAAGGTCCTCTATTTTGGTTGCTTCAGAATTGTACTCTTTCTCCTATACTAGTTAATATTTACATAAAGTCATGGGGGAAGCATTTCCAAGCTTGCTAGAATTTAGGAAGGCCACCAAGACCTGTTGCCCAAGAATTCTGTAGGAACCAAAAGCAGGTATAGTTCCTCCTTGAAGTAATGTATTATTACTTATTAATAATCAAGTAATTGATTATTAATTAAATAGTTAAATAGTTGTGAATGTATTCTTCACACAGTGGGCTGATTATATTGTTATTCCTATTGTTTTAAACCTTCGTAGTGATATGGAATGTACACTGCTTAAAATAATTGAAGCAACATTGGAGCCTGAGTAACAAATGAAAAGTAAAAAAAGAAAAAGAAAAATATAGAGTAATGTCACAGGAAATTCTAAATAGACAGAATAACCCATGCCAAACCTGTGGCTGGGCCATTCTGTTTCATTAAACAACTACCATGTTACTTGGTTTATGTTAGTACATTTATTTATTTAAAAAAAAACCTTTCTTTTTTTAACCTAGAAAGCACAAAAGGGACCTGCTACTATGAAAAGCCATGTGGTTTTTAGCAGTCAGGCAACCCTTCTTTGGGCTCCTTCATTCTGGGAGCAGCTCTGATTAAACTTAATGAGGCAACTGCCACTTGTGGTAGATTCAGGGGAGCAGCAACTGCTTCCCATTTCTCTTAGTCATTCCAAACAGAGGGACAAAGATATCACAAGACTTTCCCTTGCATTTCAATATTATTATATTTATAAGCGCTCCAACCAAAGGGATATTGGGTGAGTCCTTCACTTCAGGATCCATTTATTCCAATCCTCTAAACTTCCCCAAATAGATTTTCAGTCTACCGTGGCCAATGAGCACCTGTGATTCTTACAGGACTATTTGCAGGGGATAAAAAAAGCTTCTGGTAGCTGTTTTCTGCACAATATTTGTTATACCTCTGTAAATCTCTGGGTTCTCCCAATCACATTACTACCTTCCTCTTGTTTCTCATTGGGCACTGTTTTGACATCAATCCTGTAGCTGACGGCTTGTCGGTTAAGTTTGCTATACTATTTATTTATTTGGGGTTTTTTAATCATATTTAGAAACATGGAATTAAATGGATTGAAAATTTTTAAACTTCTATCAGGAGGTTCATGAGGATAGAAACAAACGAGGTAAATGTTTAATATTTGCCTTATCTTAAAAAAAAGACATTTTGTTTAATTAATTTGCTTCTTAATAATCTTTCCTCTTTACCTTTTCCGTGTCCTTTCCCATGAACTTTCTATCGGCGTGTGAGTGTGTGTGTGTGTGTGTGTGTTTTTATTTTCTATATTGTATTCTTATTGCCTGCAAGCTGCCTAGATTCTCTGTGACCAAGTAGGCAACCATATAAATTTCCTAAATAAATGTACTTCTTTGCTTTATGTTCCCATAGTGGATGTTTTGGTTTTACTTTGACAGGACTGAAGAAAAGTAACTCCCAAGGAAGAATAGCAGTACTCATAATGCACTGGATAATTAATTGCTTTTTTCAACAAAAAAACGATGTCTCTTTTCCTTTCCTTTACTGCCCTCCTTTTTTTGCCCATATTGATTGAATGGGCCATAAATTGTACAGGCCTGCCTTATAGTTTCATGTCTTTTATCTAAGCACTGTAATCTGTGCATTTTAAAATATATTTCTTCAAGATTAAAAAAAAAGGCTGACCCTGAATTCCCAGTTCCTGAAAGGAAGTGTTTCCATTGGGACTGTGTGTGAGTGAAAAGAAAATGATTCTGAAGCGACTTTTGAGAGCGAGCAGAACCAAATATCCAATCTACCCAGCCATTATTTTCCCACGGAGAGCTTGAACCTTCAGGAAAGGAACTTGATTTGTGAAGGAACTATTAATTGGCTGACAGTTAATTATTGACAGATTTGGACAACTTTATCTTTCTATCAAAAGCTGGACCAAGACCAAACAGTATGCAATTTATAGTCAGAAAAGTCAATGTATCCACGTGCCTTTTAGTGTGACTTATTCATTTCCTAATGCTTCACATAATTTGCCCCTGTTGCTATAGCCAAATCCTTCTCCCATGTGGTGTATTCCTCTCAGGCTGCCAACCCTTTTGGCACAACTGATCTGCAAAAGACTCTGCGAAAGGCTATCCCTTGGGTGAAAGGGGGGAAAACCCAGAAGAAATACCAAGTAAACTGAAAAGTCTCTCTAAAAGACTTTTACCCACGTCAAGGTGTCCACCCGCCTTAACCCCATTTGGCACACCAGGAATTACTGGAGGGGCATGTGTGTGTGCGTGTGTGTGGAATCCATCTGGAGCTGCCTGAGATAAGAGGCGTCCAGTGTTAAAAAACAGGCTTCCTCTATACCTCAGCATGGCCTTCCTTTTGTAAACAGTCTTCTTTTAATGTTGTAAAATGTTTTTTTCCATTTATCCAACAATAACGCCTATGGTGGTAGAAGAGGGAGAATGGAGGAGAAGCAGGGGAAATGGACAGCAGAGAAAAGGAGGGGGGAGGGAGTAATTAATATTTCCAAAGAAGTTCCTCATTTGCTTTGAAAAGAAAGAACTCACCTGCTTTCAGAAGTAAGAGGAAGAAGATAGATGAGAGAGAGAGAGAGAGAGAGAGAGAGAGAGAGAGAGAGAGAGAGAGAGAGAGAGAGATCCAACATTTCCAGTATTAGTGATTTATGTTCCTTTCTTATCTAAATTATTGCTGCCATTCTTTCATTAAAAGAACAGAATAACAGAGTTGGAAGGGACCTTGGAAGTCTTCTACTCTAACCCTCTGCTCAAGCCAACATACATCAGGATAATAAATGAAATAAACATTGTTGATTTTTTTCTGCAGCATTTAGGGAAATGAACATTTCATGTCTTACCATGACCACATGAAAGAAATGCAGCATCTAACTTAGGTTAATGAATGAATGAGATGCCCTTGAAGGTTACCTTTGTCCAAACAAAGGTCAGAGGACATCTTCAAAACAAAATATTGATTAAAGCAAGTTAAATGTTTTGACTGAAGAAAACATGAAGGATTTAAAAAAAAAAAAAGCCAAAATGAAGCTGCCCGGACAAGAAAGGGACAGGAAAAGTGGGGGGAGGTGGGAGGTGGCATTCATACCCAGACACAAAGGAAATGGTAGAAAACATATCTGAATCAGCTACTCATCTACTAACAAGCTGTAAAGATTTCCAATGACAAGTTGTCACATTAGTTTAGTGAAACTGAAGCAACACTTATCCCTTTTCCTGTGCTTAATCTCTCCCTGCGGTCCACAGAAACATGCTACTGCGTTTAATAGGATTAGGAGAGTTCACTTTCCCTTCTCATGAGCTCTTTCCTCTTTCCCACCCCCTTTCCTTTGACAAATCTATTTTCACCAGTGCAAGAGTCTGCTTTTTTCTAGACATTTCTCTCTTGAATCATCATTCTCAAGAAACACCCACCCACACACTCATACAACAGTAAGTTTCCTGAAGGAGATGGTAAAACATGTGGAGCGAATTATCATTGTTATTAACAGCTACAGGCCAGTTTATGCTGGTTGGGTTCTGCTCAGGCAGTGGAAGTTTCTCTTCCTCAGTTCCATCCTGCATCTCATAAATATCCCAGATCTGCTTTGGACCTTCTTAAGAAATCTGGAGTGTTTTGGGGAAACGGAAAGTCCAATTTGGATCTATCCTGCTGGCTAACAATTGGGTATCAATATATTTTTAACCTGGATGTTTTGTAATATGAATACTAAGGCTATTTATTATTTGTGCCAAACAATCCTTAAAATGTATTTTTGTGATGCTATCAATAAAAAGCTTCTTCGTATATTTTTAGTTATTAGTTGGTTACATTTCAGTGAGTTTATATATGACCAAAGTTTCACTTGATTTCCTATTTTGAAAGTGAGGCAGCTTTCACCTTATAAACAAAAAGGCACTGCTCATCTTTAAAGAAAACTCCTGTTTAAGCAATAGGATTAAATGAGTTATTGGCTAACTATTCATTTTTAACTGGTTTCATTTGCTGTTTAATGCAGTTCTTTCAGCTGAAATGTCCAGACCCCTGTTCAAGAACTGAAATTCGGTACAAGTTAAATTCTGGTTTTGACAAAATCTGAAGACAATATCTCCATGATCCTACCTATTCCCTCCGTCTCCTAGAAGTTCTTCCAGAAGCAGGAATTTGTCTCCCTCAAGATCAAAGACCCTGGAAATTAGACGTCTATATCTCTAGAGAGTCAACTCATGGAACCTGATGGGAGTGAGGATAGAGGTGAGGGTAGAAATAGAATGAGCATATTTGTTTTCACTCTCTTTTCTAGTTTAATGAATGTTGCCCCTAAATGTTTGGAAATGGCTAAGAAATATGTCAACATATTATAAGTGAAAGGAAGTTCATACAGCAGAACTTTCTTTTTGCAGATTCTCTTCTCTATATTCTTCTCTATTCTCTTTCCCAAAATTCCCTCTAGAGGGCTAAGGAGATTCACTAAAGTGAAAACTATATTCTGCTCATCTACAGAGGGGAGACAGCAATTGCTGAAAACTGGCTAGAAATTTTTTAACCAAATACACTTGGTAGTACAGCAAAAGTAAACGCAGACTTATAAACTGAAAGTTGGAGCAAAATGTACCTGTTCTGGTTATGGAATTAGTTTTAGAAATTATCTTGATTTAAACTACTGTTGCTGCTCAAACTCACAATTGGCTTTAAAGCTGAATCTTAGAAGGCTTATCATCCCCGAATGAATAATGAGCTCTAACATGGTTGCAGACTTTAATATTTTCACAATTCAAAGTAAAACTCATTATCACTCGCATATGTATGCCTTGAAATGCCACCATTTGGCATATGCCCAAAAGTCATGAAAAAAACATCATCTGCAGTTCTCTAGACGTTGAATAATTTTTTTGAACCCTTTTTTCCTTGATACCTCACCACCACTGAGAACATGCAAACATACATAGTGATACCAAGTATGCTCTCTTAATACAGGCACAAGTTCCACCATAAATTCTGCAGTTGTGTTTTATTTCTATGTCAGTCCAGTGCTGTAAACAAAGCATATGTGAGCTAGATAAAGGTATTATGATTTGAAGATGAAAAAAGATGAAAAAAGTCAATGTATTGCAAATATCCTGTTCCCATGTGCACAATGCAAAAATGTATAACAAAGGACAATGGATTTCTCTTGGTGTACAAATCTCTCTCCCTCTCCCTTGTCTAAAACTGAAGTGATTTTCTAGGTTCTGCCATTATTTGATTCTATATTTCACATCCATATTTTCAATAATGTTTCAAAAATAACTTCAAAAATATCTCCTTCTAGTTGACTTCGATTCTTGATGATTCAGTAGAAATATGCAGGTAATTTTCTCAGTAATAACATGGAGGTGATATCCCATTGCTTTCTTCCAGAATGTTCTTTTGTCTTCCAAGTGCAGCCTTCAGCTCTGAGATTCCCTAGTGGTTTCACATGCAATTACTCACATGTGTGTAACTTTTGGTTCCAGCAAAGATCTACTAATGATAGAGATTAAGGTTTTTTTTTCTTGTATGAGACACAACTGTAGCTGCATTTGGCTCAAACACAATTGGGCATAAGGCAATGAAAGTAATGAAAACTATTCCAAGTAACTTCAATATAGGCCAAAGTGTAACACTGTCACTTTGAGAGGAGGAGGAGGAGTTTGAAATGTATAAACTGGCCAGTTTCCTCTACTGTAATTCAACTTTCACTTTTTTTTCTTTCTTTCCACATCTTGTCATTGTACACATCGCCTTACATATGCACAATAACAGAAGTGCTCCACAGAATGGGCAAGGCCAAACCAGTCAGGCATTAGTGAATAAGTGTTGGGAAGGGAGTAACCAAAATTGCTTTTTTCCCATATTTAAAGCTGATATTTAATAAATAAATATCAGCTTTAAATATGGAAAAAAAGCAATTTTGGTTTATATGACACCTAGAGTTGCCTTTTAGAGTGAGATGGGTAGCACATAAATTTAATAAATAAATAAATATTTATCCCCGTATTTCTTCCATTTTTTTCTCTGCTTATTTTTTTATCTAGTTCAGTGGTGGCAAACCTATGGCATGCATGCCAGAGGCGGCACTTGGAGCCCTCTCTGTGGGCATGCACACTGTTGCCCCAGCCCCACCTCCCCCCATGGCCCCCTCCTTACCATCAGCCCCCCCGGAGGAGAGTCACCCCCGGGCACAGCCCGTATGGAGTAGTGCAGCCAAGGACATGGCAGCCAGGCAACAGGGACAAGACTAACCCTAACCCTTGCACCCTGTCATGCGCAGATGATGTTGTGGGATGCGGGCAGAGGGCGTGGCTGCCATGGTGCTGCAGGGCTGCCTGGGTGATCTGCGGTGGGCCATGGAGGCAGTGGGTGGCCCTGCAGGAGAGCCGGCAGGAGGCGAGCGGGGGCAGAGTAGGCAGGGTGGGAGGTGGAGTGGGGGTGGGTTGGGCACTCGGTCTCTAAAAGGTTCGCCATCACTGACCTAGTTGTTTCACTTTCTCCTATTCTTGAATAGTTAAATGGGCAATACTTCCTTTTACTTTCACCCCTTTTAAAAGCTACTATAATGGCTTCCACAACATTATAAGAAGCTTACTCAGCAGCTCATGGAAATCCCAATACCCCCAAAGAACTATACATTGTGTAGTAGCTTCTCTATTTTAAACATCCCTTTGTATATTATTCTTTCTTTTAGTTTGATTTTTGTGTAGGCGTCTTAATGTTTTTATTAATTGTTTCTAGTTCTGTTGTACACTTTCCAGATTTGCTTGTTTGTGAGATGTGCAACTATATGAATTGGTTTAATAATTACATAAATAAATAATATAAAATCTGTTCCCAGGAATATATAGAGTATTGAAGGAAAAAAAAGCATTAGAAGGAATGGTAAGGGAGCGTATCATATGAATTAGTCAGATGTCAAAATAATGGAATAAAATATTAAAATGGTTTATCTGTGTGATATAATGATTCATGAGATTGTAATGGTCCACTGTTTCCAAAGTGCTTCAAAGGTCCAGTGCATTTTGCATGATTGTGCAACTCGATGCTGTTTGGATTCCAAATTCTTTATCCAAGGTTATTGAAGACTCCTCCAGTTTGTGTGGCTGTACACTGTACATTTCTGTGCACCTTCCTACTTGTTTGAAAGAAGCAATTGGGGACAATAAGTCTGTAAAAAGTAGACATAGGCAGCTTATAGATAAACATATTTATTATCCCATAAGCTTTTGTAAATCGTAGCCCGTTTCATGCAATAGATTCATGAGAGTAGTAGCTTATAAACACATAGAGCTTCCCTTGGGAAGTATAGAGGGAAAGATGGAAGGTAAATGAAGAGGTGTGAAGCAGAGAAAATTACCTATAGTGTCCATAACAAAGCCGCAGATAGGCGTGACAAACACATTCCTGAATTAAATAGCTAATTATTACAGTTGTTTTCTGCTCGAAAATGAAGTGCCTAAGACCCAGTCTCTCTGCTATTCATTAATGCAGCCTGATTTTTTGTTCAGGCTTTAGTATAAACTAGAGAAAAAGATGAAAACTATAAAGTCACACTGAATTTAAGGGAGTAACAACTTCTTCTTTAGGTTCCTGCTAAAGCCTGAAAAAGTGAGTCTGCTTTAAGAGACGCTGTGCTCACCTTTATACAAAATCCAAAACAATGTTGTGAAATCTTTTTTGGAAGCATGTGCAACTGGGGGTAGCCTGTCCTTCTTTACATGCACCATGATGGGGATGGGCTTTTAATCACATGGATACAGACACCATCTTGAGTTGTTTTAACTCCCATGTGCATAAGCATAAGATACGAAAATGTGACTTCACATGCCATGTTGAGACTCCTGGTCCAAAACAATCAAGAATTAAAGGAATTGTTTAATTTACTTACCCTGAAAATAATCTAGAAGAACTCAGTAAGTCAATTAAAGGCTTATTCCACTCTGAATAATACTATATGAAGTTTATGTGTTTTTTAAAGACTTCTGAAAACTTGAAAGACATTTGACTTTAATGTCTAGAGTAGTTATACCTGGAATAGGTATATATCATGAAATAGGCTATGTAAAAATCATATTGTTACTCCTATGTTCTTAGCTGCCCATTTGCAAAGGTTTACTTACCTTTTATTAATGAGCTGATAGCATGCCATTTCTGAATATCCTCTTTCAAAAACAACTCATGAGCTGCAACTGGCAAGAAAACTCAGAGGCTTGGATTTGGGAAATATGCATTGGATTCATTCACATTTATATCGTGAATTGCTTCCTTATCTCCACTGTTGAAGCTGGATCCCTATAAAGACATCCAAAGTGTAATAGGACTACCAGAGGCTTTGTGAACCATTTGGCAATTCTAAGAACTACAAAGAGTGAGAGGAATGGTGTGATTGACAGACCTACCTTCTAATCAAAAAGAATGAGTCATCAGAAGCTCTTCAATCACAGTGCTTTGTGGGAAGGATGTTACAGTATCCTTTTTCTGAAAATATCATTTAATTCTATTCAAAAACAGCAAAAGTTTCTGGCACATTACTTTCTAGGTAGAATTAAAGAGCCTAGCTTGAAAACCTTTGTATCTACAGTATTTATCTGAGACTCAGCAGGCTTCATCTGCCTGCAAATTCCATTCCAATCTTTTAAAAAGTACCCCAAAAGCTTATAATAATTGTGGCTTTCTTATATTAGTCAGTACCTATAGCTCACTCCGGGCTTAAGTCCCAAACCTCTGATTCAATCTGAGTTAAAATACACGGATTGGGATGGTGGGTAAGGGGTACCTTTCATGTACCAATCACATTTGCATTAACATTTGTGGTTTGCAAACCTATCCTCTAGTTAACTCCTAGAGATTACAGTGCATGAACGTAACATACAGGTGTCAAAAGTGCAGAAGTGGTTTGCCACTGCATTCATCTGGAATGTTTTTCAACCCTGGTGTAGCCTGAAGGTCTGCCATACAAATACTAAGCTGATCTGACCCTTAGCTTAGCTTCCACAGCCAGAGAAAGTAATCTCACCTGCTGAGACCATTAGCCCATTTAAACTTAATTAATTAGCCTCTTCCTCTGTTTGAGAGGTTTGCTTTAATAAGGCAAAGAAAGAATGGATTCATCTTTCCCAAAACATCCCATTGCACCAAGGAATTCTCATTGCACCAAGACTAGATTTTACCTTATGCCGGTCCAAAACTAGACCAAACCAAGCCAAAATCTTTTGAAATGCTGTATTTGAAATTGCCTTAACATGTAAGACAGGATTCAGAATGCCAAAGCCTTACTCTCCCAATTCCACAGCAATAACTTTAATGTGGAAACTCCCTGTTCCTAATTCAGCTTTTTCATCTCTATCCCACATTGGTATTTATATAGATAATTATTGATGTAGGTGTTCATCTATCTAATTATTTAAGTTTAGAAGACAGTCCTTCACCTAAATTATGTGTTGAGGAAAGATGGGCAGATTCCAACAGGACATCAGTATTTTAACTTGCTCCCCAAAATTATTGTAATAATTAATTGAATAAAATATCTGCCACTGCAGCAATATCTACATGCCTCTATTTAGCAAAAACAGGGACAGGTTGGTCTAGTTGTTAAGGCATCAGGCTAGAAACCAGTTGTCAGGCACAACAGACCAGGACCACAATAAAGTTACAATTACAGTATACTGATTTATTACAATTCATGTCTATGCACAGGACTCTATTCAACTAATGGTTAGCAGTATTTTGGCTCTAGATAAGGATCAATGGAATTCAAGAGGGCTTGGACTTTGTTTGTGACTACATAGAGACTATAAGCTGATTCTATTTTTGATTGCACCCCAAGTTTTGCCAGTCCTTCTCTTACATCATGAGACCACAAATTCTAGTCCTGCCTTAGGCACAAAGCCAGCTGGGTGACCTTGGGCCAGTCACTTTCTCTCAGCCCTAAAGTGGAGCCATTGGCAAACCACTGAAAAATCTTGCCAAGAAAACTGCAGGGACCTTTCCAGGTAGTTTCCAAGAATCTGATATGATTGAATGGAAGAAGAAATATCTAACATGATACAGAAAAAATATTTGTCCAAAATGTAGAAAACAGTGCCAGTCACTGAGAATAAATATTGAAGACCTTTTCTCTGGAAACCTCTCTACAAATAATAACTTAATAGCTTGCTTTACAATGTTTAACTCAGTTCTGTTTCAGGAAACGAAGCATATTCTTTCCAACTCTAATAGCAAATCAACTCTATCTTCCCTGCTTGGTAAACTCAGGTAGACAAAGAAGAGAAGACAAGGGGATCAAACCCGATTAAAAAAAGGTTTCATGTTACCTATGCTATTAAATGCTGCAAATCAAATAAAAAATATTCCCACAGAGAACTTTCTTCCTTCAATTAGGATTTGGTGGTCATCCAAATTCCTGTTCTTTGAGCCCAGATTGACAATTATATTAAAGGCCGTCAGAAATAAAGCTTAAATATGTTTTATGCAGATACCTGAAAAAAAAGATCCAGTATCTATATTACTGTGTCTTCTTTCTCTTCTTTTTCAAGGCAGAAGTGAGATTTATACAGGGAGATCTCAATTTATGACCACAGTTGAACCCAAAATTTCTGTTGTTAAGTGAGACATTGTTAAATTAATTTTGCCCCATTTTAAGACCCTTCTTACCACAGTTGTTCAGTGAATCACTGCAGTTGTTAAGTTAGTAACAGGGTTCTCAAGTGACTCTGGCTTCCCCATTGACTTTGCTTGTCAGAAGGTCGCAAAAGGTGATCACGTGACCCTGGGACCCTGCAGCTATTATAAATATGAACCATTTGCCCAGCATCCAAATTTTGATCACATGACCACAGGGATGCTGCAATGGTTGTTAGTGTGAAAAATAGTCATAAGTCACTTTTTACAGTGATGTTGTAACTTTGAATAGTCACTAAATGAACTGTTGTAAGTCGAGGAGTACCTGTATCAGTAATACAGAAGACATATAGCAAGCAGAAAGAAAAAAAGGAAAATCATGTGTATACTGGAGAAGTGAATAAGCCTAGTTACTGCTGGATAGAGCAATTAATAGCTAGGAGAACTTTTCCCAACTTTGCACCATCCAGAAGGCCCCAAACTCGGAATACTAGGAGTTTATTATACTGGGTCTCCAGAAATTTTTGCAATGAAAATTTGCTTTGCTGTTTAAGGAAATAGAAATCAAGGTAGTGGTCTGTTTTCATCAGATAGAGAAAAGACAGAAAAGCAACATTTTCATATTAAATGTACCTTTTAGCCAATGCGACTTTTAGATTTCTGAAAAACACATGGCCCTTTTTCTGTTAAGGAATGAAAATTATTTTTGACTTTTCACACTTGCTGGGGTTCCCAAACCATTCTTCTCACTGCACCTTATCAGTTGCTGATCAGCCAGTTAAAGCATCATAATCATATATAGTTCATATGAATATGAACAGCAGGAACAAAAATTATGAATCCAAGACATGTTTGATTACAGAGAAACTTAGAGATAATAGGCACATGTAATACAATGGAAATGCTGTTAAGCATGTCTCCCATTCTTTCAGGCATAGGAGTGAACTGTGGTTGACATAGAACTTAATAATAATCCTAATACAGTATACAGTATCTGGAGGGAAAGCAGATTGGATAAAATGGGATAAAGGAGAGGATCTTCCTTTTAGTGTCAATTTCCAGCCCAGACCATGCTCTTGGATGAATGCTAGGGATCTTTCAGTTAAAAGATTGGACAGCAGGTGGTGAAAATGAGTCCAGGAAACCATTCTGGACTAGATGGCAAACAGACTGGCCTGTGATAAAGGGCATCTGCTTATTTTCCTCAAGATCTCCCCTCCCATGTGAGACTATTCTGTGATGAATTTACCAAAGCCCTCAGATTTTTTTTATATTACAATAACAGAACCAAAATGGCAGAGAGAGAAAGAAAGAAAGAGAGGGGGGGAGGGAAAGAAAGAAAGGAAAGAAAGGAAAGAAAAGAAAAAGAAAGAAAGAAAGAAAGAAAGAAAGAAAGAAAGAAAGAAAGAAAGAAAGAAAGAATGAATCGTGAGGGGACATTAAACCAAAAGAAAAGGGGTGGGGATTTATGCCTGAGAGCCTATTTGATTTAGTGGTTAAGGAACCAGACTAGAAAGAGGGAGACCTTGAGTTCTAGTCTAGCCTTAGCTGTGAAAGTCAGCTGGGTGACTTTGGGTCAGTCACTCTTTCTCAGCTTACCTTACAGGTTTGTTGTTGTGGGGAAAATAAGAGGAGGGAGATATGTTGGAGATGTTTGCCGTCTTGACTTATTTTTGAACATAATAAAGGCAGGATACAAACAAACAAACAAACCAACAAATAAATAAATAAATCTCATAGGATGCACAGTTCCTGGAGTAGGAATGTGGAAAACTAAGAGCTTTTTATTCAATGCTGAACCAAAACCAAAGTCATTTAGTTGACAATCATTAAGCAACAGAAATTGGTTTCAAGTCCAAAATGAAACTGAGGTGTTTGTACTCTTATCTCTATACAGCACAGTCTTACACCAAAATAGCAGTTATTCATTTTGTATCAATGTAAATGGAGGTACTTAAGAAAGGTAGGGTTCACTATTTCCAGTTGAAAATAAAATGGATCCAGGTACAAATGGGATGATATGAAAGGCTTATATTTCAGAAGTTTAAGTTTTTTAATAGGCTTGCTATAGTGAAAATCACTTCTACCCAATATTATATCCTTAAGGTTTATTGGGAGTACAATTCCCAGAATATATGCTAGTCATGCTGGCTTGGAATTCTGGGATTCATAGTCTTAACATTTTTAAAGGATATTGGGTTAAAAAAAACTGCTGTAGGCAATAATAGTTGAATATACCCATGAAATACTTTTCCCAAATATCTTTCCAAATTGCTGCCCTTTGCATTCAGTAAGTTTCCTGTAGGTTTATTTTACTGTGTTAACTCTCTTAGTCCAGGGAGTTAGTTACTGCCCTAGATTCCATTTCATGAAGTCATTTTAGGTCTTCTCATTATAAGTAATGAAGAGAGGTGGAAAATATTGGATTAGGAGTGGGAATATCCAGATTCATAACCACCCTCAACCATGAAAAGTCAGAAGATAACTTTGATCCAATCAGATCAAACCCAATCCACTTCACAGCTTTGTTATAGTTGTGGGGATAAAACCCCACAACTCACCACCACCACCCTCTTTATAAGCCTCCCAGGACAATCTCAAAGCATTCAAGATTTGTAATCATTTTCAAAATTATAACACAAGTCCTTCCTCCACGAATCAGACTGAATGATATACAAGATATGGATCCTATTGAGAAGATTTCAGGGAATTATATTGAATCCTGCAAATTCATATTCCCTAACAAACCAAAGATTCGAGGACTGTTGTTTTTATTTTCCTTTGGGTTGAAAGATTATATTCCAGTTTACTAGCCATTATTGCTTGCTATTCATTTCCTGGTGTTGTCTTTGGATTGTCTTTCCTCATTTTATATATTCATCAGTTTATTAGTATTTAGACAGCCCTCTGAAGCAGCACAAATAGAGATCACTGAGCACCCTTCGTGTCATATAAACAGTTGGCAATCCATCGTCCCTTTTAGGAAGCTTGCTAAAATTACTATTGTTGTTGTTATTTCAATTTCTCAAAAAACTGAAGCTGCTGAAACAGGAGCAGAAGGGAGAGGAATAAGGATGGGCCAAGTGCAGAACTCTTCAGAATACACGGTGTCCTTCTGGGATTCACTCTTTTCTCGGCTTGAGTGAAATGACTAGATTCTCTCTAAGCAACACCATCTCTCCATGTGGTTGCCACCATCTGTTAATGTCTTGATTTTTGGAAAGTTTGGTTGCTTGAGGCGAAGCCAGCCTTGGCTAGATCTCTGCTAGGAGCCAATTGCAAGTGGCTCTTTTATTGTCATGCTAAAAAATGTCCTGTTTCCCCTGCCCCCTCTCCCCAAGCAGTGGGCACAGAGATGGGAACTGGGTTCAAGTCCTTTGCCTAACAGAGAGCGTCTGGCTAATCTGGAATTTCACCCACCTCTTAAAATTCAACAGGTGCAGTTCTTCTAAATGCCACTCAGAACTGTCTTTGCAGCCAGTCTCCCTGCCCAGCTTGCATTATGGGCCTCTAAAGACAAGGAAACTGGCTTCGAATATAATCCAGAGGGAAGCATTTCCTAATACAGGGCTGCCTTTCTCCCGGCTCCGAGAGATGTGCTGCCATGGGGACAAGAGGGAAGTTATTTTACTTCACCTCATATTTCCTTCTTTGGTCTTAAATCTTAATCTATAATGTGGGGGTCAATGGATCGGAAACTAAATTCGTTTAGGCGGGAGAAGAGCGTCCTTCCTTGACGCTGTCCAAAACGAAGAGAGAAAAGATCTAAGGATAGCTTTGCCTGTGAAGGAGTGAAGATGGGTGAAACTAAAGCCGGCGTCGGCGCCCTGGGGAGGTGGGAAGGGGGTCCGAGAATAAACGAGTCCCGAGGAAAATAGTTGCGCAGAGCTGGACAATTGCTCGAAGCGCCTTAAGAAGACGCAAGGACCTTACAGGCAAGCGGGCTTTTAATTCTCCAGTGCCTCTTAGGTTAGGCCAGTGTTTCCCAAACTTGACAATTTTAAGGCATGAGGACTTCAACTCCCAGAATTCCACAGCCAGCAACGCTGGCTGTGGAATTCTGGGAGTTGAAGTCCTCATGCCTTAAAATTGTCAAGTTTGGGAAACACTGGGTTAGGCTGATGGGGAGGAATCGGCCGTTTGGAGAGCGAGAAAGTTTGAGCGCTCAGTTTCAAACGCCGCGGGCAACCTGCCTTTGTCTAGTTTCCCCCGGCATTTCTGACAGTGCTGAAGCCGTCGGTTAAACAAACCGCGCTCCTCGGCGGGGTCAGGAGGCAGCCCGGGGGACTCCCGCGAGGGAATTCCTCTCCGCAGCTGCTGATCGCTACGCGGAGCGCGGACTAGGGGGAGCGCGGAAAGCGGCCCAGCTCCTCCTCCGCCGTGGGGCTACTTGGAGGGGAGGGGAGGGGAGGGGGAGGGAGGCAGTTCCTGACAGGTCGCGCTTAGCCGGGCTGAAGCTTTCTCGGGGCTACCCGAAGGCCACCAAGGACAGTGGGAGCTGCCCCTGGAGTTTTAGTTTTGTCACTTGGCTAACCGTACTCGGGAGTCGGTCCCCCCCACCTAATAAACCGGAGAGGTGGAGATTTTGCGAGGGATAAATGAGCGGGATTTGCCACGTTGGGAAGGGCCGGCGTAAGGGCGGCAACCCTGTCGGCAAAGGGAAGGGGTTAAAGAGAAAGCAAAGGAAAAGCAGAAGTTGTCCGAAGAAGAACTTACAAAGTCCAACGCCTGCCCGCCTCCCTTTGCCTCTCCCCTCCCTTCCCTTCTTTTAAAATCGCCCTCTCAAGAGGTACTAATCTTTGGTTTCCTCTTTTATGAAAAGATAAGAAGGGGATCCGTTCCCAAGGGGACGGGGGGGGCTGCCCGACACCGAGGACTTCACGCCGCCTGACTCTTCTGCCTCACCTAACAGATTAGGAGACAGATGGGAGAAGCGCATCAGATATTCAGGAGGTTTTCTCTAGGGAAAAGGAAGCGGCGAAGAAAGGCCGGGGGGGGGGGGAGAGAGAGAGAGAGAGAGAGAGGGAGGGAGGGAGGGAGGGAGGGGAGGAGGAGGGAGGGAGGGAGGGAGGGAGAGAGGGAGAGAGGGAGGGAGAGAGAGAGAGAGAGAGAGAGAAGGAGGGAGGGAGGGAGGGAGGGAGAGAGAGAGAGAGAGAGACAGAGAGAGACAGAGAGACATTGAGAGAGAGAGAGAGAGAGACCTTCATATTACCCCGCAAAGGGCTCCTAAAGGCCGGTGAAATCCAGGCGCCGACTGTCGTCTAGGGCAGCAAACCATGAAAAGGGGGTAATAGTGGGGAAAATATTCTTTGGAAGGAGGGTCCGTAGCTTATCAGCCCCAAGGATGATACTCAGTCCTAGAGTCCAAGGCAGGAAGGAAGGGGCGTGGCCCCCTCTCAGGGACAGTCTGTCCCTTCCCCTCCCCTCCCCGTTTCCCTCTGCTCTGTAGTAACTGGAAGCCGAGCGAAAGGGCCAGATCGCCTCCGTCCTTCTCCCTCGAGGACGGGGCCTCCAAAAAGCTAGACGTACTTTTCCTTCTTCCCCGCGTTTCCCCGCGCGCGAAAGGCGCTGGCGCTTTCCACCAGACGACCCTGGCTTTTTTCCCGAGTGTGTGTGGGGGGGTCACTCTTTGCTGGCGTTCTCATGGATATGTTTGTTTGTTTTAAAGGTGTTCGAAGAAGATTTTTAGACGTTTCTTTTTAACACCGCCTTTCAATTCTTCTAATAAAATAAAATAAAGTGTGCTATCCTCTTCCGGCAGTTGGCTAGCTTTCTTAAAGTTGGGGGGCATCTGGGGTGGGAGGAAAAGAAGAGAAGAAAGGGAGTGAAGTTACAGTGGGGACTTGTGCAGAATTAATAATAATAGCCACCCTAATAGCGCAAAAAATACGGCATCGAGATATTAAAACACGAAGTTACATTTCAGACGTCGCAGACTGTTGAACGCGCCCTCCTCCTTTAAAAGTGCCATATTAAAGAAATCTAAACAATCTTTCTACCTCGCCATGATTTTACTTATTTATTTTTAATGGAGGCCCCAACTCACGCGGATGAAGTCAGAATTTTAAAGTCTATATTTGTAAATGTTTTACATAGGCATGTCTATATGGAGAAAAAAAAAGGAGTGTTTTTCTTGAATGAGTACCCAAATCTAATGAAGCATCGCGGTGCCCTTTACCTTTCTCCCAACGATTAAACCCCCTCTACTCTAATCTGGCACCTTCTGGACAGCCGATCTTCTCCTGTTCTTGAGGTTCCTCGTCTTGAATATATCTTCCTTCTTTTTTTTTCTTTTAAAGACAAATTGTAATGTTCTTTTTTTAAGAAGAAGGAAGTCACGAGTTAGTTGAAGAACACGGTTAACACGGTTCTAATAAAAGAGTGTGGTATGGCCAAACTTCATAAATTTGAACGCGTTGTAGGATTTTTTTTTTTTTTAAGAAAAGATTTGACTCCTCGATATTCCTGATATCTTGGGGAAAGATGCTGCTAATTTCCACCTTCCAATCATTTAAAACAGAAATTAAGGCTTTTGTTTGATGCCCTGCGGAAACCCACTGCTCTAAACTTTAGGTGGACGGGTTTGTTATTTCTTTACATTAAAGAACGCGCTTATAATAAACAGAAATAAAGCTGTAAGCAGGGGGAATTTAAGAGTGAACATGCCTTAAAAAGTAAAACTTGTTATGTGCGGGAACAACGTTGAAGGTAGGTGGAGAAGGTAGCGAATTTCTTTTTAAAGTTTTGAAGGGAGTTGTTTGTAAGGGCGACCAGAGTAAGATATAATAAAGGGTTGACATTATCTACACCCTCCAGAGTCTCCCGAATCTGAAGCTACGGGATCCAGGGCTACAAATAGGTGAGATAGACACAGGCAGGAAGAAAGGGCTTCTTTCTTCATTTCAAGATCCCATGATTTCAAGGGATCTTTTAAGGTTGATAAGGGGACAGTTTTCTTATGGCGAGGGTTACTGGCTGATCAGCCCCGCTGACCGCTGCCTGCGCGCGTCCCGAATATCTGGACTTCGCGCAGCGCCACCCTTCCTCTCAGCAGCCCTACCAAGACCGCGCCGTCCGATCCACCAGATTAGCGACACTCAAAAGGAAAAAAACAAAACCTTTAAACCAGATTTACTCAAGGGAGATGGCATTCCTGCCATCTTAAAACCTGAGTCCCGGCGTGGGGCAAGTCAGAGAAACCTTGAACGCACCCTCGCATAATTCAGCGGGCAATTTTCTGCCAGGCGAACGGGTTGCGCTCCAGAGCTGATCCTTTCACTCTTAACCGGCGGCGGCAGCCTGGAGCGCAAATTGTTGAAGACAGTGGCCCAGCGCTCATCTAAGACTTAAGAGATGAAGCCTCTTTGGAGTCAAGTTCGACTCCTGTTTGTTTCTGCGTAGGCAAGAGTTATGTGTATACACAAGAGAGAGAGAAAATCAGACGGACGGACGGACACACACACGCGAGCGAGCGCGTACACACACACACACACACACACACACACGATGCCTAGAAAGATCCCGCGGAGAGATGCTTCTCCCGTGTTTTAGGCCAGTTGGTTTTTGGGGGATGGGGGTTGGTGGTAGGTCGAGCTTTCACACACACACACCCCAACCAGGTGTTGGTGTACAGCAACTGAACCATCCGGCAAAGTTGAACTCCGAACTGGGCACAAATAGCTGCTCGGATCATCTTCCCCCAAATTTGGCGATAAAGTTTCCTTCCCATCAGCAAATTGGGGGGGGGGGCAGGCGGTGAGGGGTGGAGAAAGGGATAGGGGAAATGCAAAGAGGGGGGGGGACAGAGATTCTGTTTCTCCTCCTCCTCCTCCTCCTCCTCCTCTCTCCCTCTCTTTATCTTTCTCTCTCCCTCTCTCTCTCTCTCTTCCTCCCCCCCTACTCCTCCCAAGTTCTGCGCTCGCTATCCCCCTTGAATCCGAAGGAGCTTCCCGATTGGGCGCTGGGCCTAGGCACGTCACTCAGACCGTGACGTGTAGTCTTCCTGTTTCCTTCAGCTGTGTCTTAAAGTAAATCTTGTTGTGGTGCGGAGCCCTCAGCTCAGCGAGGCTGCTCCGCTGCTTGCAGAAAGAAAAGACAATTACAGCCGGGGAGAGAAGAACGCCGCAGAAGAGCTGGTTCTCCTCCCCTCTCCTCTTTCTCACTCTCTCTGTCTCTCGTACCCTTTCTCTCCCACTCATTACCCCCCCCCCCTCACACGCGGGCACTCTTGCTTTCACCCTCCCTTGTCCAGTTGCAATATTCATCAGCAGCCAGATTATCAAGGCGATCTGAGCATTTGTATGAGCGCGTTTTTCTCTCTTTCTTTTCTCTCTCTCTCTCTAACCAGCAGGGGTGGGGGGGGAAAGAGAGAGAGGGGGACTCAGTTTCTTCGCCTTTGGAACTGAGTAAGTACCTTTTTCTCCCTTCCCTTCTCTTGCTTTCTTTTGGGGGGGGGAGAAAGGGAGGGGGAAGGGGTATTCTTGACACGGAGACGGGCTTGTTTGAAATGCTGCTTGGGGGGGGGATCAGGTTTTTTTTTCCTTTTCTTCTTTGGGTGCCCCCCCCTGCTTCTCTCTCCTCATTTCCTTTCCCCGGTTTCTCCCTTCTGCTGAGTTTGTGACTGGAGTAAGATTGTTAGACTAAAAAAAAAATAAGCCGGCAGATGGTCCATATTCCGAGGCTTCATGGGAACCATCACAATAGTTTGGTCGGTGTGAAAGGACGAGGTTGGTGCGAAAAATGTCTTCTCGACCCTCCCCTGAGACTGCCTTTCTTCTTTCTTTTCTCTTCTCCCCAGCCTTTATCGATTCTTTGTATTATTATAGTTTAAATGGTGAGAAAATAGCTTAGTTGTGTGTGAAGTCCTGCGGTTTCTTTCCTGTTTTTCCTACCTCTCCTCTTCTCCACCCCCCACCCCCCCACCCCGAAATCGGTCCTTTCTTAACTCCCCAAGTCCGGCCTTTCTTCTTCGCATTGTGTCGCTGCCTTTCTTTTTCTTTTTGTCTTCTCCGATTTGCTTATTATTTGCATGTCCCTGACTACTCCTCCGCCTCCGCTCTCTCTCTCTCTCTCTCTCTCTCTCTCTCTCTCTCTCTCTCTCTCTCTCTCTCTCTCTCTCTCTCTCTCTCTCTCTCTCTCTCTCTCTCCCCTCCCCACCCCCATGGAGAGCAGTTTAGAAAGCACGCGCACCAGATAAAGCAGGCATATTTGAACATTCTCTCTTTTTGATCTACCCAAGGGCTAGGACAAGAGTTGCGGAAAGAAGCTGTTTAGGAGGAATGGGTGACGGGACGCATAGGAAGTTTTGAGGCCAGGTTGTTAGGTTTCTATGGAAGCACCTTTTGCCTGAACCCGTAGAGATTTTATTCTGGATCCAATAAATATGTATGTGATGGGCGGGGGTGTGTGCAGTGGGGGACACGAGGAGAGATTGGGGCTGCTTTATCCCAACGAAGGCTGCTGAGGGGTGTGCTGTATCCCCACTAACAGAACTGTTTGCGATTTGCGGAGCGGCTATCCGGCTTGCCCCGCTTTGCCCTGTCTGCTGGCGATGCGCGCTTTGTCGTGGATCCAGAGTGAGGCCAGGCTTAAAATGAGCCGCGCAGTCTTCGGTGGGGTTTACCTGAGTCCCGACTCCCTGTTGACGCCAATGAGCCTACTCGTCGGGCTTCTTCTGATTTTTTAAAAAGACTTAATACCGAACGGGAGGGGTCACCTCGGAGTCTCTCGATTTATAGCCAGCTCCTTCCAGAGTTGTGCCATTGACCTGAAGCGAGGTGCTGCAGACTTAGCAGGAGAGAGCAGACGTCTGCGCGCATTCTAATGCTGCATTTAGATGAAAAGGGATCCTTGCCACACGAGAAGCCTAGGTTCCACCTCTCCCCCCCCTCCAAAAGCTTTAGATTAACTTGTGGGATTATGTCCACACCGTGCACAAACTCAATACGACAAAGATAGACCCTCCCTCCCTCCCTCCCTCCCTCTCTCCACAAACCCTCCCGCCTTTCCAGAGACGACCTTTCTTCCCAGCTCTGGTGCCCACGGGAGAGTTGCCCTCAGTCTCTCTCTCTCTCTCTGTGCGCGCACTAACTTTCAGCGCGCAGTGCAAAAGTTGCTAGCCAAAGTACCGGCTAGAATGGAAAGCTTGCCTCTTCTAAGGAACTTCGGCGGGCGGGCGAAGCGTGTTTCAGGAGAAGGGAGAGGGAAAGAGGCGAGAGAGAACCGGTTGTAAAACGGCGGGGGAACATCGGTTTGGGGCTATAAAGCTGTTGTAACAACCCCCGGTGGCCTCTTCTAACAAGGGCGGACGGGAGAAGCGAGGGAACTGTTCGTGCGCTTCTCTCTGGCTCCGCCTGACAAAGCTCCAGCATTGATATTGTACAAGGGGCGCTCAGCTCTAAGTGCGCATGGGCAGTGTCGGACAGGTGTGTTGTGTCAAGAAAGACAGGTGCAAGTTTCCCTCTGCTGAGCCTGAGTACAACGTCTGTTTATGAATTTATGGCGCTTTGTTTGGAGATGGTTCGGGCTAAGGAAGGACGGAAACTCAGAGCTCTTTTGTTAGCTGGATTCTTGAGGGCTGCAAAGCAGGTTGTTTTCACTGTGGATTTCCAAAAGAGCAGAGAAAAAAAGATTTTTTTAAAAAAAAAAAAACCTGGCTCCTTTTGCGCTGGGTGGTGTGTAAGGCAGTGAAAATGGGGGAGGTAAATAGCTGGGTCGCTGTTCTGCCTTCTTATCTGCCTATTTTACTGGCAGTTTCCTAAAATCATTTGCTGTGGTAATTGGAGCATTGTTCTTGTACGTTTATTTGGAGCAAACGGCACTGAATTTCATTTGTAAGTTAGTGTACCCCTTGTTTTAAATGAAACATTTTCCCAGGCTAAGTAGGATTTACTTTGCAGAGTAAGGCACCCACCTAGCCCCAGTTGAGATTATTTAGCATCCCAAACCCTATTCACCTTTACTCAGAAACTAAGCCCTTCAAAATTCTATGGGGCCTATTCGAAGAATGCATTATGTGTATGCTTCTTTGAGGGAAGAATTTCCACTGAATGGGCTGGAGGTTATTTCTGTATATATTTAAGACTGGGCCTTATGTCTTAATCCAGATGAAAAACAGTAGGTATGATACAAGGAACCTAGGCAAGTTTTGACACATTTGACACAAGAATATGTCAAAGCACTGTCGCGGCACAAACACAACGTGTGATATATTTTTGTGTAATGGATGAGAAATTGTGAACAAGCACTATTAAAGGTGACATTCTCATCTATCAAAGATAAAATGCTGGTTTTCTTTTTCTGTCTTTTTTTTTTTTTAAATCCTCCCCTTCATCTCCAGTGCATGCCTCTGAATTTTCAAGTCTCTAGTCTGCACTGGAATCTGCATGCTTAGAGGTGACAGTCTATATGCAGACATATGTGAACCTGTCATTTCCTTAATTTAATGCCATCTGCTAGGTTAGTGCGGATATGAGAAACACACATATCTACTACCAGATTTTCATTTATTTATTAAAAATGGGAAGCATTGTTTTTAATACGTCTTTCCATTGTTTTAGCAGGCTTAATAAGTTTTAATATTCATCTAGTCTGTAAGTGAACTTGCATGTGGCCTTATATTCTTTGTTTCTTGGCTTGTTCTTCGCTAACTCTGCCCATCGAGCATTTTGTAAGTGGCTCCCATAAGGCCTCTTCTATCCCTCATTTCATTACTTTCCATTCTGAAACTTAGTTTTTCCAGATAAAAAGTATTAAGTATGTGACATCTCATATTTAAAAGAGATAAGCTTTTAAAAAAAGCCATACAATCGATATTAACATTAGATATTACCTATACAACCTATTTAACATTATTGTTTAATATAGGTAACTTTCTGCACTTTCATATGGGAAAGAGAATGCTCTGTTACCATTGCAAATTGCTTTCTTGATCAGTTCACAATTAAATTGGCATCTTTCGGGTGGCTGGGTCTTGATACTGAGGATTTCTGTAGCACATTTCAGTGTTCAAAATGTTTGGTCGTGGATTACTTGACTGTGTTCCATTGCATGCTAGAGTAATTTCTCAAGTATGTGCTATGGATGTGTTGATTCAGTCTTCTGATTGGATGTCCCATAACCTTAGGGAGGAGGGGAAAAGTGTAGGATGACCTTAGGGTAGGAATAATGTATTAGCAGTTTAATATAGTTGTTGACTTTGGTAGTAAATGTCTTTTTAATGTTACATTATAACATTGGATTGCTAGAAAAATATTATTTTATATATTTCTGGTACCAATTGGGTAAACAGTGGATGCATTTATCCAGGAGATTTTTTTCCCCCAATGCATTCCAAAGCCAATAAGATAGAACTCATTGTAGTCATCAAGGCACTACATACCTATGCAGGAGGGACAGAATGCAAAATATCTCATAGCAGCTTTTTAATACCTTGTCATATTGGTCTCATGTGCCAGTGATGCTAAACAGTTGTCTAATTTCTTTGTTTTTTAAAAAAATTATAAAGATTTTTGTGTTACAACATTTACATTTTTATATAATGACATAATTTAATTTTTTTTTTTAAAAAAAAAATCAGTGGTAGAAAAATGGACTTTACTTCTAAATTCCTTCACAATGCTTCATAAGGCTATTTAATTTGATGGTTAGTGAAGCTATGCAAATTTTACGTATCCATGCCTTGCACTTCTCTGAAGTGCATCAAAAATATTTTATACTTCCAAGTAAGTCAGTGCAATGCAAAGGACTTAAGTTTTACTATTGATATGGATTGTTGACATCATTTAATGTATTTCATCAATCTTGCTGGGTGAAATACCTTGTTTAATTAAAAAAAATTCAATCATATATATATATAGATAGATAGATAGATAGATAGATATATTAAGAATTTGAGGGTATCATTGAATTTCTTTACTTGTACAGTAATTTCTTTACTGTACAGTCCTGTGTACAATGAAGGAGAAAGAGTAGCTGCATTCTATGAGAACTAACAATTTAAAAATTTGCAGTTTTGCTTTGAAAAGTTCATTGCTGTTTTTCACAATCAGCAGTTTATATCAATTTGGACTTTAAAAATGTATTAGAAATTCTACTCTTCCTATAAAAAAGTACTTTTTCCCCCCAGAGAATTTTTTTTTTCAATTTCCATTCTACCTGTTTTAGGTTATATTTTATTTTAAATCAATCTACATTGTACCAGTGGAAAAGCAGTTTAGCAAAAATTCATAATATACAGTATAATTGCTTTACAGTAGTATCACCTAAAACATTATAACCCATGTGTGCTACGTATTTAAGATAGGGAGGACTAATGACTGAAATGCCTTCTTAAACAGAATGTTTGTACTTGTGAGCAATGGATATTTTTGTATTATCACAAATATATGATAATATTTGCTACTCATATCTTTTGCAATGTGTATGTGTGGTGGGGTGGGGTGGACTCTGAGTTCAGTGGAATAGAGAAGAAGGTTGATTTCAGAAGTACAAGACGTTATCCAAGTTTAGAGAATTTTTTCCCCCTACTACATTGTGTAGTTATCAGAAGCTGTAAAAACAAGCTATTTCTCTCATACCACTCAGCACCTTTGAAAAACTGAGTCCTTGTGAAGTCCTATGTAAGTTGAAGGCTCAAATAACGAAAGCTTGGCAAAGAGGGACTTGTCAAGAATAACTTAAACCGTACAAACTCAAACCAGTAAACTAATCAATGATATTTATGTGAACCATAATGAAAGCTAAAATTTAAATGACTTCTGAATTACCTCTGAACAAGAAATAAATCAAGCTGAGCAGCTTTGGTTTCCTCTAAATTGGACAGAAGCATACTCTCTAATTCAATGACCAGTTTACCCTTCCTCATGTGTATTTTTTCACATATCTAGTGGGAAAATCTTACCACGATCCTATCCAAAGATCTGATTCTTGATGACTCAGGATTTTAGATTTTTCTGCAGCATTGTTTCCCTCAGAATGGTTATGCATGCTGGCACTTTTCAAATCCAGAGGCTGGTCCAGGGGGCATTTTTCAGCCCCAGTATAAACATAACGTAAAATAATTATTTAAGTTCAGAAAGCAAAATATAAAGTTTGTCTTATGAGAAGATAGCATGAGCGTCTGCAGGTATAAAGGAAACATGAGGAAAGTAGAGGACCAACTATAACGGGTTTATTTATAAGCAATACTACTTGTTGTCTCCAGTGATAGTCTGGCCTTCTCTTCTGGTAGCTCTACTGTAAGTGAAGATGTAGAAGAAAAATGAATTCTTTGGATAATAGATCCATAGCATTGACCTTATGACTTTTCTCAATTTGACATTTTATGAGCTTTGCAGACATCTTATGCCTCATTTTACCTTTAAATGAAATATAATAAAAGAAGAAAGAAATTAGGTAGGAACGAACAACTTTTAAAGCATATTGGGAATACTGTGTTATATATCAGAGATCAGTTGAAACCTAAAGTTAAAATTTGTATTGCTCTTGCTTTTCCTTTTTGCGAATGTCTTTACGTCTCTTCTAAAATGATGCACAACAACAAGCAACCTCTTTGAGATTTAGAGTGATGAGGGATTTTGAAAGTAGAGGCAGACCTCTGAAGGTATTTACATCAGCATATAATGACAGGCTACAAATCTTGTCCAAGTACGGGACTTTCACCCCTGTGTGGGTTTTTTTGCCTTTTATTTATGGGCAAGCTTATTTAGTTGTAATTAACCTAGAAGCCAAAAAAATGACTTTCTGTTGTGAAGTGGAATGTTTCCATTAAATTAAATGAAACAGCGCATATCTGAAAATACACCGATACTTGTTTATACACAAAGGATCTGAACTAGATCCATAATCATACGAAATAAACAGAGAGAAGAAAAGGCCACTGCCACCTAGTACTGAAATTCCTTTTATCTCACAGGGAATTGGAATCATTTAATTTCTGACATAATTCCATGTAAAACATGACACAATAAGGTATCTTTTTAATTATTCTAATTATTAAATATCTGATTCTTAGGTCTTTATGTAAATTCATTTCTTTTAGATAATCTGGGACTGAATATTTTTATCTCAATGGAGACAATATATGAGGAAAGACAGTTGCTTTGAAAAGGAAACTGAATTTAAACTAAGATGCCAATCAGATATGTTTGATGCAAAGTTACATTTGCTATCGCAAAATTCTGTATATGTGTTTGTGTTTCTTAGTACCAGTTCTGAGTAAAACTATTAACGACTGGTATAGTCTCCTTAGGAATACACTGCAAAAAATTATAAAAATGCAGTTGAATATTCCAAAATTTACATAGCATTTCTTAAGAATTATTTTATAACGTCCAAAATAATTGAATGAATGCATAGCCTTTGAATGATAAACAAACAAATATAGGTTTCGTTCTAAAAGTTTCCGTAAGGCTTTATTTTATTTTATCTTTTTACTACTACACTTACAAGCCTTGGTTATACACGCTGATAGTGTAGATTATTTCAAGCTGAAATTATGCTTATTTGCATGGGTAGTCATTCTTTAAAAGCTAGCTACAGATGCAATCCTAGGGAGCACGTAGACGTTTTTACAGGTGAACCGAAACAGATGGGAACAGATCCAAAAGTCTGAATGCTGCCTTTGGCAAGATACCCTATTATTGTGGAAACTCTGCACTATTAAGCTAATGTGGAGTTTAATATTAGATCAACATAGTATGGGAAAAATTAATATTACATTGGTATAGTTTTCAACATGAAGGTACCGGAAGACGTCTGTAATGCTTCATATGCCATGTGAGTTTCGCATCATGGTTAATAAGTCATGAATGATGTCAAGAGCCTATTATAAAATGCAAGGAAATGTGTTATCAGTCTTCTTTTTTCACTTCTTTATTCCTGGGAAACAATGATGGTTCCTATGAAAGAAAAGATATCTGCCTTTCTCACGCTGTTGCTTGATGTTGCTTTCTTTCATCTCTCCATTTCTTTCCTTCAGAATTTCTCTCTCTCTCTCTCTCTCTCTCTCTCTCTCTCTCTCTCTCTCTCCATGTGTGTGTGTGTGTGTGTGTGTGTGTGTGTGTGTTTTGCAGAAAATATGGTTTTATTCAAGTACAATATTAGATGAAATAATTATTTCAAAAATTATTTTAATAATCACCTGAGATATTATCTTTGGAAGCTGATGTAACCCACTGCTAAGAATGCCTTGTTTCTACTTCATGCAAAGAACTTGATGCCACATATCATAGTTTATGAAATGGGGAAATATCTCAGGGATGATCAAATGTGTCCTCCCCATCTTATCCTTTTCTGAAATGTTTAAAATGACACTATGGGAATAATATTGTATGTTTTCGAAACTCATTTTTTACTGCAAAATGCAGTATCACATGTATTTTATAACCAAAATGTAATTTCTTCCTTAAATAGTTCCCATAATGATTTCTAAGGTTTGTATCATCCTATTTAACATGCCTGTCTATAGGTGTGTACACTGCACCTGTTCATACTTACATATATATTGGAACAACCTTTAAAAAAATTAAAGAAAATTTCTAGTTTTAATCTCAAATCTGTTTTGCAACTAAATTTGATTTTTTAGCCCAAATTATATATGATTGCCTTGCCTAAGAACAAGACTTACTTTCATTTTCTTTGGGACATTATTTCAAACCCTAAATTTAATCAATTGGTTGTCAGTGTCTGTGTTCTTCTAATCTACTGTTTAGTTTTTTTCTAAAGATAAACAGTATTATTTTAGGCATTTGTGCAAAGAACCATATATTACTGGTGCTTAAGCAGTTTTTCCTCTCCCCCCCCCTTTTTTTTAAAAAAAAATCTTAATCCATCTTAAACCAGTGGAGCAGAAATATTTAAAGTGTTTCATTTCAAGCAGAGTGCATAATAAATTGCAATAATTGTAATGTGCCATAAATCCCAGAGCCTATGCATTTTGCATTTGATTCAGGATTGAGGTCAGGAAATTTGGAGAAATTTAAAGAAAATGATTCATCAGTCCTTTTGTTCTGTTGGCCAGGGTCCCAGGATTCTTGAGCTGTGCCCAGCTGACAAGCTTTTGAAGATGGCACAATAACTGTTCAGTGATGCCTGACCATGACAGCACAGCCCTCTTAAGTAGGCAGACCAAGAGAAGAAGAGTTGACATTGGAGTGAAACGGACGGTAGGGACAGCATCTGCCTTTTTTGCAAAGGCGAGAGCATCATTTTTTAGTGCCATGAATCCCCAAGGTTCTGAGCAGGATGTTGAGTATTCAGTGGTGCAGCATGCAGATGGGGAGAAGTCAAATGTGCTTCGCAAGCTGCTGAAGAGGGCAAACTCCTATGAAGATGCCATGATGCCTTTTCCAGGAGCAACTATAATTTCCCAGCTGTTGAAAAATAACATGAACAAAAATGGTGGCACTGAGCCCAGCTTTCAAGCGAGTGGCCTCTCCAGCACAGGCTCAGAAGTACATCAGGAGGATGTGTGCAGCAACTCTTCAAGAGACAGCCCCCAAGAGTGTCTTTCTCCATTTGGCAGACCCACGATGAGCCAGTTTGATATGGATCGGTTATGCGATGAGCACCTGAGAGCTAAGCGTGCCCGGGTTGAGAATATCATTCGAGGGATGAGCCATTCCCCAAGTGTGGCATTAAGGGGCAATGAAAATGAAAGAGAGATGGCTCCGCAGTCTGTGAGTCCCCGAGAAAGTTACCGAGAAAATAAGCGCAAGCAAAAGCTGCCTCAACAGCAGCAACAGAGTTTCCAGCAGCTGGTTTCAGCTAGGAAAGAACAGAAGCGAGAGGAGCGCAGACAGCTGAAACAGCAGCTGGAGGACATGCAGAAACAGCTGCGCCAGCTTCAGGAAAAGTTCTACCAAATCTATGACAGCACAGATTCTGAAAATGACGAAGATGCTGGTAACCTCTCTGAAGACAGCCTGCATTCAGAAACACTGGATGTCAGGGCGAGAGATTCTGTGGGGAGGTCGGATAATGAAATGTGTGAATTGGACCCGGGGCAATTTATTGATCGTGCAAGAGCTCTGATTAGAGAACAGGAGATAGTGGAAAACAAACCCAGAAAAGATGGCCCCAGAGAAAAAGATCATGGGCCCAACTCTTTTCATCCAGAAGGCAAGCACTTAGCTGAGACGCTAAAGCAGGAACTGAACACTGCCATGTCTCAGGTTGTGGACACTGTAGTTAAGATTTTCTCTTCTAAGCCTGTACGTCAACTTCCTCAGGTCTTCCCACCTCTTCAGATCCCCCAAGCAAGATTTGCTGTCAATGGAGAGAACCACAACTTCCACACAGCAAACCAGCGCCTCCAGTGCTTTGGAGACATCATCATTCCAAACCCACTAGATACCTTTGGGAATGTGCCACTGTCTAATTCCACAGACCAAACAGAAGCACTGCCCTTAGTTGTCCGCAAAAATTCATCAGACCAGCCTGCCTCTGTCCCGCCTCCTGGCAGCCACCATGCTGCTCTCCATCAGTCTCCACTGTCTGCCACCACAGGGTTCACTTCATCTTCATTTCGCCATCCCTTTCCTCTGCCCCTTATGGCGTACCCATTTCAGAACCCCTTAGGGGCTCCTTCTGCCTCCTTCCCTGGGAAAGACAGAGCCTCCCCAGAATCCTTAGATTTAACAAGAGAGACCACAAGTCTGAGGACCAAGATGTCATCACATCATATGAACCATCACCCTTGTTCACCAGCACATCCTCCTAGCACTGCTGAAAGCCTCTCAATATCTCTCATCAAGTCTGAATGTGGTGACCTTCAAGATATTTCTGAAATCTCACCTTATTCTGGGAGTGCCATATCCTTTACAATACATAGCACATATTCTGCATGTTGATATGTGTTTATTTGGTAATGGGTACTAATAACTACTAATGTTAGGAGTGCAATATGTGGGCATAACATCCATTGTTCTTAACCTGTTATTTTCGATTAGAATTCCCATTTTGTAGCAAATGAAGATGCTTACTGCTGAATCCCATCCATTTGTCTTCTGGTACAGTTTCTGAAGATAATCTTTTCTATGATGCTTGACTTTAATCTTGATAAAGTGGTTGACAAAATTCCAATGTGAGGCAGAATAACCTTGGCTTTTAAGAAGCAGGAAGCAGGAAAAATAACATATTAAACAAAACTATAGCCATAAAACAGGAGAAATTTATGGAAAGGAAATATTCATCCCCATAAAATTTTGTTCTATTAACATGTATGTTTCATACGATTTGCTAAGAAAGCAAATTTGGGAGCTGCCTGAGAGACATTTTGGCCCTGAGTTTTGAGTTGCAATATCCCTGATTCCTTTTGTTCTAATTACATCCTAATCTATTGAACCTATTGGCTACCAAAGATTAATTAACCTGTACAGAACGTCATGAAACTCATCCTGCCTGAAGGCAAAATATCAATCCAAATAAACTGAATCTCTTGGTACTCTTGGTAAGTGCTTCAGCTACTTGTATAAATTGTCCCATAGTGTAAAACCTGTATTTACAAACATTGCCATATAATTTTAAATAACCCCGGTGCTAATTTAGTGGTCTCCCCAAACCTATAGATAATTTTCTATAATATTATATTAAGGGGTCAAGGCTTGCTAATACTGTATTGTAACTTTTTGTTTTTCTTTTTTAAAAAAGCAACACTGCTTTCCATTAATGCAGCTTTGTAAACTCTTCTTTTTTCCCTCACTACCATTAATATAGTAGTGATAAAATTAGTTGTAGTGCTCTGAAATAATTTCCCAAATTCTGGTGGCCATCTGCAGATATGATCTTTATCAGATTTTCCCTTACAATATTTCGATTGTTCCCCTTGAAATCTATAAGTCTTACTTCAGAGTAGACATTCACCTAATTTCATGGGTAAATAAAGATTTTTTGAAAAGGAAATCTTTCAAGCTGAAAGAAATATTTCAACGTATTGATTGCTATGCCCCACACAAATGCTTCAAAACCTGAAAAGATTTTTGGCAGTTTGGGTGGTAATGGTGAATGGGAGGCAAACTTATTTCAGGTGATATTCAAAATCCAATATGTAATCTTCATTATATTTTTTTAAAAAACAATCTCACTGTGTCTGAATATAAGGCCAATATTTCCTCTCTCCAAATAAATGAGTGAAGCATTTGAAAATCTTGTATACATTTTTCAGGTGGATATAAAAAAGTGACACCAAACAAAATAAAGATATAAGTATTGATGCATTGAAGCTATATCAAATCCTTTTCCCTGTCCACCCCCCTACCCCTCCCCACCACCAAGTCCTGTTCTCAGCTCTTGTGCAGCTGCTGGGTATGCATGGTTAACCTCTGCTCAGCCATACACAGAAAATCTTTTGTCCTAATATACAAAAAGCAAATCATTTGGCAAAGCTTGAGAGCACAATTAGATATAGAACTTCAGCTGGATTAATCTTATAAGGCACATCTTTTTCTTTTCCCCATCCTTAAAATTGTCCTCAATTGTGAAAGCTTTAAATAATATTTTATAAAAAGAACCCTGTGCGTACTATGATTCTTTTATCACAAGGATGCTAAAAGAGGCACATAAGTGATACTGTATCATTGGCATTTCTTCATGTTCAATTGGAAGGAATTCTCTGCCATTCAAAGGGACATACTTCTAAGAAATATGTTCAGGATTGGGAAACATCCCCCCATATTTTAGCTTACTGCTATCTATGCATCCAACTCACTTCCCAATATAGTCAGCTATGCTAGTTAAATCTGATCATTCTATAGAAAGTCATAATATAGACTCAAGAAGTCTTGACATAAAGGCAAACTTCATCAACTTGAGATTACAACTGAGAGAGAATTAAATACAGTGGCTAGTTTCAATAAACTGGAAAGGAAGCCATTATTAAATGAAGATGTAACTTCATTATAAAGGAATATTAACAGTACTGATACACTACTTAAGAACATAGTGACATCTGATGAATCAAGAGTTTAGGCACTTTTCTCATAATAAAAAGAATATTTAACAAAGCATGGATTGATTCACAGAATGTATTGTGTTTCATAAAGTATCACTAGATTGATCTGGGATTCAAAGATAACTATCCTTGACTCTAATTAACAGGGAATACCAAAGTATATAATAGATAGACTAAGTAGGCAAAAAAAAATCATTCTGGTTTAAAATAAAACAAAACAAAAATTATCCTATGCAATTCAAAGTGTTTTCCTTTATACATTATTTTAAGGTGTTCTTATAATTCCCACTGGAAAATGTGATCTATGGCACCTCTAATCATTAACACATTGATCAAGATTTAACTTGGAATGGCAAGAAATATTATCCTTTAATGCCACTTCTAAAGGCTGTTCTTTGGAGATTCAAAAATTTAATAGATGTCTTGCAGATTGCAGAAGTTAGATTAGCAATCTTAATGGTAGTGAAGAAAATTAAAAAAGAAAACCAAACCACTTTCTTATATAGAAGAATTAGATTCTGAAATGTAATCCTCAGACATATTAACAGAGTAAAAGTAACTACATATTTAACCCAAGACCTATAGTTTAGAGTGCTTACAGCAGTAATGGACTTAATCACTTGTCAGATCTGCTTTATTTTTTACTAACATTTGAGATCTAAATAAAGGTACCAAAAATGTACATTAAGAATAAAAGAGCAGAGTGTTCCCTGAACATGTCTGAAATCTAAAAAAAAATGTTTTCATAACTAGTATTATATTAAAAACACAGATATCATAAAGTCTTTTCTTGATTATCCTGCTTTCTTCATTTGACTTCAGGTGGGAAGATATTTCATTTGCTGTTGTTAAAAGAACTGGGATACAGAGCCTTATGCGTCTCTACTATTAATCAGAAGCCTTCCTATAGATCATGATCTATAGTTCTGTGAGGAAGCATTCTCACTCATTGGATTTTCTGAATTATTATATATCTTTGCAACTGAATGTTTTCTGGGATTTATATGGGTCTTCCTGGTATATAAATGGTGTTTGAGTGAACAAATAACAAAAAGAGTCATTTAATAAACAAAATCATCCAACATGTGATTGTGTTAGGGTGAGAAAAAAATCATTCCCTATTTCATTTAAGCCAATTAAAGGGATAATTAGGACTAGTTATACAATTAATTCACTAAACAACCAGAGCTGATTTGGGCCAGCCCCATCTTGCGTAAACTTGTCAAACTTTGGCTGTTTGTCTCAAGAAACAGATTTTAAGATCTATAGTGCTTGCTCAAAATGAATTCTGAAGACCTTGTTAAAAAATCATTAACATTTAACTGTCTATAAAAAATTATAAAATCTTATCGCAGTTTTGGGTCCACACCAATCCACAGACAGATTTATAATTTGAAAATTGAGATTTTTCAAAATTGTGGCTTTTCTGTCAAAAATTACACAAAGACCCCAGCATAAAATTATCCAGATAATCACAAAGACTACAGAGTAACTTCTAAGAAGCTGCAGGCCTCCTTTACCTTGGCCCAAGTCAAGTGTTCATGATTTCAACCATAGCAGGCACTGCGTAAGAAAATAGGATTCGTAACAACCTAGAAGCCATCACTTACTAAAAACAACACTGATGTTCATTTGAACATTGCCAAACCTTCTGGATAACTATCCATATTTCTGAAAGAATGTGCGATGGAGAGTGTGTTAAAAATGGAATTTTTGAAAATGTGGCTATCATTAAGTTTGGGAGAAATCAAACTTTGCATTCTACAATAATCCCATACCAGATGTCAAGTGTGGAAGGGATAGTGTATAGTTTGGGGATGGTTGTTGCCTCAGGATCTGAAAATTTTGCCATCATTGACAAAGTGTGACTTGTGCTTGCTATCAGAGATTTTATAAGAAAATATCAACCTATCTCTGTTGGCTAAAGCCGAAGCACTAGTGGTTGGGTAACAATACAGTCTCCCAACATACTACTATTTTGTAACTGCTCTATTGGAGAATCAATAAAGAAGAACAAATTCAATATCTGGAATGGCCAAGACAGACTTCAGACCTAAACTCCTCAGTCATGTTTGGGTAGGACTCAAAATGGGAAATACATCCTAGGATACCTTTGAATATTACTAAGTTAGTACAGTTTGTAGTGAGGGAATGAATCAGAATTTTTACACTGTAATGTGAACAATTGATCACCAATTATTGGAAGCATTTGCTTGCAGCTATTGCAGTTAAAAGTAGTGCAGTCCACTACTTAATCTGACTCTACTTTCTTATACTATCATTGCATGGTGGATGACTTTGTTTATGAAATAAATGAAACAAGCACCAATCTTTGGCATTATCTGTTTTCTCAGATTTCCTTATTAGATAAAAAGGACGCATAAGAATCTGTGTTAACACTGAGTGGCAGATACGCAAAATACCAGTAAATCCAAAATGGAGCAAGGAATCTTTTTCCACAGATATGTATACGTATGAGACGTTCACATGCATTGGTTATTATATGGACCAAATTATAAAAGTCATTCTTAACTGTTATTAGTTATTCCAAATAAATACAAGCTTGTAGTAGTTATTATCAAGAATACAGGGATCCAGGGGTGATGATAATATCAGTTCCAATTTCTGTCAGTTGACAGGAAAAACTTGCAAATCTGATTGTGAATTTATTTTTATATACATTAAATGGCTTTCCAGTAAAATGCAGTAATATACAAAATGTTAGTTTACTTGTTTGCATTCTTATAGATGGGTCTGCATTGATTAGTAATGAATTTCCTTAATTTCACCAGGTTTGATTGCATTCTGTAATGTGGTATTGATATAAATAGATCCTAAATTCTCTCCATGGTATACCTGGATTTATTACTTTGCATAGCTTATCTTTTGTTATAATAATACTTAAAAAAAGAAAATGTTTGCTTAGTGCTTTCATGTGTCCAAAGCACTTCACATGCACTATATAAGTAGAAATAATCCTTAAATCAACTTAGTAAAATGCATCAGTATTATAACTCTTTTCATTGTATTTTTTTTTGGGGGGGGGGGGAGAGGAGATTAAGACCAAGAGAGAATGGCTTGCCTTAAGGCTACTTAGTATTGTAAGCTCATGGTAAAGGTGAGTTTTGAATTAAGGATTTTCTGATTCATTGCTCATCCATCTACATATTTTCTGTTCTTTGTATTTTTCAAATTCAACTATTATTTCAGTTTGACACTTTTGGAGAATAGCCATTCTACAGTCTCATTGTCATTTTGTCTCTGAGATTATCGTTTATGAAATCCAAATTTAATTTTCCATCCTGGAGCTCAGAACGAACCTATTATTTGTGCAAAATTCTGTCTTATGAACTATGACAATTTGTTCCAACCTTGGCTCTTTCCAGATATATGGACTTCAACTCCATAATTCTCAGTAGCAGGCACAATGGCGGGGGAATACTGGAGATGAAGTTTCCAAACTAGTAGGATATCCATCTTAGGGAAATTTGATCTGTACCACATCCAGAGTTCTGTATTGTATGAAGGATGCAGTGTTAGAGACAATCATATTCTTTACCACTCATGAATTCATATCCCCAGATGTATCACACAGAGGGGGATATCAATTGTCCCAGAAGGCTATATAATTAAAGGCACTTTGACAATTTGGTATTAAAATTAATATCCCATATTTCTGCAAATAAACATGCAACATAAGGACATTAATAATCACCTTATATTATTCATCTGGAATTGCCAAAACATGATGTTATCAAATACCAAGCAGATCCAACTACTTAGTGAAGGACTGGTTTGATTTTGAATTCTGCTGGCTTGAATACATTTTTAAAAAACTTTCTGTAGTTATCTATGAAATTTGACAAGAATAAATGCATAGGACTCCCATGTATTTCTCATCTGGGCTCTTACCAGAAATTTAAATCTTCCATATATATATATATCAAAAATTGTAGGAACATCCTAGAACTTTTGGTACAAGTGTTATAGCATGTGTAACCTGTATAAAGAAAAAGAAAAAGAAAGATTTCTTTCTCCCATATTTGGGCCAACAGGGTCCATCAAAAAACACTCAAGGTATATATATTTTTTCTGAGGTTTTTGTGGGTGTTTGTATGTAGGTCTTTGGTTATTCGGGTTTTCTCCCGCGTAAAATTGGAAGTGTCTTGGTGACGTTTCGACGAAGTCCCATTCGTCATCTTCAGGTTGGTGTTTTCAGCTTCGTGTTTCTAGGAGCACGAAGCCGAAAACACCAGCCTGAAGATGATGAATAGGACTTTGTCGAAACGTCGCCAAAACACTTCCAATTTTACGCAGGAGAAAACCCGAATAACCAAAGATAGATAGATAGATAGATAGATAGATAGATAGATAGATAGATAGATATTATGAAACTATTTTATTTTATGACAATTGCCCATTTGTTTGGCTTATTTAGACTTCATGGGGGGGGAAGCAGATAGGAGAGATGTGACGGTTTTTGCTTTGCTCCTCTCTGCTTTACATGGTGTGTGTGTGTGTGTGTGTGTGTGTGTGTGTGTGTGTTCATGCATATGTATATTCATGCATTTATATATCAAGAGTTTTTCTTAAGAATAGCTGTTCTTCCCTTTGGAACAGAAAACCACACATTTCCTTGGAGAAGGTACCCAGGATAAGAATGGAAGCCAAGCATACCAAGCAAGTTTCTGGGAGCAAGAGCCCTTCCTGATATACCTTGCTTTTACTGTAAAAAAAAAAACAAAAATCATTATCTCACTTTTTTTTTAAAGTGAAAGAAGAGAGTTAGCGTTATGTATGCCACATTAAACAAGATAGAAAGATGCACCTGCACCTGCATCACAGTGCCTGCCCGATTCATGAATGCATTATGTATCTTTGCAAACTAAATATGTTTAATCAAATACTCAAGTTTTTATTCAAATTGCCAAAGAAACAGACAGCTAGTTGTTTTACAACATGATCTTCCTTATCAGGCACCCTCTTTGCATCTCAAGAAAAGTAGCCTTGTTCAGCCTCAGGGTATTTGCATACAGAATATTAAGCCACAACAATAGATTGTGGGTGTGGTTTTATTGTTGTAATACATCTATTTTTCTTCCCAAGTAAAGATTATAATCTTTTCCTTTCTAGAAAGTAGTTTCATAACATTGAAAAACTTTGAAAGTCAGGCAGATAATTCCTCAGCAAGATGAGGCTGTATTAAGTATTAAGAAGCACTATTAAGAAACAAAGTTTAACAAATGGCAATGCTTTGATCAGAACTATTTCAGAGCAAAAATAAAATCACTTTTAGTAAATGCATGGCTACTATACAGATAGTCCTCAACCTGGACTACTTGAGCCCAAAATGTATGTTGTTAAGTAAGAAAATGTTAAGTGAGTTTTGCCCCATTTTATGACTTTTCTCATCCCATTTGTTAAATGAATCACTGCAATTGTTAAATTAGTAACACGGATGTTAAATTAATCTGTTTTCCCCATTTGACTTTGCTTGTCAGAAGGTTGCAAAAGGGAATCACATGACTCCAGGACATTGCAATCGTCATAAATGTGAGTCAGTTATCAAGCATCTGAATATAAATCATGTAACCATGGGGATGTTGCAATGGTCAGAAATGTGAAAAATAGTCATCAGTCACTTTTTTCATTGCCCTTGTAACTTTGAACAGTCACTAAATGAACTGCTGTAAGTCGAGGACTACCTGTACATCATCCAATGCACTTTGATTAAATCAACAGAAGCTTTTTTTTCAGTATATTATTAATACTAATCCTAAATACAAACACAATGTCTATAAATTTGGACATGCATTGATTAAAGCAGATAATACATATTGGAAGCACCTGTCTGTTCCTATATTCATATTTTCTTTTCTCTCTCTTTGTGTATATGCATATGCATGGATATAGTGTGTGTGTGTGTGTGTGTGTGTGTGTGTGTATTTGATAGGTAGCCTTTGAGAGGATTTTAAAGGGAATAAATAAAATTTTAAAGGGGATAAAAATAAAGATCTCTTCTTGTAACGATTCTGACAAGGAAGCTTCCAGCCAGAGAAAAAAATATTGCCTCATCCTACCCCATGTTTTATCTCCAGACGTCTCAAATCAGGAGGATTTATATATATAAAAAAGAGCCGCTAAGATACATATATGTATTTTCTTTTAATTTTTCTTTTTGCTTGTTCTTCACATCTCCCTTTCTGCTGCTGCTGCTGTTCTACACAGAAATACATTATGCTTTGTAAATATATAACAATCAGATTCTCGGGTTGTTTGAACACTGTTTTAGTTCAGCTGCAGTACACGGCTCCTCTGATCTTTTATGTTCCTGAGCAGATGTCTTTCATTAATTTATGGATTTATCATCTTTTCTTTTCTTTACCCCTCCCCCCCTTTTTTTACACCTGGCAGCTGGTTCAGGTTTCAGCAGTTACTGTCTTTTGCATTAGACATACAATTGAATGTCATCTGTCTTCACAAAGCTATGGCAGAGTACTGAGGCAAGCAACATCAGCTGTTGGGGCAGAGCGTGTTTGCCTTCTCTTTGCTTTTTTGTCCTCCCTGCTTTCCTACCTCTTTTCTATCTCTCCTCCCCTCCCCTTACCTCCTTAATATTTATTTGTGCTCATTTTCTTTCCTGGCCTTGAATGGAGCTTAGCTCGTGTTCGGTACAGCTGTATGTTTACTGAATCTATTCCATCATGACTCATTGTGCGTGTGTAAGTATCCTGGAAACAGGCAGTGCTTTCTTGGAAGAACGGTTGCTTTTCAGCACAAGCACTTAAAAAGAAAATTAACCAATTGGTCAACTCAGTTTTAGCAAAGGGTCATCTCACTATTGGCCTTTAAATGTTTTGCTATCTATTTTTAATAGTTGCTATTAGTGAGGCTTTTTAGCAATAATGCCATCTCTGAAGCAAAGTATTTTGAAAAAACAAAAAAAGCAAATAAGATTGCATTAAAAGTGCTGGGCAAGCTTTTGAAGTGCAAAAAAGACTGAAAAATTTGGAATTTGCTCATCATATAAATTTTGCAGAATCTTAATAATTCCATAGCATTAAAAGAACTTAGATATGTTTGTGACTAGAATATTGAAATTTCTGGATTCCGATACCCATGTGGTCAATAAAATGCATAACTGATTTTGAACCAAACTACCATCCTTCTGTTTAATCTATTCTTATAAGCTGTTTTGAGGATATATGGATCAGGCTGAGTTCTTTTCAGGAGAAACAAGATACAAACAAAATAATGAAATAATAACAACAGCCATTACTTAGCTAGGAACCTCTACTAGCAAAGATTATTAAAATGAATGAGACCCATGAGAGAAAGCATTCGTTTTCTTGTGTGCTTGTCATTTATTAAAATGGATCTACTTCGGAAAAATTCCCAACAAATGATTTCCAAGGTTAACTGCCTCACAATTAACTGTTATTTAAGAGTGCAAATATACCCATCCTGTGAATATTTGCACGTGTGTGAATAAATTTCCCTTCCCCTCAATGAGTTGTGTAATAAAATGAATTCTATTGGAAAACTTTTTATTTGTTCATAACTCATATTGCTATGCAGATGGTGATAGCTTGTCACTGTTATTTCATATGTACATTTTGAGAGTTGGCAGAAAGGTATTAATGCGCCTTTACTTTTCCCCATCAAGCTAATGGAGGTCCTTTAAACTTTTCTTCTGGCACAAAATGTATGTCCATCATAAGTTATTTTTTTTGCAATTTTTGAGCATGGTCTGCAGTGTGCTTATGCAAACCAGCAACCTTAAATGGTTGTTTTGGGGTGGGTTTTTTTTTTTTGTATCATTGGAAAATTAAAATTAAGCCATATGACAGACAGAACAAACAAATACAATTTGCATCCACTCCATGTTTCAAAAATTCTACAAGCTACTGCTTTGTTTGAAAAAAGATTGATCCAAACCAACAACCTAAAAACAATAAAAAGTTAATTGTGGCGCACTGTAAATTGTATCAGGGAACTTGACAAATATTGCCTTTTAATATTTTTTTCACCATGTTAGTGAAAGTGCTTCAATTTCTGGATCAATTTGAATTTGTTTGACCTTTCCCTGCCTTGCAGTGTGCTGTTTAATAAATGACATGTTTATATGTGCATACTGAATGGCTTTAAGGGAGACAGTCTTCCAAGAAGCTACTGGGAGCTATCTTAATTGACCTTGTGGGGCCACGTTGACTTTTGTCATGTGCTTCTTCATTTCTGATACATTATAAAGCCATTAATTTACAGAAGAAATGGCAGGGCCAGCCTGTTTCACAGATGTGACCAAAACTGCCCTAGCACAGAGTACACAAAAGAGTGCCAAGAAGCAATAAGGTGTGTGGGGGGGAGGAGCACCAGAATGCCTGGATTGTTATAGTTCGCTCCATATTCCTCCGGGAACACTTTTGGTTGTTCAGTTTGCAGATCTGAAAGGTAACAATGTTCAGAAAATATACTTTGGTGTATCTCTAGTGTATCTCTAGAAGAAAGTTTCTGTTGGTATTATCTGCATAACATTCATGTGAACAATGTGATGCTTAAGGAAAAGGAAAATGCATAAGGAAAGAAAAAAAATTACATGCACATATTTACATATTTGTTTTCCTAGCAACAAATGAACATAAATGTTTGCAAATTGCACACTTGAAATAATTCTTCCACCATTTCTTCTTCCAAAAAAGAAGGAGAAATCTTATCCATATATTACTGTGTTGAATAGGAACTACCAATATGCTCAAGGAATTGTGCCACTTGAGATCTCTAAGTTATACTGTAGATTCAGATTCATAATTTTCCCTTTCCTAAATAATTGCTTGTTATGTTAACTGAATACTAATTATTAGAAATACAATTATTCCAAGAGAATTTTGTTAGCCCTTAATATTGAGAGCTGTCATTCAAACCAAATATTTTTCCTTAACTCATTTTGTCCTACATGCAGGAAGGTTTGTCACCAAATCACTTAAAAAAGGCCAAGCTTATGTTCTTTTATACTCGGTACCCAAGTTCCAATATGCTGAAAACCTACTTCTCAGATGTAAAGGTAGGAAATGCTATTTTAATGTTTATTCTCTTCCCTGGTCTTGATCGCATCTTTGAAATTCATGAATGCCTATTAATTTTCATTTAATTCTGCTAATAAAATATGCTGACAAAGTTTTATATCCTTCCTTCCTTCCTTCCTTCCTTCCTTCCTTCCTTCCTTCCTTCCTTCCTTCCTTTGATTTACATATGAATTTATGAATTGTACTTTCTAATGTTTCTCTCTGCCCTCAACTGTGACACGGAGATAAAAAAAAAATCAAATGCTGAATGGCACAGTTTTGTATCGGTAAATTTCTACTGGTGGCATTAGCTTACTATCTAAGGGCATTTTGGAGAACAGATTTAAAATTCTCCTTTAATTGTTCCGTTGCAGCCATGTTTCTAATATTCTGCTTACATTAGTGCCCACTATGGAGATCCCTTTTTCTTCCCTCAAAAAAAGGAATGCAACATTGAAATTCTCCATGCAGTAGCTGCTTAAAAACGAAAGTGATGATTGTCTCTTATTTACAACTTAATTTGTTGTTGATGCAGAGTACACTGAACATAAGGAGGATGAATAAACTGACAGATTCAGGCCACATTATTCAAATGAGAATATGAAAGCTGTCGATGTACAGCTGCATCCTCCCCTCATACTAAGAATATTAGGACCTCCTAATTTTTTTTTCTAAAGTAATTGTTTCTTCACATCAACTTGATTTTTTTGTGTTGATCATCTTTTTAAAAAACTAGTTTGGGTTCCAATTATTATAATGACATACATGGTATCATTTTGAAAACCTTTAAAAATAAACATTATATTAGTTTAAATTTGCTGTGTTCAATTTCCTCTTGTCCTGTCCCTTTCTCTCCGAAATGCTCTGCATATTCAACTCTCTTCCCAACTCCAGAAGCTAGCAAATCTGGATTTGTACTTTTGATTAAGAATGGCCTGCTTCTATCTATAATAGAGCAGGTTTATGGTTTTCTCTTTATGTGCCTTTCTAAAATAAAACAGGTGTTTTAGTAGGTTTTTCCCTACTTTTTATTAGCCTTCATATTTTATTAATTGGTTTAAAAATCTAAGCTTCAATGCTGTATTTAATGTAACTAAAATTGTGCTTAATTTAACCGTTACTGTCCTAGTCTTGTTAATATCATTCTTTGTGCTAGATTAATGTATGGTTTTTGTTTGTTTGTTTGTTTGTTTGTTTGCATGGTACATAGAGTTAATCTATTCTGTCCAATGAGAGTTTCTGGAGAAACTGATTTAGCAGACTGTGATAATACTTTGAAAAACTGTTTGATCAGAAAATGAAACCTAACAGCGAAGGTGTAAAGGATGAATGTGTCTAGGGTGGTCAGTGACCACTCCACATTTGGCCATTCAGGCCTCTTAAAAATGTTTTGTTCTATATACTTAACCCACACCTGATGATTGTCTCTGAACCGTGCAACGAACTGAAGAAAAGCAATGCTTCTGTGGCAATATTATCTGCAATGTAACAATGCAAAGGATCTCTGTGGAGATTTCAAGCCATCGCTACAGCTTGACCTCAATATGGCTTGAGAGAACCTCATGAGGACTCTCTTAATGTTCTGTTTTGTAGCGGATGTTAACTCAAGCAGTTGCACAGAAGCATTTCACTAGTATTTAGTGCCTGTTGTTTTTTTCAGCATGTGACAACCGAACTCAGTCTTCTTACAATGTTGCCAAGTTTATATGAAACATTTTGATGTTATGCCACCTTATATTTATATAGCATCATTCATCCAGAAGAAGCCCAAAGTGCTTTACAAACAGCCAATATAGGGATCATTCACCCACCACAGAAAGGCAACCGCTTCCGTGGTGGAAGGCAACAGCCATTCGGGGTCAGCAACATCACACACCAGTAGATGTAAATATTAGATCCATTCCTCTTTTCTTGGGGAGTGGGGTTGGAGGGTGGGTTTCCACGTTGATACATTTGGGATGTTTATTTTATGTAACAGTTCATGAGTGAAATCAGCTTCTCTTTTGATTTGCTCTGCAGATTTGTTCAGACTGACCTGGGTTTAGCTCCTGGTTCATATAGGCAATCTACAGAATAGAAACTTGTGCCCATCATTTCCTTTTTTTCTTCTTCTCTGTCTCAATCTCTCATTGTTTGTGTGAATGTTTCTGTGTTTAGATAGGCAAGATAGAAAGATAGGTGGTACATATATATCAGATATGATAGCAATCTTTCCATTCTCAAACTAAAGAAAAAGTGAGAAACCTAGTAGAGTAATGGAATATGTGATACACTAATTGTGAACACTCCAGATGGGGTGAAAAATACAAAGCAATGATTTTTGTTAGTTTTACTAGATCTCATTAGGAATAAATAAATAAATTCAGCTATAACTGCCCAAGCTAGCTGGGACATCATATGGAAGCTGGAATCCAACAAAATCAGGTTTTATCTTTATAATGAGGTCTCGAATCCTGTTCATTCAAAGGTCCGAAATTCAAATGAACCTTCCAAGGATTGGACATACCATTCAATACACAGAGCTAAGAATGAGCAGGATCTGGGTAATGCTGAAGGTCTGACATTGCTTTTGAATAGGCTTCCCATGTGTAAGAGGGAAAAAAAGTCATATGATCTAAAAATAGATTGGGGCTCCATGATGAGCTTCTTTCCATGTTATTTTGTTTGGAAGTAAAATGCCATGATGCCATTCATATACAGATGATACAACTTAATGCAGTGTTGTCCATTCACTACAAAAAATTCCTGTCAAACCCAAAATGGATACCATGCCCCAATAACTTTAACATCAGTTCATTAGCCAAACTATATGTAACAATGTTAATTTTAAAACTAATGGCAAATTGATAGTACAAACGAGTATAATTTATTACTTATGTCTAATGGTAAGGAAATAAATCATAATTTCCACACAAAGTGTTTGGGAGATAGTTATTTGGGATAGCATATGTTACTTCTCTACAATCTGATAATTCCAAGTGTGATTCTGGAAATGTTTAACATTAACACATCTGGAAGGCACCATATTGAGAAATATATATGATGAACTAATCATTATTTCAGCAAACTGTCACTATCTGTTCTAGGATATGTGATGTGGTTGTGAACATTGCCTTCATGCAAGAATAACCAACTAAAAGACATAAGATCACATTCTGTTAATCTTATATAGTAAAATTTTGCAGCTGAGTTTTAGAACTACTGAGCTCCTTGCTAGTACAGCAATATAAGTACAATTTGTCAGATACACGTGTAGTTAGTTGTGAGAGCAGAAGCTCAATATAAATTTAACCATCAATGTATGTATCACATATAAAGAAAAAGAGGACAAAAATTAAGTTAAATTAGAGAAGTCCCTTTAACCATATAAGGTCTGGTCTTACTATATCCCAGAATTAGATAACCATTTTGAGGAGATGATCTGAAATTATTTTGAAGTGATGGAAAATTGTTAGGTATTTAATTCATTATTTATTATTACATTTTTATATTCAGAGGGGGAATAAATGCCTAAGGTGAAAAACTAGCTTTGGGTTGTATATATCTTGTGTTGATGATAGAGTGTCATTTGCTTCTCTGTCTCAGGCAGCAGCATATCTTGGGCTATAAAACCAAGTTTTTATGTCAGACAAAAATATTTGCATTAATGTGGTGCAATTAGTCCTTGAATTATTGGGATCGCTTTAAAAGTTAATAGGAAGGGAGTTAAAATTGCTAATAATATATTGCAGCAGAACATGAAAATGATTTATCATCAATTGTGGCTATAAAAACTAGAAGTTGGGTGTTGGGTAGATGGGTTGGTTGGTTTTTGCAGTTCGTGGGTAGAGTTCCAGGAAGTCATGGATTGGCTTTCCATATGTAGGAACTTGCCATCAAACATTACTATCAAAACCCATTAAAAATTCATTCCAAAAAATCAGAGATTTTTTTCAGGTCATTTCTCATACAACATGAGCTTGAGTTGGAACCAAATGCTTGGAAAATATACAAGGGCTCTTTGGAGCACAGCCCACACACTGCAATTTATCCTAATATGTTGCACAATAAATGTACGAAGTCCAGTTCAATGCCATGTGCTGATCTATGTAGGTTCTATGCTTAAAGTGACTTACTTTAAACCAAAGCTAATTTAACAAACATTATGAAATAATGGGGTAGTTTCCGTAAAAATAAGCCCAACACATTTATTTGAAAATAAATTCAAATTGTTTCAGGAGATCAATTGCACTTAGAATTCTGAGAAATGTTCTTTGAGTCATGATGCACTGTAACTTTTTTTTTCTTATTTTAAATTAAAGAGCTAAACTAAATAGGGCTGAATAAGATGCAACCACCATTTTTAACTTGAGGCGAAAATGTCCTTCTTAATTGGTATTGTAAAAAGAAATACCAGCTGTATCCAGTTCTTTTGCTCCACTTGGTGCCGATTTTAATGTGTAAACTAATAATTCTTAGACTGCTAAATACAACAGATTCAGTGTCATTTTAGCTTTGAAGAGCAGGAGCTTCCAGGCTTTCCAACTCAGCGTGTTAAATGATGTATCTCATTCCTTCCTCCCCTTGAGTCAACTGCTGCCTAGCCAGCTTAAGGTGTCAGATTGATTTGTTTTATACATCTTTTGACCATGCTCATTGAATATTTAGGAAGTTTCTTCAGCCCATATTGAGGCTGAGGTATCCCGTGGGAAGCATTAATCAAAGTCACAGAGACTCTTACACTGTGGAAGCACAGACTCTTTATTGTAGCGATTAGTTTTTGCAGTAACACATTAACGCACTACAGAGCTTTTCTTTTATAGAACAATTGATCCCTTTCTTGTACTCTGCTGCAGAAGGGGGGGGGGATTGTCATGAAATAATTAACTCTTTAAAGTTGAGCAATTTAAAGAAGCCTAATGTATCTTTACTAAAATTTTGAGGCAAGGGCAGAGGTGTATGTATGTATGTATGTGTGCATGTTTGTCTACGTATGTGTGTGTCTGTCTATCTTCCACATGCATTTGTGTTAACTTATCTTTCAGATGTTTTTGTATAACACATGTTTCTCCATGTGTTATATTTCTATTGTTTTTAGTTCTTCCCCTTCCCCATTTTCATGTCTGAACACTAAATATTAAATCTCCCTTTGTATCCTGTTGTTAAATAATGATATGTGTGTACCTACTTTTTTTTTTTTTTTGCTATCCACATTCACGACCATTTGGGGGGGGGAGTCCTCTTTCTATTTTTCTTCTCTCCAGAACTCTTGTCCATATGAGACAATGTCTTGTAACAATGCAAGAGTCTAATCTCCATGTCAAAGCAATTTTCATTCCCCAGTGCACACTCTGCTATCATTTTGTAATGTTTTGTTTCTTATTCTAAAAGAATTAAAAAGGAACAGTAAGCTGTCACAGGGCCTGTAGTCCTTATCTCAGTGTCTGGAAATTTGGACAATGTATTTTACTACTGAGATAAAATGGAAAGAACTCCAAGTTCAGCAAATCGTAATGGGTTTAAGTTCTATTGAAATCAGTAAGCAGAAGATCAGATAACAGGGGTCCTTCAGTTGTCTTTTTAATCAGGTTCCCCGCAAGGGCTGAATAGAGACAGAGCAGACACACAGTGAAAATATAATTCTTGGATAGGTTAAGTACATGTTTGAACTCTTGCAAGCAGAAGCGATTTGATGATGACTTAATCATTTTCTGGTCAATTATCTGTAAGGACCCTTGCAACTGCATGGCAATTATGATGCAAGTTGGCCTTTTGGGAGAAACACCAGTCTCCCTGCTTCTGTTTCCTTGTTGCTTAGATTCTCTGCCATAAATTTTCATTCGTTTATTATCTTTGCTAGCATGGAAACAACTTTCTGTGTAGTAATTACAGCCCCAATGCACACTTTAGCTGTCATCTTGTTGGAGGCCTGGATGTCCTCATGGCCAGCATTTGATAAGTGTTCTTTGTTGATTTTTGATTAATGCACATCTCTTTCTGGGGGCCAGGGGAAGTGAATGCCTGTGATGACAAAAGGCAGGGGATAGTATATCAGCTTGCCTGATATATAGCTATGGATTTATTGGCTTTAACTTGGCAAGTTGAGTTGCATCTGTCCTTTACACATAGAAGAGGCTGTCAATAAGAGGGTATCAGCTGCAGCATAGCCTAAATGACATCTTCAGTTCAAAGGTCATAGGAAATAGTAAGAAAACTCATCCTGAAAGATACCAACATTTTTCATGTTAGTTTTATTCCCTATGAGTTAAGGAGATGCATTACTGAGTTAACAAAATTTAAATTTTATATGCAGAAGTACATGTTCCCCACATTAATGTCAGAAAATATGTTCTCTGTTCTGCCTTACATATACATCATTTAACTTTCAAAATCAGAACCTATAATCTTGTACAATGTTAAACTCTTATTAATTGGGGATCCATAAAAATATGATATAATAGGCAACTCATGTTTTCCTCTTTACCCTGTACATCATTCCATAAATGTCCTCAATAGAATCTTGTATTAATTTACTATTGATAGTGATGCTTTGGCTATTGTACAAAGCTTGAAAATCCAAGGCACCTGCTAGGTTAAGTGCCAGAATCTTGATAGTGGTGCCTAGAAATCTTGAAATATTTTCCATGCCTGATGCTGTGTCTCGTAGGACAGTAGTGCATTGGATAGCAACTTCAGGAATGAGACTCAAAGAGTATTTTGCTATTTAAAAGTTTGGTGCAATATTTTTATATCATCTGACTCAACCTCTTGTATCTCCTTATCCCTCAGGTTTAAAAGCTTTTGAAGATGAGCTTTGTGAGGGTAGGGAAGAGGAAGGGATGTAAGAATGCTGTGGGGAGGAAAAGGAGGAAATGTCAATGATCTAATCCTTTGTACTCTTTACACTTTAACAGTTCAACAGATGTATTACTTCTCAGCTCATCAAGTGGTTTAGCAATTTCCGTGAGTTCTACTACATTCAGATGGAGAAGTATGCACGTCAAGCCATCAATGATGGTGTAACAAGCACTGAAGAGCTGTCTATAACCAGAGACTGTGAGCTGTACAGAGCCCTCAACATGCACTACAATAAAGCAAATGACTTTGAGGTACGCACTGATCTTTCTATTCCACCCCCTCCCCTGGGTTTATGGATAATTGGGGGGGGGAAACAACTACAGAATTTCACAGTATTTTCACTTGTCTCTTCATTGGATATAGCTCATCTCAGGTATTGATGAAATGGATCCATAAAGACAAATCTAATTAGTCTGCCTTGTCAGAATGGAGGAAAGTTCTCTCTTGTAATAGGTACAATTTTGGTGACTCTACCTCCTTCTTCCTTTCCAACATTTTCTACTTGAATGTCAGATACGTGTACTTACATTATTATCAAAAAGACCAGTCTTTATGAGCTTGTCTTGAAAATGAATATTTTGAGTGGGGAAAAATGCACCCCATTTGCAAAACAAATAAAGAAGCCTAAGGCAGAAAAGGTTGGTTGTGCTTCAGTTCCATCAAAATCATGGCAGAATTCCATTGAAATTTCTGGAATGCATTCTCCTGCTTGAAGCCTTTCAATATAAAAGTTCCTTATAGGCTAGCATGAGTTAGCCACTGAGGGAACAGCTCAGCAGGTTTTGTTGCTAATGTGCTGACTTTCTTTAAACCCAGAGTAGCAAATTCCTCAATGCTGAAAATGCCATTTTGCTACATCCAGATAGATTCATGCAGAGGTAAGGCAAGAGAGTTGTAAGAGTATGGCCATGAGGTCTTCTGGCAGTATTTGGACATGAACTAATCAAACATATTAAATATTGTATTTATTGTACTATATTGTACACATGTACAATGTTATATTGGAATTTAAGCTTGATATAGAGTGGTCAGAAGGTGATATTGAATCTGTTTTGTTCCTAATGGAAGTAGGATATGTGTTCGGCATTAAACTTACTCTGAATTATTTTCAAATTGGTGGCCCTCATCAACATATGTGAAACTTTATATGCATGTTTGTTGTGTTTATATGTAATTATTTTTGCTACTGAGATTGAAATTGTTAAGATTGAAATTGATATCTTTGTAAGTGAATTCAAAACTTTGTTTTGAAGAGCAGTCAATACATTTCGTATTTTATATCGATGTGGTTTCCTTGATGAAAATATAGGAAAGGTTTAACAGTGCCTCCTTTCACATAATATTAATTGATGTCCATGCCATTGTTACTAAAGTGATCATCTGATTCCAGGGTCTTTCTATATTGCTGCTATTCAATAAAGGTGCCTGGATCAACAACTTGATGACACTTGATCTATCATTATATTTATAAAAGAAAAAGGATAAAGCTATTAATTAAAAGGAAAGGGTTAGAAGAAGTTACAGTGCAAATTTCATTTGCAATTTTTCTCATTTAAAATGATCTCAGTGCACATAGCATTTAAAGTAGCACAGTGCATGTTTATATATAATTTATCCTACTTTTATGATCTTACAATTATCAACTATGCTTCTCTTGAGGATCAAATTTGAAAAGTGAAATCAAAATGTGTTTTTTTGTTTTTCAAGAGAGGATACTTGTAATTTTTAATAATAATATAACCTTTGGATGAATGATTTTTGTTTCACAACTTGCAAGACCATCTACTGCTATATGTTCTTAATTTTTCAACAGGGTATTTTTTTGATACCAATACTAGCATAAATAGCTAAATGTTGCTTCCTCATGGCACAGCCTAAACCAAAAATGCTGAAGTTATATCAGTATAAAGGTCACACAAAGTAAGTAGGTCCTTTAGGACCTGATTTAGGGGGAACAGTTAAAATATAAATAGTCCTTTAACCCATGAAACTTAAAACCATTCAAATAATTTGCTCCTACCCACTTAAGGGAGTTCTGAAAACCCTAACTGAGGCAGCACTGTTGTTCTAATCATATTTTTTGTCTCAGTGATCTAAACCAGAGGTCCCCAACCTTTTGGGCACCAGGGACCGGTTCCATGGAGAGAGGTTCTTCCGTGGACCGGAGGGTGCATGGTTTTGTATTAACCATGGAACTTGTCATTGAAGATATGATTGGCCACTTTGTCTCATAGTTTTACAGATGGATTTATTTTACCCAAGACTTAGGGTTTTTTATCCAGTTTCTAATTTTTTTATTGCTTGCTTTGTACTAGATAAGTCCCAAAGTTGGTGGGCAATTACTATGATTTTATATGACTACAAATCGTTAGGAGAAAAGGCCAAAATCAAAAGTAAAACCACTCCCTTCCCTCCCATTCCTTTCCCTTCCATTCCCATCCCATCTCATCCCATCTCACTCTATCAAACAGGAAAAGGACAGCTCAGGGGATAGTAAGATAGCATTTTAAGATCAAATACATTTCCTCAGGAGTTTGGGTATAACTATCTATAGCTGTGTCCAAACACTTTTTAAAAAGAAAAATCTATGGCTTCTTTTTCAATAACTAAATGGATACTAACTAGTTTTTATCTGTTGAATCAAAGCTTTACTTGGCAAGTGAGTTTAACTACACTTGCATTGTAAAAGTATAGCTAGCAGGTACACTCAGCTTCCAGCTGTTCATAGAATATAGTTGAAAAAAATAAGTGTTCTTCATGTGTTCACAAGTCTCCCATTTTCCATCTACCTTTTTAATCTTTATCTGTCAATATTCCACTTGAATTTTCTGCAAGGAGAAACAATCATAGAGTTTTTCAGTGCAAATACAAAATATCTAATACTGTGGGTTTTTCTATATAGCAGTCATTGTTGTTGCTGGACATTGCAATAATCAAAAGCTTTAATGAAGATGACTTTTTCCTGAAGGAAATTGTGATCAATGCTAGAATAGCTACCTTGAAAAAATCTGGATGACCACCTACTTCCTTACTGCTGTTCAGTAATTGTTCAGAATTTTGCAATTAAGATATAATAGTTCTGATGAGAATGGACCTACAATATCCATGAGTCAGAAAATATACAGAGAAGAACTGAGAGGAGAACAGTGATGTTAGCTTTCCTTCCAGTAATCTCGTTTATATCAAAGTAACTGGATAGAAGGGGAACACTTTTTATGTATACAAAGTGCATGTGTGCATGATTTATGTCCATATGCATACAGATGACTATGTGGGGAATGACCCACTACTCATTATGTGCAACCGTCAGAGATGAAACGATTGTGGAAAATAAAAGCTGTATTCATTACTTGGCAGGATTTATTCTAAAAATAGCTCTTCAGTGTGAAAATGATACAAGATTATATTTAACTAAATACTGAAATGCCATTTTTTTTGTCTTTGACCTACTCATATAATACTTCCTATCCTTCAGTTTCAGGCAAAGAAATTTCCCAATTTCATTGTTTGTTTGTTTTTAATAAAACAAATCCTAGACTTTAATGCAGAATTCATTATATTAAATAGTATTTGTTCTCTTTTTATGTATGCTACCTGCCTTAAACTATCATAAGAGAGCATGAATTTTTCTTCCTCCTCCCTCATTTTATTTTTATAACTCTGTGAAATAGAAACAAGGACTGACTTAAAATCATCCAAAGAATTTCATGAATGAGAGATTTGAATTCTGTCCCATGAAAATATAATTCCAGTAACCCACAATGCAAGTATTTTTGCTGGAACTGAGATGCTTAAATATATGGCAAAGATTTGTCATTAGTATTTTCAAATATGCACTGTTCTTTTACATGGCAATTTATTTATTTTTATTTTTTTAAAAAGAATACCTGCAATTGTCCTAAAGAGACCATTAATGCATATCACTGAATCTGGAAGTATGCATTCTTGCCACACTAGCAGAAATTGGATCTGAATACTCTGAGCAAAGGGAGCATTTCCTATATTTAGCATCATCAAAGTTTCTCCCCCTTATTCTTTTATTGCTTTATCTTTTAACACAATTGAGACCTGATGTATGCATTCTATTTTAAATAGCATAAATGTTTTTAATTTCTTCTTCTATTACCAAGTTAATGTTTATAATAGATATTTTTAATGCAATATTAAAGAAATAAGGATAAAGTATGTAGGTGTATCTCAGAATCACAAAAAGCTTCCATAAAGTCAGGCCTTGGCCATTTGTAAGGAGTCACAATATGTGTCATGACTTACATGAATTACCTAATTCGCATGAGAGGAGTGATGCAGATCTGTGTCAATTGCATGATGATACTATGACATACAAAAGCTTACTTACTGCAGATAACTTAAGTAAGTTACTGTATTAACAAACCAACTGCTCATTTCTTTCTTTTTCCTTTTGGCTCTATCAGCTTAGACTCAGCCTTATAGTTGCAAGAAGATAAGGACACAGTAGCTTTAATAAGTGATCTTTGTGACCGCTCATTATAGTCAGCTGAGGCATTTGCAGAACTGCAAAAGAACAGAAACTCCTTGACATTTAAGGAAACATTTCCTCCTTTCTGACTCTGATTCAGGAATTGAGTTTCTGTGTTCGAGAAGAAGAACTACATTTTTGTCCATCATAAGGAATTGTTTATCAAAAATAGTAAAGCTTCTAGTGATCTTCAGACCAATTCATATATGTTGTATCATAAATAAAATACAAATATAAAAACATAGAGCATATTTGAACTACACAAAAATAGAGATTTATTATTCAATCACAAGTGTGACCCTAGGCAGCTTACACAGTATAAATATTTTTTTTTAAAAAAAATGTATACTGAAGTGTCATAATTTTCACAGTTGTGAAGGTAATGAAGCTTCCTTTACAAAGACAGTTCTTGTTGATCCAATGACTTGTTGGTGCTTTTCACAGTCTGTTGAGAGGTTTTTCCCACTCCTGCCTTCTAATCTATTTAACAATTGGATGTGCTACAGACAGAATCTAACATATATACAGAAGTACTCACTCAGTCTGTGGCTCCAGAGATACCGGCAGTTTCTGAAAGCTTTACATACAGTCTCCAGCACCCCTGCCAAAAATGAGATGGCTAATAGTACTAATATATTTTATTTAAATTAAATCAAATTTAACTTTTGTCTGCCCCTGCCCATTTCTTCTCTCTCACACTTATTAAGCACACAAACAACATTGCCATTACTTTAACACTTTTAAAATATGCAGATTTTATTACAGCAATATAGTCACCTAGTAATATATGTATATACTATATAAAAACATTGTGTTGCAGGATTTGATTTTTTTATTTATGTTATTATTAAGGAGAGGTTTGGAATGTCTTTTTAAAAATGAAGACAACATGTAAAAATTGTGACTTAATTTTTAAAATTGAAAAGAAATATGTAGCTAAAACAAACGTTAAAATTCCATTAGAACTCTCCTACTTTTTCCACCATTGTACATGTCTTAAAAGTGATAATTCTACTGGTGCATAAGAAGATTTGAAATGCAACAAAAATACCTACATATATTTAAACATATTCTAAACATGTTTAAACCAAAAAATTATGTTTTCCAATAAAAGATTAGGTTCTGAATTTTAGCTACAAACTGTTTTGGAGACCTTTAAGTACTCTGAACATAGTCTAACCATCTGCAATAGCTGTTACTATTTTAAAAGTAGAAATAGGAAATATTTAACAGGAATCATTTATTTCCTAAGCATTATTGTTATTATTATTTTTCATAAAAATCCTATTATCTGCACCAGAAAATCATAAATCTCATACATAGACATATTTTTTCTTGATAGATTAATAATGGATAACATTGAGGTATAGAAAATATATGGACTAAATTTTTTTCAGCTGTTTGTTCCCTTTCTTTTCCATTAAAACACATGCATGTTGATACAGATTGTAACTGTATCATGGAATTTTAGGCAATATTATTTTTTTAGCATGAAACACTCTTCTGTCAGCTAATTAATTGCCATCCCCAAACTCTAAGATGTAAAAATTATGCAAGGATATGAAGAAGTGATATAAAGCATAAATTTAATCAGAGTCCTCCTAAACTGAACCACGCTCAGCATATGAAAGAAACACACACACAACAGTTACATACATATATCTACCTATATGCAGACTTATTTGTCGACTACCAAATCTGATAAAGTTTTGAGTCAAAATGCTGTCTTATTTTGATGTTTGCTCCCCTTGAAATCAAGGTGATCGTTACTACATAGAAAAAGACTCCAAATCATTGGTCTGTTTGATTTGATGTGGTTAGATTTTATAACTCCCTACAATTCTCTCCCCCCACCCCCTTTGGTCATTGAGTTACATTTAAGCACAGCAAGATCAAGTTTTAAACCTCCTTACTCAACAGCTCTATTACTTATAATGCTCCGTGACCTCTCTCAACATTCTTAAAAAAAAAGATACAGTGTAATGTCACTTTACTTGGCTTATTGTTCTTTGTTGAGGTGAACAAAGCATTTTCTACAGTGGTTATAGCACATAATTATACAGCTTTCAATGGTGGTGTCTTGGCACATATCAAAGTTCAGAAGAGCCTTTCGGAAGAAAAAAAAAGATGTTTGTAGCAGCCTAGTGAGGGTCTCATCTTTCCTTCAGAAAAGAGTTCAAGGCTCTTCTGTCAGGCTTCCCTACTTAGAGCTTTTTCTCCTCCTGCTTCATAAAGTTTAAAGGGGATTCAGTGGAGTTCTGTGATCTGTTTCCTTTGAAAGATTGTTCCTTTGCACAGAGAAGTCCTTTGACTTCAAGAGTTCACAGATTCATGTCTTTAGGTATCATATGTCTGACCTTATCAGTTACTCTATTTAATGTAGGAGAAAAAGTCTCAAACTCCTTTGTGTTTGTCTGTTTTTCTGCCTCTGTGAAGTGATTTGGTGGAGAGAGGGGAAGGGGAGGGGGAAGCAAAGAAAAAGACCATCCTTTTTAAAACACCACTCTGAGGCTGTTTCCAGCTGTAACCTACCCTGTGGCTTTTTTGGAAGAGGGGGTGGGGAAAGCAGAATAGGCGTGCTCTGCATTTGGAGAGTTTTGCACTGATCTTAAAAGGATATATGGCCTGGCAGGCATTAAAGCCCCTTATTCTTTCTCTCCTCACTTTTGTGCCCCAAGTCAACCCAGAGAAATTCTGTGTTGTTTTGGGTGCCGTTGAACAAACAGGGCAAGCCAGATCTGGAGATCTGGGCTGCTGTGAGTTCTGTCTTGCGTAGACCTCCCCCTAAGGCTTTCATAATTAATGTTCCTCCAAGCTGAGGAGAGTTCAGAGACGAGGGCTATTGTCTGACCTTCAGTTCTCCTTCCTTCAGCTCTTTTTCTTCACACCAAAAGGGTTATCAATAGGAGCCGAGAGCAAGGGTGCCTTTTCATAACTGCAGGTGGCAGGTGTTGCATTCGGCAGGAAACTTATCATTGTCTGGCTGCAGTCTGTGGATTAAATGGCTTCACAAAGTTCTGAGAACCCTTTCAGAACTGCCTTGCATTTCATAGGCACTCCAGCAGAGCCATTTTATGTGTTCTTCAGCAACTTTGATCGTTAGAACTTTTTCTCATGTTTTCCCACTTGGGCGCTGAGGTAAAACATTGTGGTGCCTCTCCCGTCCCATCTGCACTTTCTCAAGAGTAAGCCAATACAGGGGGATTTACTGCTGTGTAAGCACTATTTCACTCTTATTTTTAGCATCCTTTCAAGATAGACTTGTGGTGGAAGGTGGCAGAGAAAAAAATAATGGCTCGTTAATGGAAGCGTTGTCCTGAGATAGATAGGCAGACAGACTCTCTGATAGGCTGCTCTCATAAATACTAGGATTTTTTTAGGGTTTAAATTCATTGTTATAGTCAAAATGCTGTTGAAATATCACAGGGAATATGGAGTTTCTTTATTATAGCTATGCACTGAAATAATTGGCCTGATTCCATGTTCAAAGATAGAGTGGCAGTACTGTCCATTGTGGAATCTCCAGTTTATATATAAAAACTGCCATTAGTAAATATTTTCTCTGCCTGAAGTATGTCCAGTATGTAAAGGATTGTACACATTGTAGACACATGTTTTATTTTCCTTTTTTTGGCAAAATTCATGTTCCACAAAATTCTTCAGAGATCTCACAATCCAAATCAGAAGACCCCACTAATGGTTCAGTCCAGGCAAGATGGCGATTACTGCAGCGCAATCGAAGTCCTGCCCTGTGTACTTTCGAGTGATATTAACACACATAGAAAATGAATGGGCTTGGATCACACTGCAGCAATTGCTATCTTGCCAGTTTTGACTGCCCCCCCTACCCCCCATGGACACTCTTGATCCAAATATTGTTTGTAGTGAATCAGCAACAGCCCAAACAACCAAGATGTTTGGTTGCAGCTGAGCTACGTCATTTGCCTCTATAACTTACATGGAAATAGACCAATGTGCATTAAAATAAAAGTATTTTCTTCAGTACATGGTTTCTTGTAAATGACTAGTGAAATACAGGGAAATACTACCAAAATGCAATAAATCATTAAATTATAAGGGCATAATTTAATTCAAAGAATGGAGGAAATGAGGTTTCTTACAGTGAAGGAACATAGCTGTCTTTCCTGCATTTATCATAGTTGATGAAACTATCAACGATAAATACTTTGCTATTTATCAGGTTTCATGAGAAAAGTGTTCCTAATTAAAATTATAATACCCTAATAATATCTATCAAACAGCAAAGAAGCCAGAGTTTGCTAACCAGATTATTAATACTGTTTTACCTTCTGTGATTAATTTGGAATCCTCTGTGGCTTAATTATTTCAATGAACAACAACATAACAGAATGATATACATATTTAGTTGTATTCCCTGATGGATTTAGTAAGCTAAGATTTGGTCAGAAGAGAAGATGTAAAAGTATATCAAACAATATTAATAGGGACTGAAGTGCAGTAGTACTGTTCATATAACAATGAAGATTACATCAAGAAAACAGATTGGGAACAGGTATATCATTAAATAATATATCAGATCAGCTATCCATTCAAACATATATATTTCCATGCGGAGCTTTAGACATTTCGTTAAATTCTCATAATTACAATAGGGAAATGGTTGTGAACTAGCTGGCTTAATGCTAAGGCCACAATCATATGCTCACTTACCTGCAAAATTGCTCCCATCCCAGTTGAATTCAGTAGGATTTATTCCTGATTACACATGTATAAGTGCACACAGTCTGTACCTTGGAGCTCACTATGAATTGTAATTATATAAAGCATTCTGCCACAGGTTTCTTCTAGGTTTTTTTTTTTACTGTATGCAAAGCAAGCGCTGCTAGCAGAGTGAAGCAAAATGGATCATAAAAGTTTAAAATTTAAATTCAAAGTTTCATGAGTCAGACATCAAAAAAGCCACTAGTAAAGCAAAGAGCTTTGCTTGGAATCTCCCTTGCAACTTAAATGCTGTGTCACAATAGTTACATACATGAGCAGATATTTTTGAATTCAGAGTTGTATAGACAAATAATGCCCTGTGGGGAAGATAAGGCTGGGGAAACCAAACATCAGCCTTTCGCTTTCCAAAAGGACTTCAAAATTTTGCAGAGCATGGCAATAAAGCATTAGGATTTCATTTTTTGCTATAAAAGCCACAAGCTATTATTCAACAATGTAATTATAACATTTAGGCAAAACTTGTTCAAATAAAAAATATATTACTTATATAAGTCTTAGCTTGAAATAACAATTTGCCTATGCCTCTTCAATAGGTTAATGAAAGCGGGATCAAGAACCATGAATTTAGTGGAGTTTATACTTCCAAAATAACTTGTCTAACACAGGTGGGCATCCTGCAGTTCTCCAAGGGGAAAGGAAAAGGGAAGGGTGAAAAAAAATAGATTTGGGAGGCTCTGAAATGGAAAATGGGCTGAGAATACTTGGCATGCAATTAGCTCGGATCCTGAGCCAAGAATAGAATCCTTCCATATTATCCTGCTGGAAAGCATGGGGAAAAATAGAATGGGATGACAACAAGAGAAGGAGTAAAGAGATGGTCCCATCTACTCTTGGAACCTGTTTAATATTAGTTCCAGCTTTGCTCACTCTGATTGGCTACCCCATTTTGAAGGTGCTGGCTGGGAAATTCTGGGAACTGGATGTCACCCCCTCTTTAAACTGCCAAGGTTGAGAAACACTGCTCTATAGAAATAAGATTCTCTGCTATGAACACAATCACTAATTTATATAGTATGTTTTCCTTCTTAAAGTTTCTTACACATTTAAATCGGTATCCTGTTAACTCTTGTAGTCACTGGTTAAACATAATATAAAGCATTTCCTGCAACTCTTTTTAAGTGCCATTTCTTTCAGCTGAACATGCTTCAATATTTTCTACTGAATTTCTATTATATTTTACTGAAAATTTTACTTCCTTTGATAATTGCTGACTTTAAAAGTCCAATGATCTTATTAAATTTATTGAAGTCAGAATTGCCCAGAATGTACTGCCTTGTAATCATAATTAAGATGTAGTTTGAAAAATCATATTTTTAAAAGAATAATTATTAATTTTCAAAATTGATTTGGGGGGATTATTTTACTTGGAGCAGTATATAAGCCTTTGATATATATTAGACACAAAAGTTATTTTCAATACTTCATTCCCTTCCTTCTCTTCTCTCCTTGCCATCATTCTTATAAAGAAGAACTTGGCAAATATTGTGGAACTCTGCTGACATTTCATTTTGTGTGCAATGAGGGGCAAGGAGAATTAAGAAATCAGGAAGAGTCTAAGGACAAGCCACACTAGCTCAGTTGAAATTGTCTTTTGCTAGCATTTCATATTACAATTTCAACTTTTATAAGATGGTATCTCTGTGTTGGCAGCACTGATGGCTGTGGCTATTTCTTCCTCTCTGTGTGCTATATGCCTCTAAAGACTCTTATTTATTCCCTCCCATGTCACCTTGTGTACAGTCTGGCCTGTGACACTGATGGTGATTATGTCATTATTTTGCTCTGGGGGCTTTGGCACATCTGCAGAGCTGATGCACATCTTCTTTGTTACGCTGGCATACATCCCATATTGCAAATGCTTCATTAGCCTTACTGCCTGCCTGCCTTGCCAGACAAGAATGCCCAAACCCAGGCTTCTTTTTGCTCTGTTCTTTTGTGCAGTATGATGAGCCTTTATTCATCTTCCCAGTTCCTCCCTGTTTTCCTGAACTCCAGATGTCCTGAGCTCACAATTCTCCCTTAAAAGGATTGTGAGAAAAAATGGAGGCAACAGCAAGTTAACCTTTTGTACCTCAGCCTGAGCTCCCTAATATCTTTTCCCCTACTCACTTAATAAAGAAAGACTTTCATTTTATAATCATGCTTAGCACACATTTGAAAATGCTCATGGAACATAGTCTCTATGTGCTGCCTCTTATAGCTTCCTCATACTCCCCCCCCCCAGAAAACTTCTGAGTATCTTGTTCTCATGGTTGTAATATGGGACCTGATATGAACACTTCTGCTAAGTGCTTTGAAAATGAATAGTGTTTGATTAGGAGTTACAATAGATAGCACAAAGGCTGCTTTCCTCCTGAGTGTTGGAGCTGCAGGAGCAAGATTCGAAGAACATTAGGCCTTAATGATATGTGTGAGTATAAGTAATGTAGCTGTCTTGTGCTTCATGTGATCACTCATACTGTTACTGTTCAAAGATGATCTGAGCATAATGTTTTAAAGGTGAGCAGGACATTCCTAGGTACAGCGGATGGATGGGGGAAGAGAATGGCAACAGATAACATACTGCTGATTCACAGTAGGTCATATAAGATATGGGATGATGTCTTGCTATTTTTTGAGTTGCAATGTAAGGCTTTACCTGCCCATTGGAATCATTATTTCAGTGATGACAAAATTTAAGATCTCTTTTTTGAGGAACTGGTAGGCTTTAGAAACTTCTTTTGACCAATCCTGACAAGCCCCTATTCAATGAACAGCAACTGCTGGAGGGTATTTTTTTTTGCCTCTATAAAATTGGCTGCAATGCCATGGAGCAAGAGGTCTACACTTCTTTGGTGTCAGGGGTGTCCTTCAAAGTACTATGAGTGTGTCATCGAAGATCAAAAGTGTTTTTCTCAGTCTTGTTTTCTAGCGCAGTTTGAAATGAATGTGAGACTACTGGCTAATAATTGGAAGTCGACAAGAGAATGGAGCCATCCATGTACTTAAAATGGCATGTTCCCCCTTGGAACTTCTCTAATGCAACACATATTGCCTTCTGCTTACAAATGATTTAAGTTTGAGTTTTCAAACTTCTTCAGAATGCACAGCCTATAACAGGTAATCCTTTTTTAGCAATCAGATTGTGGTTTCACATAGTGACCATAGATCAGATAACTTTATTGAGATCAATGACAAGAAATAGAAATGTTATTCAAATTTCCAAAATATCCAAAAATAAATTGACTATGTCAGGAGAGTTAGGAAAAGTACATACAGATTAGAAAAAATGGATAAAATATCATATTAAATTAAACTATGATAAAGGAATTGCTCAGGTTACACATATGGTATAAGGAGAGATTAAAATTAGCAATCTGTATATTATACACTTTGAAATAGGAATGTTATCACTCAATAACCAAGTTGCTTCTCTCAATTGTGATTGCTAATCAAGAACTACCTGCAGTTTTTTTTTAAACAAAGCAAAACAGAACCCATGCAAAATGAGGCCATAGCTTTTTTCTGGAATAGCAAACCTGTCCTTTCTATTAAAGTGACTCTTCCTTCCTTCCTTCCTTCCTTCCTTCCTTCCTTCCTTCCTTCCTTCCTTCCTTCCTTCCTTCCTTCCTTCCTTCCCCTGATATAGAGCTCAATCAAGTTCTCACTTTTCACTTCAGGCATAATTTCCAGTACCTATTAATATATTATATAAAATTATATTATGCTTTATATAGAACATGCAGTGCATGCACATATGTGTACAGAAAAGGTCTTATTTTGTTGAGCATTGCTGAGTTGTTAGCATGAAAAATGCCATACATGCAACTGCTGATTTGTAAATCTGCATTCTGCGTCTGCTTCATTTACAATTTTAGATATTTGTGTTAGTCCATTGTCTGATTTTCTAAAAAATCTTTTCAAACCCTGTTAGTACTATAAAAGGTTTTGTGGAACATGTGCCTCCTCAGGTACAATAATTTTTCTCCAGAGTGCTCTTTGATATCATTTGCTAGCCATTACAAGGGCTGGGTGCTACCATTCTTATATTACTACCCTTGAGATAGTGAACATCTTAATCCAAAATCTATTCTGGTAGTTAATTTATTTATAATAAAATTGTGACCCCTATTGTCCCTAGCTACTCTGCATTTCTTTGACTCTCCCTTCTACTTTTATAGGTAATGCTATATGCATAAATCTAATACAATTATTTTACACTTAATGGTCTTTTTCCTATTTGCATGTTGCAGAACTATAATCTTGTTTTAAAATATCATGGTAAATTAGTCAAATGAGTTTTAACAAATTAAATTTTCATGTAGTGTTGAAAAAAAAGACTGTGTCTTTTTTTCTTTGTATACTGCTTTTGTAGAATTGTATCCCCTGTCATGCGAAGAAAATAGGAGTGTATTCTAAAATGATGTTTGATGTCTACAATATTCAAAAGTATTTGTTATGCTTAATCAATCAAACCTAATCAATTAATCTATTAAACATTGAAATTTTAATCCTTTAAAATATTCTGGCCTTTGATGCATTAGTGTGTTTTCAATCAGGGTAAGAAAATTAAAACAGATTTTAAACTTTTGTTTTAATGAATTTATCCAAATAAAAATGAAGCATTTAAATTTGAGGCTCTTTATTTTAATTTTTGAAAGCAGAGATCTAGTACTGATTTTTTTTTCTGATCAAAACGATGAAGATTATTAGAATATGCCTGAGACTTGCATTCTAATTTTGCCATTTTCAGCAGTAGCTATTTCTTCCCAAAACATTGAGTTTAAATTCTGGGAGTGTAGAATTAGGTCTGTGGGATCTAGGCTGCAAAAATCCAAAAATCCACTTGATGACAACAAAGAAATATTAAAAAAAATTGTTACTAGTGGATATTCAGATTTTTGACTACTCAATCTGTTAGCCCTAATAGACTGCCTCTATCAGTGGGATTAACAGTAGAGACCTTGCCTATTTTCTAAGTAGATCTAATTTAGATTTAAAATTTTAAGATGTTTCAGGAAATAGAGATTTATGAAGGATAATTCACATTTATCCCCATTAATTGCAATGACCAATGCCAGTCAGAGTTCAAAAGAATAATCTGATGAGTCATTTTGGGTATTAGACTTAAGTCTAGTAGCCACAAAAGTTATGTCTCTCTCAAACTGTATAATTGTCCTATGCTTTTTATAGAATTAAAATAAGTCTTCATTTGTCACCAATTCTAAAAATCAAATGTAACAAGATTGAAATTCAGTAGTCTTGAATAATTAAATCTTTTAAAAATAGCAAGATTTGTTTCATAATATTTAACTAACTTTCACATTTAAAAAGAGAATAAAGGCACTGCTATGTTTGTAGGACAGTAAAACTAAGATACGCTTTTATAGTTGATATATTGTTATAGTGTGGCTTTTCTCTAATCATATTATTTTAAATAACAGCTTTGGTAAATGAATATTTTATGCATGAGACAGAGAAACTAAATTTGGGTAATTGTTAATTTTAAGATTGATTATTGCTTTTTAAACATATCTCTTCAAAGACTTTTGAAATTAGAAGTGAGATTGAAAAAAATAAGCTGTTACTTCAGGGCACTATGAGGATAGTTGGTACTGTAGATCTATCATCATGAATTACAAAATAACCTTAGATAGGTCATTGTCTTTCACCTTATTCTATCTGTAGCAATAAATGCATCCTTTATTTATTCCAATATTTCCAAAAATGCAAGATCCTATACTTAACCAGGTGTTTCTGGGAAGTTCAAACATGGGACCTGGTAGCAAACATTCCTTCTGCCTACTCCTTATGTCTGCTGGATATAGTATAGGAGGCATTTTAGAAAGCTATTTAAATATGGCTGTTCTTTGAGGCATAGGTCTTAATAAGTTGGGAAACCTAGAGCTCATAAACTCAAACTATTTAAGTTCATTTATTTTCATTCATTTATTTTCAAATACAAGTTAAATCCTGTCAACCAAAACAATATCTGTTTGTGCCTCAATCCTACTTGAATCTCTTTGCTTGCCCTAAGTACAGTTTATCTTTTGTCTTGGGCATCTTCAGTTTAGGCATATATTAATAGAAGATCATCAGAGAAAATGGAATAGTTCCCCCCCCCAATCATGACAATAGAATGAGTGTCAGCACTATGGTAGTAATATAATATTTCTGCCAGCATTCTATGTATTTTTAATATGATAGGCAACTGTAATCTACCATATTGCCGTATGGGATATATAAAAATTCCTGCTGCATACATTTATAAATATAATGCATTTTAATGTACTGGATCTACTTGATAAGATAGAATTTGCCTCTTTTTGGTGGATAGGTATGCTTAGTATTTCATGACATAAAAGACAATCTAGCACCTATCTTAGCCTTTATTTCATTTGTTTAAAAAAATCCAAAAATGGTGCTGAAGGAGTGTTCCAAGGCTTACAAAACTAGGTCTGGAGGAATTATAGGCTGCAGATTGCCCACCCTGCTCTAAAGTTTGGGAATAAGAAGAGCAAGAGGGGCCAATAACCCATCTTTCCTTAAAAAATAGGCCAGCATATTCAGACATTTTTTTTCACATGAGAGAGAGCTATTACAGATAGGGGGAAATAAGAGGTGAATGAGAATTTTAATCAGAATGTAATAAATTTATAATTTCTTTAAATGTATGAGAAAGTATACTTCAGATTTCCCTTTTAAACACGGATTGTGGGAGAAAGTAAAACTGATAGAAGAAGCAGAGAGCTTTGTACACTCAGATTTTTTTTTTTCAAAGTCTGTCTTTGAATCTTTACATATTCATCCATACATGCAAAGCTAAATTGGACTGGATTCCTCTTTTTTCTCCTCCTTGACATGCTCTTTAAGGCTGTATGTTTCCACTGAATTTAGCCTGTGTAAGTAGAAAACATTTGTTAGGGTAGGAGGTCCCAACTGAGGGTGCGAGATGATATTCTAGGAGGTGCGAAAACTTGGATTTAGAAGTTTCAGAATTATAGTGTACATGCATAACCAGGTATTACTTTTATAAGGGGTGTGAGAATATATCAGAAGCGTTCTAAGGTAAGGGGTATAGAAAAGGTTGGGAATTGCTGTGTAATAGGATGGAATTTAAGATCTTTTAAAGAATCAAATACAGTGTAGGGCATGAAAATGACATCCATCCATTTCTAATTCCAGTGAAGCAGATAAAAAGGATGAAAAGAAAAGGATCATAATTGTAAGCAGATAACAGTGTAGCAAACCCTTTAGATCAAAACATTGAAGAGTGCTTAGGAAAATATCAGGGAGTTTGTATAGTTCTCATCCAGCTGCTGCTGTCTATTTTCAAAGCCATTTTCCCCTCACAAATATTATCTTGGGAGTGCTGAGTTGATGGCTAATGTTCTCATCCCCATATTGCAAATGGCTGAGAAATAATGACTTGCCTAAGGCCACCCAGTGAGTTACTAGCTGAGTTGAGATTTGAACTAGAGACTCCCCAGTCATACTGTGTCCTCTCTTAACTGATCTGCTCCATAACATGGTGGATTCAGATGGGTTTTACCAAAATCAGTGTTCTCCCATAGCTGGGGCTTTTTGCTGCTTTCTTCAACTCTAATCCTTACATTTTAAAACTCTTCACTTCTAAACCAATATTCTCATTTCATCTCTCCTTTACGGCAGCGCACTCTAGTTCTCCTGCAAAGCATTTCCTGTATGCTTAAGCTAACATTCTTATCTGTACCAAATCCAAGCTTTATCTTTCCTGTTTTTCTTTTTAAAAGAGCTTTTCCTTTTTAGCTACTTTGCCTTTGCTATCTTAATTAAAGTGTAAGATTTCTGAGCAGGGGATCTGTTTTCCTCTGCAATATAAATAACATTTTAACACACTTTAATGTTTAACAATAGTAAATAGGGCTTCTCTTTCTTTTAAATAAAGGATGAAAAATGGGCCAAGGCCAATTTGATTCTTCTCACAACACAAGCAGATAGAGACTTCATTGGGCACTAGCAGCTATTCCTTTGAATTTTGTAGAAATTTTAACAGCCACTGGTTCCAGACAGGATCTTTGTTTGTCTGAGAGTAGAGGAAGGAATTACTAAAGATCAGTCAGTCAGACTTGCAGTTTAGGAACATCAATATTCCAAAGCCAGAAGCACTGATTCTTAAGTGGCTTAATCCACAGATCTTGTCAGTACCTCTTAAAAGCTTACAAGCAATAAAAGGAGATGCAGTAATTACAGTCTTTTTCTCATCTGCTACAGCAATGAATCACTTTTGGTAAAGAAATCATTAGAGGCTTTTATTTGTTAGATTTATTTCCTACCTTTCCTTTAGGAGCTCATGGTGGTAAGCATAGAACTCCTTCCCATTTTACCTCACAATAACCCTTTGAGGTAGATTGGGCTGAGAGCTGGTCCAAAGTCACCAGGGGTGCTTGGCTTAGGGCAGACTTCAACCTGGCTTTTGGTGTTAGTCATGCATTTACTCATCTTTTTAACCACTACATTCCATTGGCTCTAGTTAAATACATGGCAGAAGGCTCACCTAATAGATAAGCAAATCCCTTTTTTATATTTCTTTTAGGCATTTTTATTGGTTTGGCTTTTTAATTTGTGTTATTGTTCATTCCTGTATTAGTCAGCCAAATGGTTTGCAGATTCACAATAGCTTCAATAAGGTAATGTCAAATCACAACATAAGCCAGCACATCAGATAAAAGGAGGAAGGAGTTAAAGATTATGTGATTTTTTTTTTAGGCTGAAGCAAAGCTGTGGCTAAAATCAGCCCTGCCATAGGCCTAATGAGCTGATGATAGAGTTTAACTCTCACAGTGACCTGCCAGATTTCACTGTTTGGAAGTGCACAGGTAAAACTTGTTAGGGATACAGTTTTTTCTTGAGGCTTCTCTGGGCAAATGAAAATATACTACAACTGATTAAGGACACTCTATTTCTAGTTGTCATGATTAATAGCCATGGATAAAGCTAAATGTTCTTATAGAATGTGAAGCCAACAAAGGCAGATGCCCTTACTAATATTTAATTGTTTACATCTGCTCCATGCAATGGACTCTTTCGAAATCATAGTATCTCAAGGCCGGAGGACTTTTTCATCAACATGTGAGGATGATAATGACAGGGCTATTTTAAAAATACAGGTAAACCTGTATTTGATGTATTGATCCTAATGGATTATAGCACCAGTAGAAGCACAAATAATGTCCTATGGTATGAAATTAGCTTGCCAACAGGTACCAGCAAGGATGTATAACTTAGTGGATGCAGGGGAAAAAGAAGCATTGCAAAAGAACCAGAATTCCATCATTCAGATGATTTAGGTACAATATAATTCAGGAACAAATATTACAGCATGCTTTCTTCTTTTTTCCCTTATAAATTATTTCACATTTTTTTCTCTCATGGGAGTAAAAATGTATTAAATTCAGTACATCAAGTGTCACCAAAATAATGATGGCGGGGGTTTACAAATTACAGCAGAAATTGCTGTAAAGCTTAGAATAATGTTGAATCTGAGTATCAACATAATTTCCCCATTGAAATTAGCATTCTAGAATTATGTTTTGGTTTTTTAAAAAATGGAAGTAAATACTTGTGCTGCAGTATATGCATATTTGACTCTTGAAGCCTAAATTAGGTTGTGGAGGATTGACATACTTTCTCACAGGATCTTCTCAAAGTAATTTTTAAATTGATAAAGATTCTAATATTTCCCCTTTTTTATGACCTACAGTGTTTTGTTTTATGTAAATGAAATGTAAATTGTTTTAGATCTGTTCTATTTTTATTTGTGTTTGAATATCTTTAAGTAGACTTTATCTTTGCAATTACTAAGACACTGTACAAAGATATGACCCAAACAAAACTTCAACAGAAATGGACATGCAATACAATAAACAGAACACATCAGTTAGTTAGATGCATGGATGAACAGAAAGATTATGAAAGGGCACTAAAAAGATTGCATTTAAATCTTCATAGGGAATTCCATAATGGGAGTGTTTCTTGCTTTGTCACATCATATACACAAGGTAATTTTTTAGCTTGACAAGACAAGAACCTTTTTGCATCATCTGCACTCCAGAACTAGGCCAGAGTATTAGCTGCGCTAATCGGAACCTCTCCAAGAATATTCAGAAATCCTTCAGATTACAAACATCTCCTAATGCAGATCATCTTAAATTAGTCCACATTTGTAAAAGAGGATGATTAATACCAATCAAAACTCTACTATGTAGTCTCTCTCAGTTTTGAACTACCAGTTTCAAAATTGGATGAAAACAAAAACATGAGAATATCCTCTGACATATAAACATGATGGTGTAAAGCCATTATTGTCTTTCTCTAAGACAGACATGTCAAACACAAGGCCCGGGGGCCGGATGTGGCCTGCGAAGTGGTTTCATGTGGCCTGTGAAGCCATCCTGGAAACAGTGAGGGAACGGCCCCTGCTGCCTTGGCCCAGGCCAGCCGGGAGCCAATGTACAATTTTGTGGTGGCCATATATGCTGAAATGCATTCAGTCTTAGCTCCATAAGCCCCCCCCTCCACATGGCCTGAGAGAAACAGTGAGGCTCCTCCAGTGGACCATGCCTCGACACTTGCCCTGGTCCCACCCCCTTCTGCCAGAGACCCTCAGAACTATCCCACTCCTGTCCAGGCCCCCACAGGCACCCTTGATGTGAACGATGTAGAGCTGGCCATGTCCACCCAGTAGGCCACACCCACTCCATCCACGCCCACCCAGTAGGCCGCACCATCCTGGCCACACATACCCAGCCCCCTGAGGGTAACCACAATGCTGATGCGGCCCTCAATGAAATTGAGTTTGACACCCCTGCTCTAAGACACTTCCAATACAAGTGTTGAGATCCACTAAGACAGCTCCTATTCCACCCCAAGTCCATATTTGTGTGTGTGTGTGTGTGTGTGTGTGAGAGAGAGAGAGAGAGAGAGAGAGAGAGAGAGACAGACAGACAGACAGACAGACAGACAGACAGACAGACAGACAGACAGGGAAAGAGAGACAGAGAGACAGAGACAATATCAGGAATAGGTGGTCAAAGTAGCAATAGAATTCCAAATCTAAATCAATGATATCATGTTCCAGTATATACTCAGAAAAATAGTTGAATAAGACACATCTATCATGATCAGTATGTTGACTAGGTGAGAGCTACCTTATTATGAGCTGACATGGCATTTATAAGTAACATTTCTTTTTTTTATTAAAAGTTTTAAAAAATTTATTACAATATAAACCCCCCAACCCTCACTCCTTCCCCCCCTCCCCCACTTCCCAGAGCTGATTACAGGGTAACAAATAAACAAACATAATCTAACTAACATAAACCAACTATACTATCAATCAAAACCATAACACACTTTAACTTTTCAAAACAAATATTAACAAATTAAAACAAAAATAATAATATAATTAAAACTATTAATAATTATCTAAAATCTACTCAAAAGCAAGGTAATACTTTTCAGTTTCATATTTCTTTTGAATATAATCAGTCCATCTTCTCCAAACCATAATGTATCTTTCTTGTGAATGGTCCTTCAAATAGGCGGAGATTTTCGCCATTTCTGCTAAATTAGACACCTTAAGTATCCATTCTTCCAAAGTAGGCAGTGAGTTTTTCTTCCAATATTGCCCCACCAATAATCTTGCAGCTGTTATAAGATTCAACATCAAATTGATTTCTTTAACATCAAAATCTACAATAATACCCAACAAATATAATTGCAGAGTAAACTTTATCTTTCTCTTAAAAATCTTTTGAATATTCCACCAAATCTTAATCCAAAAGGCTTTAATATCTCTACAGATCCACCAGATATGAAAATAAGTTGCATCTAAATTTCCACATCTCCAACATTTGGGCTGTAAATTCGGATACATGTGAGACAACTTTTGGGGATCCAAATGCCATCTATAAAACATTTTATAAAAATTTTCTCTTAAATTTTGCACTTGTATAAGTAACATTTCTTGACTGGAAGACAAATTAGCAAAGCAACTCCAATTGATTTGGAGAAGGAGTAGAAAAGAGATAATCTTACTGATTTTTTTTCCTCAACTGGCTAGATGCCCTATCTTCTCCCTGTAATACTATATTGTAATAAGGCTACTCCTTGAAATGGAACATAATAAAAATTATCTTTTATGTTTCATATTCCTAATGCTGTAAATGTTCTAAATCATCTACCTTAATGTACTGTTATCTATGTTAAGGGTAATTCCTATTGCAGTACACAAGAAGGAAATTAGCAACTACCCTCCCCAACCTGTTTACCACCTATTGATATCCTTGTACAATTTAATTCTGCGTTTAAGCAGTTTTCACCAACCAGAGATCTCTGGTCTCAAATCTTCAGGAGACAGGAACTAGTCTTTCTGGCAAGATAGGCCACTGACTGAATAAAAGTAGAATTTGGAAAGGCTTTGCTATGGTCATGAATAAAATTGGAATTGGGAAAGGCTTTGCTATTAAAAATAAAGATGCTGCCTTGTTAAAATTATAATTTCTCAAGGCATGGGAGAAAGCCTTGATTGCCAGGGAAAGCATGAGAAGCCTGCCATTCTAGAAATTTTACTTTTATGTAAAATTGCTAAGCAAACCCGTCCTGGCTTAGTCTTATCATATTTAAAGTATGTTTGTCCAGCTTTGTAATAGGAACAAGCAGACTGTTTGAAGGCCACATAGCTTTCAAACCTTGGTTGTGACACGCTAGCCCCATTTTGAAACCATCTTTATCTGGACGAGAAAACTAAAAACTGTTTGACCAACTAGCTCTCTGGCCAGTTTATCTTGTAATATGCCTTTAGCTCACAGAGCTTATTGATTTCCTTAAATTAATGTTTACAGAATGCTGCTGAATTTTACTCAATGGGACATTGTTCTTTTGAAGCTTAGTAAAATAAGAGACAGAATGTTTTTGCTCTTAGTTCTTGTGCTAGGACTGATGAAACATTCTGATTTTTTTTTTAAGGCCAGCCTTGAACTATAGCTGTTTCCTACAAGTATGTTTACTCTGGGTACATTAGTAATGTGACACAGCATTAGACTCTAGCATTCTATTTTGTTTAGACATCTCTAGATGCAACATTCCAGAAATGAGTATCTATTTCACTTTTAACAAAATATTCAGGGAAAATACAGGCTCACACAATTTAGCATTATGAGGGATAATGTGTAACGTAAATAGTAAAGTTTGGTTTTGCATCTCCTTCTTTCTGTATATGTAAGGAGGTGGTTAGCCTTCTATTTTCGAATAAACTACATTTTCTTGTTAAGTCTGTGGTTTATTCTGATACTTAAAAAGCCAAATTCAAAGTCCATAGTTTGATAATCATTTATTCAAGTTCATATTGATTAGAATGAACCACAGCATCACACATTTATTTGTGATAACTAGAAATATTAAAAGTAGAAATTTTTAGTCGATTCTACTTGAATGAGGAAATTCAGCTTTGCTGGAGCTTATTCTCATAATACTATGCTGTGGTTTCACAGTAAGTTTGAATCATGATAAGCCCTGTCCTAAAGGAAATTGTCAGCCCAACCAGGTAGATCAGACTAGAAAACACTAAAACTATTCTTTACAGTATTTCTACCACAGAATCTTGCAAGTCTGATGGTGCTTCCCCTCCTGTTTGTCATATATCTCAGCACAGGGGTGTCAAACTGCCGGCCCACGGGCCGGATGTATCATGCTGAAACCATGCCCACCCCATTGCCAGCAATGGAAAAAAAGTCATGATACGTCACGACACATCACATGATATTGTGAGTTTGACACCCCTGCCCTAGTGAATCAGAGAACAGTCACTTTTAAACACAATGTTGCTTTTAGGGAATTAAAAAAATATTTCAGCTTTCTTTGTTATGTAACAGTTCTTGCATATTTCTGTCAAGGTCCCTGATTCTCTAAATAAATGCTATAGAGCACCATAGTTGTTTGTAGAAAATCTTTACGTTTCCTTGATGTGTCACATCATTTGTCACATGTCCCACAAATGTTCTCGCAGTTTCTTGATAGGTATAAATAATAAACATCCTGGTTCAGAATTAGTAAACATGACAGTGTAGATCAGAGGAAGAAATTTAAAGAATGTGTGCTTCGTTTATTGTAAATTATAGTTTCCAGTTTCATCTGCTGGGAGGCTTGTCACAAGTCCCTAGTCAAAAGACAGGCTTGAGGTTGAAAAGGATCTTGGTGGACTTGAAAAATGGGCCTTTTCCATTAAAATGAAGTTTAATGATGAGAAATGTAGGCTTCTACACTTAGGTTGGAAAAAAACAGGTAGATGGTACTGACTCCTTGGTTGTATTTGTGAGAGGAACCTGGATATCCTGGTATACCACAGATTAAGCATTAGGTAGATTAAGCTGCTACTGTCAAAAGAACCAATATAATCTTGGACTACAGCCATAGCATTGGAGATCACAGGAAGTTATACTTCCATTCATTCCATTGGACAAACTGTCCTTTGCAATATTGTATCCAGGATAAGAAAGATGCTGATGAACTGGAAAGATTGCAGAGAAGAGTAACAAAAATGGTGAGGGACTTGGTGGTCAAAAGAACCAGGTATATTTAGCCTAAACAATAGAAAGTGAAGGGAAGATTTGATAGTGGTTTTCCAGTACTCGAACTACTGCCATGGGGGAAAGGGTGCAGATTTTTTTCTCCATACTGCCCAAAGGCCTAAAGATCAAAGGATGGAAGATCTTACAAAGAAAGATTCAAACTTTAAGTAAAGAGTAAATCTCAAACAGTCATGGAGTCATGGGTGATACACTGTCAGGCAAGAACAGCAAGACCCACATGCGCACAGATCAAACTATTATGTTCTGTTTATAATACAGGAATTTCCACAGTATGGCAGCCTACTTCTTGGAAAATTAGATAAGACTCCAAGGATTTAGGAGGAGTCAGCTCTAGCTCTTTTGCAATTGCACAGTGACTCCAGGCTAGCTCCATGCATAATCCTCCATGCCAGGCTGCGTGCTTCCCAATATACACCACTGAAGGTTTTCAAACAAAGTTTGGATTGTGATTTATCTGGGATGCTTTGAGGATTCTTGCCTGAGAAGGGGCTTGGAGTCACAGACCTCCAAGTCACCATGGTCAACATATACTCCCTGCAAATAAGATCCTTTTGGATCTTTTCTCCCTTTGATATTTTCATATTGGAATCAAACTGCTGAAGTAATGTAATCCTGTCAATTTGTCCTTTGATTCACTTCCTGGTGGACATACCTGGTTGCCCTATTTCAATAAGGAGAATGAATTACAATTTACGTTGCAGAAAAAGAAAACCAAAGTGGCTGTGAAAGGACAATTTAGGAAATTGTGGATATAATTTTTTAGTTAGAGCTGTTCTCCCATTACTCACATATAGGACAATATATTAGAGGAAACCTGATATTATTTAAACTGTCTCATTGAAATTAATATAGCTTTTAAGTTCTTAACAATTGTATTAATTTAGTCAAAAGTAATTGAACTGCCTTTCTGAGAGATTGTCAAAATAAAGCTCATCAAGTCTCTGTTTAGGTTGCATTCTACTTCTTTTCCAGTTGTGTTTATATAGGTAAATAAATATTTCTCCAATTCTCAGTAATCATGTTCCATACCCTTTCACTTTGAATAACCATTTTTTGAATGTTTCCTTAATAGTGAATAGATCAATGAAGGTTAGGATGATAAAGCAATTAAACTATGTTATGTAAATTACATGAGTGCCTTAAATGAAGTTTGCTCTATTTTATATTTGCAGCAATGTTGCAAGGTAATGTTATTAGACTGAGGTATATATCATACATCCATATCATCAAGTCCATACCAAGAACATCTTTGTTCAAATCTACTGCGGGAAAATGTAGCATCCCCAAGCTTCATAACTTCTCAGTGTATTGTTAGCTGGGTATTATAGAATTTAAAACCTAACTTATACTAGGCTGATGAAAACTGAAGTCTAGATTTTCTGGGTCAAAAATATTGTGCTCATAACCACTCCAAATTTCAATTAAAACAAATTTCAATTAATTCCTTTTAAACAAATCATTTCCCAGTCTCACTTAAGAATGCTAAATAAATACCCATGAGTTTGTGAATGGGGGGAACTAAAATTTCATAAAGTTTCATAAATGTCATCATAATGGGTTTTTTTTCAGTGCCTGGGGTCTGAAAATGTTACTGATTCCTAGTTTAATAAAAGGCCAGGAATATAATGAAATGATCTGACCATGTTTTTTTTGCATAGCATTCTAGCTGGCAATACCATAGGTCTCCAGGCATCTGACCTGCAGTATGACATTTTACACTAGAAATATCAAGATTTGGACCTGCAGGGTTCTGCACGCACAGCAGGGACTCTATTGCTCAGCTGAAACAGCTATGGCTTTCTCTTCCATCAATACCAGTGGTAAATTCTGTGCAGCCTCTCTATAAGATTCGTTATGCAAGAAGATTTGAGAACTCAACTTATGGATTGAGTTGCATTTTTTGCATTATCTTCTATATACAACCTCAAAAGAATTATGTTGATTCACAATATATGTTAGCAAGACATCATTAAAGGACCGTGAATGAACATAGCAAATAAAAGTAGATGAATGTTTTTTAAAGGTTATTGTGTACAAGTAGTAATTTGACTTAATTTTGAGAAAGCAAAAATGAATTTGAAAGGGAAATTCTGATTCATTCATTATGAAAACTGAGGTCCAGATTTAATCATCTCATTTTCTTACATTGAAGAGACTGGATGGAATTCTCTTTTGATGTTGTATATTTCTTAAACAGTTTCATACTGTTCTTTTGGCAGGTTTCATTTTTTATAACTTGCTAGATTGATGGCTGCAAAGCTGGACACATATTAATAGGTCCTTTTTGAATAACTTCTTCCAAGAAGATCCTTCTCTGCACTGTGAATGAGAAATTCGCTCTAATTTGGAAAAATCCAGAAGGCTTCCTTGAAACTCCTGTAAATGGGAGTTTCTTTTAAATAAGAATGTGTTAGCATTCAGTCTTCTGAAAGTCAGAGAGTTCTGTTGGGTAATGAAGAAAGTATCACATAATTGAAGTTCAAGCATTTTAGTTCATGTCTTCCTATCATTCAGATTTTATGGTGGTTGCACATCCATTCAGGAAAGACCATCCATAGTTTTTATCTAGTCATCACTGTTCAGAAAGAAAAATAACAAAAACAACAATAAAATGTAACTTTTACATTTAATCAGTGCACAAACTGATTAAATCAGAAAGATTGATTTTAAGATGACTTAATTCTTCAGCCCAAATCAATTTAAATCAGGACATTTTGACTTAGCAGGTGGTTACTCAAGATTGTTGGGATACTCTGCTGTGCTGTTTCCCTGGGAGTTTATATGCTAAGTTTATATGCTTTTCTTTTTTTACTTCAGTTGTTTATTTATTTACAGATATTTACAGACAAAGTATAACCATGTCTGATATCCTCAGTAGAGCAAAAACAGGTCTCATTTCATCTTGCCCCTTTACCTGAGATATGATGTGAGGAGTTACTGAAACTGCCAAGTTTATCTGTTTTAAGTCCATTTTATCTGTAGTGCAAGTCCCCCAGCTTGTGTCACTTGTGTCAGGAGATAGATCTCTCCTTAATCAATATTTACTTAACAAACAGCAAGGGATAGGAGAGTTTGTTTAGAAGAATCATGTGCACATAAGGGTGAATGAATGCTCGGTAAAGTACTGTGCCTGTTTGTCACTGTTTCTTTTTTCCTCTCTTCTTTTCAGCAGTTCAATTTTTGTTTCTTACCATGGGGTCATGTTAAGGAACTGTGATCATGTTCAGAAATGGTTTAATAACTCTCTCTAGTGAAGAAGCTGTGCATAATACTTCCATTAATATAATGGCTAAAAGACTGGATTGTGAATCTGAAGGTTTACATTTTAAACATCTCCTCTGTTATAAACTGTCTGGCAGACTAAGTAATCCATTCTTTCTCCATTTTATTCACCCAGCTGTAGTATAGAGAAATGGAGTATCAGTTATAATTATGTGGCAGAACAGCAGCAACAAACACAGCAAAGGGTCTTGTGGCACCTAAAGGACTAACGTGTGCTTTTGTAGATAAAAGTCTGCTTCCTCATATTCAGTATTCCTTACATACGATGAACAGAACTGTTACTCACAAAAAGCCTATATGGTAATAAATGCTATTATACTTGTGAAATATTTTGGAAATTATTAAATCAAATTGCTAATATTAATATTGATAGATGCTGCAAACATGTCTTTTCTGCTTTTGCCCTTTAGAAAAAAAAATATTCTTCTCTTTGGAGGACTCCTGGCAATAACTCTTCAAGGTCTCTTCCAAAAGATCTTCAGGCTTAGATCTGTTACCATGGGAAAGGATTTCCATAGTTGTGGGGCAGGCTTATCTCTTTATGTATTCTTGCAGATCCAACATGGCACCTGGCAGCATTATTTTTGAACAAATACATTTTATGTGTACAAAATGTGTTTAAAACACTTCAGCCTAATTGCACTTCATGCTGACTATTTTAAAATCCACTTCTTCTAAAACTACTCTCCACTGCACTTATATTTAATATTGAGAAATTCTACCACTTGGTTTACAAACTAAGATAAGTCTTCTCCAGCTCTTTTTTTACCCCATTAAACTCATCAATGCATTTGTTTCTGAAGGGACATTTTATGTACTAAAATGTTATCCTGAGCTGCCATTCTCCCTGACTTTTTCCTCTCTTTGAATCCAACCAGCTAGGCTAAAAAGTAGATAGAAAAGAGCTCTTTATCTTCTTCTCTAGAACAATTGAACTGGCCACATACAATTAGCTTTAAGGCATCTGAGCCTAGTTGTGTGTGCTTTTTTATTTTGTGAATCAGAGTTGTAAAAGCCATCTGAAATATTCATGCAGAATTGTCTGAGAAGCAGTTTCTGTTTTATTTACTGCACACTAGAACAGCCACAGTGGATTAGTTTGACAATACCCGTAACAAAAGCACAACAGCTGATGCGTGTGATGTTAGGAGGTGACAAAACAGTTAAAGTATGCTGCTGGCTACAGGCAAGCAGTCAGCAGATGCAGACAAAAGGGTTTGTGACAAGAATAACTCTCTCTCCAAGGCGAGCAGTCAAGAGTATCCAAAATACCAATACCCTTTTCTCCTTGACATTGTCTTCTTACACTCAGCATTTTATTGCCCTTTTATAGTAAAGAAACACAAACAAAACCAAAGTGCAATTCCCAAGGAGATCTGTTTTGATATAAAGGGGATCTTCCTTTCACCCTTATTTTCCCTCCCCTCTGACTTTAAGATGATTCAGTCTAGAGGCAAACTTGGCATAGGGGGCATCTCAGGTGCTGCCTCTTTTGCACATGGGCCTCTGGGATTAAGAGGAGCAGTGCAAGGACATTTTCTTCACCATTCCTATCCCTTTTGGTTGAGATTGTACAAAGGTAGCTCATAAGTGATTGCGTTCAGGGGAGAGAGAAAGAGAGAGTGTGCGTGTGTTTTAAAACCGGCTTGCCTGTTAAAAATTAACGAGGCAAAAAAACATCCTTTAAACAGAGCAGGTTGCTTCTTTTTTCACCTTAAAGTAATGAAATCAATTTCTGCCACTAATAAAGAACAATAGAATTAGGTAAGACACATGGGAGTCTAAAAATAGCAAGAACATTAGTTCTGCCTCACACACACACACACACACACACACACACATACACACCAGGCAGGGAAAAGAAAAGCTTTGGTCAAAAAGTTTTAAGGGACTGATAAATGTTTTTTTCTACAAACTAATATTTCTTTCAAAAATGGGCCAGGGTCTGCAAAAGGTGAGAAGGTAGGATATGTAAGAAGGAAGAAAGGAAAGTGGAGGCAAGGCTGCCTTCTCACTAACCTTTGTAACTCTCCTTCTATTCTCTCTGACATTCATTCAGCTGCCAAGTGTGTTTGGCAAAAGCTGCAGCCAGCCAGCACACTTCCAGTGACCGCTAACCTTGGTATGTCCTGACACTTATGATGAGTATCTGCAGGACACAGAAGGCAGGCAGGCTGCTATGTCAGGCTTTTATTATGTACTGCAGAGGCTGGGGACAGTCAGTTTAATAAAACAAATCATCCTTGAAGGTAAAGCAACTGGGAGGAGAAGGGAGGGGGACTGGGGGGGGAGGAGAGGGGAGGGAAAGTCTTTGCTGCTTGGGCAAAAATAAAAATAAAGAAATAAACCTCCCAAGAAAAGACAGGGACAAAAGTGGGGAGTGAAGGACTGCCAATAAAGCATCCCATTTGAAGCTCTGGCATCAATACAATTCTATCTAATAGACAAACACTTTTTCTGTTGGCAGATTAAAGTTTAGCAGCTTAATCCTATATGCATCTATTCAAATTGAAGTTCCATCAAGTTCAGTGGCCATTATTTCTGATAAAATATTGAAGGCCTACTGGTGAACAAATCTAAGTCCTGTTGATGGAATTGTAGGGTTTTTGTGCTAACCTTCCTTCCTTCCTTCCTTCCTTCCTTCCTTCCTTCCTTCCTTCCTTCCTTCCTTCCTTCCTTCCTTCCTTCCTCAAAATATTATGGTCTTTGGCTTTAAATGTTCCATGTTTAATAAATACAATACTGCTATAGCTGTTATTACACTAATAGTAGTATAGTAGTAGTAGCAGAACACTGCCCAGGACTGTCTGAGAATAAGATAGGGAATCTTTAAATTTGATAAATAAAGTATCTTATGATGTTCATAAAGACAATTTTATTAATGTTTTCATGATTTCAGTTTATTTACTTTATTTAAATAGTTGTGCATTATGATAGGTTGTGTTTGTGAACTTTATGACATAATATCAGGCATGTAATGCTATACAAAAAAAATGATTATATCAAGGAGACCTTTATCTGCTTGCAACATTTCTGACATCAGCTAATGAATTTGTAATCAAAGTTTATTTCTAGATTATTTATGCGTGATTCATAATCAGATTGTAAGCCTGACTGTATACAAGGATGTATGCTTATGCACATGAAGCAACAGTTTTTCCATTATTAGTCTGCATTTCTGTCAAAATCATGCCTTAGTTTGTTCATAAAATGTGGTGAGCATGCAATATTATGATTATATTATATTAACTTTCTAAAGTTAAAACCAAGTGAACATTTTCCCACCAATCTCTATCCTTCTTCCTGGCAGGAAGGTTCATATATTAAAGGAGACTTGAAGAATAAGCAGTTGCTTAATCTGTGACTGCTATGGAAGCCATAGGAGCAAGCACCATATTTATTAGCGGACACCAGAAAAGTTGTTCTTTCTTTGTTTTACTGTGATTACCCCCCACCATAGGAAATCATTCTAATAATACTTTCACATGCACTTCTGTTTCTCTTCCATGTCTGCACATGAATCCATTTTTTTCCAGGCTATTCCAGTTTACAAGGAACATTGTCTTCTCCCTTTCTGAGAGAAGATTGTGCGTCTGAAGTCCACCACCTCATTCCTCTTCTCAGCATTGTCTTTCTTCCCAATGAATGTCAAGTATTATTATTTGATTGACTGTAGCCACCTGATGCTAGGAAAATGTTCTGGGTTCATAGTAGGGATTGTTGTTGAGTCTATAAAAAGAAATCTGGTCGGGGCTCTTATTTGTCACTGAGGCATTGTTTTTGCAGATGTTTCTGCTGGAGAGATGTTCAATCTAATAGGTGTAAAGATGTACTTAGTAGGTCATTCTTACTTAGGATCAGGGAAAAGCTACCCCCCCACACACACAATTAGCACAGCTGACTGGTTATTTGCTCACTAGGAAAAAAAAGATCATCTAACTCTCTAATCACTCATCCATTTAAACAATTAGATGTTTTGCCTCAGAATGTGCATTCTCTTAAGAAATTAAGATGTGCACCTTATGAAATGGGAAGGGGAGTCAGTCTGCTAGATTAAGCATTGAACAGTGCTAAATTTGTAAAAGAAAAGTGACAGTCAATATGTCTCTTGACTTAGAAATCTTTCCATGCCATCCAATCCTTTGGTTTGCGGTGAAAGAAAAGGGTTTTTCAGAGGTTTAAATGCCTTTGACAACAAGCAAACAAAAGTATGTACAGTATGAAGAAAAAAACAGGACTCAGGGCAATGGTGAAGCTTATAAACTAAATCTGGCTAATATGTTAATATGAAATACAAAGGAATGTCAGGCTCCATGACAGGAACATGCTGGTTGGATTTTTAATAAATAAAAAAAAAATAGCCTGGAGCAGGAAAAACTGGAAACTTTTGCAACCCCCAAAGGCAACATTACATGTGGTCACTTTTGGCTACACATGAGGTACAAAAAAGCATTCAGTATAGGTCAGTGATGGCAAACCTGTGACACACATGTAAGGTGTCATGCCATGACATTTTGGGTGACAACAACTAACAATAAGCATTTTCAAAAGCATGCCTGTTCTTGTGCAATTTTCGGAGGCTGTGGCCACTGGATGAAAATGGGGTGTACTCTTGTGCCAACCTCCAGAGCATCTGAAAATCACACAAGAACAGGGACATGCTTTCGCATGGTTTTCAGACCATGGAAGATCATTCTCTAAAGCTACTACAAAACCAAAGACCTTGTGCGAGCCGGAGCAGTCTTGGGTAGCCCTGGGGACCTGTCAAAAGAAAGAGAACACTGCCTAAAGTTAAGCAGTGCAGCAGATCCTGAGGATAACTGGACCACAGTGCGATCATACTGTTTCCCAAGGCTCAGGTGCCTGGGGGAATATGAGGTGGTTTTTTGAGTGATAAGTGGTGGCACTAGGCTGAATTGGAGGCCCAGGCTTAGTGTTGCCACCGAGTGCTTCTGTTCAAGAAGTGATGAGAGATAGAGAGTTGTTTCTCTTATGTTCAGTGAGAGAGGGATGGGACACACCCTCAGAGTCAGGTTAAGCATTTTCTGAATTCTGAAAAGGTTTCTCAGTAAATCTCTTCAGTGTATTACTTTTGAAGATTGAACCTACTTATCAGAATGCAAGATTGCATTATCTTTTTCTCTTTAACTGTATCAGTTCTTTTTAACTATATCAGTATAAAATATTGCTCTCTTTTTCTTCTAATCCCAGAACTCAAGAACATATCCACATGTACAAAGATACATACTTTCACACCATCACTTCTTAGAAGTGGTTCCATTGCTTGTGCTTTGAAGAACTGAAATATTGAAAACCATTGCATTTGAAATAATTTTGAATTTTCTAGTTGTGGGCCATTCTTTTGGAGATGACATAACATGGCCATGCTGTGGTACTATCACAGATTTGCAATATTCCTTTATGAAACTTTCTAAGATCTTTCTCTTAGAGAGATTATTGTCAGTTTATAGAAGTTTGAACCATAAGCATTATAAGCACCACATACACTTTTTGAAGACATGCATTACAGGTAGTCCTCATTTAATGGCCACTCATTCAGGGACCATTCAGAGTTATGAAACTTCAAGAGACTTATGACCAGTCCTCATAGTTCTAGCATTGCTGCATCCTCACAGTCACATAATCATGACTAGGAACCAGCTCATAATTATGATGGTTGCAGTTTCCTGCAGACATATAATCATCATTTGCAACTTTCATAGCTGGTTTCCAACAAGCAAAGTTAATGGAGAACCTGGCCAGGAGGTCACAAATAGTGACCATGTGATGTCTTTATTTAATGACCTGCAGTGATTCACTTAACAACAACTAGGACTGCTACAACTGCTGTTGCAAGTTGACATGGTCATGTGATCCCTCAGTTTATAACTGCATTGTTAAAGCAATGGAGTTGCCAGTCCCAATTATTGTCATTAAGCAAGGGTTACTTATTACTTACCTGTAAGAGACACTTAAACTCCTCCTGACTTTATGTAACTAAACTAAATAAATCAGTGTGATATCCAGATTTGGCTACTGTTTATTCTAATTATAAATAATTTATTGTATAAAGTTAAATTTGAATTAGATTCCTAAGGAATCCTATTATTTTTTCTCTGTTCTAGTGCTTATTCTAGTAGACACTGTGCCTGTACCACAACACCAAAAATATATTATTTTTACATTTAGAAGAATATTTGTTTAAATATACATTATATTCCTAAGTGTTTTAATGTCTTCTTTCCGTATCATCCTTATTATCAAATATTTTATCAGTTTGTTGTTGTTGTTGTGTGTGTGTGTGTGTGTGTGTGTGTGTGTGTGTGTGTGTAGGCTCATTGGTTAACATTAGGCCAGTTAGTTTTTCACAGGATTGTAGAAACTGTTGAATTGTGGAACTGATTACACAGGTTATTATCATGTCTTTTAGTTGGTAGTTACATGTTCATCAGAATGTTCCTTAAATTCTGATTTCATAAGCAAAGTCTAAAAATGTTTAATCACAATCTGATTTTAAATTTAGAAGAATATTGAATTATCCTTAAGCAATTACATAGTCAGTGATGTAATATTGGCATTTGTTTATTTATTAAACTTATATGCTGCCCATTTCGCCAAAAGCGATTTTAGGTGGTTTACAGTCATGAATATAAGATTAATGATTTTAATTTAAAGTCAAATTGAGTAAGAAAAGGCAGAAAATCTCTGGTGTTGGGGGAAGAATGGAACTATAACATATTGTGAAATTTCACAAAGTTTAAATTTTATATACTGTACATGGGATTAGGATAATTAAGAATTTGCCTTTACCGTACATTCCTACCTTCCGTAGACAATTGTTTGGAATAATCTCTATTTCCCTGTTAGCTGGAATGCTCATAACTGTACTCCAAAATGTTTGGAGAAACATCAGACTGGAAAGCTAACCTCTCTTCTATTCCTTGGTACAAAAAATAGCACAATTTTTTTTTTCGACAAATTTGTTTCCCTCACACCTGCTTGACTCTGGTTTTCCAGCAATTCATTTAAAGGCCCACAGCTAGAGATATAGAGAATTCACTCATGATTTCTTCCTTTATAATTCCATTGTTACCATATTTTCCAAGAGTCCTATTTATGCTTCTGAATAATTGCTTTCTTCTGCCAAAGTGGTATTGAAGTAAATCAAGAAATAAAATTGTTACCACTTAAACCACAATCTTGATAACTCCAGAAAGTAGATGGTCCTAGTCTAGATAAATAAGATCAAAAAGCAGCTTCATATTTTACAGGAAATTATCTTGCCTTTTTAATAGCACCCATAAAACAACTCTTGATATTTGTCTGCCTTCCTCCTTACCTGTATCACAGTTCTGAAAGATGAGATATATAAAAACAAAATTTAGCAAATGACTCCCACCTTCCCCAAGTTTTCAGCTGCACCTCTACTGTATGTAACATTTAATGGTAACATGTGCTGTCAATGTTTAGGAAATAATTTCTATAATTCTAGCAATTGGAAGCATCATATATCATTAGATTTTGTATTTATATAATTAAAATGAAACAAATGGGTGGACTGCTTAAAAGGGTTTTTTTCCAGTGACAACAAAGTATGTCTTGACTACATCCCCTTTCTAACTGTTTTCACTATTTCTTTTGCATTGTAAATAAAAAAAAGTTTTTTGCAAAATGTGCCTGGTGTTTGGGTACAAATTCCACCTTTGAGTGTATTCAAGCAACCTCTATGGACTTCAGTAGCTGCTGATCACATGTCTGCATCATGGCAAATTTTATTTGTGAATTGCTTGTATTTGATTTGCTACAGTGATAACAAAGCTTTCAGTGCATTTCAAGCTTTCCATGTAAGATGCAATATATTTGGGCCAACATCTTGGCAACAATAGGGCATAAGGATTCATTAGCCAAATGTGGAATTGCAGACAATGTGGGGGAGAAAAAGATCAAATTTTTCATGGATCTTTCTGGAAAGCTATTGATGTATATAAATAAAAGAAAACTTTTAATGCTATATTTTTTTAATGATATAACAAAGAAGTAGACTTTTATTTCAGTCCTACCACACATTTTCTTTTCTTTGTATTATTTCAGGGTGTTTTTTTCTTCCTTCCAGGTGTGCTTTTGACCTTTAAAAAAATTATCCCATAAACAGGAGTATATGAAGAAATCCTACATGCAGAATTGTTTCTGGAGATTATATTTTAATTGATTGTTCTTTTTCCTTTCTTTAATAAAAAAGTATGTCAATTTGTAATTTCATATACTCAGATACGTTTTATGGCTACTACTGTTTGAGGCAATTGCCTTCCTCTTTACAAAGAAGATTACTGATTTGTTTTTTGTTTTTTGTTTTGGTATTGACTGAAGAGCTGCCTCAGGTAGCACTTGTGTTGAATTCAAGTCCACACTTTGAGCAAACATATCAAAATGTTTTATGTGGGTCAAGCTGTCAAGCTGTCTCATTAATATTGTCTTTTTTTCTGGCAACAACTTTCCAGAATCTGGGAATCTTCATAAAAATGCCAGAAGTTAAATTGTTCCCCTTTTCCTGCAAAATACGAGTTTGGTTAAAGAATCAATTACTTTTCCTTCTATCCAACATTAACACTCAGCTGCATCTTAATATGAGGAATTCTTGTAAAAAGATGTTGAGAAATGGGTTTAGAAGCTACTCAGCCTAAGCAGATGAAAGACATTTGCTTTCGGAGTTACACTGCCAGTGATTACTCACAGACTTGTGAATTACTGATGCAGCCATCAATCTACACTCACTACATTATTTTTAAAATGGAAAGGTAGCAATAAGATAATGAATGACTCAAGGTTGCTTGTCTTCTTGGAACAAGTTCCTTTTCTCCAAAGGATAGTCATGAAATGTTATGAAAACAAAACATTCTTAATCACTTATTTTCAAAATATCAAATACACACACAAACTCATACATATATATATTTGATATTTTGAATATATATTTTTAATGGATATACAGCTGTAATGAGGAATCTGGGAGTCTCTGGGTATTACTATAGTACAATTCTGATATCAGTCACATTGTCCATGCCAGTTGGGGCTGCTGAGAGTTGTGAATGAAGACATTTTAAACGGCTGTATCTTGTCTATTCCTGGCTTATGGTCATCACATGTACAGAGTTCTATGCTGCATAATAAATTTTTAATAAATCATGTCTGAAAGAGGACTATTTATGGAATCACTTTAAATTTGGTAGCTTCTTAATCAAGCTGTTGAGGGTAAAGCTTTATTGGATTCTCTCAGAAAGAATGCATAGTTGCCCTGTTCTCTTGCTGATTCTTAGCATTAGCTGTACCAAAGGAACACACAAAAACAAAGAGCAAAAGGTGCTTTCAGCACATGCTTCATGCTCTTAGAGAAAATAATGAATTTATATATGAGCATTATATCCTGCAGATCTCAAGGCAATTGCCTTTCCCCCTCATTCCCTCCTTTGTTAATTATATCTTATAAAAACAGCACCCTCTAAACCCAGATGTTCATATTCTAATACTAACATTCTGTAGTTCATCTTTACAAAGCTAACTAACACATGTTTTAAAAGTTATTGTACTATATATAACAGCCTTGCCTAAGAGAATAGAGTCCTGCTACATTTAGAAAATGCAGGTGCTATGTAAGCTCCCTTTTGAAAGCAAGGACTTAGCTCAGTTTCCTTTGAAGATCCAGAGACTTGAAACTGAAAACTTTTATTAATGCCATTGTCTCCTTGTATCAGCAGGTTCCAGAGAGATTCCTGGAAGTGGCTCAGATCACATTACGAGAGTTTTTCAATGCCATTATCGCAGGCAAAGATGTTGATCCTTCCTGGAAGAAGGCCATATACAAGGTCATCTGTAAGCTGGACAGTGAAGTTCCTGAGATTTTCAAATCCCCGAACTGCCTCCAAGAGCTTCTTCATGAGTAGAGATTTTCCACCGCTATTTATGAATGTATTAAAAAAAAGTAGCAGACTCTCCCTTTTTTATGCCCAAGCTTTGTGTGAATGTGTGTGTATGTGTTTCTATATTAATTTCATATATGAAATCAGATCAGAAATCCTTGTGATTTCTTATAGGTTTAGGTCAGTAATAAGTGTATAATTATTTTAACTCCAGCTTTTGTTTTATTTTTGCCCGTGACTTTTAACATTTTGGGAAAAAACAGTATTGGGGCATTTTCTTTCTCTCCTGGTCCCTTTTCTTATCCCTTGAGAAGAAGAATGTTTTGAAGTGTGTACAAGCCTATCTATCTATCTATCTATCTATCTATCTATCTATCTATCTATCTATCTATCTATCTATCTATCATCTATCTTATTATATATTACTCATTACCTGGTTGGTTGTTTTCTCCAGATGTCATGGTAAAATCCTACAGAAGGTGATAGCCCTTTGTTTGTATTAAAAGCTCTTAATCCTATGGGGGATTTTCACAGCTAAGGTTTCTAAATTTTTAGTTCAACTGCTAATGAAGGAAGCGCACTTTTTGTGTAACTCCATAGAAGATATATAAATCCTCTTTTCCTTGCTCAACTGAGAGCAAAAGACATCTCTTCTAAGCTTTATGACTTTCCTTTTATGAGAACAATATATGCCCTCATTTTGGCATCTTTTATTCTACTAAAAGCATGTGTTCAAGCTTTTTGAACCCTACTGTCAGGTTTTTGGGAGAGTTATCTATTTACTATTTCTATTGTTAGGAAGTTTGGGAAACAATAGTAGTGGCAAGTTCTCTCAGAAGTCACCACAGAGTTGAAAGTATGCTCTGTTCTGTTCCATGTTGGGCTCACCACATGTTAAAAGTGCTGGATCCAAAATAAAATAGACTGGAGATGGAACTGGATGAATCCAAGATTCCAGAGCTGGAATGCCCTCATTTTTTGATGTTTGCCTCAGCTGTATTTATCTAGCTATGTTTCCCTTTCTTCTTTCAAGCAAGGCAATGCTGTGCAAAGCAAATGAAGGCAAGATAATTTGTAAGTTTGGCTAATACAATTCTGTGATATGGTCACCTCCTCAAAACAATTGCATGTCACTTTCCATAAAGTAAAAAAAGAGTTGCTGTATGGTATTTGGTCTTAGTGGAGCATTTTAAATTATTTTGTTGGTTATGGGAAAATATTTCCTATTGAAACCCATGGAATCCAAAAGGGGCAATCCCAGGCACGTGTATTTGGGGACTAAGTCCAGAAGTGATTTCTAACCAGATGTTTATAGGATGACTATGATGAATTATGAATGTTTTATTTTCACTGAATTGTGCCCTTTTACTTCATCACATTGAACAGCTGGGCCTGGGCCATCTTCTAAATAGCATTTGATACAAATGTATTCTTCCCCTTCTCTGAAATCTTTAGGTGATGTATATATTTGATATTTCATATTTTTACCTGAAAACATGTTTTAACTACTTTTTCATCTGAAAAGCATTGTAAGATATGTTTGCTTTATTCTCAAATTACTATGGCAAAAATGACATCATCTCAGAGTGCAAGATCACTTTCTATGTATTAGAAATGGAACAGAAACATTTTTGTAGAAAATATTGATTAAAGGAATAAACTAGGCACAATGTATACTGAAAGCACAACTCTGGAGAAAACTGTGCATACAGTTAAGTGTTTAACTGTGCTAACTAACTTTCTAAGTTTTGAGCACGCTTCATGAGAACTGGATTGCGCCTAAACTTTGTGCAGAATTTGTACTTTTGTCCCAGTGGCTAGGAAAATAAAACCTAGTCACTTTATTTATTCCTCAGATTTACACTGAATAGAAGTACTAAAATACTTTCTGTTCTACAGCAAAAGTTAGCGCTAAACAAAACATGAGAGCAGTGCATAATGTATTAAAAATGGAGCTCTTCAGAGTTGTCCTGATATTTTCAAGATAATCTTTTGCAACGAAGAGCCATTACTTCTGGCATCTTTCAATAAAGCTAAACTCAACGTGCTGAATGCAGAGCTGCCACTGAAAATTGCTAATATTTCCCTATTTTCTATGATATTAATCTAATTGCATACTGAGAGCACGATGTTTTGTGTTCCCCACCAGCAGGTTGATGACACAAGGGCCGGCAAGCCCCAAACATCCTAATACCCCAACATAAGCAAGTTCTTGCTGGTGATGGGAGGATCTTATTTTAAGGCTGCCATTTTCAGCAAGGACAGAATATGTTTACTTTTTGTTGGATAAGATTGTTGGTATTTACTGGACAAGAATGCTCATTGAAGTCCAAAATAGAATTTCATCTCAAAATGACAAAAACAAGGTTGATTTTTTTCATTGAAAAGCAGAAATAAGGGTGGTCTGGATCTAGCTGAAATGAATTGCAACAATCTGTCTAATTCGAAAAAGAAGAAAACGTTCCCCTGAATTTTTTTATGCTTTCTTCAGAGGTATCTTTTTTTTTCACATTTTGGGAAAGTGGTAATGTCTAGCAGAATTACCTGTATGGTGTGGCACAATGTGGTTTGTCATTTTCTGTGTCTTTTGTACAGATGCAGTAAGAATTTATTGTTATCTGGACTAGTATTTATCATGTCACCTCTTGTCTCCTCCCAGGAAATTGAATCATATTCAGTCCTAATTGACCACGGTGGCAGTTTTAAGTTCAGCAGATAATTTTCTTTAGGATTCTCCTTTTTTCATCCCTTTCTTAAAATTGCTTTTTAAAGAAAAAACAAACACTTTGGAGAGTGAAAGTTTACTCCATATACATTACGATAATAAAAAAAGCTGACCTAGTCATTGCAATGATGCCTCATTTATAAATATTGCTTGAGAATCAAAAATGATGAAAAGAGTTGACAGTAAAAAAAAAAAAAGCCTTAAAACCAGCAGATTTTTTTTTAAAAAAAAATGAGGGCACAGGCCTTTGTCTAGTGACAGAAACACACAGGGTTTCTCAATACGCAGAATAGCAGTTTTCTCGGTGCAAAAGCTTTGCTGAAGCCAGCAAGATACACTAAAGCACACACTACATGAAAGAAAAAGTCCAGTGGATCTTTTCATATGTAATACTTTATTCTAGATAAAAAATAAAATAAAACATAGTTTATTAATCCAGGGATAGGTTCCCATATTTGCTTTTCTTCTTGAATGTTACTTTTGATATTTTTATTCTGGTGTGCTCCCCGATATATCTGACCTAAGGAACTGGTTTAAGATCAGTAGGATCTGAAATCATTATTGGATCATAGTTTAAGATCCTAAACTAACATTAAACAACTGTTCCTTGTCCCTGATGTATACAAGGAACTTCATAGTTCAAATCAAATTGAACTAAATTACCAGAAGTAGTTTACAAAGAGAAAGGATTATGGGAAAGCATATCCACCCTCCCGGTAGTTGCTATTTATCCAACAGACAGTCCAACTTACGTCCTTTTATCGTCTTACTTTGAAAGAAGTGGTTTAAAGTTTGCTTCTGCTAAAAATTTATGGAAAAGTACAGGAGGCTTAAAGAGAGATATTGTCCTCACATTATTACAGAAAGCTCTTCAACTCTCTCCATATTCAAAATAGCATGAAATCTTCTAGTAGCCCACTTTAGCAAACCCTCCTACTGTATTATCACCTTGGCCATGACCAAACATACCCAACTAAAGCCATATTTAATTTCTTAGACACAATTTTGAAGACTATACATTTTTAATTACCTTAGTGCTGTAAACTTTGTGCAGTTTGTCTTGAAATGAAATGGTCATTTCAAACTCAATGATCTTTTAAAACTTATGCCATTTATTTATTTGAAACATAGCCTATAGAAAAATGAGAGTGAGTGAGGCTTCAAAACGATCATAGGAGTGGGGATAGAACCAACCAAACCTTGTTTTGTTTTTTTAAAAAGATCTATACCTGATTATTCCCTAGTTATTTAATGATCATTTCATTGTGTTAGTTGTGTTGCCTTTGTGCCTCCCAAAGCACATCAGATTGAGCGTGAAATGTCAATTTTTGTTCTGTTTTAAGTATATTTTTTTCATCCTCCCAATGATTTTTTTTTAGGATTTCATTTTTAAAGAATAAAATGATCACCTTGTGCCATAGATTTCATTGCCACGCTGAGCCACTAGAGCAGCACAAGTTGCTGAAGTTGTTGTACTATGTCTTCTGTCCATTTAAAAAGAAGAAGAAAAGGAGAAAATAAGAGGATAGCTTTATTGATTTGGAATTTGGAAGCATTCAGATCAACAGTTCTATGAAGCAAAGCCCCGTAATCCAATGTATCTAAATATACCTCCTGGGAATTTTTGAGAAAGAATTGTGGTCATTTCATCTCCATGAATCTGACATGGATTTTTTTTTTTTTTTTGCATGAGTATTCTAATTTTTGATAATGCTGCACCTGATTACTGTTGATTTTGTAGCCAGGCATTCCTTGATCAGCATCTAATGTCAGGAGACTGCAGCAAAATATAAAACTGACCCACGTCCAGCAATAATAATGATTCAAATTGTCCATAAAATATACTAAAAATAAATAATGGCAGCCATGGAAGTGTAGTCAAAGTTCTGCCTGTTTATGTTCAATGCAACACATAGAAAAAATGAGTGCCACAAATAAGGCCACTATTTTGACTTTCTTGATCATTCCTGTGGATGTCCTTGCAGTTATACCTCCAGTCCCAGTCCCCCCCCCCTTTTTTTTGTTAGCAAAACTGGATGGGACTGAATTAGAAAAGACAGAATGTATTTTTAATATAGGAAAAAGAAATTAACATAGAGAAATTAATTTAAAACACTTTTTAAAAAAGATCTTGAAATTCTGTGCTGACATTCAATTTTCTCCTCTTTCTCTATTTTCCTTACTACAGAAACTGGAGCTTATAGTGTGTGCCTAGACCTTAAATGCACCAGCGGAAGGATTAGATAAAACAAATCCTTCAAATTACCAGTTATTCTCCCTTAACCAGTACAATTATTCTTGTGCCTTCTGTGGCTTACAATTTTCATGTTTGGACCTTCCTTCCTCCACACAGTTCCCCAGATGCAATAAACACTGGTTTTCTCTCCACTTTTTTCCAGCTGTTTAACACAATGTTGATAGCTATGCACATTTTGTGTCTTTTTAAAGAACATTAAAAACAAAAGCAGGAGAATAAGTTTTTGAAGAAGATAATTTTTAGAACCGTTTGATAATGCAAATTATTTTTTCTCAATCGTTTGAGCAGCATTCAATTTTGAAAATTTCTTGTAGAAGCCAATTTTTTGTAACAGTGGTGCAGATCTTGTGTTTTCTTAGCCTAACAAACAGTAATATAGGAGCAATATTTCATACGTATTATATATATGTGTATACATATACATACATATATAACCATATGTACACCTGCTAATATATATAAAGATATATATATATATATATATATATGTATATATACTTATACACACACAATAAACGTGTGAAGTGAAAAGCTTACATTTTTCCAATGTAGATTAAGAACCTATTTTAGACATTTCTTATGCTTTGTGAGAAGAATGTTCTATTTGAAGCTATAAAACACTTAATTCTTACTGTATCTCTGGTTGTGTAATGGGAACGCTTCACATTAAATGATTTTTAAAAAGTGAAAGATATTAGGATGTAATAATTATTTAAGGAAATGTTCACCCATATATTCTTGAGGTTTGCTTTGTGCCTCTGAATATTATTTAATTTTAAGTGTTTTAAGTTTGCAGAATCATTGTTACTGTACCGAGTATGTGGGTGAACATCGATAGCCAAGGGGAACTTTTATAAAGCAATGTATATATTCAGCTTGTGGCTCTTCTTGAACAAAAGGCATATGATTTTAATAACTACATTCTGAGAACATCTGTTAAATTTATAGGAATTGCTGCAGTAACTGCATAGATAGTTGAAAGCATTCTTTAAAACCCAGCTCAATACTTTTTAAAGATAGATTTCTTTCATCATGTATCCAGGAGAAGAGTGATCCACTTTCTGTAATATTACAGATTTTTTTCTATGTGCACAATGTAATTTATTGGCAATGGATTCTTCCCTCCACAGGTTACTATTAAGTGAAAAGTAAAAGTGAAGATTTTGTGGCTTTAAATATAGGACTTTCACCAGCAGAATGGAAAAATATAAATATATATAAAATATATATAAATAAATAATTATATATATATATATATATAAGTGGTTTGCAAATCCCCTCAAAGGAGCATTGTACATAAAAAGTAATTTTTTTTAATCCTCTTCTATTTGTCATGTGTATTATATAGTAATTATTGGTGTTTAGTGCAAAGACTTCTTTTGGATATGTATTCTGTGTTTGGAAATTTTTAATAAACATTGTTTTTAAAAAGCTCCCCTTAATGAATGTAACTGGTTTATATTAATAAACAGTTACTATATTGCACTTAAATGTTCTGTTGAAGGAAATACAGTTTTGTTGGTTATAAACCATTGAAAATATTAAGAGCTTGATCTGGGATATAAACTGTCAATTAACCTTTGAATTTTCTTAGGGCTAACGCTGTTTCAAACTATGAAAAGTATAAAATCTTCAGCTATTTTCTCTACTCGGACAGCAAAAGAGTCCAAGAAATATATGGTCAAATGTGGATGAGATGGCAAGTTTAAATTTTGTTCCCAGTGTTTTTACTCTAGACCAGGGTGTCAAACTCAATCGTTTCACATGACATATCGTGATGTTTTTTGCCTTTGCGGAGCTGGGGTGGGCGTGGCCTGTGCGTGACGCATCCAGCCTGCAGGCCGCCAGTTTGACACCCCTGCTCTAGACTTTGTTAAGGTATTAATATAATACTGTAGAATTTATTTAAAAAATGTAAACATACATATACATTTTTACCAGGAAGATTTTCATATTAATCTGAACTCAAGAATCAGAAAAATACTGTACCTTTTTAAACTGGAAGAATCAAAGGTTAAGGCATAAATATTGCTGTTGTCCCAGCTACTTCTCACATGTATATAGTTACAAAAGTTACAAAACACTGCCTTTATATTATTTAGCAATATATTGTAAATAGCATTATCAAAGCTTTTTTTGTAATAAAAACCCTTTAATTTGAAGTTAGTACAATAACTGAAATAATGAATTCAATTTTTAGATTATTTTTAATTTTATTATTTAGATAGAGGCAATTTCAACTGTGGGGGGGTTTGTTGTTGTCTATTGTTCTGAAGAGTTTGCATAATTTATTGGTTTAATTTATCCTAATTTATTTGATGGTGTACAATTTTGTATTGCCAAGGATGTACTGTAATATTAATTGATGATGTGATAAAACATGAAGACTCCCCTGTCTGTATGGAGGAAAAAAAGGTGCAGTAGACAATTGACTGAAAAACTTATAATTCTAGCTTGGCAGCTACTAAATTGAAAAGAAATCAGGAAAAATGTTTTTTTTTGGGGGGGGCAGCTGGGGGGAACTCCTTTTTGTGTGTGTGTTTTAAGCTTTTGTATACTCTCCAGATCTTTACCTTTTTGCTTTGTACCACTTAAAGGATACAGTAGTTCAATTGCCTTGTGTGCCTTCCATCTTCTCTAAATTGAATGTATGTGCAGTATATATGCAAGCTTGTGCAAAATAAAATATAAATTACAAGCTCATTGCTCCTGGCTTATATTCTTACTAAAATTTTTCTTTATGAGGTTCCAGTGTGAAACTACTCAAAAGTTGGAGCAGAATAAAAAGATGCAGAAAGGGACTGCATTTGTAGTCACACATGCTCCAAAGTACTATGTAGATTATTTCTGGAGCCCAACACTGAATTTTCATATAAAAATCCAATATAAAATTGAACACATTTGATGTTCAAAAGCCCCTAGTGGAATGTATTCTTTATGAATTACTGTGTGTGAACCCAACTGATAAATCATGGTTTATAAGAACATTATATAAAGTCTTCTATTTGTAGTTTTTTCAGCAAGGCTTGAATAAACAAAATGTAGGCTTACTGAGACGGGCAAATTCAATCTTTGACTGTATCTGTCTGTCTCTCTACCTATACAGGAGGTTATGATCAATTGATTGTTATTTGCAGAGTACTTTTAAAATTAGGCTTAGAGACACATGACATCAGGGTTAACAATGATGCCTCTCGCATGGGAAGCCTCCTTGGCTTCCCTGCGATCAAGATTTTGTAGGTTATGAACCATAAACTATCCCATGGGTCCATTGTAGCTTGATAGATAGATTTTTCTTGCATGCTTACATTCACACATGCATGCATATATGCATACACATATTGCATACCCAGACACATATTGAGCACACTTTTGGAGAGGACTAAATCTTTTTCTTAAGTACAGGTTTAGCAAATTGCTGGAAAAAATATTAAATAGGGAAAAGAAAACAAGAGTAGTGCCTTCCTGAGAGAATGATGTTTTGTACTACACTGAAGGCTGATTTTTACCTTCTGTGTATTGCTAGAACTGTCACCAGGGAGAGCTGATGAGAAATTTCACATTCACAGTCTTTTTCACTACTGGATTATGGAGAATGGCACCATTCCCCTGCAGTACCACCTGCAGAAAGTCAGTTGTGTTTTCTTAATGATTTGGATAGCATAAAAAATTTCTATTAATAAATAATCACTCCCTGCCCTCTCTCTCTCCTCTGTTTCTCTGGCCTGTCACCTGAGCTATTTGAGGACCTGGTTCCTACCTAGGAGACTCCTACTTCCATATTCAGAAACAACCAGGCTTTCAGGTTTGAGGCAGAGCACACCTCTACATCTATGACCTGTTAGTTGGGCATCTTGTCAGGTGGCTTAAAACACAACTTCAAGTGACTAGCTACACTCACTCCTCTCCATCTCTCCATATATTAAGGGGAACAATTTCTAGCAGGTGGTGTTTAGTGAGAAAGGAATGAAGCCAGAGGATCCACTAATCATTTTTCTTAACTGGTCCCACATTCAAACAGTAAAAATAGCACCATTTGCTGGTCTTGTTACTAAGGGAGAAGTAGAATCAGCAATGAGGGAGGAAAGCACAATTTATGCTGACATAAATTTCTGCCAAATCAAGGGGAGGACTATGCTAACATAGCCCTCTGGTTGTGCCCTAAGAGTGCTGGGAGGTTTGGGAAATGAACAGGGTTGCTGGGTGGCTTTGTTAGCCAATGAAGAGTCATGGTAGATTCATTAGATAAAATTACAACAGCAATGGTGGAAGTAGTCATTACTGATTGATGGTAGACAGAATTCAGAGGAACACTGATTTAAATAACCAGTTACCTAATCTTGATGCACCCTACACAATTGTAATAGCAAAAACTGCTGACATCTTTCTTAACATTCTCTACTATGAATTCAGTCATTTCTTGGACACATCGCCCAATGTTGCTGATTCATTCAATGAGTGAGCCAGTTCAGAACTTAAGTTTTGAAATGTACTCCTTAAATGATTGATTGCTATGTACTCCTTAAATGATTGATCTCCGGAAAACTTCATGAATGGAAACCAGAGTTATAGTAATAAGAAATCTTGGGAAGAGCTCAAGAAAAGCTGCTGGAGATTTCAGATGGATACTGGAATCTAAGAAGATTGTCTTCTTCCTACATTCTACAACCACAAACATGAAGAAACTTTTGGATTCTTTGGTCAATAATTCTAGTTTTGGAGACCAAATTCCTAGTTCATATGTGACTTATAGGCACATTACATAAGATGAGAAAGGCAAGTTTTAAGGAGTAATTGAAATGCTCTTCTTAGTTTCTCTTTGAATGGGAATTATTGGGGAAAGGGTTTCATGCACATAGTTGGAAAACATACATGTAGTCTTGAAAAGATTTTCCCAAGAATTGTCAGTGACAATTCAGAGGCGTACACTGGGATGTACTGAGACAATGTGCATAAGTAATATCATGCATCAAAATTTAAAATACCTCTCTATTTCAACCTTTCGGGAACCAGGGACCAGTTCTGTGGAGAGGTTTTTCCGTGGACTGGAGGGTGTGTGATTTTGTGTGCTGCCTGCATCCCACAGATGGGGCTTTGCTTGTCTGTGCAGATTGGTTCCTGGCATGCCATGGCCCGGTACCAGTCCATGGACTGGGGGTTGAGGAGCCCTGCTCTATTTGACACCTCATTTTAAAGAATTCCAGGCAGTTTATAATAACTCAAAACACATTACATGTTTCCAGTTAGGGTTTGAATTCCAATCTTAGGGCATATACAAACATTTTCCACTGCCTGACAAAACAACCAGGAAACTCTTTATGTGTGTGTATATGCACATATGTGCATGCATCTTGAGAAAGAGCATGCTATGTAAATATATTCTTTAGTAAAAGGATACTGGTGCTACAACATAGATGACTCTGCTAGTGGTTGAGGATGCTCCTGAGGCCTGAGAGATAGAATCCATGCTTGATTCTTATAAAAAAGCACCTTTTCAAAGCATCTTTTCTATAAGAGTCCAATGGCTAACTAAAGATGTATTTTATCCCACCTCATCTGCCATTTTGATTTCCATTTGGACAACATGGCTATTGTACAGCATATGTATTTTTGTTTTGTACTTAATGGGCATCCAAAGGGTACCGAAAAGAAGTCACATTCCTATTTGAATAAAATATTTAGAATTTAGGCATCAATACCATTTGTTTTCAGTGCTCTTCAAGGATCATTCTGATTGCATCGACTGCTGGTTTTTAGAAATGCATGCTTACCCTAGGAAAATGTTTATGCTGAAAAAACTGCATTTTTAGGTCCAATACAAATGGCCTGTTTTCCTTTCTAACAGGCACAACAAATAGGCAGCTGGGGGAGGTGACAAGGGAGATTACTTGATGGGGAAAATCTTGTGGCAACAGTGGACAGTTTTATTATAGCCTTGCCAGGCTATGAAACAACTCTTGGGGCCTGAAAATCCTATTGCCTATTAAAACTGGGCATGACCGTTCTTTTTTATGCTTCGCCAGACAGAGATAGAACTGGATCCTGGGGGAAATAAGGAAAAATATTTATTACAAGTGTTTAACACCTTTTAGTACAAACAGCTATTGTCGGTGATAATTTTCTGCCAGCATTTTGCAAAAGCCAAAGGGAATCTTTTATACATCTAATAATTGTCAGAAGAAGAGAGACCAATCTTATCCCCAATTTTAATCGAACTGAATCCATATTGTTTGAGCAAAAGCATCTGGATTCTTGTAATCTTCTTCTCTTTTTTTTTGGCTCCAATTTGCCTGTCTCTCTTCTCCTCTTAGCTTAGAAGAAACTTACTTAGAATTGCAAAAAACATGCTACTCTCGAGATTCAGAATAAGGTAAAAGCAGAAGGTGGGGTACAAAAATAATAGCTAAGTTGGGGCCTATAAAAGTCATACTAGAGCATCTGGAAGGTAACAGGTTTTCAGTTTGGAATGGAGAAAGAAAGCAAAAGTTTTTCTTTCTTCTTGCTCTTATGAGAACCCACATGCTAGGAGAAGGCTGGTTGGCAGACAGCAATGACCTTGAAAGGAGGTTGAGATGAAGAGTCTCTGTGCATCAGCAAAAGGCTCCTGCCAGGCTCTCAGGTTATACCTGGGGTGTGCTGCAGTTGGCTCGTATGTCTCATGAGAGCCGATTGTTAGATAGTCAGAAAGGTTGTGAGTCAGTGGAGAGCAGAGCTGAGCCGCAATACTGAGCACATTGATCAGCTATTTGGGAACAGCAGAGGAGCTAGCAGAGCCAGTTATGCATTTATCGGGGCACCCCTGGTTGCATTTATAATCATTTTTGCTGGCTAATATTTCATTTTAGACAGTATTCATCCTGAATGCTCTATCAGTTAAAAGGTAGGGTATGTTTCTGAAATAATGTCTTCTTTTTCAAAAGGCTGGGATCAAATCATGTATCATATCTCTGCGGCTTCTGCGTGAGGTGTCTGGCCCGTGGGCCGGCAGTTTGACACCCCTGGAATACAGTATTGCAGGCTAATTCTGCTGACTGCCAGACTTCGAGTCTCACCGGCTCAAGGTTGACTCAGCCTTCCATCCTTCTGAGGTCGATAAAATGAGGAGCCAGATTGTTAGGGGCAATATGCTGACTCGGTAAATCACTTAGAGAGGGCTGTAAAGCACTGTAAGCGGTATATAAGTTTAAGTGCTAAATGCTATTGCTAACCAGATGAAGAAGAGAGACAAAACAGGCTGTTTCTCGAGCATTGGTATATCATGCTAGTATGATTTGCAAAAGGATAAGCAGAAATCTAGATTGGAGAGAAGTAGGAAGCATAATCATTATAAACCTGACATGTGGTCAATTTAAGAATAAGCAATAGCACTAGCACTTAGACTTATATATCGCTTCACAGTGCTTTACAGTGCTCTCTAAGCAGTTTACAGAGTCAGCAAATTGCCCCCAACAATCTGGGTTCTCATTTTACTAACATCAAAAGGCTGAGTCGACCTTGAGCCATTCAGAACTGAATTCCTGGCAGGGGCAGAAATTGCCTGCAAATTTGCATTCTAACCAGTCTCTGATAACCAGTCAAGCTTTGCACACGTTAGCGCCATTGGTGCATTCAGTTGGACACATATCCAAGGAAGTCTGTTTAGAGATAATATCAAAATGGTGTTTCACTCATAACATTGTCTGGAATATGGTGGCTCTCTCTTCTAATGAAAGAAAGGTTGCTGGCATAAGTACATTTTTTATGAGGACTTATATCAAGTACTCTTAAAATATTTAAGTATTAAATTGTAACATGCAAAGAGATTTTGATTCATTTTTCAGTGTTGGTAGATTTCTTCTTTCCCCTTTTCTTGGTTCAATGGCAATAGTAACATGTAAATGTAAAAGAGAGTAGACACACACAGACACACACACAGATATACAATGATAACATACTCCTATAAAATCAATGCAGTGGGATGTAGCACTGAGTTATGAAAAGACAAGCCACTTGTAAAACCAAACGAGGAATAATCAGGGAAGCAGCAGGGGAGGGGAGGAGAAAATGTTGAAGAAGAAAATTATCCTGATTTCTAACTCTGCTGGAAAAATGTTAAAAGTTATTGCCACACAAAGAACCTCTTGAACTGCTCTGGTTTCCAAAATTTCTGCTGCACTCTCTGCAGTTACTTGTGTATGGCAGAAGCAGCATCTTTGTATTATATGAACAGTCTGCTTCATAATCAAATACCATCTGTCGCTACATCTGAACTTGTTTTCAACATCTGTGCGTTCTGGTCTTAACAAAGCTTTAAAAACTAATTCAAAAACTTTCACAGATCACTGGCTAAATATGTACATTTACCATCTTTCGCCTTGCTTTAAAATATTTCTTTGCTTTTTTGCCACCCCTTGGCTGCGAACAGTGAAGATGCAAGCTCTGAGAGGCTTTATTAAGCTTATTTTCTAACAGCCTCGGGTAGCCAAGTGCAAAAAGGGGACACTTGCTCAAGCACCGAGAGGACCCATCATATCCTTTCTTGGTGCCAATATAGTCCCTTCCTGCCAATGAGAAACCTGAAAGTTGATCAGCTACCATACCCCAATTACTCAAAATGACACTACAGATAAAACGGCAACCAAGGGGAGAATCAACTGTATGGCTTATATGCTGCTAAAGTGTGTCTGAACAAATGGCGAAGTAAAATCCTGAGAGCTCTCTGGAGGATAAGGATGTTGTTACTTTGCACATGCTTCAGAAATGGGAAGTACATCTTTACCGAACTTTGGGCCAACCCACTAGCAGATGTTGACCAGTTTTGCCTATGTATACATCAGTTGCAGAACACTAAAAACAGAGATTAGAAATTTTAATTTAGTCAAGGCAGTTGGGCTAAAATGATGGCTTTTGTTGAAACCATTAAATAGAGCTGCCTAATGAAGTACAGTACCGAGCTGGCAGAGGGATTTCTGATGGGAACACGGCTGCCAATTCCAAACGGCTGCCTTGGAAAGGGTAAAGAAGGAAGCGTTGGAGTCTTTAGCGAAAGTGGAACAGCACAACAGCCCTTGTTGAAGCTGCTTCTGATTTCACATCAGAGGAGAGGACAGCACTTGGATGTGATTACCCTGACATTTTAAGCAGACCCTGGAAATGTACCATTATGGGTTCTCCCCCTCCTCAGTCCCCACCCTATATTTCTTCTTTCTATTTGTTCAGAAAGGAAGCTGATCACAGAAGGTGATGAAATGGTCATAAATTCACATTTCAAAGGTCATTTGAGTTCAGAGCCTGAAGATGGAATATGGCAAATTCTTTAGGCATAAGGAAAAGTAGTGGGAGGGAGAATTCGGGAGGGGGGCAGTCATTCAGTCCAGTGACTGATTTCACTACACAATGATGTTTGTCGTTTACTTCCCAATAGCTAATGTTCCATTATTCTTCCATGTCTTAGGGTTAATACATAGGTACTGGGGGGGAGGGATAATATCTTGATGATATTAAATAAAGCAGTCACCATTAACTAAGTGTTGGGCAACCTGAATGCTCTTCTTTATTAACTACATATATGTTCAATATCTAGAGCCATATAATCACACAAGTTCCTCTGACAAATTTCCATTGGTCTCAAGGTGCTCTGCAATTGTGGGAGGCTCCCTACCCCCCAGCCAATTTCTTCACAGCTCAGGCTGTCAGACATTCATAGATCTAGCCTTTTATTAGCCCTTTGGACCCTTTAATAATGGGTGTGCTGACACACACTAGCAGCATCTATAAAATAGCACACAGGCATTTCTAATCATCAATGTGTCTAATAATCCATGTTATATGTTTCTGTGGTGTTATCCTTTGGCTGAGGGCTTGCCCTAGACTGAAAGGTGTTTGAGGCCAAGAGCAATTTCAGATCCCCTCCTCAGATTAGTTCAACATTTCAGACATACTCAGACATACAAACACACACAGATGGTACCCTATCTCACAAATAAGATGCATGGTTAGCAAATATCCCTTGAATTTTAACCTCTTGCTTTTGAGTAAATTGGGGTGCCACCAAATATTATCTGAGTGCATATTGGAAAATGGGATCTGTGTTTGTTGCAATGAATAATAAACCGTACAACTTTTTGTCTTTGACTTCTGATGTCAATAGGTTGCCAAAAGCTGTACAAGAGGGTTGGGGTGGAACATGTTACTCAGGTCGTGGCATCAGAAGAAATGCTCCTTTCTCTCTATGATGCTGCCTCTATCCAGGTTGCTGGTTTTATTTACTTGAGCAAGGACACACCCAATTTCTCTTTAATTTGACAGGTAGCCTGAGGCAGGATGTTCTAACAGGCAAGATTTGTTCCACCCTAGTAGTATTGTGAGATGCCACTCCTTTACTTTCTTCTAGATGAATCAGGGGAGGCTAACCTTTCTGCTTGAGGATCACATTCCCATGGCAGTAATTGCTGTGAGGCACATAGAATGGTGGGCAGAGCTAAAGCAAAGAGCAGGTGAGGCTCATGCCCAAAAGTTAAGGGTGGGACCAGATATCCATTTGTTTCTGTTTCTGACACTCCTTTTTTCCCTCTTCCTATTCTTTTTCTCTTTCCATATAGGATGGGGATGCAAGAGACAATTGCTTTCATCATCTCACAAAAAGTCAAATGTAAAGGGCAAAACATCTGAGATACACCTATCCCCATCATAGAGGAATCCATGAAACTAAAAGCCTTCCTTCTTCCTATAATGGGAAGAATTATCTGGCCTGGTATTTACAGAGATTATAGCACTCTCACCTGAGATTTTATGAAATGTCCATGTGAGATCACAGGAATTTTGTGAGTTGAGGGATTTGAGGAGACATCTGGGCCATTGTATGAATTGTATGACTCTTGCCATAGCCAGTTGATGACATTTTGGAAAACTAAAGTAAAAATAAAGTTCTGAAGTTATGTTAGAAACATAAAGTTGTATTCCCTGATTCAACCTGTCATATATAAAAGATGTAATCAGTAGAAACATCTGAAGAGAAGAAATGAAAACATGCAAAATCTGAAACAGCATAGGGTTAATTTGTTCAGAGCGACTTATACCTTTATAATCATGCAATATTATGGTCTAAATATTTTTGATTGAATTTTTTTAATGGAATATTTTTAATGCATTCAGATAAAATGGATGGCTAAAACAAGGAAGAACCATTATTCACTAAATACATTTCCTTTAAAGTAGACTTCATCAGTCTACCAGCAGCCATTTAGGGAGGAACAGTATTGAACGGCAGTTCTCCAATTCTCCAGCCAATGGTAGGATAATGATAATAACTCTATTTCAACTGATCTGGAGGGAGCACAAAGTTAGGAAAGCTTACTTCAAATGCTTAGTGTTAACTGGATATTTTATACATTGGCTTTGAGATGGCTCTAATTGTTTGTGTTGCATGTGACCAAGATATTCCTGTGTATATTCATCCATCAAACTCATAGCGCCCAGATGAATATTACTGTGGTGGATGTTTCTGTCACTTCTCCCTTGATGGATTTTTGGAATATAAATATATTCATGAACAAGCAGTTCATGTTTTGTAGGACTTTCAAACCCTTAAATTCTTCTATATAGTCCAATCAGCTTGCATACTAGGTTTTATTTTGTTTTGGATTCAACTTTTTCTCCAAGAATCTCAAGGAAGACTACATTCTTCTCCTACCTTTCTTATTTTTAAATTGGGTACTCTCTCAAATGGGCTCAAGGAAGTTTATGTAGATTTACCATAATCCCACCCTATTTTATCTTTCAGAATAACTCTAGAATACTGTAGATTATGCTAAGAAATAATCACTGGTCCAAAGTTGCTTATCATGTCATACTTTATTTGCTGATTCTCTACTTAAAGGAAAACAAAGTTCCTATCTACAATATTTGAAATACCTAGAATAGGGGTGAATCTTCCTTACTAAGAGGTTTCAAAATAGCATGGCTGACAAGTGTGTGTGTTGTAGATTAGAAGCATGGACTCATGCTTGTAATATTGAATGCAGTCTTTTTGCATGCTTTAACATCAGTGTTTTGTATCCTTAAATTTCAAGCAGAAACTCAACAGCATAACTGAATCGCAACTGCTCAGTTCACATAAAAGATTTATAACCTCCCCAAGTCTGTCTTTCTTTTCATTTTCTCCATCTGCACAGTAGAACAATGACAGGATTTTTTTTTCTTTTGTAAAGGCCATCCAGGCCTTCACATTTAAATAAAGGCTCCTTGCACAATTGCTGGATATTCTCATCCAAAAATACCCCCTTGGCTTTCATCCTAGACACACAAGCACCCAGTCACCAGACTTTCAACTGTTGTGAGGACCGTATTGTTATTCTCATAATTTGAGAACCTACTTGTCATCAGTTCCCCAGTATTTAATTTTTCATAGCATTCTCAGAACCTTTCACATATTTGTTTTGATTTGTTCAATATTGATCCTTTCTCTGACTTTCAGCGAGCTATCACCTTCCCCGGCTGTTCAAAATAAACTGCCAAGCCAGCAGTTTGCAATTTTGTCATAATACATGTGTTTAGATATCTGAGTTGCTGTCACAAAGCTTTTGGATCTCACAAATGTCACACTTGCTTTTTTTTTTAATTCAGATTTGATTTATGCAATGCAATGACTGTGGAAGATAAGGGTCTTCCCTAGTGGAAATGTAATCCTTCCTTACTACGGTTCAATATTGTGTTGATTGAAGCATCAAACTGTTACCTTATTTGGGCAGAGGATAAAGGAGACTAAGAGTTGGACTGCATTACATGGATCATATTAAAAGATATTCTGTGGTTTATATACAGACTTATCAATTAGTTCTTATTTTTATTTCTTTAGAAATATACGTATACACACAAGTGTGGATGAGTGTGTGTGGGTACATATCAAGACTTTCCTACATAGCTGCTTTACTCCACTGCTTGTATCCTTTCTCTCAGGGCAGTGATGACTTTGAACCAGTCATGGGAGTATATGTATAATAACAGCCTTCCCCGTCCTAATGACATCCAAAGTTCTCATAAGTCTTAATTAATTAGAAAGCCTAAGTCATCTTTTTATCCCACTGCAGGCACATTTCACCCACCATTTCCAAACCTGTGCATCAACCATGAGGCAACTCACAACCCAGTGCTGATGTGTACTGGAGAGTTTGATATGAGTTTTAGTCACTTTCTCCAACTGGTTCAGAGTCATCACTGCACTGAAAGAAAGGATGCAAGCAGTGGAGATACAAGCAGCCACCTATGAAAGTCTTGATATGAGGATCTGTGAGATTCATGGCAGCACAGATTACTATTGGTCCTGGCACATAAGGAAAGCATGAACTGTGGATTTGGTCACTGACCAGGTCAAGCTATTAAATGTTTTCCAAGAGACCATCTACACACTAACAACTCCCTCCAATCACCTCCCTTCGGCCTTAATAAAGATAAGAGATCATGTATGTTGATGCTATGCAGAATAATTATCTTCTGTAGTTTCTGCCCATTCTCTTCCCATTTGCTTTCAGGGAAATATAAGCATTTGTGAAATTCTGATGGATGATGTGTGGTAAAGCTTTTGGGCTTATTTAGTTATCAGTTTCTAGTAGGATTCATTCCTTGAAGTAGTGGGAAGTGGAGATCAGTGGCCAGACAGTGAATTCTGGCTGGTTCAGTCTTTCTGAAAAATGGAAAGTTTATGAGGTTACTCAAGACAGTTTCTCCTCATGAGGGTTTTGCTGTACTTGTCTTTAACCTACTTATGTATATTTCATTTTATGTAAATTATCCGTATTTTTTTCCTTTTTACAGCTAAATTGACTTTCATGCAAACAAATTAATCATATAATATACTATGAATAATTAATCTGATTAATAATAATCTAATTTCTTTCTTTTCCTTTTTTCCAAAATAATATTTTTTTTAAAAAAATCCCAGGGGATTTGTTTGTGAAGACAATACTTTCCATTTGTCTATATTTCAAATTGGCAAGTATGGCCCATCCTCATATCTGCTGTATACAAACTTTTTGTTCCATTAGTACAGGTTACTAATGCGCACAGCTTTTTTTGATTTTGTTCAGTTCTCAGATTACAATATCGTTTGAGAACCTGATATTATCACATGGCCACACTGAAATTTGAAGTGCTGGCGCATTTCTGCTAAGATATTTATTTTGAAGTCAATATTTTCAAAAATCTTTGATGAGGCAGGAAAATCACTGTTGGACTGTCTACTGTCTTAAGGTTTCTTTTCTATAATAAAATAACATTGGCTGAAAATATCTGAACTGTAATTGCATTCAAAACAAACAGATGGATAAATAGCTCTTTGCTGCCATCCTATGACTATCTGGAGTTTCGCATCTCAGATTTGATAGCTCCACATCTGGAGCATAGGGGATCCCAATCTGTCCCAATTGGTTAAGGTCAGCTTTCCTAAAATACTTTCCTTGCATCTATGGGCAGGGTTGGGAGACCTACAAAAAATATGTACACCTGATATGCCTCAAATTTATTTCGCTCACCTATATTAAACAATGGCACAGATGACATTTTTAATCTAGCATATTGCCACCTAACAAACTTCCAGCTTTTTTGATGCAGAAAACTAGTTCACCTTCTACCTTTTTTAATGCATACAATCAAGCCTATTTTGCCTAAGAATGGAGAAAGGTTCAAATAAACAAGAGGAGGAGAAAAGCTGAAAAAATGGGTAGAAATGGTAGTGACAGATAAAGTTTAAAATGGGTGTGTAAGTATATCCAAAAGCAGTTATAAACATAAACTATTTTAAAACTCTTATGAACCTTTTAGATTTGTCCCTTTTTCAGATTTGTCCTTTTTTCCAAGAAAATATGATTACTGAATTCAGAAGGAATTACTGCATTGCACAGATTTATATTAAGACAATTACGTATGCTGCATAATGTTACTTCCAGAATTGATTTGTATAATCTGGTCTTTGTCAAACTTTGAACAATGGAGGGCGGACCCAGCCCTATCTTTCTTCAGAGGTAAGAAGCCACTCATCTGATAGATGTGGGATGCAGCAAAGTGTTGGAGGCTGGAGCCAAATAACAACAACAACAACAATATAAAGCTGGAAGATATCTTGGAGGTCATCTAGTCCAACCCCCTGCTCAGGCAGAAAACCCTATACCAGGTGTGTCAAACTCGCAATGTCACGTGACGTGTCATGACATATCATGACTTTTTTGCCATTGCCAGCAATGGGATGGGCACAGCTTCACTATGATCTGGTCCACGGGCCAGCAGTTTGATACCCCTACCCTATACCATTTCAGACAAATGGCTGTCCAGTATCTTCTTAAAAATTTCCAGTGTTGGAGCATTCACAGCTTCTGGAGGCAGGTTGTTCCACTGATTAATTGTTCTGTCAGAAAAATTCTCCTTAGTTCTAAGTTGCTTCTCTCTTTGGTTAGTTTCTATCCGTTGCTTCTTGTCCTGCCATCAGATGCTTTGGAGAATAGCTTGACTCCCTTTTATTTGTGGCAGCCCCTGAGATATTGGAACACTGCTATCACGTCCCCCCTCGTCCTTCTCTTCATTAAACTAGACATACCCAATTCCAGCAACCGTTCCTTGCATGTTTTAGCCTCCAGTCCCCTGACCACCTTTGTTGCTCTTCTCTGTATTCTTTCGAGAGTCTCAACATCTTTTTTACATCGTGGTGACCACTGTATGGATGCTATATTCCAAGTGTGGCCTTACCAAGGCATTGTAAAGTGTTATTAATACTTCATGTGATCTTGATTCTATCCTTCTGTTAATGCAGCCCAGCACTGTGTTGGCTTTTTTGGCAGCTGTAGCACACTGCTGGCTCATATTTAAGTGATTGTCCACTAGGACTCCAAGATCCCTCTCACAGTTACTACTATTGAGCAAGGTACCCACTATACTATACCTGTGCATCTGTTTTTTCTTGCCTAAGTGTAGAACCTTACTTTTTTCATCATTGAATTTCATTTTTTTAAATAGCACCCAATGTTCAAGTCTGTCAAGAACCTTCTGTATCTTAAGCCTGTCTTCTGGAGTGTGGGCTTTGCTATTTGTGCTGAGCCTGTTGATGGCAGGTGGGAAGGAAAATTCTCCCTCATACCAGCACTGAGATATAAAACTCAACTTTCAGGCATGTGGCTTTGGTGTACATTTTTTTAAAATCACAAGAAGTGGTATTTTGGGCCAGTCCTGCTCTAAAGCAAAGACAAATAGCTTGTAAAAGTCCACATACTTAACATCTTTGCTGAAACCAAGAAGCCTGACTTTAGGAATACATACTCAAAAACAGAGCTGGTGATAAAAGGGCCTACTCCCAAGTATTGACTTCCAAGTGAATGGTATTAAATTGTCTAATTTATCCTGGTTCTCTATGCTGGAAATTTCTCTTGTAAGTTAAGGAATGGTATTTCGTTGATCAGTTTATCCCCTGTTTACTGAATAAAGATAAGGAAAAAAAACTAATAAAAGGGCCATCTTAAGGACAGAGATATTCCAATCTGTGAATTCATGTAGCCATGAATGTCTTCAATCAATCAGTCACTTCAGTCAATCAAGGTGAGTGTCAGACATAAATGTCAAGTTATACTCAGCCATGCACAATCAGTTCTTGATTACATCCTCTTCTTTTGCAAAATGCAGCTATGGAGACTAATATCTACAGGAGAAAGCAAGCTGAAGACTGAACTCCTTAACTCTTGTACATTGAAGTCCTCCCTGGCAGTTCTTCATTTAGCCAGCTAGGAGTTTTGGTCTGTTTCTTCTTGCTAGCAAAACTAGATGTAGATTTCAAAGAGAAAACAGCCTTTCCCTCTCTACACACAGATGCAGAGCGGTCAGTTATATCCAACTATTGCCATCAATATTATATTTTATTTTTATACATACCTATTAAAAGTGCCCCTCAAATCCTGCTGTACTGCTTTATTGGGGTAGGGGGTGTTTTTGAGAGAGATGAGAAAAGAAAAGCCAAGAGTTTGTGCCAAGCAAACATTACCCCAGCAGGATCAATGAAGACATGCAGGTCATCCAGCTGCCCAACTAAGGCAGGGAGGCACCTATAATGGGCAGGAGAGATATCAGAAGATGCTGGAGGCAAATAATCACCTTACTTACAATGGCAAAGATATCATTTCACACTGCATAGGAGAAGACAGTAGTAAACCACTTCTGGATTTTAACAAGAAATTCACATGGATAGACAATATAAAGTGATTGATGATGTGGTGCTGGATGATGGCCCCTCAGGTTGGATGGCACTCAACTTGCTACTGAGGAACAGCTGAGGATCTTTCTGAGTACTAATAGTGTTTATGACATGGCTAGATTAAAGCCTTCAGGATATCTAGCTGTGATATTGCTATGTTAGAGAAAGAAAATCCAAAACTGCAAAAACAAAATTACAGTTGGGAACATGGAATGAAATAAGAATGAACTCAGGAAAGCTCAATACAATGAAATAAGATATGAATCAACTACGCATTGACATTTTAGAGATAAAATGAATTGAAATGAATTGGAATTGGACAGAAATAATCAGAATGTCATTCCGTTTATTAGTCATAACATCATAAACAAAGAAGGAACTGAGTTGCTTTCATGGTTAGTGAAGTTTTAATAATAGTACTTGGCTGCAATGCAATCAGTGACCAAATAATATCAATTAGATTTCACAGACAATCTTTTAATATAACAATTATCCAGTTTAACAGAATAACAGAGTTGGAAGGGACCTTGGAGAACTTCTAGCCCACATTTACGCTCCAATCACTAAGGCAGAAGAAGAGGAAGTTGATGAATTTTATGGTGAAGTTGTAATTGTCAGAACATGCAAACAAGATACATTGCTTGTGGTTGAAAAATTAGAATGTCAAATTTGGAAATATCAATGAGGAAAACATAATTGCCCTGTATAGCTTAGGAAACTGAAATAAAGAGCTCATCACCACATAACCACCATTTTCAAGAAGAACATAAGGAACTGCTTTGAGTTCCTGAAACTCATTGGTGGGGAATCAGATAAATTATGGAATGGAATCAAAGAAGCTGTGACAGACACATGTGAAAAGAGACCGTCAAAGACTAAAAAATCAAAAATAGCCAACTCGGTATCAGAACAAATAGTGGAAATTGCCAAAAATAGAAGAGAAGCCAAAGCCAAGGAAGACAAAAATTTTAGAAAAGAATCTAATAAAGAATTTCAGAGGGTTATTAGAAGAGACGAGAAGCAGTTTTACAACCTCTGTAGACATCAAAGATAGAAACAGACATGAAAAAACAAAAATGGTACTCCAAACTCAGAAGAAGGTTCCTACCTCAAATTAAATGATATCAATGGACAGGTAATAACTGATTACAAAAGATCAAAAAAGAGAGAAGGAATATACTGAAATTCTGTACAGTAGAAGTGTCAGCATCCGAGATACCTTAAAAAATATTATCTATTAATAGTAATAGAAGTAAATAGAAGTAAATAGCAATCTATTAACATCTCTAGTAACAGAAGACCAAATTATGTCAGCACGCTGGTCATAACCAAGTCAGAAGGCTACAGTGATTGATGGGATAGCTACAGAAATATGGCAAGCAACATCTTGAAAAGTTATGCCAAGCTACTCTAACAAATCTGGAGAAAAACGGAGTGGCCAACATATTGGAAGAGTTAAGTCTATAGACCACTACTAAAAAAAGGAATTTAACGGTGTACACAAATTTATCATATAAAATCTTTAATTTAACATGCTGCATCATCCAATGCAAATTAGAACCCTATATAAAAAAGGAGATGCCAGGTGTTCAAGTTGGATTTAGCAAAGGCTGAGGAATACAAAACATTACTGAAAAAAAGACCTAAAGACAAAAAAAGAAGTTTCACTGACCATAAGAAGACCTTCAGTTTTCTAAATCTGTGGATTATACTTCAAAACTGAGAATCTCAGAACATCTCATGGTCCTCATGAAAACCATTTATACAGATCAGGAAGCCACATGGCAAAACAGGTCAACAAAGTACAGATAGTCTTTGACTTTTGATCACAATTGAGCCCAAAATTTCTGTTGCTAAGTGAGACAGTTGCTAAATGAGTTTTCCTCCTTTTTATGACTTTTCTGGCCACAATTGTTAAATGAATCACTATAGTCATTAAGATAGTAACACAGTTAGAAAGTGAATCTGGCTTTCCCATTGACTTTGCTTGTCAGGAGGGGATCGCAAAAGAGAGTCATATGACCTTTGGATCATTGCAACAGTCATAAATCTGAGCCAGTTGTCAAGTGTCTGAATTCTGGTCACGTAATCGTGGGGATGCTACAACAGTCATATGTGTGGAAAATGGTCATAAGTCACTTTTTTCAGTGGTGCTGTAACATCAAACAGTCACTAATCAAATGTTTGTAAGCTGAGAACTACCTGTAGTGAGACAAGGCTGTACATTCTCTTCTAATTCATATGCGGAATATATACTGAGGAAAGCTGGATTGGAACAATAAGAAACCAATAATAATCTGATATCAGCCCACTAGGTGGACAAGACCAGAAAATCAACTCCGCAAGAAGACTAGACTTCAACTTTATTGAGATAGGTTATAATAACAACATTTTGCAAGCCTGATTATACTTTACCTCTTCTGCTTCTTATACTCCAATGAATTAGGGAGAAGCCTATCTGAGTCACTTCCAAAGACCATATTATTTCCCAGGACATAAAGGATATTTAAGCACACTTTGCTTATGTAATGGTTCTTGCATATTTCTGTCAAGATTTATGGAGCAAGAGCAGAGGGGGAGGGGAAGAGAGTAGGAGGGGAGGAGAGAGAGAGGAGGGAAGTAGGGAAGGTTTTAGAGAGGGTGGACGCGGCCTGGGGGTAATGGGCAGGTGGTACCAATGGTTATGAAGTTATGAATTTATTTTATTTTAAAATTGTATTTTGTATGATGTATAAATGGAAAAAAATAAAAAAAAATTGGGAAAAAAAAAAGATTTATGGAGTTTCTCAGTAATCCAGGCCATGGTTGTCCCAAAGGTGCTTTTTCTTTTTCTTTCTTTTTCTTTTTTTTATTAATTTTTATTCATAATACAATTAAAACAACAGTGGACAAACATGACATTCCAGAATAAATTTTCCTATCAGTTCCTATCATGGTACAAAAGTTTAATACATCGTTCTTAACCTCTATATAAGCCTCATCTTCTATACAATACAATTATATATACAATTATATGTACAGTTATGTATATCTTTTAATTCTACCATTAACTTGAAGTCCGAGCAGTTCTTAATTCATACCAACGGTAAACTTTGCCCCAGATTTCGAAGTATTCATGTTCTGTCTTGTCTTTCATAATCATTGTAAGCCTGTCCATCTCAGCACATGATAGAATTTTATGCAGGATCTCTTCTTCCATTGGGGTTCCTTATTCCTCCAATTTTGAGCAAAAACCAGTCTGGAAGCCGTTAAAATGTGTAGCATTAAATAAAGTACGCCTTTGTCATGCTTTTGTGTAGTTAAACCTAATAGAAAGAGTTCTGGTTTTGGTTCTACCGCTTGCTCTAATATTTCTTCCAACCATACTTTAATCCTGTTCCAAAAATCACGAGCTCACGTGCATTCCCACCACGTATGATAGTAAGTTCCACTTGTCAAATTACATTTCCAACATTTAGGGGAGACATTGGTACACATTTTAGCCAATCTTGTGGGTGGGAGATGCCATCTATAAAACATTTTGTAAAGGTTCTCTTTGTAAGAGGTGGCCAAAGTAAGCTTCTTGTTTCTTGCCCATAGTTCTTGCCAAATGTGTAGATCAAAATTAAGACCAAAGTCTTTGCTCCAATTCAACATAGTCACTTTTACTTGTTCCTCGTACATTGCCTGATCTAACAAATAGTAGTATAATTTTTTAATCATTTTATCCTCCGACCCCAAAATTATTTTATCCAATTCTATTGGTTCTAATTTAATGCCTAACTCTTTTTTGTCTTTCCGATATCTCGCCTGCAGTTGCAAGTATGCCCACCATTCTAATTCTATCCCTTCATCCTGGAGGGTTTTCCTGGATTTCGATTCCCCTCTTTCATCTAAGATGTTTTTATATGTTATGGTCTTGTCTAATTGGGTAAATTTTGGGTATACATATATTTCTAACGGTGAGATCCAACTAGGTACTTGGGTATAATTTGGTTGCCAAATTTTTGTCCATACATCAATAAGAGCTTGCCTAATATAGTGTCTTCGAAAATATTTATGTACTTTATATTTATGATCCCATAATATGGCATGCCATCCTATTTGTAGGTCATGGCCCTCCAGGCACAATAGTCTCCTGTTTTTTAGTAATATCCAATCTCTTACCCATACTAATGCTGTAGCCTGGTAATATTTCTCCAAGTCTGGAAGACCAAATCCCCCCCTTTCCTTTGAGTCCTGCAATAATTTTAATTTAATCCTTGCTCTTTTTCCTTGCCAGATGAATTTACACATCATTTTATTCAAATTTTGAAAAAATTTCTTGTCTAATTTTATAGGTATACATTGGAACAAAAATAAGGTTTTTGGCAACACATTCATTTTAATCACCGCAATTCTGTCCATAAGAGAGAGCTGTAGGTTAGTCCAAATATCAAAGTCTTTTTGAATCTGTTCTATTAACTTATCATAGTTATCCCTTTTAAGCGTAGCGCATTTGGCAGTCAACTGTATCCCTAAATATCTAATTTTATTTGTGATTTGAACACCAATTCTGTCAAACAATTCATTTTTCTGTATTTTAGTCATATTTTTGACGAGCATTTTAGTTTTTTCTTTATTTATCTTTAAACCTGCTATTTCCCCGTATCTATTCAATGTTTCCATCAGTCTAGTCCCCCAAAGGTGCTTTTTCAAAAGGCAACTGGACTTTCTTGTTTTTTTTCCTTGAAGACATTTTGCTTCTCATCCAAGAAGCTTCTTCAGTTCTGACTGAATGGTGGAGAATGGAAGGATTTATATTCCTTGCAGTCATCTATTCATTAGCACCCTTTCTGAGAGTTCTTGAAGCCACTTGGAGGTTTATCTGTGCTCTCCGGGTCACCTGAATAGTGCCTAAATAGGTTCCATACCATTTGCACTATTCAGGTGACCCTGAGGGCACAGAACACAAACATTAGTGATGTAAGGAAAGCACCACAATTGTCCTTTTCCTGGAATTGCATCACACTAATTCATTGGAAAACAAAACCTCTCTATTCAAAGGGAAACAGGATAATCCTAGACCTGTCAATTCAGAAATAAGTTCTACCATTTTTCCTACCAGGTCAGTGCTTAGTACTGCTATAGAGGCTTTGATATGAACATTCCATGGGGAAATTGCCAACCTGGGACAGCTGCTGTTGAGTGCCTGCTGTCCCTTCCTGCCACTCCCCCTTCTTCAATGCAAGTGAAAGAATGCTAAAAGACTAAGACTGCTGGGGTAAAGCCAACAAGAGCTAAAGATCTTGCAGCTGGTTGCACCACCTGGGCCTTGGGCCATGCCATAAGTGGAAGACAGAAAAGATGGATAATTTCACACTCAGGGACACAGCGTTAGAGAGGTGGCTGTGAATCACTCTGCACTCTATTCAAGGACCCTGTGCTGGGCTGTGGAAGGGATCCACCAATGAACAGAGAGAGCAGTCCTTCTCACTGCCAAGACAAATCTGTATTGCGATAAAGGGTCAGATGCTTTTTTTTTAAGGATTTTTTTTCATAGTAAGTGCCCATTCAAAACAGCTTATACCATTTCCTTTTCAGTTACATAAGAAGCCACTAATTTTCATTACTCCATAACATAGTTTAAATATGATTTTTTAATAATGGCTAAAATGGGATGATTTTTTTTTTCTTAGATGAAGGAGCTTTTCTTAGATCCATTGATTAATGCAGTGCAATTGTACCTATTTTATTCCCTGACAATGAAGTGAATTTGGACAGGTTTAATCTAATAAATCAGTTAGCCGAAATATTCATGTATTTGCGCTAGAATGTACTATTCAGCTTTGAACATGCTATTTACCTTGTTTCCTTCCCCCCCCCCTAATTTGGAAGGATTTTAATTCTCAGTGTCACCTGTTCCTAGTGAGCGATGACATATCTAATGTGAATGCAACATACTGTTGATATAGAGAGAGTCAGAATCAAATATCATAAGCCTAGATATTTAAGCAATAAGATATGACAGGTAGAAAATTTCTTCTCAATGAGAGTTCAGTTTAAATACTGTTATGATGGAGCATCCATTCAAAGACCTAGTAACTTTAATCAGCTTTACAGCATCTTTGACTGGGAAAATACATATAATATACTGTCATGGTTGCTCTTGTTGATAATGATAAATCCAGTACTTAGAAGCTACACAGGTTTTCATCATTCCTTCCTAGCTTTTGTTCTGTATTAGTTAGAAAATAATCACTGGTTTGTGTAGTGTAACATAAAAAAGGATATAGAAGTCATTTCATGCTGTGATTTTAATATAGAATATCACACATTAATATATAGCAAATCATGTGCACAAAGAATTCTAAATGATCCAACGCTGTGCTCAGATGTAGGGATGGTATGCCAAGGAAATTGGAAGATACTAAGAGCAATACCTCTCTTTCACAAATTTATCTTCCTATGGGAGAATTAGTGTCTGACCTTCCCCAACTGCAACACCATCAAATCTGAACTTTGAAAATTCATATAACCATTAGTTGTCAGCAAAGAATTAATACATGTATTTCTCCAATGCCATCAAGTTCTGGGGATTTTTGCAGATTTGTCTTGCCTGCTACTATCAGCCCAACTAAGTAGACCAGACCAGAAAATCAATTCCATGGGAAGGCTAAAATTATTAATACTGAGATTGGCCATAATAATAGAATTCTGCCACATACTGAATCTCCTCCTCCTTTTTATAGCACAGTGAATTAGAGAGGCATCTGCCTGAATCACTTCCAGATTTATCTCATAGTACTGGACTCAAAACATGTTTCAGTCCCTTTGCCTAGGCAATGGTTCCAGTGTATCAACATCAAGTTCATTTTCCTTACTCTATACATGTACTCATTAGTCTAGCTTAAGTTTTCTAAACATTTTGCCTTCACTCCTCCCTTTAGTGTAATACTAATATACATACCTCCCTAAAACCCAAACACCAAAATGAATACAAGCAGTGCTTTTTTTCTAAAAAAAAAAAAAAAAAAAAAAGGTGCCGGAACTCACACATGTCATACAACCTGCCTTGCCTACCCTACAAGGTTCCATCCAAAAAAGGTGCCGAAACTCCGTTCTGGGCGTTCTATGAGAAAAAAAGCCCTGAATACAAGTGAACAATGAAAACAATCAATGAAATTTTGGATTTATTGCAAGAGTAACTAAAAGTTTCTTTGTACTTCCCCTGGACTGTGTCTGCACCCAAAGGGAGATACAGATCACATTTTGAAAGAAAAGCTACAAATAATGGGTGCATGAGGGTGATTGAGTGCTGGGGCCAGTTTTTAGGCCTAGTATTATAGTATGAAAGTTATGAACCACAGAACATTGATTGACAAGACAAGTAGAAGCACATGAGCAGAGAATTCAAATCTGTACAGAAGCATCCTGAGAAAATGTTAAGATATTATACTAAATAAATCTGATGAGCAAAGAAGTAAGTTTTGACTATATTATCACTATTATGATCACTCTGTATAGAATACAAATGATTTCTTTCCAAGTGAAATCCAGTGAAAGACTGCATCATTGGAATATGATCCCTGATGGTTAAAGTGGTTAAGTGCAGTATTGCAGTCAAACTCTGCCCACAGCCTGGAGTTCGATCCTGACAGGGCTCCAGGTTGACTCCTTTCGAAGTCAGTAAAATGAAAGCCCAGATTGTTGTGGGCAATATGCAAATATAATGCTTCTTTATTGTAAATTGCCCAGAAAGTACTATGGGGTACTATAAGCCTAAATGCTATTGCTATTCACATCTCATTGAATATTTCTACAATTCCACATCCAGGAACAACAGTCAAGTAAGTGGTTCTGGCCTTTGAAAAAATCATAAGTCAGAGACACCCAGAAACAAGAATTTATAATATTAAGAAGACTGGCTGACAGTTCCTCTGGCCCCAAGGGAGATAATCATATGCCATCAATGTGTCTTGGGTAGCAACCTGTCCCCAGAATGCCAGGCTGGGACAGCTAGAAGCAAAGTTTTCTTTTGTGATCATTGCCGAACACTTTAAAATAAAATATAAATGAAAACATGCTTCCTTCATTTTGCAAACAATTTATTTCAATTAAAAATAAATAGCGCTGTGGCTCAGTAGATATACTGATATTAAATCTTGTGCTTAACTTCGCTTCAACTACGTTTAACTACAATGTGTCATTGCAGCGATATGGCTAACACCAAGTAACTCTTTATATCCCTATGGCATGATTTCTCTACCCCTCATCAAATCTATGAGCCTGCACTCCATGAATATCAGTTCTGCTACTTTGACCTGCAGAGACTGCTGTCTCTACTCCGTGTGTCACCTAACATATCTTACACCAGGGTCTAATTTTCTTAGAAGAAAGCTATTTTGGAAAGATTTAAATAATCCAGCATGGAACTCAAACTGTCCTAGCATGCAGAGACCTAGGAAAATAAATGTATTTGGGGATTTTGAACAGATCAAATGGTAAAACTGTACAGTGGAGAACTGGTTTAGATTTTCTTTCAGTCTATTGCTTATAACTTTCTGGTAATAAGATTGCTCTTCAGCATTCAGTGCTGCATCAAGTTCAGAAAAGCAGAAGCAGTGAAAGACAAACAATAACAGAAGGAATACAACAGAGACTATCATAATTGTGTGTTTAATGAAGATATTATGTGTTGGAGTAAAGTTTTTTTGTTCTGGCAATTATTTTTGTTATTTTCAGTTTTTGTTTTGTTAGCTTCCTCATGCAAGTGAGTAGGAGTTTGATTTGTCTAGAAAAAGATAGTCCTTCACAACAAGTTTTTTGTTTTTTGTTTTGGTCACTGTCACTAAGAAAAAGAATTGCCGCAATGATGATGTCAGGTAATAGTACAGTGGTGACATAGTATGGGGTGACATGATAGCAGTGTTGCAATATCTCAGGGGTTGCCCCAAAGAAGAAGGGGTCAAGCTATTCTCCAAAGCACCTGAAGCAGGAGAAGAAGCAATGGATGGAAACTAATCAAGAAGAGAAGCAACCTGACAGTTCTTTCCTGACAGTTAGAACAATTAACCAGTGGATCAACTTACTTCCAGAAGTTGTGGATGCTCCAACACTGGAAGTTTTGGAAGAAGAGATTGGACAACCATTTGTCTGAAATGGTATAGGTTTTCCTGCCTGAGCAGAGGGTTGGACAACAAGACCTCTAAGGCCCCTTCCAACTCTGCTATTCTATTAGTGTAAGAGCATGGATGGAAGGAAGGAAGGAAGGAAGGAAGGAAGGAAGGAAGGAAGGAAGGAAGGAAGGAAGGGAGGGAGGGAGGGAGGGAGGGAGGGAAGGAAGGAGGGAGATTTTATCTGCTGTTAGATGTCAATAACTAGAGCACACTATGAAGATAGATGATATATCATCTGCTTCTAAGAAAATGAAGAGTTGAAATAAGTTGTATTAGTGCAAATTTTGGGGGTTGGGGATTGAGTGAAGGCTCATATGATAATTATGAATTTCTCCCACCAAATCAAAGTGGGTTTTAAACTGAATTTGTATACTATGTTTGGGTTAGCAATTACCAAGGATGAAAGCAAAAATTCAGCAAAGGCAGTACACGGCAAAGAGTTTTAGTAATTTGTGTGTGATAAGATCTTTATGCCACGAATTTGAAGCGACAACGGGAGCTGATTGCTACAGATAAATGATTAAAAAAATATGAGGGGGGAGGGAAATGACCATCTCTAGGTACAAAAATACATTTTTACCTAAAGACCCACGTGTTTGGAGATTTCCCAGCTTGTTTTAATTTCTCTAAGCAAATGAGAGCCCTCAAGGCTCATTAGGGCTATTTACACAGTTCTTAACTGGAAAAAATTAGATCTACACAAAAAATGAATAAATAAGTAAACTAATGTGAAATATGAATGAGCTAATCATGTTTGAAATGGAGTTCCAAGTCGGAGAGATGACATGCTGAAAACTCCAGCCAGCTGAGGCCATTTCTTTGACTTGACTTCCCCTTGCTTACTATTATGGAGATAAGTCTATGGGGAGAAAATGTAGAAGAATGGAAACAAAGAGTGATTACGCACAGCATTGGCAAAGGACAGCAACAAAGGATGGGGGGGGGGGAAGCAAAATCCCAAACCTTGAATCCTGATTCTATGCACATAAGAGAAGAACACTTAAGACAGAGGAAATGTGAGTCTCTTTCTTCCATTTGCCACTTATGATAATGTCATGATAAAACCAATAGAATCCAGAAGAAAATAGCATCCAGCATTTAATTTCTTGTTAGCAACAAGCCTGTGCACCCGCCCAACCCCCCCATCTCATTTTTTAGCACAAATATATTTTAAAATGTATAGAATCCCTACTTTTGAGAGAGAGTTCAACAAAATGCCTTCTGATGGCCTATTAGTATGTAAATAGCATCTTACTGTTTCTAAGATGTTCATAAACAGTGGCAGAGAGTTCAAATCCTCTATTTCATTTTCCCACAATGCCCTATAAGTAGCATAACTCAAGAGCTTTGCAGAAAATTAAAACCATAATTCTTCTCAGAATATGGCCAAACTGTGATTAACTTAACCAATACTCTTTCATAATTCTCAGTCTCGGCACTTCTCCCTGTAGACCCTGCTATCTCAAGATCAATATATTTTTTACTGCTGCCTATTTGATCCCTATACAGGTAGTCCTTGATTTTTGACCATAATTGAGCCCAAAATTTCTGTTGCTAAGTGAGACATTTGTTAAGTGGGTTTTGCCCCATTTTCAGACCTTTTTTGCTACTTTTGTTAAGTGAATCACTGCAGTTCTTAAATCAATAACACGGCTGTTAAGTGAATCTGGCTTCCCCATTGACTTTGGTTGTCAGAAGGTCACAAAAGGGGATCACATGATCCCAGGACATTGCAACCATTATAAATATGAATCAGTTGCCAAGCTGATCTGAATTTTGGTCACGTGACCATGGGGATGCTACAACGGTCATAAGTGTGAAAAATGGCCAAGAGTCACCTTTTTAGTGATGTTGTAACTTTGAATGGTCACTAAATGAAGTATTGTAAGTTGAGGACTTCCTGTGGTTGGAGATACCATGGGTTAAAACCAGAAAAGCAAAGTATATGCTACGGCATTAAAAATTGCCGTTTCCCTGCATAACCATACAACTCTAAAATACTGACCAGTTCTATTGAGGCTCCTGGTGTCACTCTTTGAAGATAAGGTCAGCTGCCATTTGGTGCCTAGGTGCATGTTGCCTACGGAAATATCAGAAGCCCAAGGAAGAATGTGGATTTCCATCACCTGAAGTATGAGTTCTGATTCAACCTTGACAAAATTAATAGGTTCTCAAGTCAGAATGTGCACATGATTAAAGTGCCTAAGTGCTTTACTATACTATTAAAACTCCTAAGTGCTTTCTAGTCTTCTTTGTGTGATAATACTCCGATCCAAAACTTTTCTCTATGCATTTTGTTTTTTCATTGTAGAAAATAATAATTAAAGAGCCACTGTGAAATAGATATCTAGACATTGTCTTCTGATTTCCCTGAGGTAAGAGTAGGTAGCTAATGGCCTGCTGCCTATAAATTGTGCTAGGGACCAGAGCCCTCACTAGAAGGGTTCCTCCTATTTTTAAGAGTTTTCATTTTTAAGAATTTGCAAATTTTCAGTGTCATTAGTATAATAATATATGATTGTGGCAACATAATGCATGCATTAACTATGAAACATGGCCTGGGGTGTTACTACCTAGGGCTGTGATCTATGCATCTCTCCCAAACAACAGAACAGCAGGAGTGTTTCTGCATTTTGATGACAAAGTCAAAGAAAACATAATTGCTGTTGGAAGCAACCTTGGCCATTTCGTGAATGACACTTTCTTTGAGCTGTTTACTTCTGACCTTCTTCACTCTCTTAGAATTGTTGCTTGCGCAAGAATAATTTTTGCACAGTACTGGAAGAATGAAGGATTGCCATTAGAAGAAGAAATAATCACAAAAATATTGGAATGTGCAGAGATGGACAGACTAACTATGAGGCTGAAAGACAAAGAACACCAGACAACTTGTTTGATTGGAAAAATTAACATATGTTGATGGGAAAAAAATAATAAAAAAAGATTGTTATATATAAAAAAGAATTGTTGCTTGCACAAATCTTTGCAAACAATTTGAGGAGATCTGTATACCATAGGGAAAATAAGAATTTCTCATAGCCATGATTTCTTGAAAAAATATTTCCAGCTTATTTACATTGTCTTTATTGCATTTCCAACTGAAGATGTTTTGGGTGATCCCATTCAACCATCTAAAGTAAGTGACATTACCTTTAAAGCCCTGTTAAGACAGACCAGGATATATTAGGCAATGTCTTCTGGTCTGGACATCTAAAAATGGTTCCACCTCTTTGTGAGGTTTGTAAAGTGTGGACTAGGTAACAGATCTTCTTGGTAGTGGCCCCACACTTTGGACAACACTTTTCCATTGGTAGGGGTGACTGCAAACCTCAATGCGTTTTGCAGACAAGGGAAAACATGCTTGTTTCATGATACTTATCATGTGTCAGTTTTTTAAATAGGTTTTTGTATTCTAGCTTTATTTATTATTATCCAATCAGAGTCTGCTAGGATTAGGATGCTTTATAAATACTGGAAATAAGGTACCAGAACAGAAGCGTTGAGGGAAAAGTGTACTGAAAAAAAAGGACATGAAGGAGGAGTAAGCATTGTACTTGAAAAGCATCTGTTCATAATAACTATATGTTAAATAGCACCTGTGGGACTATAACCTATAAGAATGTACTTAAATTCCCTCTCCACAAATTTAATTTGCAAGCTTTCCAATCTCATCTCTGATTTGTAAACGGTATCTCCAACATGCAATTGCTGGAATGCTGGCATCATATAAAAGTAGATATCACAATCACATAAAGCCCCTTTTAACTGTGATTGCTAAAAGATAATTTTAAAGTGGAAAACAAGTGAAGACAGTAACATAATCTTCAAAATAGGCAGGATCAAAATTTTAAAACTCTCCAAAAAAAACCCAATTTCTTAGCCATATATCATTCCATCCTCAGTCTCCCAAAAATATTAAAGTGCCTAAGTGCTTTACTATACTATTAAAACTCCTAAGTGCTTTCTAGTCTTCTTCGTGTGATAATATTCCGATCCAAAACTTTTCTCTATGCATTTTGTTTTTTCATTGTAGAAAATAATAATTAAAGAGCCACTGTGAAATAGATATCTAGACATTGTCTTCTGATTTCCCTGAGGTAAGAGTAGGTAGCTAATGGTCTGCTGCCTATAAAGTCTCTGCTGGCTTAAAAAAAAAAAAGAAGAGTTGGTTGGATTGGTTCTTACAAAGGTTTTTGAAGAAATGAATAGTGAACCTCAGCAACAGAACAGCTAAATATATCGCACCAGCAAGCATTTCATATATCCAGTGAAGCAAGCCTAAGACATTTTGCTTTTTCATTCCACAGACAACAGCAAACTGATAGCAGTTGACTCTGACTTTGGAACTCACAATAGGATAGTATCCTGTAGCACAAATGAGGCAGTAATGTAACTTTAGAGAAGAGACACGGGATAGACAGCTCTATTCTTCAACACAAGGAAAGAGCCAGGGGCTCAGGAGAAATTTCCAAAGGCTGCTACCCCAGGATTTGCTGCTCAAGGCATTCATTTCACTCTGTCTAATGGTGGAGTTGTCCTCGATATGAAGTCCAGTTCTGCTTACATACAACCAAGCTGTTTAACGTATGCCACCTTGGCTGTTCTTGACCAAAACAAAAGAAGCTTCCATGCATGATCAAAGCTCTTCAGGGTCCTTAGAAGAGATCCAGTCTTTATGAGAGTTTGTATAGTAGAAATGCTTGAGAAATGTGGCACATAACAAGACAGAGCCTAAGAAACACACGGCTTTTTCTTTTGTTTCCTGCTAGCAGTAAGGGATGCATGGCAGAATGGTTTTGTTGCTAAGCAGGAGGAAAAGCATGAAAGATAAGATTCTCTTGTCAGGCTTGACTGAGCACCTGTTAAAATCAGCAAATAATGACCACTTCTATGCATTCTTCCTTTGCCGGCCTTTATAGAGAGAAGTAGATTTCCTGTAAACATCTGCAAGATTTCCACATTGTCCTTGCCAGTCTCTGCACATTAGCTCTGTCTTTGCAATGATCCCTATGAAAAGCTTGGCAAGACTGAGGCTTTGGCACACAGAGATCATTGTCTTCAAGTAAGCAATGTTTGGATACTTGTGCTATGCCATCTGTGCTGTTTTGACTTATAGACCATACTTAGGCCCAATCCCTAAAGGTATTGTTGGGATGCAACTATTATTTCCAGGCTAGCGGCAATGCCAGGAAATCACAGCCCTTTATCATAAAATGCCAACGATGGGAGGGGGAGATGAAGGGGGCATTTAAAAGCTTGCAGTATTGCTGATAAAGCATGATATAACAGGATCAACGAGCTGCATCTCACTATCTAAACAATGTAAGATTTTGTATCAAATCCTCATAGACTAAGTTCCTATTTAACATTAAACTGTGATATGATTTACTAGGGTTTGTTAAAACAATAAAAGTGCTTGGTGTATGGGCTCAGTTTTTATTCTGTGCATCTGAAGTACAAGGATCCTTGCAACTCTCTCCTAACAAGATAATTCTGCCCTTTATCTGCACTGAACCATTCATTGCTGAATCATTCAATCACTCTTGATTGAATGAGCCTGAAGTATCCATCATGAGGAAAGTTGTCCATTGCATGAATCCCTGGTGCATCTCTGGGAAGCTCCAGAGTTGACCTTGGAGAAACTATGTGGCAACAGTTACAAAAACATGTTCTAAGCCTGGAAAATTTTAGAAATTCAAATTGGCTCTGCCTTAATTCCCTGAGGTATAAGGCAGAGGGAACAAAAGCACAGTCACACTTTCAAAATTCTGTAACTATAATCTATATCAGTAGACTTCCAATCATTCCAGAATCTGTGTCCTGTCCTGATCTACACTGAAGGGCTGACACTATATACGATACCTTTCTCTCTTCTATTTCAAATATAAACCACTAGTCCCCCACTCACTCAAGGAGAGTGTAAAGTCATAGACAGGTGGAGCAGAGCTGGGCAAGGTCTAGGTTCCTGGTTTCAGCCAAATAATTCAAAAGTAAGCAATGTAAGTCAATCAAAAATAGATAGTACCCTGGACAGCTCCATGCAATCCAAAGGATCAACTCAAATGTTGCTTCAGCAACAAGCAATCCCAATTAAAGTTATATTTGAATGGTTAGCCCCCACCTTCATTAAAATAAATATCTTCAGTCAATGAACTTAGCTAGATTCACTTTATGAACCTCTGAGTCTTCAGTGCACTGTGGAGATTGTACCTCAGCTGTAATCAATAGGCTGGCATTTTCAGAGCCAAAGAACATAAATAGTAGTGTTTTAATGGATAAAATGATCTTTTCTTATGCTGCAACTTCAGGGACTGAGTTTGGGGAAAAATCTTTGTCCTAGTCTGATATTTCTCCTGAATGCAAAATGGGAAGTCAGATCCTGGAATCACTACTTTTTTTCTTCTTTGCACCATCTTCTACTTATAGTTGTTTTTTCAAATGATTTTTCGTTGTACTGTTTCCTTTAGCAATCTATAATAATGCCCTAAAGCTTATTTTACAGTTTAAATATTCAGAACAATCCATGCATAATTAGAAGTTGTGCATATTCTGAAGCAATGATAGGGACCATCCAAAGCCACAAAAATAGTTGAAGAAAACTTCTGGTCTCTCCAATCCTGATATGAAATAATTCTGTATATTCGATAGTTTTGTATGGACACAAACTTTGCAGAATTTTCAGTTACGTATGTCAGGGCTTTTCAACCTTTTCAGAGATTGTACCACTTTTACGATATGGCAATATTTGAGTATCACCTATCGCCTAGCAGGTGGGCGTGGCCTGCTCGATGCCACTCACTGGACACAGCTGACTCGAGACAGCTGGGTCAGATGGAACAATTTACACCAGCTAACTCGATGTAGGGAGTTAGCCCCACAAATTACTCACCTCTCCAAACTGCTAGCAGCCAAGCATGTGTGCACGCACACACACCGCATTCCAAATTTGGGGACTTTTATCCACAGAGGATAAAAGTCCTCTGTGGATAAAAGGCCTTTAAACTATGGAGCTGGAGAAGACTCCCGCGAGTCCCTTGGACTGCAAGGCGTTCAAACCAGTCAGTCCTAGAAGAGATCAACACCGACTGCTCTTTAGAAGGCCAGATCCTGAAGTTGAAACTCAGATACTTTGGCCACCTAATGAGAAGGAAGGACTCACTGGAGAAGGGCCTAATGCTGGGAAAGATTGAGGGCAATAGAAGAAGGGGACGACAGAGAATGAGATGGCTAGATGGAGTCACTGAAGCAGTAGGTGTGAACTTAAATCGACTCCAGAAAATGGTAGAGGACAGGAAGACCTGGAGGAACATTGTCCATGGGGTCGCGATGGGTCAGACACGACTTCGCAATTAACAACAACAACAACAATCCACAGAGGAAGGCAATGGTGGGTTTCAAATAATTGAACAACTGGTTCTCTGCTTGTCTTCCCTTTGCCTTGGTTGGGGTGGGCTGCTCAGGGGATCAGCTAGGGTGGGAGCAGGAGGTCCCATGAGGGGGCAGGAGTTCCCCATTGCAGAATTGCTGGAATTCCCAGCTGGGGGGACAAGAGGGTATGGTTGGGAGGCTGCAAGAGTCTCAGACTGGGGTGGGTGCAGGAGGTGGGAGGGGTCAGCAGGTCCCAGCTGAGGGAACACAAGGGGGTCTGGCTAGGGGGGCAGGAGGCCCGGGATGCCTCTGTGGAAGAAAGCCACCCACCCCATCAGCCGACCTTTTCATCCACACTGTCACATAGGATTGTATAGAAGGGCATCAGGCAGGTGGCTGGAGGGGGATGGCTGGCAGCCTCATCAGAATGGGCAGAGATGGCCCAGGGATGGCCGGAAAGGGGCCCTCACTCGGCATCTCTGACAGGGGCAGCTGCTGCTGCTGCTCCTGCTGCTCTGAGCCCCTTGACCAGCCAGCCATACAGGGAAGCAGGAGGAGGTGGACGGGTGGCCGTAGGTCTGGAGCCATCTCAGCTACCTGCTGGCCACAGCTGGCCCCACCTCAGCAGCCCGGTGAGGCAGCAGGTCTCATACACCAGCTGCGCAGCCTCATGGGGCAGCAGCACCTGGGCAACATGCGAGGCTAGGCAGGAGGAGGTGATGGCAGCAATCCCTACATTACCAGGCCTGGCTAGCAGCAGCTCCAGAAGTGAAGCTGTGCCACCCATCCTCACACTAGTGGGGCCAGTGATGAGGGAAAGTGGGCCCTGGTGCATGCTCACCCCTTGTCACTGCCACTCCACATCATCCTGTGCATGCCCTTGGACCACCATCATATCACTTCCATAGCACTTTGTGGGGTGGCAGTGGGCTGGGGGTGCATGCAGGACAAAGCGGAGTGGCAGCACCACGTTTGCAGGCATGGCGGCATGTGCTGGAAAGCCTCCTGATTCCCCCCCCCCCACAGCTACTCCCTCCTCTTCCTCCTCCTTTTGTCTTTGGTGTAGCTGCAACTGTCTCCTTTCCCCAGGCTGCATGCAGCTTCTAGAAGCACCAGTCAGCTGGAGCCCGGTGCAGATCCTGGGTGCTCAGCGGAGCCCTGGCAACACCGTGGCTCCAGCTGACTCTCCCACAGGCCTCTGTGGCATTGCTGCCACTTCAGTTCATCCCCATACTACACTTTCACACTTTTTTTAACACTTTGTTTTTACAGTGCTTTTCAACCCATCATAAGTGTACCACCTGCCAGGTGCCGACATACCAACAACAATACGCACAGCTGCAATCCCCCAATACTGTATCACAGATTGAATTGCAGATAGTACCACTTAATCACACATCATGTCCAGTCTAGCTAGGTTTCCCTATTTGGCTGATAATTACAGTCTACACCAAACTATAGAACAGAGTGACCTGTCCCATCTCTGACTGATACATCTTCATATTGCATTGAAACCAGATGTAGCTTTGCTACCACAATGCTAAGAATGGAGATTTAAGTCCTCTAAAACACTACACACAATAATAAATTAAGCAGAGGTGCTCACTTAAATATACAATAACATAGTCATGGACCTCTGTCCACAGACTACACCACTTCTTCATTCATGTGTTGAAAATGAAAAACAATAAAGATAGGGTCCAGGCAAAAGAAGAATAAATACATATGTGTGATTAAGAATATATATTTCAGGTATCTGAAATAAGAAAAAAAATGCCACAATAAATCTTCATAAGAATCCACTAGATACTTTTTTGTCTTCACTGAAAATCTGGAGTGAGAAAAACATAATATGCTAACTTTTCTAGAATCAAAGACAGTTTCAGAGTAGGAAAAATACCCCAAATCAGTCCAAAGGTAAGAAGAATTTCAACATGTTCTTACTTTTTTGTTATCATAACTGTATTGGCTTGATAGCAAAATGTCAGGTTTCTGACAATAGTTATTTAGGCAGGTTGCCATGTAGCTCCCAAGAAAGGGAGACTGAAGAGGTCAAAACATTAATCTGTTAACCCAGAAAAGTTCGCAACTCATATGTGAACTATATAAATATATTTGTACCTCATGGAGAAGCTTATAAAATTCATTGCATATGCCAATACTGATTTGATTTATTCCTCCCATATGAACATGCATTTCAGAAGGCAATTATACTCTTAGTTTTCTCACTTTTCTGCCTACTTGGATTCAGCTGCAAACTCATAGCTGTATTAGGATACTTTTAAAAATGTGTATCCTTTAGATAAAATATATTTAGAAGTACAGATTTTGAAAGACAGCACACTTACAAATGCATATGAGGAAAACACATCTCTGTGTCTCTGATTTGTATGTGTCTATGTCTTTAAAAGTAATAGATTATTACAGAAATGTAACCAAAAGAATTTAGAGATTAATTTATGTAAATAAAATGGCTATATCTCCTGATGCATACAGAAAGACTGCTGGAACAAATATGTACCCCCTATTTCCTTCCTAGGCCTCTGTATGTTGTTTTGTGAAGCCCCGATCAAGTGGCATTTGAAATCTTGTAGTGTAGACATGCTTTTCCAGTTCTAATGGGCAGGTCACTATCTACAAAGCACAAGGTCTCAAAATAGACTATGCTTGCATATGTAATACACTGGTATTCATCAAATGGGCCACAGTTCTCAGCTGCATGAAAACTCAGTGACAAATTAATCTTGCCATAAAAACACCTCTTGCTGCTCATGTAAATATTGCTAATATCCTCTGTTGGGTGTATAACCAGGAAAGGTTACAGCTCCTGCAGAAACAGATATGCATATCAGGCAAAATTGTCTTAAAAACTGTTTTTTCTCCATCAGAATTCTTTATTAGCAGGGAGAAGCTGCTAGTGCTACTTGAGAAAACAATTATGTGTTGACATTTACCAGGGGCAGCCAAGGTCATGTCAGGTATTTTGTACCAAGTCTGTATGCATGTAGTTGTCAGGAAAAATTATAGGAGCCAAATGTTCAGCCTATTTCAAGGGGTTATGATAAAATCTCTCCCTTCCTGCTATTAACTTCGCCCTCTTCCCTGCTTTAAACAGACAAAGCACATTTGGGGGAGATGCAAAATATACATTATGTGCGTAAGTGTAAATAATATTGGCCTTGGAATAAATAAAATAGCAGAAACAAATGGGTTGTACAGTGAATTGTTCTTGCTCATACCTGCAGTTTGCCGTATTCAAAGTCCACAGAACAGTCATCGAACTTTAAGACTTCAGATGTCACTAAAGATAGGGCTGCTGTGAATCTTTGGGGCATTCTGAGTTGTCCAAGTCCGTCATCCATTGCCATGTCCCCTCATCTTTTATGGAATACTTGAAATCCAAATCAAGGAAGGAGATGGATGACAGGCACATTGCAGTAACATTATTGTCTGCCACATCCAGAGTTTTAAGAAAATGTGAAAATGTTCCAGCTTTGGATCTTACAACTCTACCCATGTTTAAAATCTACTTTTAGAAGGGAAAAACCTATAGTCTAGAGGGATTGTTCCCCTATACCTGCAACTAGACTTTCTTTTCTCACATCAGCCAATTAATCCATACTCTTTGTATCTTCTTAAAACCTCAAAAGATTTCTACCTTCAGCTACTGAAAAAAAACTACTCTTTCTAGGTTCTTTTCTTCTGTGCCTAGAAGAAAGTCCTACAGATGTTAGGTAAATCAATGAAAAGCTTTGCTTAGGATTAAAGTATCAGTGGGCATCAGGATCTGATAAGAGTGGAGTTAAATTGCTTTTCAAAACTGAATTTAAGAAAGAACAATCACCATTCTGAGTTTTGAATACCTGGATTTTATTTGGTTTGGCTTACTTTAAAGCCCAGAGTCTTGCTATAGCTGAAGTGCTACTGTCTTAAGTATAAATCCTATCTAAATATTTTCCGCCGGACATGAAGAAAACAACCTTCACTGCTTTCTAAATTGTACTTGATGCTTTGAAAGAAACAGCAGGCCAACTTTGCACCCAGATCTTTCCTGGTTCTGTCTAGTATTGTATCTAGTGAAAATCAGATGACTCACTGACACCTAGTGGTTTGGGGAAAAAGCGCATTGAACTTTAAGGGAAGTTATTTAGAATATAGCACTCCAAAACTTTTTCTGGAATTCCAAAACCACATAGGAAAACCATGTTGAGAATTGCTACTACATACAGTAGTAGATACTATAGGGGTTATCTAAATTAGGCAACAACAAGTTTTGGTCACTAGAACATCAGGTTAGTAGAATCATGAAGGAGCCACACTAGGTAGAAAGTGTGGCCATGTTGGCTGTCAAGAATAAATACTATGACCAAATGTATCTCAGGACTCCAACCAAGCTATTACAAGCATTCCTAGGTACGGTTTCTGAAGGTCTAATGCAGGGGTTCTCAACCTTGGCAACTTTAAGACTTGTGGACTTCAACTTCCAGAATTCCTCAGCCAGCTTTGCTCAAATTGGAAGTTGAAGTCCACAAATCTTAAAGTTGCCAAGGTTGAGAACCCCTGGTAATGGATGCTTTCAAGCAGTCTTGCTGAGAAGAGACTATTCCCCTTTTTGCTGACATCTATGCATAAGATGTGGATTTGTTGTAGCAAGGTTCCCTGTGCACCTGACTTATCCAGGATCCCTAGAATCGTAGGGCTGGAAGGGACCTCAGAGGTCTTCTAGTCCAACTCTTTGCTCAAGGCAGGAGACTTATACCATCCTGGTCAAATGGTTGTCCAGTCTGTATTTGAAAACCTCCAGTGATGAAGCACCCACAACCCTGGGAGGCAAGCTACTTCATTGATCAATTGTTCCCACTGTCAGAAAATTTCTTCTTGCTTCTAGATTGGATCTCTCTTTAGCTACATCCCTTTGGCCTCTTTGTACAAGCATGCGTCTTTGAGTTCTTTCAGCAGAGTGAAACTGGATCTAAATGCAGGAGTTCATCCTGAACATAAACCAGCTGCCCAGTTTGCTAACCAGCTCCCATGGATTGCAAATAGGAACCCTCCAATTAGCAGATAAGACTGAGCAGCTCTCATTGCAGCCATTTTAATAGTCCAGCTGGTTATTTCTAAGTTTGTTACCACAGCAATGAAAACAAGCCTGGCATTCTTCTGGACTTCTTCATCCAGCTGAAGAAAGCCCGCCATCCATATATAGTGCAAAGAGGGAGCAGAGCCCTTCCTGAAAGGAACCATGGCTTCTTCTTTCCAGATATGGAGGACAAGATAGCAGGCCACCTTGGCCATCAGGAAAAGATGAGAGGTGCCTTCTGCTCCACAAGCTACCTGCAACCAGGTTGCACTTTCAATTGTTCCATGCTGTCTCCTTTTCCAATCAGAGGAAGCTTACCTCACTCTGTTTCAGCCATTCTTGAAGACAAGCAGAGTAATTGGCTAGACATCCCTGACTGCAAGGTAAAGCAGCATATTCCTTACTTACAGAAAGGGCCACATTCTATGCTTGGTCCTTCGCTTGGCACACAAATTTGATAAATAAGTAAACAGGTGGACCAGGATCATGTAGGAGATAGAGTTTAAATCAGAAATGTGAAGTATGTATGGAAAGAACAGCCATGTGATTGAAGAAAAGGGCTTTTTTGTTTTCATGCCACAGTAATATCCTATGTTATTATAAACCTCTGATTACAGATCTTGAGACTTTAGCTTCATATTGTACTCAGTATGATCAGTTTCAATCTCTAGTATATTATCAAATCTCAGTGGGATTTGTGTATTTATTAAAATCAGTAACTGCTTTTCTTCCCAAAGGAGTGCTGAATTTAACACAGTGCAGAGAAATAAATACTCCAACTAAATAGGAATTTAAAATTAACACAACAATATATCTGAAATATTAAAACAAATTACTAGAAGATGCAAAACAACATGCTTGTAAGAAAGAAGAGTCTGGATATAAATAATTGGGACAATTATGCTATAAATCTAACCAATGAACTGGAATCAGAATTTGTGTTGCAACCACCAAATGAATTTCTGTAAGATATAAAAGAAAAAAATATTTTACAATGCTGACTTGAGTTTTGCTTGGATTGCTATTTTTACTGATTGAGACTCAATTTATTTTTATTGAAAGTTTATATTAATATTAATGTCATTTATACGCAATTGAAGAGGCCTAGTTCCATACATCAAGCTTTGCAACATCCTAATCTCAATTCTAAACACTATTTGTATATAGAAGGTTGGGATGTAATTCTCTCAGAAACAAAGAAAGGTAACAGTGACAATACGCTACTGCAGAAACCTGATTTCCAGACACATTTTTCTCATCTTAACTCATGGAAGGTCAATTCCATGAACGGGGGATCCCAAAATTATCAACAAAGACCTTTTTGTCTTTCGGTCTATATTTCTGGAGTTATTTGGTATAAACTAAAGACCTTGATACTAATATAACAGATGATAAGAACAGGATAGCTCAAGTTGGGTTTATATTTCTCCATTTCTTAGCTAATGTTTCCAGATTCTGATTCCAAATTCTGAACAGTTTTCAAGGATTTTGTTCACTAACTCTTTGAAGGACCAACACATGATTTCTCAGTTCATTTTCCAAGCTCCTACTTCAGATCTTAAGAAAAGAGGGAAAAGTCATATTTCACATTAGAGATAAGATGTAGGCCACAAATATTTGCATAATATGTATCATCTTGCTGATAACACCATTAACATTGGGTTAGCCCAAAGGGGTTTTTTAATGATACAATTTGATTAGAATTAAAGTCCATTGATTAGAATTAAACTCTATTTTTTGTTGCAAAGGGGTACCAGAGTTGGAAGGAACACACAATTTGGAGTTAGAAGATATAGTTGCATCTATCCAGTGAAATTTCTGGGACAAACAATGAAAGGTAACTTATTTCAGAAAGCTATCACTGCATAATATTTTAAAATTTTCATGGCACGTATTGTAAACAGTAATTTCCGTTAGAAAACAGCCATTATATAGCTGCTTCTGAATGTTTGAGAGGCTAATGACATGAATGACTTGGTTTCACTTATAGCAGAATGAATAATGGAAAAGCCTATGAGAGTAAGTCATCAAGAGATTATTTCTAAAGGAAATAGAGAAGTTGTTAGATTTTTTGTTTTTGTTTTTTCTTGTTAAACATTCTTATTGGAAGAATTTTTATGCCAATATTTATCAGCCTTTTTGTAACACATATAGCACAAACCTATAAAGTGAATTGTAGTAAAAAGTAAACGGGATTGCAGATTTAGGCTGTGTCAGTATCAGTCAAAAAACATCATTTATTCAATTAAAAAACCTTTATTGGCTGAGATCACACATTGCACTAAGCCCCATAGACAGTGCTATTTCTAAGCATAATATGTAAACCTAGCCTAATGTCCCACAAGGAGTATATTTATTCATCCTCCAGATCACAAATTTAGTTACAGCCAAACCCAGATATTATAATGAGCAAGTCTGAATGTGGTCCTTCAAGAATCCATAGGTACCCCCAGCCCTGAAGCTTCCAGTTCACTTTCACAAAAATAATTTCATTTCAGTTGATTTTCTTATGTTGGACTGGGAGGGGGCATGATTAGAGAGAGTAAGTGCTGCGTACAGAACCGTTTCCCTTCTTCCTGCTCTCCTTTTATCTGATCATCTTCTTAAGGGTTTCTTCCTCTTTCTCACTTCTTCCTTCATTCTATAGCAGTGGAACTGAATGCTGATGAGATGATAAATGATCCAACCCCAGGCAATCATTTTCAGATAATTAGTTCAGTGACTGAACTTCGAAGAGTCATTTGTTCCCAGCCAGGAAGCTGGGATGGTTACTAGACACTTCATTTTGTGTCAGTTTTGGAGAAAGGGTGTAGATTTGCTAAGCACAGGTGCTTCATTTCTCATTGGGGATTTTCATAGCCAGGAGTAAATAAATAAATAAAGCAGAATTGTAGCGTGCATGATCTAAATAACACATTCATCTACCTCTACTGTCTTTGATTTAGAATATTGTCTTTTATTTGAATAAAAATAAAAATATATACAAGGAGCAGAACAGTCAAGATGTAGTAATCAAGTAAAGGGATTCCCAGGACGCAGCAATTAGTAGATATTCAAAACCAGTCCTGAAAGAGACCCATAAGCTTTCTTAGAAAACAAACATGTATGCGCATTGTTTTCCTTAGGGGGGAGAGAGAGAGAGAGAGAGAGAGAGAGAGAGAGAGAGAGAGAGAGAGAGAGAGAGAGAGAGAGAGAATTGAACATCTTCACTGCAATCTGACAAAATGGTTATTTCAGACTGTTTCCAATCCATGGGATTCATATTAAAATTTTTAAATTCTGAATGTGTCCACCAGCCCCAGAAGACTGAGGAAGGAGCTATGCAATCCAGTCTCTTATTGTAACGTGAAGAGGTTATTAAGCAATATGAGAACTTTTATATCTATTTCATACATATTTGCTTTAAAAATAAAAAAAATACCAAAACTTTCAAATTTTTACCCTAATGTAAACCTCTGGTGTGGGATTTTAACTCTTTCTTCTCTATTTAGTCAACTTGCTCAGAGCTGTTATTTGCTTCCAGAGGAATGTTGCCATCATTATCCCATTCATTATATTCCCATTGCTCTGCTAAATGCACCCAGGAAAAGTGACATTGAACAGAGATGTGTTGTGGATACATTATAGCACTCATCCTCCAATAAGCTTTTGGAGTTGAATTTTAAAGCCAAATGAAGCTCATTTACTCCAGCTTTTAATGAAACAACTCTTTCTATATTCACCAGTATGTAAATATAAGATTTACCCTGGGTTTCTTCTCCTCTCATGTAAACTGAATTGCAACTGGTCTTCAGAAATATAGTGATGCACAATTCATTTCGCTTTAACTCAAGAAAACTTTTGTCACCTTCCGTGACACTAATTTATTTAAACACAGAATGTGTTTTTATCTTGTCAGGAGTTCAAAGTTACCCTGGACAGAGTTTCTTCTCCCAGCATGATTCCCACTAAAATCATATGAGATAGGCTATGCTAAGAGACAGTGACTAGTTCAAAATCCCAAAGTGGGCCCATTATATGACATGGCTGCTGGCAACAATGCTTTAGTCACAAATATGTCTAGTGACTCCTTAATCTCCTCTTAGTGGTATGAGTGACACCCTTCCAAGATTTATTATATTTAACTTGTTCATGTGAATCTAATACCTTCAGTTAGAATCATAACTACAGGAAACAGTAAAAAAAAAAAAAAAGGTCAAAATAGCAGCCATGGTGAGGAGGATCCATTCTGGCCATCATCTTGACTGTTTGACCATTTATTTTATTTATTAAATGTACGTGCCACCCATCTCCCAATAAAATGACTCTAGGTGATCATACCCTACAGACATTCTTGGTTAGAATAAATAGATTCCATAAACACATCTTAAACCACATAATAAATTATTTCTGTGTTTTGTTTTTACCAAACCAGGCATGACATGGCTGTGAATGTTTTGCAGTAGCAATGCTCACAAGGAGGAGTGCCTGGGTTCATGCGCTATTAAAAATATTGACCAGTGAGTGCATCATTTAAATATATCCATTTAGCTAAGCAGGGAGAAACATGGGTCTCCTTGACATTGGTAACAATGCAAAAGTTGTTTGACATGACCTTTTGGACAGATTTTTTTTTTCAACATCCTAGGCCTACAGCTTGTCTAGTAATATTTCATTCAAATGCTAGCAAGATTCTATCTTAGCTTCTTGTGGTCCATTAAATGCTGCCACCTAGCTGGATCTTTCCACCTAGCTGGATCTTTGACTACCAGAATAGGTCTAATACTTGATCTTGCAGCAGGCTACTTTGAGTATTGGGCCACTTAGGCCCTTAAGTTGATGACATTATCAGCAAAAAGCAGCACCATTATTTCATATTCTATCACAGAAATGAGCAGCTCTCCAGAGTTGTAATGTTAGTAAATTTAAATACAATGAGGCTGAATGATTAACCAGTTCTACCTCACCAAGGGAACATAACTACAGCAGGCTCTTGTACTAAGTTCAAATAGCAATGGGGCTTGCCAAAATCTGAATGTGGATCCCCCACCTCAACTTTTGGGTCTCAGATGAGACATTCTGACACCAAAGCCTGCAATCAATTGTTAATAAAGGTTATAGAGAGAGTTCTACAGATGGGAAGAATGAACAGGAGAAAGAGGATCATTATTTTTAATTTAAATAAATCAATGCGCTTAGAAAGAATGTGCTCCATGATGGGAGAAGGAGGGCAAATGGGAATAGTGTCCTCTTGCTTTAACAATGGCCCAGTAGATGCAAAATCTAAAAGATGGTCTACTCCTCCTCTTTTTTTCAGTAATAGCAAATAACTAATTATGCTCCTTTAAGTTTCAGGAGCATGGATGGCTCATTCTTTCTTTAACGCAAATTAGAGAAGAGGGAGGTTTGATTCCCAGAAGGGTTTATTTCCAAGCTGTCTCTGTTCTAATGCACATCTAAAAGGACGGAGGAAATATCTTTTATCAGTCAAATCCTCCTGAAATTTAAGAGCAGCTGGGGATTTTTTAAAAGAAATACAGATATGATTCATTAAATTCATCTCATTCCAAAGACACCTTCCTGGCAGTTTATCTTTGTAACTACAGTCATTTCTTCAGAATAGCACTGTTTCCTGAATGTTGTCAACCAGTTTCTGTGTGTGTGCATGAGAAAGTATGAATATTTAGGGGCAGCTCTTCGTTTACAGTTGCAACATAATGAGTCTGTCCATTTTTCCCTTCCTTCCCTTCCCTTCATCTATTCTAATGGAATTTAATAGAATATAAACCCGTGTTTGCTCCAATCACACAGGAAAACAAAAACAACCGAATTCAGGGTGCTCACATTTCAGGGACATGCACATGCACATGCAAAAAAGCTCAAGGTGGCAGCCATGACCTTGAGATTGATTTTCACCTCCTTTTTGTGTATGTTTTGACCTCCTCACTCAGAGATGCCCCTGCCAATTCCAGGATGTTTGCCTCCACTATGGAAATAACTTGGCAGAAAGAGAGGGTACCTATCTTCTGGATAATCATTGATGTAATTTCCTCACATCCTTGAGGCAAACAGCCTTTTTTTTTAAACCATGCCTCAAGAATGAGACTGATAATGATGCTGTCCACACAGAGGGTTCATCCACAGGGCAACAATTAGCAGACACTAAATGATCCCAGGGAGAAGCAGAGAATTACGTCTCCTGCCTTGACCTTACATGTGCTGAGTGGATTGTAGGATTTGCTTGAGAGCATCTGCCTGACTCTAGTGTCAGGGAACAGAATATACCAATTTTTTGGTGTACTTCTCTCCTCAAACTTGACAGCGAGTTCTTGAATCATAAGATTTTTAGATTGCCACAACTTTATTTCAGCATTACAAAATAGTGTATAGAGCTTAGTTTATCCAAATTCTAATTCTTATCTTACCTGAAAGTGACCAATATGAATATCAGCCTTCTGGAAGATTTCCTGGCTAAAGAAGAATAAAAGGGAAGAGGAAGTTGACCATCAGTCAACTGCAAAAGGCAGCTTTATTGGAACAGCTTACATCCTGCAATACCTTTAACACCATCAAGACAACAATAACAGCTTATCCTAGGTCCTTGGGAAGGACTCAGTTGATGGGTAAAATGCCAAATCTAGTCTAAACCTCTGGCTGAAAGTGCAAAAAACCATAATAATAATAATAGTAATGAAAATAAAATGAAAAGAAGAAAGGGTGGATTGATGTGTCAATACCAGGAGATATTAGAATAGAAGAACACAAAATATCAAAATCTGAAAATTTAATTGAAAGATTATGACATAAACTAGCTGCAGTGGTTCCAGTGTTTATTGGCTCATTGGGTGTCATACCAAAAAATCTTGGATGGCACATAAGAAAATATGTGCTTTGAAATTTCCATTTGTCAATTACAAAAGTCCATACTGCTTGTATCTGTGCATATAGTACACCAATACATTACATCATCATATGTTCCTGAGAAGAACTCAATGAGTATGAAGGCAAACACCAGCTAAAGAACTGGCAGATATGATTTCAAATTATTATGTATTATATTATTATTATCATTGTTGTTGTTGTTGTTGTTATTATTATTATTATTATTATTTAGAATGGAAAACCTAATGTGATGTCATATAATAACTCTGGAGCTAAATGTCGCATTGATAGGTTTTGAAAAAAATCAATACATAGTACTTGGTCCAAACCTTGTATGATCAGATCATTCATTCTTAAGTACTACTAATTTGCAAAATTTGCAAAACTTCAATCTGGAATTACTATAAAACCATTCTAAATTCTCCAGTTTTAAATACATGATGGATTGAAATGTCCTCAGGTTATATCTGTAATTCTATATGAATTTAACATTGAATAGATATCAAATGCTTTTTTTGTTCAACAATGCACTTCAAAAATCATTAGTGGGAAAAGTCATTTCATATCTACCATCTTATTAACTAAAAACCTATACATAGAAATGATGGGCTGCTTGTACCAATCTCTGTTATAAAACACCAACCAAATCCCTTTGTATTTAATTTAAGCCCCCCAAAAATGGAAAGAAAAGGAAAAGGAAAGAGATAGAGCTTAAACCTTAAATACTTTGATAAAAATATAAGATTGGCTTCATCCTGAACTACACATACCAATCTAAAACTGCCCAATCTGGAAATACATTTGGAGTCTCTTCTAATCATAAGAGATGTGTTCTGAATAGGATACCCTTCTATCAGCAGCTAAGTCCCTTGTCATCCTTCTCTACTGAGTTAAAAAAACAAAGAATCTCTTTCAGAAATATTCTCATCTTCTACTAAAAGGATGGAGAGGGGGGAAGTTTTTCATACAGAGTGACAGGATTATGAAGTGACCCTGTGGGTCAGAAGGAGACTTTTCCTTTTCTCATCAAGGAAATCAATTTCCAAGTCTGGGTCTCTTAAAATAATATATTCTTACAGCATGCATACAGCTTTTTTTAATCAGCTATGAAAAGAATAAGAGGTAAAGAGGATCAGGGGTGGCAATAGAATATTATAATCTGCCACACACACACATCAGTCTTTTGCTACATAATTCCAGATAAATTGAGGATTTACATATTTAAGATTAAAGCGGGGGAGGTGAAAGTACCAGAACAAAAAGAGAGGGCTGTAAAGATATTAAACTGAAGAAGTTAACTCTTAAACTTTAGTTTCATATAAAGCACATGCATGCAAATAAAATCTATACATTGTTTACCTACTGAATGTTCTAGCACCTATTTTATAGGCTGCAAGTGTCAATTAGGGGGAAACTAGGCTAATCCAGAGCAGAAATACAGATGCTCCAAGCTTTTGCTGCCTTTTCCCTTCCCTCCCAAGCCTAAAATGTTCCAAAATACCAATTACCATGGCAGGAAACAGTTAAATGCCTCCAAAAGCTCATACAGACAGCAGATGGAAAACAGGAGGAAACCAGCTGGAAGTGTGTTTCCCTTAGAACTGATTTTTTAACAGCCTTGTGCACAAATAATGTCTCCCTAACACAGAGATAAAAATAAAACATAAATATTTAAAAGGTGACTGGTCAAAGTGACAAGATGGCACCCGACTTGGGGCAGGCAGTTTTCTTGATTCCTCAGTCCTCAGAATCTGCTGCATTCCTACAAGTACTGTGGAAGTGGAGTAAAGTTTTGTTTTATGGTATAACCTTAGCTTAGCTAATGGTCACTATCATTTAATTTCTCATCTTGGTGCTCATGGATGTGTCCAGACCCATGACTATAACAATTAAAAGTTTAATTTTGGAAGTAGTGCTACTATTTGGGGGCATTATCTTATTTATAGCCTGTTAAGAGAATTGCTTCCTTGTCATGGTGAAAGGGCTTGAATCTGCCAAGGACCCTAATAATGATACCATGAGGAAGCATGAGCTCTTGTTGTGGTCCCTCTGACTAATAAAGTTGAAAGAAGAGTGTGAGGGCATTGGGGCTCTGCTTCCATACAGGAGGCCTTAGGAGAATTAACTCCAAAACCAAATCCAGAGAACAACAATGGCAAACTAATTCTGTGTTGTTGCCAAGCAAATTAAACAGATAGATCCTTGTTTAGCCTTTTATTGTGTCTTTTGAATAGTGTGTAAATGTGGTTTATCTCTAAGAAAAAAAAGATCCAAGCATGTGCTTTACAGCAGCCAACACCCATATAATTAGGGATTAACACCAGACAAACAATCAAGCAGAAAACAGGACTTTAATCAAGGAAGTACAGAGAAGACCACACCTCTACCAGTACTGATAGGGCAAACTAATATATATAAACAGGGAGCATTCACTAGCGCTGATTATGTTACATAGTGAGGTAATGAAATAGCAATAGCATTTAGACTTACATATCATTTCACAGTGCTTTAGAGTTCTCTCTAAGTGGTTAATAGAATCAACATATTGCTCCCAACAATCTGGATGGAAGGCTGGCTCAGCCTTGACCTGGTGAGATCAAACTGCTGGCAGTTGGCAGAATTAACCTGCAATTCTGCATTCTAACTACTGCGCCACCATGGCTCCTCAGAAATGTCTGCAAACAAACAACCGAGCTCAGAAAGCACCAAGGACTCTACAGTTCAATTCTGAGCTATATTAAGTTCCCCTCTCTTCAAATAGTTTTGTGCCGCTGAATCAAGCCTAACACCTGGTGTCTAGATGGCATGCCTAAATCACAAGGGTAGCATCTAACTAGCTAACTTTGAAGAAAAGCAAATACATGCTTTGCTCCCTCAGGCCTTCTTTTTCAAACTAAACACAATCAGTATCACTGCAGAAAAATAACAATATGTAAAATATTCTTAACACATTGGCTCTTTTAATGTAATATTGAAGACATAGAAAAGGCTATCAAACTGTGAAATGTTCCTTACCCATACAAAACTTTTTGTCTTACCTCTTGAAAACTACTTCCATTCTTGCATTCACTGATAGGCTCCCTGTCTGTCACTGTTAGTCTTAAATCAGTTTTTCATGTCATGAATAGCCAGAACTCAGGTCCCAGTGCCGTGTCTTTGGCTCCAGATGAAAGAAATAAACATAGTTTGACTCCAGGTATTGATTGTCCATAATGCTTCATAACAATCAACGTAAGCCTGACCCAACATATGAAATTAATCATCCTACAGAAAATTTAATCACTATACTGTGATTAAATACCATAGTGTCCCTTATTTCCATTTTCCTTTCAACTATGAGTGTAAAAAGTGTGTAACATACTTTAACATAATTGAGATGTTCATTTCTTTTATTTCTTTATTTATATTTCACATTTTTAAACCATCAATTTACCTGAAACAGGGGTTCTTTGTAATTTAAGCTTACACCCTGGAGTAGAGCACAATCATTATATCCATGGTCCCCAAACCCATGTCTTATAATCCACATTGGAAGGTAATATATTGAAAAAATATGGGAATTATCAGAATTTTACTTCATCATATCTTGAGGGCATGAAGTTATTTTCTGAGTAATCTATGACAAATCTTTCACATCTACAGTTGATGACTGTGCTCACATGGAGCTCTAACCCATAATGTGTTTAACTATGAGATTTAAAAAAAAATCATAATTATAACCTATGGAAATCACTACTATCAGTTGGGGCAATTATATTGAAAGATGATTGCACAGATTCATTAAATATAGACCTATCAGTTCTAGTCTTGGTGACCACCTCCAAAATTGAGGGCCATTTGCCTTAAAAACCTATATAGAGAATAGCAAAAGAAGATGTCTATCATTCTTGCATGCTGACTGTGATCTTTCCAGACTGTGACCTAGTTGACCATTGAGCATTGAACTAGGAGATGTTTTGGTCTAATCTTATAGAGTTCTTTTTGAGAAACCCACAATTCTTCTATAACCAAACACATCTGCAACACCTTAAAATACCTCATCTATCATTTTTCTCTTTTCAGAGAAGAAACTACATTGCTCTTTTCCTATATTCCCCAGCATTCAAATGTTAACCTGTGGGACAAATATCACCAGAAAAAAACTCCAAAATCAGTGGGAAAATGTGCTAAATAATTCATAGTTCACTTCTGCCAATTGGCATGGATGCTTTCCAGTTCTATTACTACAGATTGTTCTAGAGAAAACAGAACTGGCCACTGATTTTTGTCTTCGTGGCACAGAGGTCAGAAAAGCCATTGATTAAGTTCAAGCACAAGACCCTATGAGAATTATTTTCAGTGATTTTCACCTTGATGGAAACAACTTTTTTTATGGTTGAGACTATGGTTGCAAATATACTCTAGATACTGTAGTAATAAAAACCTGATGGGACAATAATTTCTATTACCAGCTCATGCTTGTCAAAGTGTCAACTGTTGATTATGGTGATTAATAAACCATGTGTTGTTTTATAAACAATTGCTGCTCTCTTTGTTTTGGGATGTATTACAAATATGCTGATTTTTACATTTAGATGTATGGCTTTTTTATATGCCTTGCTTTGGTTATTACTTTAAATGGCATAGTTGTCATTGTTTCTTTTGTTAGCAACCAGCTTACAACAGGGTGTGAACCATTAGCCCTCCTGACCAAAGGAAGACATTGGTGGCACATTTCATGGTGCTTTTGATAAGAACGGAAAGCTTCATTTGAAATATGTACTTCTTAAACAAAGGGGAAAAAACGAATGGAAGAGGTGGTTCTTCTGGCCTTCATCTCCCAGAATGAACAGACACTTTTAGTGGTGGCAGTGGCATTTTGTTTTGTTTTTCATTAAATGTTTATTTTAAATTTATTTGAGCTACTTTGAAGTTCAGAAGGTTGTGGAAATGTGATATCATCCACTATCACCTCAGGCTTTTCACATTTTACACTTATCAAACAAGGACAGTCATAAGGGTGTCAAGGTCCACACAAGCATTATGCCATCTGGAAAGCAAAATTTCTCTTCCTTTCCTCTCCAAAATCTGTATCAATGTTTCCCAAAGATAGGGAAAATATAAAGCTACTTAGAAAGCTTATCTTCATTGACTATCTAAAGGCTCACAATCTATTTATTCATATACAAAGCATCACAATCTTTTACAGGGCTTCCTTTTTGGATGTATTCTAGTCAGACCGCAAAAGACTTTAATTGTTGATAATGGTTTAGAAGATTCCCCTCTGTATTGTTGTTCAATAAGCTGAAACGTACATACTGTAATGGATGAATACTCTTTTTACTTAATTTTTTAGTATTTGCATTAAGCATTATCTTTATAGCTCAGTTCATGGATATTTTTAGTCCTATTAAAAAGAAAAAACCAAAAACCTAATAAAAGAGGGCTTTATAAGGAGAATATAAGTATGGAATTCAGTGATAAACTAATGCTGGGAGAACTAATTTAAAGCCTAATAGCTATTACCAACTCAATCAATAGTTGCTATCCTTCTCTCAGTGCAAAAAAGAAAATCAGAACTTTTCCACGCCATTTTGCCTCTATATGTTGCTCATCTCAAATTAGTATGATTGATGGATTTCTTGTGCTATAACTTTCATGTTCTTCTTAACTAATATTAGTAATCAAAGATCCAAGAGACTTGTTCTTGGCATTAATAATTTCTAGTACACGCTGCTACCAAAGAGACTTGACATTATTAATAGTTATTCAAAACTATAATGCCTCAAAAAGCATTTATATATAAAAGCATTAATTAGACATCAATTAAATCATATACTTGCAGCTAGTATAAATGGATATCTTCTTTAAAATGGATGATGGATGTTTAAAAGTTGTTTGGGTGAAACACATTTCATTGTTTTCCAAAATTCAAAATAAAGATAAAATGACAAAGTTTCATGTTAGTCTCACCACCAGAAAAACCTTTTTTTTTCTTTTTATTATATTAAGCTTTCCTGAGTAGTATAAGTAAAACACAGAGATTTTAAAGGGGAATTGAACATCCAATATCATACTCATTTTTATTTTTCCTCATAAATACAAATTAAGATAAGATAAGATAACCTTTATTGTCATTTTTTTAATGTGGGCACAACGGCACACATCAAAAATGAAATTTAGTTGCCCGCTCTCAAAGTGAAACATATATATGACCCACACCTAAACATACTATATACAACATATATATAGACCCACACCCCTACATATACATAACAAATAAATATTAAATGCTATCTATCTTGAATACATAATGGAAGGAGGAAGCTTTAGAGTTCACAAGGTTAATACTGTGTGGAACAAAACAGTGACTGAATCTGGATGTTCTGCTACGGACACCACGAAGCCTCCTTCTAGAAGGTAACAAGGAAAACAGATCGTGAAGAGGACGTGTAGTGTCCCAGATAATCTTACGGACCCTGCTCAAGCAACGCTTCTGTGCTATGTCCTGGATAGGAGGGAGGGAGCTGCCAATGATCTTTTCGGCCTTCCTCACCACTCTCTGCACCGCCTTCCTGTCAGAAGCAGTAATGCTTCCAAACCAGACTGTGATGCTGTATGACAGGATACTCTCAATCGTCCCCTTGTAGAAAGTGGTAAGGATAGGAGAAGGAGGATGTACTTTTCTCATGCAACTCAGAAAATGCAGGCGCTACTGTGCCCGCTTCACCAGTGTTGAGTGACCAAGCCAGCCTACTCGTTAGCTGCATACCCAGGAATTTGTTACTGGTAAGGTAACCATCTCCACAGGTGAATCATTAATGCACAGAGAAGTGTGGCTGTGGCTGCCTTTTCTGAAATCGAAAATGATCTCTTTGGTTTTTCTAGTATTTAAAACTTACACCAGTTTACCAACCCCTCAACCTCCTTGCGGTAAGCATCTACGTTGTCATCATGAATAAGGCCCACTACTATTGTATCATCTGCGAACTTCACAATATGGTTGGTGGCAAACCTAGCATAACAGTCATGGGTCAACAGGGTGAACAGCAGCGGACTTAGGATGCAGCCCTGAGGAGAAGCTATGCTCAAGAAAATGGTATTAGAGGTATTTGTTCCAACTTGCACATATTGGGGCCTGTTGGTAAGAAAATCAAGAATCCAGTTGCACAAAGGAGTGTTTAAGCCTAAAAGGCCCAGTTTGTCTTGCTCTTTTTCATTATTAGCTCAATTAAGAGATGAGTGTAGGTCTGGATATTTCTTCTTTGAACTAAACATTCTTTTTAAGGCTCCATCTTTCTCATTAGTCTTGTGGCTACCAAAGTTGGTTACTCCTTCCAGCCATAACCATTTCTTTGATTCATCAGTTTATTTCTTTCAGATTGCCTTAAACATTAATCCTAACCCAGTAATTCCAGGGAGCAGCTCTTGTCTGGCTAGCAGTCAGTTATTCATTTGCATCTCTATCTCCATTCCAGCTCCTGGTTGCTATTCTATAGCGGCTGCTGAGGTACCGTATGATCTGTCTCTTTATTCATTTGATGCCTTCCCTACCTTCTCTACAGCTCTCTTCCTTTCAAAGCCATATTCCTATTTTCCAATTAAACTATTAAAAGGGTGGATAGAAAACAAATTTTCAACATTTCTGCATCACAATTTTTCCCCCTCAGGGTTTCCACAAGACATGCTACTTTAAGAAAGTAATTTAAACCGATGTCTTATTTTCCCTTGAAAGCACAAATTGAGTCATGTTTCGCTTGAATCAAAATCAGTTCTTTACATTCTTAAATAATGACTTCTTTTTAAACTGGGGATGGTTTAATTATTTAATTATTTAATTATTGAAATTTAAAAAGTTCATTTCTGATCTAATGAATATTCCAATATCATGCATGAAAGTCAGATGCTTTCCAAAGTACAATAGGAGCAATTATTTTCATTACCTTCCAGATTTCTTTTACAACATTCATCTGAAAAGAAAATGCATGGAGATAGAGCAAAGTTGGGCTCTTTACCCTTGACCCTTCATGCTTAGTTCTACACACTTCCTTACCTCACTTCCAATATGCTCTTGCATGGCTCTCCCCTTCTCTTTATATCTGAATGTACAATCTCATCAACTTGGCTATAGTAATATATCACCACTCTATAGTGGAATGTATAGCCAGTCCTATTAGAAACTGGTTCTCATCAATTATATACTGAACTCTTCCCATGACTAATGTGTGAATAGGATTTAGGAAAGCCCATAATCTAGTCTCCCATGGGAGCTTTTTTCTGTGCCATGCCAAGAATCTCTTCTGAATAGCAGACTGTGGAAAAGAAATCTTGCATTAGAAAAAAGTTGTCTGACATGTTAATGTTCTAGGTGAAGGGAAATGAAAAACACAGAATTGGGAGTGTTATAGATTTGAATTTCTATTTTCAGCAATATGAAGGCAAAGTCAAGATGCATGATCAAAAGCTCATTTATTCTTATATGTATGAGACATGTGTGAGCAGGGTTTCAAATGTACAGTTGTACCTACCATACTGATTTTTTTGATTGCCCTTCCATGTGAATGTCTGAAGTGTTTATATGTCCTTCTAATTCTGTGCATGCTTATCTAAATTGTGATGGTGGTAAGAAGGGGAGAATATTATGATTTAGAAGTTCAGGAGATACTGGAAGTTCTGTGGTAACACAGGACTTTCAGATCAGGGTTCAAAAATCTGGTTTCCTACTGGTGGTAATAAGGAGTTAAGAGTTTTCTGTATTGTTTGTTGACATCTATTGGTAATCCAGATTTGTGTAGCCCATATTTTATAACCCTAGATAATCCAGGACCACTTTGAGATCTTTTGCTGTTTGAAGTATAAGTGGAGCACTTAAAATCTTGGGCTCGAACTGGGAAGAATCAGTTTCCAGATCCCCCCCCCCCCCTTTTTTTTTTTTTTTTTAGGAACTCAGTGGGTGACTTTGAAGCACAATAATTTCTTTGCACAATTATTTCATAAGGCAGTTTACAGACTGAAATAGGTAAAATCTAATATTTATTAAGCTTTTTAATTATTAATTTTGTTGTGTAATAGTACAATTTTTAATCTATTGGAAAAGTTTTATTACAGTGAATATGTAATTGTAAGCCACTGTGAGGTCTGAAGATTCTGTGGCATATCCAACCGTTGATATTATAACCCATAGTTTCTCTGCAAGGAACTGCTATGTTTGACTGATTAAGGAATAGAGGTGGGAGAAAGCTATGTGGGAGGGAGCAGAAGGCAGGGTACATATAGGAGGTGGGGGAGTGGAAATCTCAGGGAGAGAAGACGGGAGAGAAGAAGACCACTGACAGATGGAGGCATAGCCTAGAGCAGGGGAAATTGTCAGAAGGGACAAAAACTATGCTTTACTTTTGAGTGGCAGATAAAGGCAGAGTTGGAAGACAAAATGGGTAGGCCCAAAGCAAAAATCAGATTTGGTGTAATTAAAATGTAAGCTTAATTAAAGAAATTAATATGATCACTTCCCCATGAAGTTACTCGTTGTCTCTTTCTGTCAAATTAAAAATTCTCACACAAAAGCAACATCTGCAGGATCATGGGCAGTATCATTCCTGGATTTTGGGGGGAAAGGGTGCAATATATGACCATATACAATACATGGTTGAACATCTCTCTTTTAGAGCTAAGCATATCCATTTTAATGTTTAAAGGCTCCATCCCCCACATTCAACTTTAGGAATAAACCGCATATCTGTGTAACATTTTAAATTTGTTCATGGCCACTCATTTGTACAGAAAAGTTGCCTTCAGAAGATGTCCTTACAGCCATCAAGCACCATGTGGCCGATGGGTTGCAAACAGTAAGCACCAGCTTCACGACCAACGTTGTCCAGAAAATATGCTGAAAAGAAACTATCCTTTATAGTTCTTTTCCACAACACGATCATTTGCTTCTGATAGATTCTTTATTGCAGGCAATCTCAGTATTGAGAAAGTTGGGGAGTAAAAACATTCCTCTGACTGCTCTGGAGAAGCTGAGTTTGGCACTGTACAGAAGCAATGTGTCTGACCTGCTTGACCTTTGCAGCAGGATCATGTTGGGAATTCCTTCTGGCATTGAAAAGGTTAATTGTCTCCTTCTGCAGAGGTATAAACTTAGGTCAGAATTATAGGAAATAAATATGCCCACACCCACACACACCATTAGTCATTCTCAACATGTTGGAAGGGCATTGGTTTACAGTCACTTTTTGTTGGAATTATCAAATCTGCTCAGGAAGCTTCATTAGGATATTAAACAAGACTTAATAAGTGAAAGTGATTTGCATTGCTGATAATCACAAGCATTAATCAAGGCAGCTTCTGGCTCTTTTTCTTTCTCTCCCTCCCTCCCTCCCTCCCTCCTTCTCTGTGCAATATGCTTCACATTCTATTGTAAAGCCTCTTTACTTCTGTATGGTGTCTTAAAAAAAATGTTTCATTTCTGAAAGCTGTTTTTATAATGATACCCTTAGCAAAGATCACTATAAATAAAGTGCAACTCACGCTTCAGCATCACCCATCAATATAATTAATACTGTGCTGGGTTTGTGGCCAGGATGTGGAGCAGATGTGTTCTCATTTGTCAGATGTAGGTTGCGCTTATTTTAATAAATCCAGACAAAGTAACTTTGGGAGTCAATTGATGGCTTCTCCTAGTTGAATCTGAAGTTGGGGCGTTAAAACAAGATGATTTTTGTGTAGGTTCTAACATAATGTTCTTAATTTGATATATTGTAATCATAGCTGAAACATGAATCTAATTGCTTTGTGGTTATATGTAAATCAAAATCATTAATGCTAAAGTTGCTTGTTTTATTTTTGGATTGACTACTCCACACTCACAATCATATTTCATTGTTTCTGTAAAAACATCTTATGCTTTTAACAACCTATGCCAGTGTTTCCCAAACTTGACAATTTTAAGGCATGTGGACTTCAACTCCCAGAATTCCACAGCCAGCGTTGCTGGCTGTAGAATTCTGGGAGTTGAAGTCCTCATGCCTTAAAATTGTCAAGTTTGGGAAACACTGACCTATGCCATAGTCCAGGGGTAGGCAGCCTTGGCTCTTTTATGATTCATGGACTTCAACTCCCAGAATTCCTGAGCCAGCCAAGTTGGCTAAGGAATTCTGGGAGTTGAAGTCCACGAGTCATAAAAAAGCCAAGGTTGCCTACCCTTTCCATAGTCCTACAAAATATAAATATTCATGGGTTCACCTAGGATACTTCATAGTTCAGCTGTTATTAAGGAGGAACATTGAATATCTCTAAGCCAGCCCTTTAGCTCATGCATGTGAATCATTTAATAGCTTACTTGTTTTTCCCAAAAGAATAAATTACAAAATAGCAAAATAGTTATTTAATTTCAATAGTCAAAATAAATCAGAAAATAAAACTGATGGTAAACAATTGCAATATTCTATAACAGCAAGCAATAATATAACATCAATATGCAAACTAAAAATCAACTGAAACAAAGAGAAGCTAAATTCAAATTTATGGAGAATGCAGAGATGAAGCCATAACTGAAAAGACCCTGATTTTCCATTCAGTAGCTTAAAGAAAGTTACTGATAAGCACTTACATAGTGACTCTCTCACTTGTCTGGGAAATTGAACTAGAGTCAACATCATTAATTCAAACAACTGTGAATATTAAGATTTCATTTTTTTCTTAAATACATATTTTGATTTAAATAAAATAAATATTTTATTTATTTGGAGATGCAGACTTCAAAGACAAATGTGGAAACCTCTAATTGTAGGGAGAGGTAGATGGGAACTGAATGGTGACACATGCAAACATGATTATAACCCAATATTTATAATTGTTTTGTGTGTCTGGTCCCTTATATGGGAAGTCATAGATGTCTATATTTATTAGAAAATAAAACTAATTCAAAGGATGGTTCCACACATCAAGTTAAGCTATTTGTCTTGAAGCACTCCATTTTGGTTAGTAGATTATATGGCTTGGCAAACCAGGTTACTGTGCTTTATTCAACCTATCATGGCTTAGGAGTTATATGAAATGATTTACTTCATAACTATGTGCTATATCAGACATGTCAAACACAAAGCCCAAGGGCCGGATGCGGCCTGCAAAGTGGTTTCATGTGGCCTGCGAAGCCATCCTGGAAACAGTGAGGGAATGGCCCCCACTGCCCTGGCGCTGGCCCAGGCCAGCCAGGAGCCAATGTACAATTTTGTGGTGGCCATCTTGGCACTTGCCCCCGTGGACCATGTCTTGGCACTTGCCCCGGTCCCACCCCCTTCTGCCAGAGACCCTCAGATCTGTCCCACTCCTGCCCAGGCCCCCACAGGCACCCTTGACGCAGATAATGTAGAACTGGCCATTCCCACCCAGTAGGTACACCCACTTCATCCACATCAACCCAGTAGGCTGCACCCACTCTGGCCACACCCACCTGGCCCCCCAAGGGCAACCGCAATGCTGATGCGACCCTCAGTGAAATTGAGTTTGACACCCCTGTGCTATGTGATTGAAATTGACACTTATCTACTTGGAAATAATCTGAGCAAGTTTTATAAAGAGGAAGACCAACAAATAAATAATGGCATTTCTCTTAACAAGAAGTTTCCTTGGTAGAATGGCCAAGTTTTCTCCATATGGCTCTTGTCCCCCCAGAAATAAAGCATTTAGGATTCATTCATACTATTGCTTTCATAGTTAATTGCCTAACCTTCTGGTTTCAAAGGCTGAAATCAGTTTAATCAGCACAGAACAAATTTTTATATTACTTGAACCTGTGTTGACTTCAACTGTTATGTTCATTTTCAGCAGATACAGTAGCCTGAATGTCTTCATCTGCAAAACATGCTTCAAAATGTTATCAAAATTAGACATAAATAGATTCCTAAAATAGTATTTTTTTTAAAAAAAAAAACCCAAGATTATAATTTTCCTTATCTGTTGTATTCTTTGAATTATGTACAGTAGGGGGTTCATTTTAAGTGAATAATAACAGTATTATTTTAAAAAGTTCTTTTTTGTTCCTGTTTTTGTTTCCAAATAAGCATTCAAAATATTATAGAGGCAAGCTTCATTTTGGTATGGTTTTCTAATGAATTATCCCATGCAAACTACATTAGAAATTGTATTTATTGATAATTTATATTATTATCATGATTTATCCACTTATGATGCAATATGTTCTTGCTCACTAAGATGACTTCTCCACTTCTGGTCAAACTCAGTTTTTTTTTCTAATTTGTCACTTTCCAGAGATGTTTGGGTTATAATTTTCATGCTCTTGGTCTAGTTGATTCAGAATTATCTGAAGGGTACCAGGCTGGAGAGCATTTCCATACACCCTGAAATCAGGACAAGATCAAAATCTCAATGAATTGCTTCTGCCCCATTATCCAGAGAATCTCTTAAAATTAATCTTTAGAATAAATTTACAAGAGATTTTTAAATCGACATAACAGCATACTAAATGCCTGGCTGGAAGCATTCATAGAATATGTTAATGTTTTCCATGTCATTTATTTATTTATGAGACTTATATACCGCTTTAAGTGCAAGCACTCTCTAAGCGGTGTACACCAGTAAGCAATGTATATATATATTTACATTGCCCCCAACAATCTGGGTCCTCATTTTACCTACCCCGGAAGGATGGAAGGCTGAGTCAACCTTGAGCCGGTGAGATTTGAACCGCTGACCTGCTGAACACAGTCAGCTAAAGTGGCCTGCAGTACTGCTGCGCCACCTCGGCATGTATATTTCATCTTGTATGACATATACATGTATGACATCGCTTCCTCCCACCTCTTCTTCCTTAAATGAGCTTTAATAAGGTGGTAGCAAGGCATATATGGCCCTGCCCTCTGGAATAACATCCCCCCCCAGAGATCTGTAAAGCTCCCTCCCTGGTGATGCTATCACTGAAAATATGATTACTCTTCAAGGGGTTAGGATGACAGACCAAAAGATGCTTTTTCACGAGGCAACTGGACTTTCTTATTTTTCTTTGAAGGCGTTTCACTTCTCACCCAAGGAGCTTCTTCAGTTCTAAAGGGACAGCTTCAACTCAGTAAAGAGACACAGGGCAGAAAACATCCTGCAGAAAGCACAGCTCCAACTTCTCAATGAAAGCATAAGACAGATTAATTTTACAATGACAATCATGACCCGGATGACTGAAAAACTCTATAAACAAGCCATTACGGGCTTTTTTTAAAAAAAAAAATGGTATGGATTTTTGTTTCTTTTCTAGACATCTATGATTTTTGTTCTTTTAACAGTGTAAATTTGTAAGCTGCCCAGAGTTTGGAGGAATTGGGCAATCTTGACATTGTAAAATCAAAATTAAATTCAAATTAAATGACCAAAATCATTTCATGAAGAGACACTATTAGTGTATAGAGACTCTGGACAAAAATATTGTTGACCAAGAAAGCCATTAGAAAATCCATGAGTCATGCTGGACTTCAAGGCACTTCACAGCTATGAACTGATCATGTCAAGAAACTTGCAAACCTGAATTAAATCTGTACTAACACAGCTACAGTAATAAAGTTGTCCAGATTAAGTTTGTTAACTCATATTCAATCTTTCACTGCATTTGGATCAGAACTTAGGACATTCACAGTATTCTTTATACCAAAGACAATGCAACTTTGATATCATTGGCAGAATAAGAACTAACCAATAATGGCAAATATCTGTAGCTCGGGTATAGGATGAGGGTCAAGGTTCGTTCTCCAAGCTTGTGAGTTGGTTTCTGAATGTCAATTAAAAAACAGGATCCATAAAACCAGCTGGCAGTCAAATGCCACAATCCCAAATCCTTAATCTCACACCAACACCAAACAGCACCAGTTTGACCTGATGTAACCTCCCCATCCAAGACCCATCACAGACCCTCACTTGACACACCCTTACCTGAAGCCCTTATAAACAGAAGAACACCAACACTAACATTCCCTAAACTCTGCTGAAGATGTTAGCCTGGTCATGAAACATTCGGAAACCAACCCACAAGCTCAGAGAACGAACATTCACCCTCAACTAACCAATTACCTGATGAGTTTTCCTAGTGGAAAAGTAGAGCTCAAATGACTCCCATGGGACAATAGAATGTCCTCTTGGAACTGTCAGTCTTGATCCACAACAACATCTTTCAAGTCATAATCAAAGAAGGATACTATAATCATTGTTACTGAATATTGATGAGAACCAGAAGCAGCAGAAATGAATTTTCTCTGTCTAGGTCCAGAATAGTATATCAGACGTTGGCTCTATAAATCTAGGCAAACACTAAATGTCAGCAAGAAAACTGTTTCTATCCAGTGGCTGGCTAGAATTTTGCAGTCCAGATTTAGTAAATGCTACCCCAGAGCAGATTTCCTATTAAGGCAGCGGTTCTCAACCTGTGGGTTGCGATCCTTTTGGGGGTCGAACGAGGCTTTCACAGGGGTCGCCTAAGACCATCGGAAAACACATATTTCAGATGGTCTTAGGAACCAAGACACTAGTGAGAATTTCTGCTCAAGGCTAGCTCCGCCAGTCAGCTCGGGCAGACAGGAAAGCAGCTGCCTCAGCAGCATGGCGGGGCTGCGCTACCCATCGCAGAGCAGCTACTGCTGCGTCACCACGGCTATGAACCTCCTGCTCAGCGTCTTTCAGGTCCTCTTGCCTGGCTTTTGTCTGGGAGAAGCGCAGGGCCAAGGTAAAAAAAAAAGCCTGGTGAAATACTCCCGAGGGGTAGCGTCGATCTGTAGCGGGAGGTGAAGGGGACGGATGGGGGTCGACCAGAAGGGAACCAGGTCTGATAAGGGTGAAAGTTGAGTGAGGTTTTCCCCCTCACCCTTCTCTCCATCTCCCTTTCTGCAGCAGCGTCTCTGGCTGCTGCCCTCTCAGTCACTGAGAAAGGGGAAAAAAAGAGCCGTGAGCGAGTTCCCCTTTCTGCCTCGTTGCTGAAAGCTTTTTTTTTAAACGACTGCTCATTCAAAACTCCTTGGGGCTTGTTTGCATGAGCTTGTGGCAGATCAGTAAATAAATGGGTGGGGGAGCCAAACTGTCCAAGGCGTTTGCACCCTGAACGTGTGGATGCTGCTTTCATGACTTGCCACCACCACCCCCTGTCTTCCCACCCTGCTCGGGCAATGCGCTGCTGCTGCTGCTGCTGCTGCTGCTGCTGCTGCTGCTGCTGGCTGAGCTGAGCTCCAGCACTGAGCCAGTCCCCATGCCTCCTGCTTGCCCGGCCACGCTCTGCCCCTGGCTGCCCTCCGTGCCACGCCGGAGCCTCCCCCGCACCACTCGGCCCGCCTCCCTTGCCATCAGAGGGCATCTGTGTGTGTCTCCAGATCTTACTGGACTACCATCCCCAGCAGCCCTAAAAAGCACTGTGGAAGAGTGGGGAATGCTGGGAATTGCAGTTCATCACCATCTGGAAAAAACATGACTCTCCAAAGATCAATCCTTCCTTCCTTCCTTCCTTCCTTCCATCCATCCATCCATCCATCCATCCATCCATCCATCTCTTTCCCTTCCCCTTCAATCTCTCCTTCCTTCCTTCCTTCCTTCCTTCCTTCCTTCCTTCCTTCCTTCCTTCCTTCCTTCCTTCCTTCTTTCCCCCTCAATCTCCTTCCTTCTCCATCTCCTTCCTTTCCCCTTCAATCTTCCTTCCTTCTTTCCATTTCCATTTCCATCTCCATCTCCATCCCTTCCCCTTCAATCTCTCTCTCCTTCCTTCCTTCCTTCCTTTCTCCTTCAATCTCCTTCCCTCTCCATCTCCTTCCTTTCCCCTTCAATCTTCTTTCTTTCCTTCCCCTTCCCTCCCTCCCAACATTTTTGAGCAAGGAAGAGTAAGCTTCTCCAGCAAGCATTGCTATATTGTTTTTGTGATTAATCACTATGCTTTAATTATGTTCAATTCGTAACAATGGAAATACACCCTGCATATCAGATATTTACATTACTATTCATAACAGTAGCAAAATTACAGTTATGAAGTAGCAATGAAAATAATTTTATGTTTGGGGGTCACCACAACATGAGGAACTGAATTAAAGGGTCGCAGCATTAGGAAGGTTGAGAACCACTGTATTAAGGGGTCAAAGTAGTTTCAGTATCCAAACAAGACATGAGTCCAGATTGTAAAGAAACCAATACTTTTATGAAGAAAGTACTGTGTTCTTTTGCTACCGTATATTCTGGAATTTTACTCAGAAAGACAGAGCAATAGTTATTTAATTAGAAGGCATTCCAGACTTAAAAACACAATCCGATTGTACAAATGGAATTGGCCCCTAAACTGATTCTGTGCTTGGAAGATTAGGAAATTGCAGCAATGATTTTGTATTCATTTCTTTGAAGTTTTCTGTTCATAACTAAGTTTTCTCCCTCTCCCAATAAAATAAAATAGAAAAAGGGTACTCATCTAAAGCAATTCTCTCTCCCACCACCACCACCACCCCGCACACTTTTTTTAGTTAAAATTCTTTAAATACTTTGGTCTTAAATGAATGCAGGAGATGACAGTCTTCCAGACTTTCCCTATGAATCAGAACATTGATGCTGAGGGGACATTGTTCTTCTAGGAACATCTGGCTCTTTAGGAGGAGCCATAGGAGAATCTTCAAAGACGTATTTCTCCCTCTCACGTGGTTAGGCTGCTGCTTGCCTGTTTTATCTTCCTGGATGTAATTTTTCTCTTTGATTCACTGATAATTTTGAAGAAAAGTGTGCATTTATATCCATTTTGAATCCAGCTCTTTACAAATGTTTCATTTGATCTGAAAGTAGATCTTTTTTTAATACCCTCTTTATAAGATTTCAGTATTAATTTGTCTTTTGGCACAGGTACCATACACATTTATCCTGGCTGAGATTATACATACATTATCATTTCTTTATTCATGCCTAAGATAAGTTCTAGAGGTGAGTATGGGCAAAACCTGGTAAAACGCTAGCAAAATCCTACTTCATAAATAATTAAAAGTTCCAGTTCAAATTTTTAATCAAATCAAATGCAAGTTAATCTGGCAAAAAGTCATTTGTGTTGTAATTGCAAATCATAATTATTATGTGAATAAACAATGAAAAAGAAGAGGCGGCTTGCTAATGCTCTTAGATAAAAAGCTAGCAATGTTTTTATGAATTAGAATGAAAAATGAACAGTCAGTCCTTAACTTCAAGCAATACTATATTAGTGCTTATTTCCATTGAGTATAATATTGAGTGTAAATAGACATGTTCCATCATATTTTATTCTTTCTTTATATGATCATTTATAGTAGACCGAGAGGTGTTTAATACAGTTTCTTTTTCTGCGTTGAGTTAATGTGATAGATTAATTGAAAAGGAAGTAGCTGTAGGATTATTGGTCCAGCTGCCCAATATGTCTATTTCCACCTTTCCCAAAGTCATGTCATTCAGAAAGGTTGGGATTACAATAGTAATTTGTAGAATAGGACAGCCTGTAGTTTTTCAGACCATCCTATTCTGCTGGAAATTCTAAGTTATATTGTTAACTGGCCTGGAGGCCACCAATCAGGGCTGGGTTATTTCAACTGGCAATAGCTCATCCAAAACTCAAAGAGGCATTTGTTATTCTTGATACTACATATTTACAAATGGTTGAAAAATAAAGTATTTTTGACATGCAAACCATAATTATTGAGTAATGGACTGCTGCTAAAAGAATGACACTTCATAATACTTCATATTAATCATGAGACCATTTCCTAGTCCCAATGTGTAAAGTCTTGGAAATGAGGAATTTCACCTTGTGTACACCTCCTAAGTGTAAGCTTCTAATCTTTACAAAGTAACTTCAGAAATGCTGAAGAAATAGATTTTCTTCTTTGATAGGGAGTCAAAGTATATCACAGGTAAATAGCCTGTGAAGGTGCAGCTGTATGTGGACCAAACATCTTTTAATGGGCCCTGGAACACATGTAGATAAACAATGAAAAAGAAGAGGCGGCTTGCTAGTGCTCTTAGATAAAAAGCTAGCAATGTTTATGTAAATCCTAAAAAGTAAAGACCTCCTTCTCATGAAAACCTCATGAGTGCACCATGACCTGATTTCCTTTGTGTCATTGCCCCGCTTTTTCCATTCCATATCATTATACAGTTTCCTGTGATCTTTAGGCACCCATGGGTGGTAGGCAAATGGTAAGTCTGACTGCAGGATTGATTTTTACCAATGTTGCAAGTGCCATCTTAACTTTAAGTTATCCCCTCACTGCAGGTACAATGGTGATCTACTCTTCCTCCCAATATTAAATAGTACCAAAAGACATTTGGCCCCTGGCTAGCTGGTCTTTGATATCCCAATTACATAATGGTATGACATTATCTTTTGAACATGGATTTTAATCTATCAATCTATGTTTGTCTGTCTATCTATCTCTATCTCTATATTATCTCTATATCATCTCTATCATCATCTATCTATCATCTATCTATCTAACCTTTATGTCACTCTTGATTTACAGCAACTGTCTGAAAAAGCCCCTCACTTTCCTGTCAAGATTATAGTAGTGGTTTTCTATTGCCTGCTTCCTAGGGCTGAGAGAAACAGAGATTGGCCCAAAGTCACCAGCTAGCTTTGTACCTAAGATGGAATTAGAATGAATGGTCTCCCAGTTTCTAACCTGTTGCATTAACCACTACACTAAACTGGCTCTCGTGCCCCAAATTACAGGATTGTCTTTCAAGAAAAACACAACTACTAAAAAGTAAAATAGGTGACACTCTCTCTTATAGACAGGCTCCATTATAAGTTCACCTCGTGAATAGTTGAGATGCCATTTTTGAAGTTTCTATTTCAAAAAAAGAACACAAAGAAGCAAATAGAAATAGAAAGACCTCCCAAGCAAAGAGATGCATTCCTCCCTTTTACATCAAAGAGAGGTCCATAATATTCAACACCAGGAGCCCAGTGGGTCAAGGCGACAGAAAAGGGCAGCAGTGGTCTCCATGTCCATGTCCTGGAGGGGAGGGAAGATTTCTAGCATTCCCTGCCAAATTCCCACAAGGAAACTAAATGGGGAAGCTGGCAGGAAGTTAGAAAGCCAGGTATCTCCCAAGTAATGCCTCTGCAGTCATTTTTTTTCTTCTAATCAGAGAACTCTGCATTTATCTGTATTAGATTTCAGTCTGTAATTTTCACTCTTATTTTATAGATCAGATTTTTTGTGTATTTAGTGTGTAAGTTTTTCTAATAACTATGTCATCTGCAGTTCTGAGGAGCATTTTCCTCTAAAGTTACAAATATTTATCTCCTCATCCCATACCCCATATCATATTTATAAATAAAGCCATAAAACATCATCTTTTCAGTCCTAATGACAGCAGAAAGTCTGTAAAGAGTTGCCAGGGGTAACAAAGTATCTTGTAATCTTGACCGAATAAACCAACTTTATATTTCTTATTTTTAATAAGTATTAATCTTTACATATTCAAATATTGTCATAGGATTTCTCTTCATTTCTTCTTTGTCTCATCACAAAGAGTATTTCGAGGCTTTTTTAAAAAGCCTGTTTTATAAATGCAATAGAAAAAAAATAATCCAGGTCACTTTCTTGGCTTTTCATTTGTATTTCCCTTTTATTGTATTTCACTTTGGATATCTTGTTGGATAAAATTTGTTCTACATCTAACATTTCTTCAATAACACCTTTTGGACATAATCTATAAAAGCAGAAATCATTACTGAACTTATTTATATAGTGGCTATTTTATGATTCCATTCTTCAATGTTTTGAAGATCCCTTTCAATATTTTCATTCTTATAATGTTTTGTAACATTATGCAGGCCTGTAAATCTTTCTTTTACCTAAAAACTTTAGTCTCCACTAGAATCCAGTTCTGAAATCATGAAATTGCTTATTTTGATTTTGCCTTGTAAAAAAAAACAAAAACAGAATCTATTTCCCACAACAAGATATTTTCTCTTTATAATTAATTCAAAAATTTTATTGCAAAAGTATTGATATTCCAATTTTATCTGGATACTTAGTCCATTTATAATTTTCTAAAATCAAAATCATATTTAGCTTTTTGTTGTTTATTTTATATTCTTTAAACTATTAATCTATTGATTAAAATTTTCTTTAATTTAGCATTTTCAAATTTATCATTCTGAAGGACTCCAATAACTTAGAAGTAGTTAATGAGCAATTTCAGAAGTGATTAGAAAGTGAGGCTTGGAAACTTAATGTTGTTTAAAAGTCTCCACCACAGTTTCAAGCAAGATGGTCAATCCCAACATCTCCCAGTGTTCAGTCTGTGGCAACTGCTTATAGTCTTCTCACAACAACAAAGCACAGGTGAATAATTTTCTCTCCTCTCCTTATCCAGAAAAGTTCCAAAGAACTGGTTTGCTCACGGTTCCCTGGTCTTTGCCCAGTCATCAGCTCTGCTATTGCAGAGCCATTTTCAGCTCACCGTACCTCCCCAAGAAGCTGATAGTTCACTTCAGTTTGATGAAGAACTGTTGATGAGCTATCTATGAGTATTGTTGCATACACATAATAGATTCACCAAATTGTTCCTGCATAACAAATTGGCTATTCCATGTGTCCAGCAATACATGCTGAAATCCAGAAAGAGTATACAGAAGATGTCCTAAAGATGTTACCCAATCAAAAAGAAAAGTGTGGAGGAGGAGAAGAAAAACGTTTCCTATGAATGCCTTTACATAAGAAGAATATTTAATGGCAGAATTGCACGCGTTCTTATTCAGTGTGTTACCAAGAAAATCCATTCATGGACAATTCTTACACCCACTTTGATGAGACAGGCTAAATTGAAGATACTTTCACATAGTCCCCAAGTTCTTAGAATAATTCCTGTACCGTGCTATAAATGTCCTCAGTGATACCAATATTTTTCATGAAACAACCAGTATTTCCCCACCTAACAAGTACCAGGGTGCAATGTTTCAAACTTCCTTCCAGAAAGATGCTTCGGGAGCAAGGAGTTGAACTGAAATAGAAATGCTTCTTAACTGGAAAGTTATCCATGTATCTAACCTGGAAAAGTTTCCGGCACTCATTTCTTCAGCTGAAACTTCAGCTTCAGCTCAGTTGCAAAAGGACAAAAGAAAAAAAATGATTGGTGTAGCATCAATCCTAGATTGATGCAAATGTCACAGGTTGGCCCCTGAGACAAATTTCACTAGTGCACGTTATAAACAACAGAAACATTAAATTCTCTAGATTTTGTCCAAACCTCAACTCACTAACTTATACTGGTTAATTTAAAGGTGTATTATTTTATACTTAATGCACTGATATCCAAACAAAACAGATACTTTCTGAAACCTTGGTATTTTCAAGGCTATATCTATCTCTGAGAAAAATTTTCAGTTTCCCTTTTGAATATAGAAATAATAATAATAATAATAATTATTATTATTATTATTATTATTATTTCAAACAGACAAGCACCTGCAACATAACACCCCAGACTTAACAATTGTCGATAAGAAAGACAAAAAAGTCTGGATAGTGGACGTGGCAGTGCCTGGAGACAGCAGAATAGAAGAGAAAGAATTGGAAAGATAACAAAATACAAAGACCTACAAATAGAAATAGAAAGACTGTGGCAAAAGCAAGCAAGGGTAGTACCAATAGTAATAGGCTCCTTGGGTGCAATCCCAAAACAACTGGAGCACCACTTGAATACCGTTGGCATTGACAAATTCGCTATTAGTCAATTGCAAAAGGCGGCCTTACTAGGAACTGCTTCCATCCTGCAACGATATCTGTAATACCATCAAACATCCACATCTGCCTATCCCAGGTCCTGGGTAAGGACTCGATAGATAGATAAAATGCCAAATCCAGTCTGAACATCTGGCTGACTGTGCAATGATCAATAATAATAATAATAATAATAATAATAATAATAATAATAATAATAATAATAATGTTGGAAGGGACCTTGGAGGTCATCTAGTCCAACCCCCTGCTCAGGCAGGAAACCCTATATCATTTCAGACAAATGGCTGTCCAGTCTCTTCTTAAAAACTTCCAGTGTTGGAGCATTCACTGCTTCTGGTGGCTGGTTGTTCCGCTGGTTAATTGTTCTAACTGTCAGGAAGTTTTTCCTTAGTTCTAGGTTGCTTCTCTCCTTGATTAGTTTCCATCCATTGCTTCTTGTCCTGCCTTCAGGTGCTTTGGAAAATAACTTCATTCCTTCTTCTTTGTGGCAGCCCCTGAGATACTAGAACACTGCTATCATGTCCTCCCTCATCCTTCTCTTCATTAAACTAGACATACCCAATTCCAGCAGCCATTGCTTATATGTTGTAGCCTCCAGTCCCCTAATCATCTTTGTTGCTCTTTTCTGTACTCTTTCTAGAGTTTCAACATCTTTTTTACATCGTGGTGACCAAAACTGGATGAAGTATTCCAAGTGTGGCCTTACCAAGGCATTGTAAAGTGGTATTAATACTTCACGTGATCTTGATTCTATCCCTCTGTTAATGCAGCCTAGCACTGTGTTGGCGTTTTTGGCAGCTGCAGCACACTGCTGGCTCATATTTAAGTGATTGTCCACTAGGACTCCGAGGTCCCTCTCACAGTTACTACTATTGAACAAGGTATCCCCTATACTATACCTGTACATTTGGTTTTTCCTGCCTAAATGTTGAACCTTGCTTTTTTCATCATTGAATTTCATTTTTTTTATAGTGCCCAGTGTTCAAGTCTGTCCAGATTCTCCTGTATCTTAAGCCTGTCTTCTGGAGTGTTGGCTATTCCTGCCAGCTTGGTGTCATCTGCTTGAATGCTTCTTCCATACACAGAAGCACTGAAAAAGGGCTTCTGATTTAGCACTCTTTTTATTCACTCAACGTTCACAAAGTTCAAAATTTTGTGTCTTCCTGTACTTTGCATCATTTTCAAATGGCTTTTTCTACAGCTTCTTGACAGCCCTACATCCCCTGATTCCTGGTGTGCTTCCATAGACAGTGGCAGCTCCCTTTCAGTCATTCTCAAATGCCACATACGTGTTTGAATTTAGCAGTGGTATGCTTATGAAGTCAGAGGACAGTATTCTTTTATTAACTGCTGATAATATTTCCTTTGTCTCCCATGTTCTTTTCTTCAGTAAAATAAAAAAAAAACACCTGGGATAAGATAACAGCAATTAGAATTCATTTTCTTTTCATTTAACTTGATACCCTATATAATGTTTACCTCTCCCCATTTAGTCTTTCTAAGTAGCTTGAGATTAGAAGGGCTACAGTGACCTATGACACATCTACAGAATACCCAGGAGTAATTCTTGGTGTTAACCTTCAATAAACGGATGGATTATATTACAAATAATAAGATGACTAAATATAGGCACAGCCTATGAATTAAACATGGTCCCAACTTTGCATGATGCTAATTTATTCTGACACATTTTGATCATTGTGATGCAGCTGTGTCCTTCCCACTATTTTTTTTAATTGTCCAGTAGCTGTCCTTTATAATCTAGTTGTTACTTTCCACACAATGTACATCTTTGTTAACTCCTTTGCAACATGTATGAACCATTTCATAGGGTTATCCATCTATTTCAACCACTAAAAATAATAAGGAAGGTTAGAAACTGTTCACAATTATGGTAGTTGATTATGGTGGTCATCCAAGATGTGACAAGACTGCACTGTTAACAGTCCAATTGGTGGACTATACCTAAACAGCAAGAACATTGAGAATTCCTCTCTGACTACAGAAGTGACACAAAACTCCAGCCCTGGTGTCTGCTGCAAGTTTTAACATAAAATGTGATGAATGGTCATGGTCCATCTGATTCTGGTGGACTTTGAGTCTATTGAAGCTATTCGGATTCAGAGTGGCTCTCCAAGAATTTAGGAATGGATGAGAAAAGCCATTCCTAGTCTTTTTACTGTAAACCACTTTAACTGGGAAAGTCAAGAAGTGATGCTGGAAGTCTCACACCCTACCCTACGCTATGATCACTTCCCATAAATTGTACATATTTATTGATAGAACAGGTGAATTGCTTTTAAAAAAATACAATAAAGGAAACATGACAACAAACCCATCAGCTTCACTATTGCCAGTGTTTCATTTGTATCAAAAGACCATCAGAGTGTTAGATTTTCTGTAGGTTTTTTTTTAGCTAACTAAAATAGTTGAAGACAGTATAAAGCACTATCCCATGACAGATATTTTATAAGACATCTTTTCAAGATTCCAAATGTATCCAATGCCCCCAAAATGCTGCTACTATTGATTCAGGATAGAAATCTAATATTCAATTAAACTAACCAAGCAAAACAAAGTTGTATTAAATGACATTCTCCTCTGGGCTTGGCAGCTAATTTGCTTTGTATTGTGTGTCAACTTTTGCTCTGTTTTGTTGCTGTTGAAGATATTGGTCTACTGGGTTACATAAGACAAACATCTATTCTAGGATTATAGAATAGTATTGCTAACATACTGCCTCAACCATAATATCCTGCTGATCCAGATTACATCCCAAATCAACAAACCTCAAGGCTTTACTTGATTTCACACATTCATAACACTGGTGAATAGTGATATTTGACATGGAAGAATGCACTATCACAGTTCTCAGGCAAAATGTTTATCAATTTAATTTGATTTAAATTAATTTAATTTAAATTAAATTAATTTATCTCTTACATGCTGCTCCAATCAAAAAGTCTGGCAATTGACACTTAGAAAAACCCAACCAAGTCCATTAAAATCATAGTAAAATGAAGCTCTGAAATAACTGGCAGAGAAAAGGCAGCTCCAACCTTGTCCTTGTTTTCCAGATGCTTGGTGAAAGCATTGTCTTACTGAATAATTAAAACATTGGGAAAGGAAAGGCTTTCCATAGGCTTGGAGCAATCACTGACAAGACTTGTTTACATAATCTAATCTCCTTCTCTGCACATGGGGAGTGTCTTCAGTATAGGATGGGCAAATTCTATATGGGGGAGATGATCCCATAGATAACTGGGATTGACCTATCGATATAAAGACCTTCATACCTAATAACCAGCAACTTAAATTACAGCTCAGTGAAGCTCCTTCAATAGTTGTTATTCTGCTGTAATGGGTTTTATCTCTCTACTTTTAGCAGGCAACTGTGTTTTCCATTAGTTATAATTTCACAGCTGTCTTGAAGGGAAGCCCCTTAAGATGATAAAGCCATGAGTTATTGTCACCAAAGTCTTCTGTTCCAGAAAAATAAATGGCAAGTGCTGTACCAGCAAAAGCTGGGAAAATGTCTATGCCTTTCTACCCACTGATCTAGCAGGATCCAGGAGAACCTTCCAAGTATGCAACTGTTCAGACTATGCAACCTACAGAGAAATGCAACTTTGTCTAGAGCCTGAGTTGAACTAAAATGGAAACAAAAGGCTTTTGAATAAACAACAATTCTCTCTTGGTGAAATTCAACCTGTGTTTGTTTTTTCCTGTGCAGTCTGACACATATCTAATCATGGCCAGGATTTATATGCGTTTCCTGCTCAGTCCAGAGTAGAAACATACAATTGGGTATCATCAGCAAATAGATGATATTGTGCTCTGAACCAATTCATAACTTCTCATACAATTTCACATAGAATTTTTTTTTATAAATGGGGGATTGTTTTGAGTACTTGGGCACCCCACAATAAAGTGGGCTCAATCTCTCCTTTCCATCACCACTTGCTTGAAACCACTACAGAACAGTGACCCTGACCTCTAATATCACAGGCAAGTTAGAAGGATATTATGGTCAATGGTATTGTGGGAAATCAGCCTCCAGAGAAGGAAATATTAAAAAGCCAGAATATTATATTTCCTCAAAGGATCTTAAAAAGTTTTTTCTTCATAGCCCCATGTCTTCCTCCCCAAGCAAAAACCAACTCTGTAGAAATGCAGATATCAAAATCCTTTCAGAAAGACTGGCACCAGGAAGCTGAGATCTGATGGGATTAGAAAGATCCCTAGAACTAACAACCCCTCACTCAAAAAAATCCAACACAGGACATAGCCATTAGCCACAGCCCAGGGAAGCAGAATATAACCTTTAGGACATAATAGAATTAACCCAAGACCATCAGAATACTAGAAAGGCATACTGAACTTCAGATCAAAGTTCATGCCACAGGAACAACTCCAAACACAAAAGCCCAGGAAGGTATAAAAACCCACCACTCCCTGCTCCATGTGGTCAATTTTCCCAGAGCCACAATTCTGTCTGGTTTTCTTCTTCAATAAACTACAACCTTCTTTCTAAAGCAGTCTTCATTTTGTTTATTCCCAGCTTGGACTGGACCCTGATGAATATTTTATTTTCAACAGTATCAATGTCACTGAGAAATCCAGCAGAACCAAAACAACCATACTCCTTGCATCCAGGTTCTGTCTCAGATCATCCACACGTATGATCAAAACAATTTCTCTCATGCCTCAGTATGAACTTAGAATGGAAGGGATTAAATAATCCATCCCCTCCAAGTTCCTTTATAGTTATTTCCTTACTAGGTATTCTACAAGAGAGATTGGGTTAGATGTAATCCAAATAGCTAGGTTGAGGTATAGCCTATGGAGATTTCTTTTAGGGAGAGTAGCATCACCCTCTTTCTCAAAGAGGTATTCATGCCTTCTTAAATCCCCAGAAATTTCCCCAGCTTGTGTCTGGAGCTAAATTTCCATCAATAGAACATCTAACACCAGGAGGATTTCCACCAGCTCCCGTTCCTAGTCTTGAAGTCACAGCTGCTGGACACTAAAAACTGGTTGGAGAGAGATTGCGCTGGGCAACCCTCCTTCCTTCAGCCAAATCTCAGAATTATATGCAGATGTTTTGCTTCTCCATAATTAAATCATGAGGAGAAAAGTCTTAATACACATGGACCTGACATTAATAAAAGCAGCCTGAAGCCGATGCTCTCAGGAATCCAGAATTTGGGATCACAGGAAAAGACCACCCTCTCATGCCAAGAGGAGTTCTGATCTTTCTCTCTTTCCAGAGAACAAAGAAGTCAGTCTTTACCAGAGTCCTATTGGCAGGAAAGCTATCAGAAGGCACCATAGAGCCACTAATGTTTAGAGAACTAGAAGTCCTAGTCCAATCCTAGTCAGATACAGTTTAAAGTGCTTAAAAGCTAATTGTTGAGTGGTCAAGTGACCATACATGATTGAAATGTTAGCTCCTTCCCCACCCCCATCTGCTAAGATTTCTTTTTTACAAGAGAAATTTGCCATTTAAGAAAAATAGGAGGAATGTTAACGTGCTGTCTAATGGGAGCACTACATTGTTCTTTTAAAATCTATAATCAAGCTGCATCCATTTTATATTTATTTAGTCAAACAGATGATTTTCTACCAACTTTCCCATTAAAAATAAAACAGTGAAACCTAAAATTTATGATGATTGCATGATTGCCATCAATTTATATTTTTAGTGGATAAAGGAAATAATCAGAGATTATTTGTTCAAGTCATTAATTTTGTATTTAATGGTTAAGGAAAGTTACAGAGACTACTTGTTCAAGTAGCTCCAATGTCCTTAAAAAAATCTTTAACTGGAGAAAACTTTTCTGACCTCTGGAGGGAATGCTTGCTTCTAGCTAAATGTAGAAAGAGATTTCCTTCTTTCTCTGTTGTGTTAAGAATCTTTTCTTCCTATAAAGGAGGCACCACCAGTGGTTTGTAACTGTCATGAAAGCCTGAGAGCTGTTTGAGGTTAAGCTACTCAGCAATTCAACTTTTACTACAGAAACTTTGAAATTCAAAAAAATGAAAAAAATAATGTAAGTTTTTGAAGGACATGTGTTGCTGTAGGTGATCCTCTTAATTAAAAGTGATTGCCTGCTAGGAAATCATGCTTTTAAAAGTTTCATGAATTTATTAGAACCCTGAAGGTATCTTTGTATGCACAGGACATTACATGCCGTTTATGCAATTTTTTGTTTCAGATCTGTTTAAAGCCTCACCAACACTTCCTGAATAGGAACAGCACGGCTGGCATTTGTATGTATTTTGCCTAATTGAATTATGTGAAAATACATACTAATGAAGCTTTACCAGTGAAATTTTCAGAGAAGAATGTACAACTAATTTCTTTTAAATTAGATGAACATTTCTCCGGCCTCTTACCTCTTTAATAGGGAATTAACATGTTTGATAGACAGATTTCTGCCAAATATAGGTATAATGAATTAAAATGCACAAACACACATGCAAACACTCATACTAATGTGTGCATCTATTTAGAAAATAAATAAACCATATTCTACTAGGCAATAGGGACCATGTGTGTTTATTTAGATCTAAGGACCATATAAATAAATGGAATTTATTTTTAAATAAGTATAGGGGGGAATCATATAATATTATGCACATTTAATCAAAAAAGAAGCTGAGGCCCTAGAAAGAGTGCAGAGAGTCATCTTCCAATACTTGAAGGACTGCCACAGGGAAGAGAGCACTGATTTATTCAGCATAGACCTGAGAATAGGACAAATAGTAATGGGTGGAAGCTGATCAGAGGGAGATCAGCCTCGATATTAAGAGGAATTTCCTGACAGTGAGAACTATTTGGAACAACTTGCCTCCCAATATTGTGGGTGTTGTGTCCTGAGCCTGCTGAAGCATTCAGCAGGCTCAGAAATGTTACAAATGGTCCCGGGCAGACCAAAAGCTGCCCAGAACCAGACTGGCTGTCGCCAGCCTTGAACACATGTGCAAGGCACGAAAACAGCCAGCTTCTATTGGTTAACATTGTCTGGGTTCAGAGCCCTATAAAAGGCCTGCGTGCCTTTTACTGCCTGCTTGGGTGTTGGAGAAAGAGAATAAAGTGTTTGTTACTTGTCACCATGTGTCTTCATCATTCACACGCGAACGAAGAACTCAACACTGGCGACGAAGGTGGGATCCTCTGCAAGCTTAAGAAAAAGATTTAAGGACTCACCCAGGAAGTCCTGACGAGGGGGGAAGAACGTCTCAGCCTGCCAGTACAGCGTCACTGGGGGTGAGCTTTGCTAAAGGACCCTTTCCCAAACCTTAGCTTGCAGAGGAGCCGATTGGTGAAGATCGTAAACTTTACGATGTCGAAGATTGGCCGCTTGACTGATTTTGATGTCTCCCACCCAGAGAAATGGAATTCCTACGTAGCACAGGTGGAGAACTACTTTAGAGTAAATCAGATAAGAGAAGATGGCCTGAAGGCAACAACTCTTTTGTGTGCCTGTGGACAAGAAGGTTTTGACATTGCAGAAAATCTGGTGGCCCCTGCACCTCTGGAGTCAATAACACATGCTGACTTTAAAAAGATGTTGAAGAAACACTTCCAGCCAAAGTTATCCATCATTGCTTGGAGGCACACGTTCGAGCAGAGAGACCAGAGGCCGGGTGAATCTGCTGTGGACTTTATTGCTGCCTTAAGGCAAGCAGCCAGGCCTTGTGAGTTCAAGGATCTGGAAGAGAGGCTGTGAGATCACTTTGTATGTGGCTTAAGAAGCAGAGACTTACAACAGAAGATTTTTGCAAAAGAAGATGTCTCCTTCCAAGATGCGTTACAAGAGGTGGCAGCTGAGGAAGCAGCAGGCGGGGTTGTGAAGGCTTTGCGGCTTGCCAGGAACCCTCCAGCCACAGCTATCGTCCATCAAGAGGATACTCGAGAAGAATCAGAAGCGGATCCTGAAGAGGAGGTGGACAGACTTCACCAGCCAGCTGAGAGGAGGCCAAAGGGGCATCCGGACAAGGCCTCAGCATCTCTTCAGTGCTTCGGGTGCGGAGGATGCCACAAGCGAGCTGACTGCAGGTTCCGCTCCACCATTTGCAGGGCATGTGGCAGGCAATGCCACATCACCTCTGTCTGTTTGGGTTGCCAGAAGGTCCAACCTCAGGAAGAATTGCTTCAGAAAGGTACCAGGGTCTCCAGCCAAAACAGGGTGGGCTTCTGCGCATCGCGCAGGAGTATTCTAAAGACAGGGACACACAAGCCCCTTAAAAAGAAACTTCACATTAATGTGAGGTTGCAAGGAGTTCCCTTATTGATGGAGTTGGACACAGGGTCCTCTTTTTCAATTATTTCAATTAACACCTTCAAAAGGATTTGCAGCAGTAGTGGCTTTCGAGTTAAACTCAGGCCATCGAACCTAACACTCACTGATTTTCAAAATTCTAAGGTCTATGTGAAGGGGGAGGCCACACTCACGGTACAGTGTAAGGATTTTGAAGGTTTCCTGGATGTGGTGGTCATTGGGGGTGAACGTACGAGTCTTATTGGACTCGATTGGTTCGAGGCCCTGGGAATCCAAGTAACTGGGCTGCACAACTTGCAAACGCTGGGTCTTGCAGAGGTTTGCAAGGAGTTTGCAGATGTGTTTAGTTCAGAGCTAGGATCCTACATGGGGCCTTCCATTGCATTACGGTTAGACCTAACCATCACGCCCATCCGGGTCAAGCCTAGGAGGGTACCTGTTGCCCTCAAGGGTAAGATAGATGCTGAGCTGAATAAATTGCTTCAGCAGGGCATTTTGGAACCTGTGGATTCTAGTCCATGGGAAACCCCCATAGTGATGCCTCTAAAGGCTAATGGGGAAATCTGTATATGTGCAGATACAGCACACTTATCCAGTGCCTGTTGTAAGCCACATTCTGGCCTCCCTCAAGGGGGGTGCATTTTTGCAAAACTTGACCTGGCACAGGCCTATCAACAGCTACCTGTTGATGAGGCATCTGCAGAGGCCCAGACTATTGTAACTCACAGGAGGGGCCTTCAAGGTCAAAAGACTGCAATTTGGGGTAAATGTAGCCCCTGGCATATTCCAAAGTGTCATGGAGAGCACACTTCAAGGTATTCCTGGGGTCTGTCCCTAGTTCGATGACGTTCTCATTGCTGGGGAGTCATCTCAAAATTTAGTAGAAAGACTAAGGGCTGTCTTGCTTTGTTTTCGAAAAGCAGGCCTTAAATTAAAGCAAGATAAATGCAAGATAGGAGTCGATTCCACTGACTTCTTAGGTTTCAGGATTGATGCCCAAGGCATTCACCCTGCTGAATCCAAATTGCAAGCTATTCAGCAGGCCCCAAGCCCCAAATCCAAGAGTGAGCTGCAAGCCTTCTTGGGGCTCTTAAATTTTTACCATGCATTTCTCCCATATAAGGCTGCAGTGGTAGAGCCATTACACAGGCTCTTAGACAAGCAGGCTCCATGGTAGTGGACCAAAGTCCATGACAGGTTAAGGCCTTGCTCACTTCAAATGCTGTTTTAGTGCATTTCAATGAACAATTGCCTGTATGCATCGCATGCGATGCATCTCCTTATGGGATGGGAGCAGTACTTAGCCATCTGAAGACTGATGGGACACAAGTCCCTGTGGCCTATTGCTCAAGGACTCTGTCATCTGCAGAGTGAAATTGCTCTCAGATTGACAGAGAAGCCTTGGCCATAATGGCTGGCATAAAGAAATTCCATGATTTCTTATATGGCCGCCACTTCACGGTCTATACAGACCATAAGCCTCTCCTCGGTTTGTTTACCACTAACAAACAGACACCACATATCATTTCTCCTCATATGCTGAGATGGTCCATTTTCCTGTCAGCATATGACTACACTCTAGTTCACAAACCTGGAAAAGAAATGGGCCATGCTGATGGCCTTAGTAGGTTACCTCTGAAACAGGTAGAGGCAGACCCTGCTCCTGCCATCAATGTTCTTTCCATTCAGGAGTTGCCTGAATCTCCCATCAATGCTAGGGACATGGCTGCAGAAACTGCCACTGATCACACGCTTACACGCGTGCTGACCTGGGTGTTGTCAGGATGGCCTGACAAGTGCCCAGATACTGAGTTCCAAAGCTTCTGGCACAAGAAGCATGAGTTTTCCACTTTCAAGGGTTGCCTGTTATGGGGTAGCAGGGTAGTAATCCCAACCTCATTGAGGTCTAGCTTTCTCTGCATGAGGGACATCCTGGTACAGTAAAGATGAAAGCGCTTGCACGTAGCCATCTTTAGTGGCCTGGGCTCCATAAAGCCATCGAGGCTCAGGTGCACGGGTGCCAACTGTGCCAACAGTCATGGCATGAAATGCCTCAGGCCCCAGTACATAGGTGGGAGGAAACTCAAACCCCATGGTCACGGGTGCATATAGATTATGCTGGGCCCTTTCAGGGGTAATTCTTCCTGGTTGTTGTTGATAGCCATTGCAAGTGGCCAGAGGTTGTTCCTGTTTCCTCCACTACTACTGCCAGGACCATCCAGGTGTTGAGAGGAATTTTTGCATCACACGGACTTCCAGATGTCCTGGTTTCAGATAATGGCCCTCAATTTACCTCTTTTGAGTTCCAGGCTTTTTTTCAGGCCAACTTGATCCGGCATGCGACTTCTGCTCTCTTCCATCCATCCTCCAACGGACTGGCAGAGAGAATGGTGCACACTACCAAAGATGCTCTCAAGAAATTGACTTACGGTAACTGGCATCACAGGTTAGCAGATTTCCTTCTTGCACACCGCACCACACCATGCACTGCCACAGGGAAGAGCCCTGCAGAACTCCTCTGGAGTCACTGCCTCATCACCAAACTGGATAGGTTGCACCCAGACCAGGTGGCTTCCCAGGTGTCACAACCGCGGGCACCTAAGAGACTTCAGGTGGGTGATCCGGTTTGGGCAAGGAACTATGGGCCTGGAAATCTCTGGGTCACAGCTGTAGTCTGCAAGGTCTTGGGGCCGTTGTCATACGAAGTTGCCTTGGAAGATGGCCACGTTCTTCGCAGACACATAGACCAACTGCGTTGGAGGCTGGACAGCCACATTTCCACTCCTGGCTCTAATCTGGAGGGGGAGGACCATAACATGGGTTCTGAGTCACCAGTTCCTAGGCCTAACAGGGCCTCAGAAGCTGCTGAGGCTGTTTGGGGGTCATCCCAAGATTCCGCAAATGCTCCAAACAGGAATTCCCAGGATAGGGGGGTCATCCTGCACATCCGTTATTGCTCCAGACAGGGAGTTACACCAGGGGTATCTACATTATTCAAACATGTCAGATTGTGCTTCAGACAGGGAGACTGACCGGGGATATTCACATAAATCACATACATCAATAGAAAGGGAATTCCACCAGGGGCACTCTCACAATTCAGCTATTGCTCCAAAAAGGAAGTCAGTAGCAAGGGGGTTTGCCATGGAGGCGGCTCCTGACTCTGGCACCTCTGGCATGTGCTCGGGGGCTACGGAGTACTGGGGCGCTTCCTCCACTCAGGCCTCTCCAACTGCTGGCCTTGGGCTCGAGGGACAGTGTTCCCAAGAGGAGTCCATTGTGGAATTGGGGACTTCCACCCCTCCAAGATACACTGGCTTGGACTCAGAGAGTCCAGCCAGTCAGCAGCTGGGTGGGTCACCTGGGTGTTTGGGGCAGCAAAGTCCTGGCCTGCCTAGCCTGGCAGGCAAGCAGGTAGGTCAGGCACCCTCACCGGCCCTTAGAAGGTCACAGCGGGCTAAGGGCCTGCCTAAACATCTTGAGGACTATGTGAGTTTTCTGTCAATTCTAAGAGAAACTTACTGATCCTTAAACAAGATGTAGTAAGCACTCAGTGGAGGAGTGTTACCTTCAAATTATTATTTGTTGTATTTCTTTTATAAGAAATATTAATATAAAGTGTTCTGCCTGTATCCAGACTATTGTGATGTTCATTAAACCCCAGTCCCTTGAACAGTTGTACCTGTGCTGTTACATCATAAGGTAGATTGTTTTATCTAGGAGGGAGGGGTGTTATGTCCTGAGACTGCTGAAGCATTCAGCAGGCTCAGAAATGTTGCAAATGGTCCCGAGCAGACCAAAAGCTGCCCGGGACCAGACTGGCTGTCACCAGCCTTGTGCGCATGTGCAAGGCGCGAAAACAGCCAGCTTCTATTGGTCAACATTGTCTGGGTTCAGAGCCCTATAAAAGGCCTGCATGCCTTTTACTGCTTGCTTGGGTGTTGGAGAAAGAGAATAAAGTGTTTGTTACTTGTCACTATGTGTCTTCATCATTCGCACGCGAACAAAGAACTCAACAGTGGGTGTTCAATTTCTGGAGGTTTTCAAGAAAAGATTGGGCAAACATTTGACCAAAATGGTATGAGAACCCCCTGAGGCAAGAGGATGGACTAGTAAACCAAGGTCGTTTCCAGCCCTATGATCCCCTATTTAAATAAATGGACTAGATTGCTGCATGTATTATGTGTTTGTGTAGTTACTGTGGTTGAAAATATATTGTCCCTTTAAGGAAACTGTTGGGATGGTGAAAAAAAAAATGCCACAACCCTACAAATACTTTGATTCAAACATGATGCTACCAGATTTATACAGATTCAATGTCTTTACAATAATGATTGAGTTCAATCATTATTGTAAAGATAATGAATCTGTGTAAGTCTGGTTGTAGATTTTTATGGTTATTGTTTTAAAATACGAAGTAAAATAGAGCTGTTCTTAACTTTGTGTCAAATTCAAATAACCCAGTAAATGTGCGTTATCTGATACTGGAAGAATGTTGGGACTTATTGAGTCTAGAGGGGAAAATGTCCCTTCAAGCCCCCTGTTGATTGGATTAGGAGCAGGCTGGGTTGAAGCCAGTTAGATAGGAATTAAATGAAATTGCTGGGATCTGTAACTGACAGATTTTTCCCTTGTAACATTTCTTGAACTCAGGACCAGCCATTATGGGGAAAAAAATAGGACTACCAAAAAGAGTTACTAATAATATTTTGGTTCTATGTATTCTGCAAATCCAGAAAATGGCTTAGTGAACTAACTAATTAACCCAGATTAAGCATGTTTCCAGGTCACAATCAGGATAGACAAAGCATGATTGGTAATCTAATTCACTGTAAGGCAACACTCTTGAGCTGTTTAGAATTGCATGTAACAGCCTGGATGTTAATTTCTTGATTTTTCTGAGTGAAAAGTTGAAAAGCAAATTTCATGCAGATTTCTGGAAGAGAAACTGAAGAACTACCCATTAAATTAAGCCCTATTTCTTTTTGCATGTAATTAAAAAGTAGAAATATAAAACTACACCATGCAGATATTTCACCATGAGATTATACTTCACTGGGAATTTGAAAAGGAACATAAATTTCTTTAGAAGAGGAGCAGAAAGAAAAACAGCAGCAGCTTGGACTCAAACATGCTGAAATAAAGACATATTAAGGTCTTCATGCTGGGAACATACTGAATTTGAAATCCTAGGCCAAAAATCGACTTGTTATACATTAGCACAACAAGATTAGCCTCTAAATTCAAATATAAAGATACATTTTAAAATGACAGCTCATGGATAAACCTTATGTTGTAAGAGCAGTCTTATATATGAAGAGGATGACCAAGGAATGGTTTCTTGCCCTATAGACATTATCCACAGAGATACAGAATCAGTTTGTACAGACCTAAAAGATAGCTTGAGTCAACAATGCTCATGCTATTGATTTAATTTGACTTTTGGCATAATCCATATCCAAATAGCCATTTTGGGATTAGATGGCAGTAGGAAAATACAGACATGGACAATGCTATAGCAAAACAGATAGTGCAAGAATGTTGACATACCTGTGATCTCACAATCAACCACAAGTGATTCAGATGTAGAAACTGTCAGATATGTGAAAATGGGGCTTAAAAGTAGTAAAATGATTCTGGTAGCTTTCTAACTATTCTATGGTCCTATCTTTGAGCCATTAGAATCCACTAGGCTTGTCCTTAAGCCACCAGGTTTCTAGCTGTGATCCCCATAGTTCTCTGAGCCTTGGCTGACTCCACATCTCTTGGTTTCAGTCTGCCATGTCTCTTGTCCTGGTCCAGCTTTAGGACATGTGCATTTCCCAGCAGACATAACTCATCAAAGCTATAACAAGACTCTCCCTGTCTTATGTCATTGGTCCTTCCACCATCATTTTCAATTCCATAGTGTCCTAAGGAATGCTACACTGGTGGTTTGAGATATTGTGAAGATTTTAAAATGAGCAATAGTTTCCACAGCCTGCTATCCACAGCCTGGGATCTATGGTAGTTCATGGTATGTGGGAAAGACTTTGGGAGATTGAACAAAGAGATGCTGCCTAAGGAATGGTCAGATAAAAGATAGCATAGCCCATGGCCTGATAGTGGATGAGATAAGAGACTAACACACACATCATAATGTGATACCAAATGTTATGTCATTCAGTTATTATCATGGTTAAGAGGGGATGCCTATAATCAATATGAAAATGATGGTTAATTAAATGTGTGTGAAATCACAGGAGTTGTAAAAAAAGACCTTTAGCAGTTGTCTATTAATTATAACACAACAACCACAACCACTGGAAAGGAGAAGGTAGTAGTTCTCCAAAAATTGCACAAATGTATATGTGTATACACACAGAGAGAGAGAGAGAGAGAGAGAGAGGGAGAGAGAGAGAGAGAGAGAGAGAGAGAGAGAGAGAGAGAGAGAGAGAGAGAGAGAGAGAGAGAGAGAGAGACAGAGAGAGAGAGAGAGAGAGGGAGAGAGGCACACACACACATGCACACACAGTCAAAATCTGTACTCAGGTCTTTTATATCCAAGTCCAGCCAACAAGAGTGCTCAAGGTACATTTGAAGAATGAGGGCTTTTCTTTTCAGTAGTTTTGTGTTGCTTTTCTTCTGGGGGCATGTTTATGAGGCCAAGTAAGGGGGAAAATGATAACAGTTTTATTGTACAGTTTTTGCTGTCATTTGGGCTAGAAGGGAAAATCTGGCAAATCTCTTTTCAATTTCACTCATTAAAAAAAAAGAAATAGTAAATAAATGGCCCTTCCACTACTGAAACTGTTAAACAAAAACATAAACAAGGAAGGTCCAGTCATTCATGGAAGGCAGTCCAGCAGCCCTGTGCAAAATGGCTATCAAAGGCAGAGACCAATTAGAACAAAACCATTTGTATAGGATGGGATGAAGCATAGCAGATGGAGAAGCTGACCACCCTATTTTTCCCCGAAACGCTAATTTTTATCTGGATCCAGAAAACCTGGGTGGAGATCACCGAAGATGATGTCATCCCTTCCAGTTCTCCTGAAACATAGGCAGCCTGTCCTTGTCCTAGAGCAAGCAGGAAATGCAGATCAGCCTGAAGTGCTGGAATTATTAAGCAAGTATCAATTTTCAACAAAGCTAGAAGAGCCCAAAGGATAATAAGTACCCAGCACAAACACAGCATTAAAGCAAACCTTGAAATCAAAACAAAGATTCACTTCCAGCGAAAAGGAAGTTAATTGAGATTATTTAACCTCTTTATGTTTCATTTCGTTTCCTTTGTTGTATTGTTGGCACCTCAACTCGCTACTGTCTTGAAGCTTTCAAGGAGAGTTAAAGCCACCTCAACAATAGGATTCCTGGCACTATTACTTGCTCAGACGCTCTCAAGTGTTTTGTCTGGTCTGTCAAAAGCCATGACCATCTTTTGAGAAGCAGGCAATGTCTCCTAGCTTGTATTGTGAGGTGACAGTTATTTTATTTGTTTTTCAGTATCAGTATTGAAAAGTGGTAAGAAAAAAAGATGGAAAGAAAGAAAGTATAGGATGCACATTGCATATTAATAGGCTGACAAGTTTATTCATGAAGTATTTAAAAAAAATGCAGAAACGTATTTGTGGAAAGCACAAAACAAATTGCGGACTTTATCTTGACCTTGACAGTTTGATAGGGCTTTTTATTATTATCTGGAAAACAGAAATAGTAATTAGTTAACAGAGAGCCAGTGTAATGGTTAAGTGATCATGTTAGAAACTAAAAAGTTGTGTTAAGATCATGATTTCTAGTCTTGCCTTGGGCACAAAGCCAACTGGGTGACCATGGGCCAGTCAATTTCTCCCAGCCCTAGGAAGGAAGCAATGGCAAACCTGTTCCAAAAATGATGCCAAGGAAACTGCAGTTGAGGCAGTTGCAGGAGTCCACACTGACTTGAAGGCACATAATTAAAAATAATAATAATTAGTATTTTATCTTTCATGCAATAAGTGAATTAAGCAGCACTTCCTCCTATTTTCCACCACTACAAATCTGGGAGATAGATTATTATTTCTGGATAAAAGATGTGACTACTTATTTTCTGCATCTCTCTTATGCTAGATGTAAAATGCTGAGATTCTCTTTGGAGATGGTCCCATTGAAGAATTTTTCCTATGTTTGTGTCAGAAATGATCACTAACTGAAATGCTTATATGATATAAATGCACACATTCCTCTTCCGTCCTCACTACCATCATTACCACTACTACAATCTCATTAGCATTTCTATTTTATTTCTTTAATGCATTGGTAATTTTGTTCTACAGTTCAAAGGATCCTTTGGCCCAAAGGTGCTTTTCAAAAGGCAACCTGAGGCTCTTGGTTTGTTTTTTCTTTGAAAATGTTTCCCTTCTCATCCAGGAAGGTTCTTCCATTCTGACTGAATGGTGGATAGTAGAAGGATTTCTATTCCTCACCATTCAGTCAGAACTGAAGAAGCTTTCTGGATGAGAAATAAAATGTTTTCAAAGAAAAAACCAAGCAAGTCCAGTTGCCTTTTGAAAAGCACCTTTGGGACAACTATGACCTGGATGATTGAGAATCTCCATAGACAAAGGATCCTTTCTTTTCTTTCCCGAAACAAAGGTGGGGAGGGTGAAAGGAGGAGCAAAAAGTGCAACCCAAATCATTCAGGTTTGGGGAAGACAAAAACATTATTAGTAACATTTATCTTAATGGGAGCAATAGTAGACCTTCCCCCTTTGCTGCTTCTCTGTCTCTTGCAATCACTGCTAATAAAAGCAGAAAATTCCCTTTTTTCCAAATTAATATTTAGAGAATGAAGAGACTTCATAGCAGAAATGTATTCCAAAGGGGTAATTAATTGGGTTAAATAAAAAAAAATAGTCCAACATTTGAAAACATTTGTTCATTTATTTATTTATGCAGTGCTTTAAAAACAACAGCAAAGGTCTAGTGGCCAACGTTCAGACCTCTGTGCACTATGTCCGGAAGAGCCATAATGGAAACCATGAGTATGTATCTAATTGCAAATAAGACTCTGCTGATCTTAATGAAAGCTGGCACAGAGATAAACATGATTGTGGCCTCAGTGCTGCTGTCACTAAAATGGCAGCTGAGTTCCTCTTCTTCTCCAGTGCAGCATGCAGTTACATAAATGCATAGCCTGCTGTTGTTGTGCTGTGCGCTTCTCTGCCATTTCTCAACCAACAGTGAGCAGTACTGAAGGAACAGAAAAAACTCTCTCTTATTGATGTCCTATAATTTGCTTCAGTAACTACAACAAGGTGCCAAAAATAGTTAAAATAGTTCCCATGTTTTTAGGGTAAGCTTTTTTCCCCTTAGAGTCCAGTTAAGCTTTTCAAGTAAAAGTAACAAAAAAATATGAAGTATGCTGACTATGGATTCAAATCCACATCCAAACATTTTTGAAGAGTTCAAACTTTTTCCAAAAGCAAACAGGGAACAGTGTCCAAAGGAGGACCACATACTATTCCTTTTTCTCTCCAGTCTTTAAGGCCTTAGATGTTCTTCTTTCCCCAGCAAGCATGATCAGAGAAACCTCATACCAAGTATGAATGAGGAAATCAACTCAATCCTTCCATTACTCATTATGTCTTGAAGGTAGTTGTGGTTATTAACATACTGCCCAGTCAGAAAACTGAAGATTCTTTACTTTTGTTCATAATTTATCTAGTTCTACAATTTGTTTACAGGTAGCCCTTGGGTTACAACCATTGGGTCATGAAAAATGCCTTAAAATGTGTCTCTGACATGAACAGAGAACTATTCATTTAACTTCTGTTCAAGGTTACAATGGCACTGGAAAAAAAAGTGAGTTACAACCAGTCCTTGCACCTAAAACTGTCATAGCATACAAACAATCATGTGATCAAAATTTGGATGTTTGGGAACCAGAAATTCTGGTCCTAATTGTAGTTGTAAATTGAGAACTATGTGTATCCTTTACTTAATATGTAGATACTGATTTATACTGTAGCATAAAATACCAAAGTAGTACAGAGTACATTAAAACAATCATAATTACAAAGATAAAACAATAACTCAAAATCCACAAATTTGAAAATAATGTGGTTGACAGCTTTTCTAGGGCAGCTAATAATCAGATAGACTGAGAAACCAAAGAAATGCTTAGGTAAACTCCCCCCACCCCAAAAGTTCAGAAACTGCATAAGAGCATAAATATTCCATGCAAGGAGTCCAGCTGATCCTTATGAGAAGACAGTTCTCCTGAACTGGCTCCACAATGATAATTGTTCTCATCTTCTATACTATTACTCTGCATCAACAGACTTTGATGCAATTAACATCTCAAAATGCAAGGACCAGGTTGGCCAATAAAGAAACAGACAATTTCATAGATACAGCAAGTTATCCATAGCAAGAATATAAATTAGACTTCCTCAATATGGAGGTGGAAGTTGAAGTCTCAGAACATCTAGAAGTATCACTGTTGGACATACGATGGAAATCAGAAAACTGCACTACCTTTCATTAGAATTATTATAAGTAGAGTAGATGATTGTACAGCACACCACATTCAATTGTTGGAAGATCAATATTGCCCCAGATCACCTCCCTTTCAAGACTATGTCAGACTGTAAATTGGTGGAGTTGTCAAGCTTCAGAAGCAATGTTACAACCTTTTCCACCCTATGAGGCAATAATTGCTTTAAAAAAAAAAAAAAAGTCTTCAGCAATTTATTTTAAGGGGGGGAATGGCATGCCTCTACAATCTACATGGTGAGAACTTTGTGATAAAGAATCAAAGTTGTTCTAAATGAACCCTGATTTTTTTTATACCCTGTATAACATTCAGTAGAAAATATATGCCCAATTTCAGAAAATCCAGAGTGAAGAAGGATTGCAGCTTCACAACTGTTGCTGAAAACACAAGCAACCTGAATGTATATAAAATTCACTTGGACATGGCCTGGGATTCTTAAAATCAAGCTTTTGGAACACCTATTAAAGGCTACTCTAATAATGCAGTAAGTAGCCAGTAGATGTCAGTACGTGATAATGAAAAACATAATACATGAAACTTAGCAAAAATAAGTTTCATATTCAGTTGTGCACAGCTGCTACCCATAATATTTTGTCATGTTTGCTCAGAGGGCCCTCAAAATGCTCCTTTCCTATATGGAATCAATGTTAAAATTTCATCCACAGGAAAAGGACATGCTGACAAAAGCACAAGATTAGCTGGTAAACTCACTGAGTTTTCAGAAAAAAATTGCCAGAAGCATGAATGACTTCATCCTGTCCTTCCTGGTTTCTCACACACAAAAAAATTGGTTCTAATTAAAAACCGTTTTTAAGAAAGACATTGCAGTTGAAGTACCTGAATATATATCCCGGAATGCCCCTTTCTGAAGCACGACTTCAAAAGTGGTTCAGCAGGTATAATGTCTGTGACAGAATATGTAATGCAGATACGGGATTTCAGGTCTTTCTAAACTGCAGCTCCTGTTAATAATCCTGGCTTGAGTTGTTGCTGTTGTTCACGTTTTCTGCTTGTTTTAAGAATTAAATATCCTGTCTGTATAGTCTGACTTAATGAAAGTTTAACAAATAAAGTACCATTCCATCTCCCACTGTCTTACCCAGTTTCTTTTCTCCTTTTCCTAATTCCTACTAAAATTCCTGATTCTTTAATGGCTCCTTCCTTAAGTTAGACACACTTATTATATTAATTTAATTGTTGGATTCCTTCCTGATGCACATCATCACTGGAGATAGGAAATGTTATTCTAGATCAGGACCCATTGAAAATGCAATGTAAGATTATCTGTCCTTCCTACCTGCTAATAACAAAAATTGAGTGCAGGCCCTCAAGACAGGAAATTAATATCAACACTCAGGGAAATGTAATAGTTTCAAAAATATCGAACAACTTTAGGGGTTAAAAACAGCTAAGCAATTAGAAATACCATTTGACTTAACAAAGACTGAACACACTGTAGATTTAACAGTTAACAAGATTATAACCAATGCTGGAATGTGCGATTTTTTTGCTGGTTCAAATCCTAACATTCTATAATTGTTTGTATATGTGTTAGGCGACAACAATTGTCATTCCTGAACAGTAAGGCAATGCGCTAGAATGATGAGGGTAATAACACACCTGAAGAGAATCAGATTTGAGAAGAGATACATAGGAGAAAAAATAGTCATTTCTATAATCTCAGTAACATATGAGGAACCTATCCATTAAAAAAACTAGTTTGTTTTCACTTTGAGCATCCTGATAAACTAATGAATAAAATGAGATTGCAATAAAAGACACTGTATTAAACTAGAGTAGTCAGTTTAAAAATATCAGCAAATCTAACCTTTACTGGACTTCTCAGATCTTTTACAATATATTGCCAAATGAATCATAGAATAAATTAACCCTGATTTCCCAGTCAAAACACAAGTGACTAGGCTCAAATTATATTTTGGACATATTATGTGAAGAACAGCTTCCTTGAAAAGACAATTATTCTGAGAAAACTAAAAGAAAAAACAAAAGAATGACCAGCAGCAAGTGGGATAGATTTAATTAGAGCAGTATTGGAGGCACCTGAAGGACCAAATTAAGGTCAGATTATTCTGGAGGAAAATTATCTACAGTGTGTGGTTCCTAAGAGTCAACACCGACTATGGCACAAAATCAATCAATCTTAATTGCATAATTCCCCTGTTCTGACTTGTATGTTCCCCAAAATTCTATTTTGGAAACTGAACTCACGATAAACATGTGGAAAAGAGTCTTGACTTATACTAGCAGTCCTGAATGAAATATTGACAGCAAAGCTTTGAGCCATCTGCGTCTGCTGTTATATTGTCCTCAGCGAGCTTTCAGCTAAGCAGAGCACATTTTGTGGCAAGGAGCCCATAGCTGAACTTTCAAAGCAACCTCTGTACAGAAGCATCCTGGAGGAAAGCAGGTCAATGAACACAAAAGAACAAGCATCTGTGTCATTTCAGTCCACTGGAAAGATGTTGACATTATTTCACTTGGACCCAGAGGAAATACTGTAATTGTGACCGATTTCCAATACAGAAGATGAACTAAGTGTTGCATTATGGATTTAAACTACCGTGAATGAGAAAGTGCAGGGAGGGAGAGGAGAGACTGATTATAAGAGGAGAAGAAAGACTGGGAGACAGCAAATATATTTCTGGGAGGGGGGAAGAATAATTCATGGGGGGGGGGCAATGCAGCCAATCACTAAAATCATACGTGCCGCCCAGTGACCTCTTTTGAATGTTGAATTTATAGAGATAAATAATGTTTTCCAAATAATAGTTTCTCTTTAGTTTGGAAACATTGAAAAGAATTACACTGGAAAAGTGCTGAATAATATGAGGGAAATAAAGGAGAATAAAACCACAAAGGAAGCAGTCAAAAGGTTTCCTCAACTGGGTGTCCTCCAGAGATGCTGGAACTGCAGCTCCTAGAATCCCATCCATCGTCTTTCCAGAGCAGTTGAAGGGCATCAGACTGAGATGCCTAATAGCAAGTAAACAACGAGTAAACATTCAAAATTTCACTTACCTTTCTTGGCCTACCCCCACAATGTAAACTTTTCCAACAGCCTACAGGCATTTAATATACCAGCAGATTAGGTTTTAAAATGTTTATTTATAATCCTTTGGGTTTGATTTAAATGTACATTCCCTGAAGCTTTAGGTTTTTTTAATTGAAATGCTAATTTCTATTTTCATATTCTGAATCATTTATTTTTATAAGCCTTTCATGGAAAGATAGGAAGTATATGTTTAAAGTTCAATGGGGTTTAGTTACTTGAATGCTGTCCCACTACATAAACATCTAACTCAGTGATGGCGAACCTTTTAGAGACCGAGTGCCCAAAAACCGTCCCCGCCCCCGCTCCACCCCCTGCCCTGCCCCTGCCCCACCCCACCCCCATCCCCTGCCCTGCCTGCCCGCAGGGCCACTCACTGCCTCCAGGGCTCGCTGCAGATCACCCAGGCAACCCAGCAGCGCTATGGTGGTCACGTCCTCTGCTCGCGTCCTGCAGCATCATATGTGCATGATGGGGTGTGAGGGCAGAGTCTTGTCTATGCTGCCTGGCTGCCATGTCCTTGGCTGTGCTGCTCTGCATGGGCCATGCTCGGGGCGACTCTCCAGGGGAGCTGCTGGAGAGGAGGGGGTCGCGGGGGGAGGTGAGGCTGGGGCAACAGCACGTGTGCCCACAGAGAGGGCTCTGAGTGCCACCTCTGGCACCCATGCCATAGGTTCGCCACCACTGATCTAACTGCTTCTTTGTACCATGGTTTTTAGTCCACTTCACAACTATCTGGAAGAAGCTAGGTTAGGAAAAGCTGTGCTAGAAATCTGTGTTTGTCTACCTTGCTGCTTCACTGCATTAGTTTTGTGCATAATGTTTATAGTTTGAAAAGTTCTGAGTTCAAAAATCCAATTTTTTTATATTCTGAAGTCAGAACAAAATATCCTGTCTCAAGCTCAGAATTATACATTCTGTACTTGTCTCAACTTTAGAAAAAAAAATACATTCTTTCCATACTGTTTTGAGTGTTCCAATATTCAATGGAATATTGGTTTGTTATTGTTTTTTAGGTTAGGTCCAAGCCAAGGAAATACATTATTCAGTATAACAAAAAATACAGTTATCATTCCTATTATCATTCGCCGATACTAATTAAGGGAAATGGGATGAAAAAGTGTTAGTTTAAAACATATTAAGAGATGTGACCCATTTTAAACAAAGCAAAAAAATTACTTCCTACCTGGTAGAACGAGATAGTTCTCAAAGTATGACCACAACTGAGCCCAAAATTTATGCTGTTAAGTGAGTTTTGCCCCATTTTATAACTTTTCTCACCACATTGCCGTTCTTAAATTAGTGACAAGATTGTTAAGTGAATGTGGTTTCCCCATTGACTTTGCTTGCCAGAAAGTCGGAAAAGGGGATCACATGATTCCAGGACACCACAACCGTCATAAATGTGAGTCAGTTGACGAGTTTCCTAATGTAAATCACGTGACCATGGGAATGCTGCAATGGTCATAAGTGTGAAAAATAAGTTACTTTTTCAGTGCCATTGTAACTTTGAATGGTTACTAAGTGAATTGTTGTAAGTTGGGGACTACCTGCACTGTATTTAAATGTTTTGCCATGCAGGCATTGGAATGGAAGGGTTGCATTACAGCATAATGTGGTTGTTTTGTGAGCTCTTTTATTGAGCTTGGTTTGTATGTGTATCAGGCAGAATGCCAAATGTAAAAAAATGCATTGAGCAATGTCTTGCATTGCAGATATCTATACTCCAAAATATTACTATTGAATTTTCAAAATGCAAATGCAAAAATTAAGTTGTGTTGTTTTCTGAACTAAGCCATCAGAGAAGTGTCTTTGTTGATACAATGTCCAGTCCGGTTTAAATGAATCAATTGCAGTGACTTGCTTCTTTGCTGGACCTCTGTAGCTGTCAGGGCAAGTTAGGTTACTTTTGTTTGCTATGAGAATGTTTTAAAAAAATAATTAAAATTCTTCGCTCCCTTCTTCTGATGGCTAGGTTTAGATAAAATTCTGGATGGGCTATGATCTTACCTACTTTTGCAGCACTGACATGAATCCAAAGGAACTAAGGACTTTGTATTAATTTCCCCTGTGCCATTTAAGAAAAGTTCAGATAGTTTTATGGATGTTTTATTCTGAGCTCACAGCAAAACATGACAATGACATGTACACAGTGGCATCATTACACCAAGGCCTTGACTGATGTACTTACAACAGACATTGTCACACAAGTACATCAGCAAGGCCTTTGAATGATTACATTATCACACACATCATAATTTGGCTTCTTCTCATCTTCTCTGTAGACTCCTGCATTCTAGGCTACCCTGTTGGTTGTTAATACTGTATGTTTGTGAACTGGTTATGACAATACCTTACACAGTCCAGCTGAATTTGATTTTGCTAACCCTAGGATAAATCTGAAGAAAATATTTTCTTCTAATAGTTATTTTCCAGATGACCCAACTGTCTATTTTCCCACCACAAGTTTAATAAACATCTCCAGCAGCTCTTACCAGCACATCCCTATGTCACATGCCTTCTTCTTCTCAAAGCAGGAAATGACCTCTGTTCCTCAGCAGGAATCTGTTCACACCATTCTGCTTCCCTTTCCACAGGGAGACCCAACAGAGTTATAAGAATTCCATTTAAGTGAAGAAAGCAGCTCCTTTTTAATTCCTGTTTCCCCCCCCCCCTTCATCACAGATAGATGCGAGTTTTTCTTGTTCTAGTTAGAGGCTATATCTTTAGTAATTTTAAGATTTTTTTTCTTAAGGTAGTCAAAATATCTTTGAAAGCATCTTGCTCCTCAGATAGTTATCACCTACTGTGAAAAGAGACAATTTGCACTGTCAGGTCTATTAGAAAGCATACTAGAAATCTTTTAATATACTCAATCCAAATAGATCTGGAAATGTGGGAAAGGAAAAAAGAGACTGTCTAGATCTTCCCTTCTACTGTTTAGGATATAAGAATGTAAAAATCTAAGGTATGCAGCTAACTTTGCAGAGATTCGTTTCCCTTATGGAATGGCTCCTGGGGAGGGAGGTATCAAAAGACTGTCAGGACTATCAAATCCCTAGAATTCAGGAGATTTGACCTATAATCTTTGCAATAAAAGGCGCTCCTGCTTTCTGTTACTCATCATTGCCACCAGCTAGATGACCAAGCAGTTCTGCAGCATATTGAAAAGGAATAGGAAAGATATTTAGTGTACTAGACTCCAAAATGCCACGTGCAGCCTTTGTATCAGCTCTGGGTCAGGGGAAGTCCTAGGCAAAATAGGCTAAAGTAGCATCCCCTTCATTTACGTTTGTTTATTCCTTGTATTGGGCCAGTTATTGCAAGATAACTGCAATCTGATGCAGTTTCTCATTATTATCATTGTTCATTTATCTGGACAGGCTCAGTTGGACAAGCAGAGGTATGGAAATAGACCACACCCAGTGAGTACTGGGTCCCTGATGGACCTTGCTTAACGGTGTCAATTTTTGATATCATACTGTAACAGGCAGAATGACTTTTCTTCCTATTGATGAAAGCTAGGATCCATAAATATGATGTATGGTTTGAGTGTGAATAATGCAGGGGTTCCAAAGTAATGCTTACTTTTGCAATGGTTCTGGTTTTTACTTCTATAATATCTAGAGTTCAAAAGATATCCATCATGATTTATTATTTGTTTAAAAAATCAAGGCACTTGCATCTCTCCTTTGTGATGCAAAAATGTTACTCAGGGTATCCTCCTTTCTCCAGGATTAATTCCAGTCATATCCTATCTTACTTTGCTGTGTGGGCTGCTGCAGAGGTCAATATTCTCTTCTCTCCTATTTAACAACTACGTGAATTCTCTGGGGTGCACACATTCACTGTCATAGGGTGAGATATTATCAATATGCTGGTGATACCCAACCGTACATCTCAGCTCCTGCAAATTCAGCAATGCTGTGGACATCCTATCCCAGTATCTGGAGGCTGTGGGGATCTGGATGGGAAACAATAGGCTTCAGCTGAACCCTGGCAAAACCGAGTCAGTTTGGGATTGGGGGAGGTTCTCTGGCTCTAGGACTGCTGCTAGAGGGGTTTGCACTGCCCCAGATAAACCCCGTGTGCAATCTGGGAATCCTCGTGGACTCACAACTCCTTCTTTCAAAGCAGGTGACAATTGTGGTTAGAAGGATCTTTGCCCAACTTCATAATGTTTGCCCATCGCGCCTGCTCCTAGATCAAGGGGCCCTCCTCATGGTCACTCATGTGCTGGTCACCTCCTGTTTGGACTACGTAAATAAAATGTTTCACATGAGCCTGCCTTTAAAGTGTAACTCAAAATTTCAGCTGGTTCAAAATGCAGTAATGCGAGCAGTTAATGTGTGTTACTGATACAGCTCTGCTGCAAGAGCTGCACTGTTACGAGTTATTTCAGAGTCTAATTGAAGGACCCTACATGGCATGGGGTGGGGTTAGTTGAAGGACCACCTCTCCCCAGTTTCATTTGCCTCACTGGATCTAAAAAAATGGGGCTATTATGGGTTTCATCATCTAGGAAATTACATCTGTTGGGTCCCAAGTGGCAGACCATCTCTGCTGTGGCACCGATATCTGGGGAATTACGGCTTCATAATTTCTGAAGATCCCTCAAGACCTGGTAATTCCAGAAGGCTTAAGAATTCGAGGTAATGGGTGAACTAGTGCAGTGACTCTCTTAATATTAATATTCCTTCATCTGTTATTCTTATTTTAGGTATGTGTATAAAAGTTTTTAAATGTTTTTAATAATTGTTAACTATAATGGTTTTAGATATTTATTGTTTTAATTTTGGTGCCACTTGTTTGTGAGTTGGGCAGCTATATAAATTAGATAAATAAATAGTTAAAACAAAACAATAAACAGCTGCTAAAAGAAGATGATTTGCAATGAGGTAAATGGGTCAGCTGCACTTTGTAGGATGAACCATTCCATAATCAAGGTATTGCCGCTCTCTCCCTGATCCCAATTAAATGTGCTTCCACCCAGATTTCATGCAAAGTTTAGATTAAAATAAGGTAACTATTAGAAGACAAGAGACATCTCTCTAATGCACAGGAACAAATTTTGGAAAAGCAAAGTAAATATATGATGGGGTAGAAAATGACATATGCCAAAGCTGGACATGGATATGCTAGCCAGCTAGAGTTCATGGGTTCTAAACAAGAGATCAATAGTATGACTTCAACTGACAAAATGATTTCTCTTGCATAACAGGGATCTCTCTTGCATAACATCCTCTTCCTGTCCTTAAAGGAGTTTCTTTATTTTTCTTCTGAAGTTTGAGTTTCCATGTGAAAAGTGTGTTTGCTTAATTCATTTGGCTGGATAAAGAATGAAGAATCATTATCTCATGATCAAGAGGAAGAGAAACACTCTTGCCGTACTGATATTATCTGAAAGTGTTATTGTTTCTGCCTCAAAGAATGGGATTCTGGTGGGACAGCTATAAATCTTCAACGCTTACCATTGCCTTATACTCAGATAAAGCTCCTTATTGCTGACGGTGTCATGCATTTTTCATTTGCCTGGACAGCCAACATACTTCAAATGAAATAGGCAGAACTCCAGTTGATCTTCTCCCTTCCTTTAACAGAATTTAAGCTTTGAGCTGTGAGATTACTCATACCATAGGAAATACTGTTGATTGAAAGCCATAGTCATTATTTGGTTCAAGAATCATTTCCCTTTTCAGCAAATGGAAAGGTGTTGAGTGCACTCTAGCTGGAAGGCTAGCTCACACAAAGAAGTCTCTTATGCTGTTGAAATAAACAGAAAAAAATAGCACGGTAAAATTATTTATTTGCTTCACCCAATATTGGATTTTTGTGTTCTTTTGAAGACCTCCTAAACTGCTTTAAAAAGACTATTATCCTCAACAGCATCATGCCACCTCACAGTGAAAGTTGTAAATTAATTTTCACCTAATGTGCTGGATTCATTCTTCATCTCACCTCCTTCAAGCAGAGTCTTCTTTATTGCTGTTTTTTATTTGTTTGTTTGTTTGTTTGTTTGGATGTATTTTTTTTATTTGCAATGGGAGTTTCTCCTCCAAGGCTCCTCAGTGCATTTTGTTTCAACAAGGGGACAAATTTCATTGGTTCCCTGACTATGAAAGATTCTTCCCACAGAGATTTGACAGCTGTCTACATTACCATTTTTTCAGCATCTGTTCAACATCTTTTTATTTAATCAGGCACTTCGCGATTATACATGACTGCGATGGTTTGATACTTCTGTTGTTTCAGAATGTGAAGCTTTGGTTCCATTGTTGCTTTTTAAAAATTGTGATAAATAATGCTATATGCTAACATTGTATACATTTTAGTCCTATTAAATCCCTAAAAACAGCTCCAACCTCTCAGTCATCTTGGTTGCAAAGAATCTTAAGTGGTTTCCAGATTGTCTGCCCCCACCCCAGAAAAGCCACTTTTAAATTATTATTTATATTTCATTGCCACCACTGGAAACATTCTTTGAAATGCAGATCCTAGCTTTGGAAAGTTAATTTTCCAAAGGCTTCCCCATGGTGAGTGACAGGGTGGAGTAGAGAACAGGATGATATTAATTGCATCCTGTATCCTTTTAAGTCAATATCTTTTCCCCTGCCAAACATTTTACCACATCACATGGCACTATCCAGTTTCCCTTAATTTATAACTGTGTTCTATATAATTGCATCTTGGTATTTAGGAAATCTTTTTAAACCATCTTAAATGTTTGAGAAGCTTTTTTTATTTCAGAAAAGTTGGGATCTCAAACTGTCAGAAGGTTGATGGTTGCACAGAAAGATGTATCTATTGCCAAGAGTCATTGACTAGACAGGCAGTAATCAAGTTCTGCAGCAGATAAGCAAGGACTACTTTGCACAGTGATAGCTACCATGATTTATAAAGCCTGATGATTTATCTGTAGACTGAAACAAACTCACAGATTAGTTGTTCAAACTGAGAAATCAGTCTTGGAACAGTTCCTCTATAGATTCAGTTTTCTATAGATTCAGTTAGGGGTCTGTTGATTCCTAAGCTAAATAAGTCTGGTCATAGCACCGTTGATGGACAATATCAAAATGTTCCTGTTTCCATACCATTCCATACCCCAGATACTGTATCTCTCTCCGTGTGCAATCAAATTCTTTTTCCTATGTTATCTCCTAACAACCACCACTCACAAAAACAACATAAGCCATTTTTTCTCACTATTTAACCCATAAGCCCATAGCTGCTTTTTTCCCCTTTTTTTCTTTTTATGATCCATCACATGCTTAAAGATCAGACTCCAGACAAGCAACTAGGCAAGAATTCCACCCTTAGAAACTTCTTAGAGCTTCAAGCTATAAAGCCCAGCTTGGCAGCAGACAATCTGAGAAGCCTGCTCCAATTGAGACCTACTCATTGCTGCTAATACCTTTTTCAGCTTCTGGCTGAATTCAGATGCTACTTATTGAAATTCTTCTCCTCCCATCTTAGTGGAATCCAGTTCAGCTGCTGTCAAGTCTGCCAACAGTCTCAACAATGCTACTGTGATAAAATAGGTCCAATTCTCCCCCAATCTTACATTCCTGGGGAAGGACAGAACTCATTAAATAATTATCAGCTGTGACAAGAAAGTAGCCAGCCAAACACTTGCTGCTAATCTAGCCATGACAGCAGGACTATACCTTTCAAAATGGTAATTAGCTAGATGAACGACAACATAAGTAGCAGACAATGACATGGAAAGGACTGTCCCTAAAGAACAGATTCATTATACATAGGGTTTAGAGTTTGCATGACTTATGAATGCCATTTTGTATTAAACAATGGCGCTCCATCTTTTTCTTTTGTTGTTCTCCCTGCTGTAAGCAAAGGAAAAGAGGAAGGGTATGTATTACGTACTTAAAGGTGAGGCTGAACATCAGAAGAAGTAATTCTGCTTTGGCACAGGTATGACGAGAGAAGGAGCCATTATCTATCATTAGAATCTATGCCCCATCATTCAAAACACTTGATTATTAACCTCCCCCCTCCCCATGAATGATTACAGCAACTAAAGGGCTAAATCAAATATTACATGAATATCTATGTGAACGATACATACCAACAAATATCTATGTTAACTGGCAAAGAAACTGCTGAAATCCCAGCTGAAATATCACCTTAATGACTCACATGGTGTTTTGCTTTCATCTTGCAGGAAATTAATATCAATATAACAGGATTCATTCTGCCCAACAGAGATGTTTTCAAGGAGATGGTTTAAAAAAAAGGTCAGGAAGGCAGCTGTTACAGAGCACTCAACCAATGGGAATGAGATGGGTCTCTGCAAGGGCAAAAGCTTTTTCTTCACTGGAATCCCCTTTGTGAAGTCAATTTGCTGCAGTGGTTAAAACATCAGGACAGAAAGTGGGTGATAGTGAGTTCTAGTCCTGCCTTAGGCATGAAGCCAGCTGGGTGAGCTTGAGCCAAGTATTCTCTCCCAGTTTTAGGAAGAAGGCAATGGCAAAACACTTCCAAAAATGTTGCCAAAAAAACCCTGCAGGGACTAATCTGGGCAGCCACCAGGAACCACAATTTTGAAGGTACATAAATAAATCTTCAGAGAGATTCCATTGGAATTCACGTCAGTATCATTTCAACATCAAGTGAAGACTATTTTCCCAGGATTTTTAATTGGTTTTTCACTATATTTTAACTTATATTGTTTTAGATTTTGAATGAACACCATAGGTCTGACATATGACACCCTAGTGTAATGTCAGTTTTCAGAATTCTCCTGCCAGCATATTGGAGTTGAAATCCACACATCTTAAAATTGCCAAGTTTGAAAAATGCTGCCCTAATGTGCATGATTTTATTTGATTTCATTGTAAATGTTTTCACTCAGATTATATTTTGTACATGTGTATTTTTTTTTGTAAAGTGTTCATGGTGCTTCGTCTACTGAATGGTATAAATAAATAGATATAAAATAAATCAACGCACCTGAAAAGGGGCAAGTGCTTCAGCCATGCAACTGAGGCCACCAGCCTGATTTTGCCTCCTTCCCCTGAGCAAAGTCTTACTCTGCAGACATGTTATCATGACTTCAAATGGGAATCTGACAAATTGTAAACCTGACATGTAATGTTACTCTATATATCATAACAGGATTTCTCCCAGGATGGTCTCCAGAAAACATACTTATTAAAGTAATTAATTAATTAATTAAAGAAAGTAAACATAAAAAAGAAGGAAATGTAAAATCAGAAGAAAATTCAATTTTCCTCAGGAAATTGTTGACCTGGAGGATGAGCTCCCTTCCCCTCCCTTTTTTGTACTATGTTGTTAGAAATTCCGATACATTGTACTATTTCAATATAGTGGTAGTTATATAATATTAATCAAAGATTATTCAGATCCTATTATTTAGATAATTTAGAGCAGCAGCCCCCAACCTTTTGGGCACCAGGGATCGGTTCCGTGGAGAGAGGTTTTTCCAAGGACAGGAGGGGTTTTGTGTGCTGCCTGCAGCTCACAGATAGGATTTCACTTGTTTGCATAGGCCGATTTCTGGCATAGTGTGGACCGGTGCCAGTCCATGAATCGAGCGTTGGGGACCCCTGATTTAGAGAGTCAAAAATAGCAAAAGTATTCTATCAATAGAGGATTTAATGTATTCCTTTTTACTTATTCTTGATCAACACATGCTCACATGTTGAAACCCTATGCTCTCTTTTCCATCTCTTGGTAAGCTTTTAGTTCCAAAATTGGAACTAAATTCCACCTTACATTGTCCAATTTTTGTATTTTATAAAGTATTGTATTCCTGAGCAGTTATTTAGCAACACCAACACCTACTGACAACATGATCTGGGGTGAGAATGGGAAAGATGTATTTTGCTTTGAATCTCTATCATGAAAGTCTAAATAATCTGTTGATTAAAAAAAGAACAACAACCTTTCATCTGTGAAAAAGAAGCCAACTCAGAAAATAACTTCATTATTTATTTGTAAACATACAGTATATATGTCACCTATTCCCACAATTTTAAGCACTTACAATATACCCAATAAAACATCTATAAATACTCAAAAAACTATCCAGACTTGTCTTTCTTATCAAAAATTGTTAAGTCAGATTGTTGTGTGGCAGAGTGTATCTGTTTGGATTCTAACATCTCAGAGCACTTTAACTTGTTCGTTTTCTATTACTTTGTGGTCCCATTATTTCTTGCTTGCAGGCAAATGGAATTTCTTGCAGAAATGATTATGTTTTGTCGCATAGTCAGCCAAATTGGATTTGGCATTTTTATTCACCTATCAAGTCCTTCCCAAGGACCTGGGAAAGGCAGATGTTTGTGTTTGATGGTGCTAAAGATATGGTCACAGGATGTAAGCTGTTCCTAGTAGGCTGCCTTTTGCAACTGATATTAATTTTGTCAATGGCAATGATGTTCATGTGGAGTGTTTTGGTGCCTATTACTATTGATGCTACTTTTGCTTTCTTTTGCCCCATAGTTCTATTTCTATTTGCAATTCTTTCTACTTTTGTGATTTTCTCAGTGCTTTTTCTTCTATTCTGCTGTCTCCAGGTACTGCCATATTTACAGTACAGACTTTTTTTGTCTTACTTATTAACAATTGTTAAGTCTGGGGTGTTATGTGGCAGGTGCTTATCTGTTTGAATTTTTGTTCTTATGACTACAATATCATCAGAGTCACTTTATGGGGGGGAAGGATAGTTTTAAAATTTGATAGACAGATAGACAATTAGAAAATTGCTTCATAATGCCCAGAGTTTGAATTATGAAATATGGACATTTAAATGCTCCAAGAAAGGCCTCTTCCCCACCTCCACTTCAACCTGTTCATGAAATAAAGATTAAATGGTGCATTTAAATATTTGTCTAACTGGAAGCAGATGTAGAATTCATATGAAGTGTTTTAGCACATCCAAAAACAGATGAATTAGCTAGTAAGAATGCCAAAAGTTTTTCACATGTTCTGGTTATTTATTACATGATCATTGCAAATTAATATTTGGTAAAGGGATACAGATCTCCACATGCATGCATAAAGAACATGTATTATAGAACAGCCAGCATTCCTGTTGGCACATGGGTCATGCCATCCTTGCAAATTGTGGGTTTGTGGCTGCACTGCTCTGTTTCCAAAATTGCTTCTTAGTTGCCAGACTGCTGAAGTACCTCCGGCTTCAGCCACATCCTTTATTTACTAGCCCATTCAAATTCTTACTACCACCACCCATGGCAGATGATTCCATTATTTCTGCCTTATATTGGTCTAGCCTTCCTCCTGCCTCACTTTTCATTAACCTAAGCAGCAAAAGCCAGGAGTAAACTGAAGCAGCTGGTTGCAGATGCCCACTGTCGGACTGTGCAACAGCTGTTTTGCAGAAGGGCCACACTGAAAACTGCCTACTGCAGATTTCCTATTATTCTAAGTGTCAGCACAACAGAGAAGAAGAGACTGGAACAAATCATTCATTTTTACCTATGCAATCATTGGACTCGGTAGGTAAGAGGAAAGGGATGGGGAAGGAAAAATAATTTAAATTGTATCTAATGTCTCTTCTTGGATGTTATGCCTGTACCAAATCAGGCTTTGCAGGTACATTTTTGGCACTGGATCACATTATTATCTATTTGTGCACCAGCATTCATTGGCTCTCTTTTACTGTTCTGTCTGAAAATGGTTTCTGGATTTTCAGTAGAAATTAATATCCACTGGTTAGTTATTTTTGGCAACACATTGTTTGACAGCGTTTAATAGAAATGGCAAACAAGGGAACCAGATTCCAGTCTGTGAATATTTATACTCAAATAACTTCATTTAGATGAGGGTAATTTGAGAGTAAAAGCAACCAGGCTCAGAGCATCATTGTCATTTTTTTTTACATGCTTTTTTGTAAAACTCTTTTTTCATCCCTGAAGAATTTCATTCATGATACTGACACCTCATTATGTTTCAAATTATCTAATAAACAAGTAAACAAAACTTAAAAGTCATGAATAGCCAATCAAGACTAATCTTAAAACAATAAATAAATTCAGTGGATTGCATCCAGATTTACCTGTGTTTCCCAAAAACTCATTCAGGCTTATATTCCTGACTAACCTGTCCTATTTTTTACAGTAGTCTAAGCAAGATTACATTTGGATTTAACACGGTATATTTTAGAAAGACCACATTAATGTAAAGGCCTTTTTCTATGCAGACTTTTCCAATCAGTGATTAAATTGCCACAGGTTCTCTTCAAAGTTAATTTTCCTATAATCTGTATGGGGAGAATATTCAATACAGAAAGTTAAAATAAAAGGATGTTTGCTTCAGTACTTCCTTTTATCACTTACATTTCAGGCCACGTCTGATCATTTGTATAGTGTGGAGATTCCATTAAAATAATGAAGTCAGTGGCCTTTTTCTCTGGACTCATTCAGTGACTAAGGAACTGTTTAGTCTTCTTTGAATCCTCAAGGGCTCAAACAAGCTATCATCACCTACAAATGAACAAGATAGCTCACTATTTTTAAATCTAAAATACTTCCATAGGAGGTATAATTGAGAATTAGACAATGGGCTTATAATATTATGAAGAGTCAAGGATAAAAATTCTAACACAGTTGTGGATTATCAACTAGCAGATCATCCAAGACATTGAATTAAATAGCAGGGATGTTAAGAGGGATAAGATTCTTTCCTATTTTTTGCTCATATTGTTGTACAAATTTTATACTCTAAACATCACAGCTAGACAGATATCCTAATCTAATCCAATCTCAGTTTGCCATTCAACAGTGATTACTGTTATCCCAACTCCACCTAAACCAGGGGAGAATTGTTTGGAACTAGAGGCCAAGTTAACGTTCCCTGGGGCACCAAAAGACATAAAAATGGGGCAAAATAATACATACAGTAAGGTTGAAAATTTTCCATTTTTCCTTGGATAAGAATTTCCTTCCTTCCTTCCTTCCTTCCTTCCTTCCTTCCTTCCTTCCTTCCTTCCTTCCTTCCTTCCTTTTTCTCTGAATAACAAAGTAAGAATAAAACAACAATCAAATTTAAAATACTAGGAATTCAGTATAATTACACCAAACTAACAGGAACATCATGTTCGTATTAATTACATCATTCGGATGCAGGAGTCAAATCTTCTATCTTGCATCCTCTACTCTGTGGCTCCATCAGGGATCTCTTTTCACTTTCTATAAGGATCTCGCTGTTCCCTCAGGTATTGAGGCTTGAATGTTAACTGAACTTTGGTGATTGGCTGGTTGGTTTATTACTGTTTTTATGATAACATGGGATTTTTTTTTTTTTACTCTGAACTTTTGATAGGTGGCTTATGGGTTGCTCAATGTTATTGCTGTTTAGTTTTAACTTCTTGTACAACATTCAGGATCATTATTGTGAGATAGGCAGCCACAGAAATTTTGTGTGTGTATACTGTATATGAATGTGTGCGTGTATAAAGAAATATCTTTTGCAGACTATACTGGATTAATCCTTTAAGTTTTCAAAAGAAGCAGTAGGAGGAGGAAACCAATGAGTAGAAATACTATATTGGGGTGAGGGCTTAGTCTAACACGAGGCAACCAAAGATATTGCCAGAATACTCTTTGTTTAATTGTGTGGCAGCACCAACTTGTTTAAAACTACTGAATGGTTATCCCAGCCTTGCTTTGATCAGGGTTCATTTGGATAGGCAGAACTACAAACTCCAGATGACTCAACCAAGAGTCTCAGCTGCACTGATGGGCACTTTTCTGTTGAAATAATATTTTTTGGGGAAAAAATAAGATTCTGTAGTGGCACACAAACATATCTAAGCCCATATGGAACATCCTACAACCGGGGAAGCCTGAGGCCCTTGCTCCAGTTTGCCATTAGTCATCTTCAAGGCAGGGAAATTTGGGAACTAAACTACTGTAAGGCTGCTGAGCTTTGCTCAGGATGACACTGATAAATATTCAAGCCAATGTCTTTCAAATGTTATTGTGATTCACCTTCCCCTCCTTCCTTCCCCTGCTTCAGTCATCTTGCTGGCTCTGAATTTTTTTACTTTGTCTCGAACCTCAGCTGTCTTCAGTTTATCGCAGATGACTGCTATTGTCTTTCTCTTTTATCCGCTTCACTGTGTCTCATTTTCCTAAAGTACCTGGCACCCATTTTTCCGTAACATTGTTCCTTTGTTTCAGGAAAAGCATAATTTCAGGAGACAGCAGAAACATAGTTCAGAAGGCCAGGAGGTGACATCCTCTCTCACCTGATCTTTATTCATATCTGGTTTTAATTGCATTCTTTTTTATTTTCCATTTCTCAAGCACCTTGCAACTCCCTTCCTCCCTGACAGGAAGATGCATTTTGTTTCTCATAAAATTGCTTTCCTATGGCATTTCTATTCTTCAGAAATGTAAGGCCCTCTTGGCCTCTGGTGGCTCTGTCCTGTGCACTGAACTGTTGGCCTTCATGTAGCTTATTCCTGTTACAACTTGATGTTATTCTTTCCTCAGCTGCACTCCCTTGCACCGTAATGGACTTTTAAAATGTTCCACGGCCATTGAGTTCAGAATGAATATTCGTAGGTATATGTTTAACACCACGGCTATGTTTTTCCATCTTTTCTGACAGCTAAACGGATGCCTCTTTAGCAAAGCAAATTTTCTCCAGTTCACTCAAAATGCAAACTGGCACTGTTGAACATTATACATTCTCCAACATTCCATATATTATATTATTATAATATAATATAATTATAATCCTATCGTATCCTATCTTATCGTATCCTATCTTATCCTATCCTATCGTATCCTATCCTATCCTATCCTATACTATACTATACTATACTATATTATACTATACTATACTATACTATACTATTACTGTACTATACATCAATCACATTTCTGTATCACCCATCTCTCTCAAAGAGGCACCTTGGGGGGGAGTGTACAAAATGTTAAAAAATATAAAACAGTTTATATAAAAAGTTTTTTAAAAAGTTAAAAAATTAAGAGGAGGCAAGAGATTAAAATTACTTAAAAGGTGAAGGAAGAGCTTGCAAGGGACTAACAAGCCCAATGGCTACATGTGTCCCTGGGCTTCCCATAAGAGGAATATTCCCATATTCCCACAGGGCTGAGGGAATAGCAGATGAGGGCCTCTTTCTAGACCTCGCCAGTCATAATTCTTAACTGATAGGGTCTGCAATATACTTTCCCTGCCTGATTGGGTGGGACAGGCCAACGTAATGAGATAAGGATGGTTCTGTAGGTAGCCTGACCCCATGACAAGAAGGGCTTCCCCATTGACTTTGCTTGTCAGAAGGTCGCAAAAAAGGATCACATGATCCTGGGATACTGCAACCATCATAAATATGAATCAGTTGACAAGCATCCAAATTTTGCTCATGTGATCATGAGGATGCTGCAATGGTTGTGTGAAAAATGGTCATAAGTCCCTTTTTTCAGCACTGTTGTAACTTTGAACAGTCACTAAATGAACTGTAAGTCAAGAGCTACCTCTAGTCCAAACAGGAGATACCAAGGGCATGAGTGACTGAGCAAAGAGCCTCCCAATTCAGGAAAGGGCATAACTGGCAGGCACAAAGCAAAGCTGAGAAAAGGCCTTCTTACCCATGCCTGCCACCTGCTCTTCAAGCAGGAGCCATGAGTCTAGGAGGACTCCCAGGTTACACCCTGGGTACAGAACTCCATCCAAGACCAAAAATGATAAACACATGGATACAGAGAGGCCCATCCACAGCCACTCCATCTTACCAGGTTCTCATCCAGGCTCCCACAGCCTCCATTCCAGGCACTATGAAAGAATGTCCATTGCTTCACTCACTTCACCTGGGACAGAGATATATAACTGGGTATCATTACTGTATTTTTAATAGTGACAGTATATATAATTGGGACTCTAAGGGAAAAGATGATGTACACTCCATGTCCAGTGGGAGGTGCTGGGATTCTAAGGACACTACCATGTGAGACTTGATACCGTGTTTCCCCGAAAATAAGACCCAATGGTATTTTTTTTTTTGCCTCCAAAAGAGGCACCAGGTCTTATTTTCAGGGGATATATTTTCCATGGTCTCACCTTGGGGCAGCAGCACTGACAGCCCCACCCAGCTGGTCCACTCTTTCTGCTGCTTGCTGTCACCGCCTGAATGCATGCATCACCCCCAGCCTCCATTTCACCATCAAAGGCCTTCAGGAAAGGCCTCTGCAGCTGAGAATCAAGCTCCGGATTGACACATGTGGTGCCCCCCAGGGGTGCTGTGAGTGGCGGCGAGCAGCTGAGAAGAAGTGGGCCGGCAAGGCAGGTGTTGGGGTATGGGAGGCCTGGCTGCAACATTAAGCAGGTGCGGGGCACATGGGGTAGCTCCGCCCACCCCACCCCCACCTTAGCTTGATTTTTAGGAGTGTGCCTCACCCAAAACTAGAACTTATTTTGGGGTTAGGGCTTATATTAGGCCCTCCCCCCCAAAATCAAGCTAGGGTAGTAGTATAGTAGTATAGTACTGGAAGCCAGTTGGGTGCAATGGTTAAGGCAACAGGCTAAAAACCAGGGATCCATCCTACCTTAGGCACAAAGTCAACTGGGTGATCTTTGAGCAGTCTCTTTCTCTCATCCTTGGGATGAAGGGAATGGCAACCCACTTCTGAAAAACCTTGCCAAGAAAAAGATTGAACAGTAGGGGGAAAAAGGTATTAGTACTACGTCCCACTGAGCCTGTAGAATTCCATGTGTTCCTCAGTGTTGCTTTTCATGAATATAATAAGCACGCATTTCTTAAGCTTCAAATACTCCTATTAATTTCTGCACTGAGAAAGCAATAGGAAGTTCAAACTTTAGTCCAGCATTAACTTTCTGGCTATCCTTTACTAATTTTTGCCTCTCACACATCATCCCATATGTATAATGGAGAAAATTCTGTGGACTATCTTACTTTACTATTAAATATAAGGATTTGATATAATGGATGTAAAATTCTATCAATACACTGAAGGGCTTTTTTTGTTTGTTTTTGTGCCTTCAAGTCATGTTTTTGACCCTTGGTGATGCTTGGAATTCTAGTCCCATCTTAGTTATGAAAGCAGATAGGGTGAGTCATTTTCTCTCTCAGTTCAAGTCACTTCACACAGTTGTTGCTGTTGTTGTTGTTGGGAAAATAGGAAGATGAAGGGCATTAGATATATTCACTGCCTTGAATTATTTATAAACATAATAAAATGGGAGAAAAAAAATCTAAAAGAAAATAAATATTTGGTCTTTAATGGAGTTCCACAGTAACTAAAATGGCAGAGGAAGTTTATTTATTTATTTATTTTATGAAACTTATATATCACTTTAAGTACAAGCACTCTCTAAGCGGTGTACACCAGTAAGCAATGTATGTATGTGTATATATATATGCCAAGACACTTCCAGTTTTACGCGGGAGAAAACCCGAACAACCAAAGACCTATATACAAATACCCGCGAAAACCTCAGAAAACAAATATATATATATATATATATATATATATTAAAAATTAACATAAAAATTGAGGAACGTAGTCTCCTGGGTGTATACATATTCAAAAGATAAAAACGAGCACCAGGAGGTAAAACAATTAAATGTTTAATAAATAAATAACCTAGCTTTCGATGGCTATATTGCTGCCATCATCGTCAGGGTGTTAAAAGCCAGAGGGTGGGGGAGCTCGTTTATAAGCACAAACGCACCTGCACATGGCTCATAGACCTTGTTATGGGGCCCGGTCGATTGATCCTTTCATCACTCATGTCAGAAGTATTTCTGAGTTCTAAGTTCTCGCAGCTGATTACTTCTCTGTTGCGTGCGGCTCCTAGGCTGGGAGGCGAGCATTCCATGTCACTACGCACTAGAGTAACATGTGTAACTGCAGACCGATCCTGCGAAGAAATCCCAGATCTGGCTATCTTCCTCCCCCGTGTCTGATGTGTCACTCTCAGGGGGCATGCTACCCCATGCGTGCTCCCATCTTCCCCTATAGCCCCCAACCCACCGCCCTTCCGTGCGTGGGATGCACAGCAGTTCGTTGTGATCTCCGTTCCTGTTAGTTTGGCGTCCGATTCAACTCTCCCTTTGGAGGAAATTCCAACTGCGATCTTCGCGCGTGCGCCCTCACGTTTCCACCGTACTGCTTGGGAACGCGTGATGGGACCCTTAATGGGGCGGTTGCAGTCTGTAGGTCGGACGCAATATCGAGGAGAGGGAGGGGGAAGGGAAGGAGTGTTCGGGGCATCCAGGGCACTAGGGGGTGGGTTGCTGTTATCAACAAATTCTTCATTCATCAGTGGGTGCGCGCAGAATTGCTAATAGCCGGGGGCACTCCGGATGGTAGGATCGTCCTTACCTCGTTGTCTATCTCTTCGTTGGAACAATTGAGATTGCAAACAGTGGGGTGCTTCCTCCGTCTGGGACAAATGCGTGCCTCCCAAGTTTTCATGACCTGGTGTGCAGGATGTAACTCCACACATCGATTAATAGAGTTACAGTCTGAGAACCAAGCCTCTTTGAGGAGTCTGCCGCTCTTGGAGGCATCACTAGCAATAACCTGCACCCCATTGAAATCAAACTTGTGTCCAAGCTCTACCATGTGAGTGAGGATTTGTGAATAGTGCTCCCCTCTTTTTATTGCCAGCTTGTGTTCCTGTATTCTTGTCCTTACTCTTTTAGAGGTTTCTCCCACGTAATTACCTGGGCAATCTATACAATGGATTCTATAGATCACCCCAGATTTCTCAGTAACGGGGAGTGGATCTTTCAACCTCATGATACAGGAACGCAATGTGCAGTCTGGTCTATGTGCCACCCTTATTCCATAGGGTGACAATAGCCTAGCCGTGGCTTCAGAAACATTACTGACATAGGGGAGAGTAATACGTGTAGTCTGTGGAAGTAGCTCCCCAATAGGTGGGTTATGGGGAGGTCTGGATAGAGCACTGTGGCGCCTGATAAATTTATTGGGGTATCCATTACGTCTACAGGTGTGGAACAGGTATTTCCTTTCTTCAGCCTTAGCTTTGGCCGTGCTGCAGTGTGAGTCAGCTCTTTTAAACAGGGTTCTAATACAGCTGACCTTGTGGGCCACCGGATGGTTGCTGTTAAAATGCAAAATCCTATCGGTGTGCGTGGGCTTGCGGTAGACCCTAGTAGCAAGGGTCCCATCAGGCTGGCGATGGACCAAAACGTCAAGGAACGCCAGCCTGCCTTGATGTTCCTCCTCCTCCGTAAACTGCAAGTCCACACACACCGAATTAAGTATGCTCACAAAGTCAGCCTTCCGACTCTTTTTGATGACAACAAAGGTGTCATCAACGTAGCGGGCCCAGAATTTGGGACAATACTGAGCCATCGCTACTTGTTCTATCCACTGCAATACAGCCTCGGCAATAACGCTGGAAATGGGTGACCCCATGGGAGTACCCTTTATTTGTTCATAGGTGTTACCCTGAAATGTGAAGTAGGTCTTGAGGCATATATACATTGCCCCCAACAATCTGGGTCCTCATTTTACCTACTCCGGAAGGATGGAAGGCTGAGTCAACCTTGAGCCGGTGAGATTTGAACCGCTGACCTGCTGAACACAGTCAGCTAAAGTGGCCTGCAGTACTGCACTCTAACTGCTGCGCCACCTTGGCTCATGTTATGGGAAAACATGATGAATTTCAAATGGAGTTTGAGTGTGGCTGGAACTATCTTTAAATTCCATGAATACATAGGGCAATAGCATAATAAAAACAGGAAACACTCAAAAATTACCCCTCTCTATAAAGAGATTGTCATTTTCCCCGCCTTCCTTGTCCCAAATTTAGCATTATGGATAGGGAATTTATGAGTTCTATTTAAAGTCAAATCATTGAGAGAATGAGCAAGCGAGTCAGTGAATGTTATACACATGTATGAGAGCCAGAACAAATTTTCTACAAGTAAGAAAGTAACAAATTAACTTGCCTTTGGCATCCTGTCAGACAACTCCTCTAATGGCAGCGTCTACATTGTATCCTCCATTTTATATGTCTTTATTTTAGCTAAGAACATATGGAGGACAGTGGCATCAGCTTTCTATTATGTGAAATTCGATGGAAAAGATGGAAGAATTTGTGAGGTCAAGAAGAGAAGTCTCTTTAACCACCAATTCTTTAGACAAAGGAAACTAAGCTTTTATGGTTTTTATTTATGTAGTATACAGAGCCACAATGTTGCTGAAGTCAAATAACTCAAAAGATGAACAAAACAAATGGTGACTTAGCAGCTGCCCCCTTTGGAGGACAAGCCCGTAAAGTGCTGAATACCTCTGGTGTGGTTGTTTTCAATAATCAACAGCTTATTTTTCTAATAGGGCTGTCCTTGACAGAGACAAAGAGCTGTGTGTAAGGAATGACATATTAACCGTGACCTACTCATTAGTATCCATTCAAATCTTTTCTAACAACTGTATGTACAGCTAAGCAAATCTCCTTGGAGTATTGCACAATTCAATTCTATATTCAACTCTTTTCTATTTTTATTTTTTTTTAAATGAAGATATCTTTTCAGTATATGGCAATACATAATACAGGTATAATGAATGCACCTTTCTTCCTTCTATGACATGCATGGCATTCCACTCCAAAACATTATATTGCAACAACTCTTAGATTTTATTGTGCAGAGCTTAAAATCAAGAAAGAATACTTTCCTTTTGGCACTCAACCAAAGAACTTGATGCAGTCTACCGAACAAATATTGTTATTGATTTCCTATGCCAAGGATATGATCCAAAGCAAAGCAAGCACTATGAGACTTCACTGATTGCAGTGTACAGTTAAGATGGCATTTAAGCCAATGATTGTAATTTAGAATACTGGTGGGTTCAACTTAGAGATCCACCTGGCAACATAATACTTCCAATTATTTAAAGAAATTAAGTAATTATTCAGTAGTTAATAGCTTCTCAATTATTAATTCCTTAAAGCTAAAAATCAGAAATATTGGACCAAGCATGCAAGGGGTCAGAAAAAACTGGCTTTAATTCAGAAATCCTTTTGCCTAGTTGGGGTTATTTTCCTTAAATCTTTTTCATCTATGAGATAAATGTGCTCTAATATACACATGGAATATTCAAATCTATTCAATTGTAAGATGAACTCTGAGAGTCTACAATACTAGACTTCTGAAATTCATCTGGACATATGTATTAGGTCAAATCTTATGGCGCAACTGAGTTGCCAGTTCAGTAGTGAAGATGCAGAGATGTATTCCATACGTTTTTATTTACTTAATCTCTGATAGGGCTGGTAGGGCAAAATGGATTTAATACAGCACAACAATTGAGAGGCTGTTGTTTCTGATAAAAGTCTATTATGAACTTCTAGCCATCTATGTGTTGAATGTCATTTTCACACTTAACAGCTACCCTTGCCTTTTCTTATCATTGTTTTCCTAATCTGTTACTGAAGCCACATCTGTGTTGCTGTCATTCCTTGTTTTTGCAGATTTCCTGGAAGACTGATAGATTTAAAATGTATTCAGAAGTGCCGACACACCAAAAACAATCTTGCAAGCTTTATTTACAGCTTACTTATGGCACTAAATTATATATCTGTTTCTATCTCATATCTGTGTTTCTATGTCTCAGACAAACATATTTATTTCAAAAACCAGACAGTTACTTCATATGAACTTACACATTACTGTAAGAACCAGGATCAGGGCTGAAGCCAATCAACATATTGCTTTTTAGAAACATATTTAGCAGTCTGACAAGCAGCATTGTTTTTACAAATCTGTATGAAAAAGTTCTTTAATCACTTAAATGGATGGCATTTAGCTATGCACTTTGGGATGAACACCCTTCGAATAGTGCAGGAGTATGAATGGATTCCCAGAAAACATTGCAGACTACAGGAACCATTTACGCTTCAGTTTGAGATGCAGATAACCCAGACTCATCTCCAACAGTTTGCGTCTGTCTTCAGCAGTGAAGGGACACAGGGCAGAAAACATTTTGCAGCCAAGAAGGCTCTACACACATTTGCACTACTCAGGTGACCCTGAGGAGACATGTAAACCTCCAAATGGCCTCAGTGATTCTCTAAAAGAATGCAAATGACCAGTTGTCTGCAAGGAATGTACTGTAAATCAAAGGTCTTCAAACTTGGCCCTTTTGACTCATGGACTTCAACTCTCAGAATTTCTCATCCAGGTTCACTGGCTGAGGAATTCTGGGAGTTGAAGTCCATGAGTCATAAAAGGGCCGAGTTTGAAGACCCCTGATGTAAATCCTTCCATTTCCCACCATTCAGTCAGAGCTGAAGAAGCTTCTTGGATAAGAAATGAAACGTCTTCAAAGAAAAACAAGGAAGTACAGTTGCCTCCTGAAAAAGCACTTTTGGGACTTAGTCACTCATGACTTAGTCACCATTTGATTAGACTATTGTAATGTGTTCTACTTGGAACTGCCCTTGAAGAGCATCCAGAACTTGCAACTGGTCCAGAATGCAGTAGTGTATTAAGTTCTGGATACATGCCTATGTAATACCAGTTTTGTGAGCTTCACCAGCTCCCATTAGGCTTCTAAGTGCAATTCAAAATGCTGATTGTCATCTTTAAAGCCCTGCATAGAACAGATTACTTACAAGACTGATGTCTGTAATGATGTTCATTAAATCAGATTCAGGAAGGTGGGCATACTTTCGTTAAACATTATTAGTTGTTTGGACCCAAGAAATACAGTATAATTTTGCAGTAATGCCCTATGGAACAGCCACCTGCCAAATGATTCAGATGGTCCCAACCCTATTAGCCTTCCATAAGATTTGGAAAACCTGGCAATTTCCCCAGATATTGGGGTCAGGATTTCAATCGAGTCCAGTATGTATGCTTTACAATGTATTATGGACAAGGTTTGCTTGGAGCTTCAATCACATTGTGTCATGTTGAGCTCATTTTATTCTACTCCGTTTTATGGTTTTCATGTATGTATTTTTCAATTTTATTGTGATACTTTTATCAATCTATGTTGTAAGAAATTTTGGAACGGCACTGCTGGAAAGCAAGATGGTTACACATTAAATGATCACATAAACAGAATGTAAAACAATTAAAAGGAATATAATTGTTGAGATTTTTTGTTATATTCATAGCAAAGCAACTCTGTTCATCTGTTGCATTCTCCATTTTTAAAAATCAATTTCTGCCTGTTAATTGTAGCCATGGCTAACTCATCAAACTAATGCCTTGGGAAATCTGACACGAGTAATATCATTAGTAGTATTTAAGTTGATTTAATAACATTAATGAAAATGGTAAACATTACCAGAAAAGTAAATGATCCACTATATTCTGGTGTGAATGAAGTGTTAGATTATTCTACTGTTCTACTAATGCAGCTTGACAAATCTAATTGGCTTCAGAGAAGCATTACTGACTGAGATGACAAGGAATGAAGGAGAGTGCTATAATATTCCATAGTCGAGAGATCTATGCTAGACAGGAAGTTGCATTTTTCAGTAAAATGACGGCTAGTCCTAGTTTAAGCAGGATTCACACATAATTTTCAAAAATATTTTTGAACACAATATAGGTTGGATCCATATATTATATCCATATTATTGTGATTTCAACTATGATTAAGTCACAAATATTCATTCATTCATTTTAGCCTGCCACAATGACTCTATTGAGAATGTGGTTACAATCAGTTGTTTGTAATAAAATATTTACAGTATCAACAATATCAGTCCATAAAATGATCCCAGGTTATAATCACAAAATCACATCAAAAAATATAAGTTCAAACAAGAACAGAGAAAACAAGAAAATAATTAAATTATTGCACTTAACTACCAAATTCTGATATGAAAACTGAAGAAATATACAAATGCAAATATAATCATGCTGAAGATCCACTGGAGTCTTATGTTGATTACTCTTCATCAATACCACTGATTTTAATTCTCCTAAAACTGATTTCTGTGTTCTTGGGAACAAACGTGTATGAGCAATCTCATTTATGTCTGAGGTTACATTAAACTACAATTTAACATTATCATGGTTTGTTGACTAAATGAATGTCAAATCAAATGCTTGATACAAAGTGTTATCTAGTCTCAAATTATTTACTTTTATTCCAATCCTATGCATACCTACTTAGAAGTAAGTCATACAATGTTCATTGAGTTTATTCCCAGATTAGTCTGTATAGCAGTGGTTCTCAACCTTCCTAATGCCACGACCCCAACCATGTGGTCGTAAGTCGAGGATTACCTGTATTTCCCTGCGGACGGGGCAGGAGGAGGCGCTCACACTCCCCCTCCTCTCCTGCGGCTGCACACGGGCCGTCGCCCAGCAACCGCCTCAGCGCGGGAGCACCGTGCATGCGTGGTGCCGCCCCCTGTGCCGGCCGAGGCGTAGCTGGTAAGTGGCAGTGACGGCACAGACCGACCACTGGCTGGGCCACCAGCTGGCCCAGCCCAAGGGAGGTAAGCCACCCACCAGGCCCCACGCGTGCCAGCAACCCTCCCTGCACCTGCTGCTGCCCTGCTAGCCTTACCTTGGCCACTGCACATTCGGTGTGGCGGCAGGCGGGCCCAGGTGCTCCTGGGCGGCCATGGCACCCAGCAGCAAGGGCACAGGCTGACCACTGGCTGGGCCACCAGCTGGCCCAGTCCAAAGGAGGTAAGCCACCCGCTGGGCCCCATGTGCACCAGCAATCCTACCTGCACCCGCCAGCCTCCAACCTCCCACCCCTGGCCCTCTTTTACTTACATTTAGTAGTTGCTCAGCAGGGAGAGGTGGAAACGTCCAGAAACCTCGCCTTAGCTGCAGACAACTTGCAGCACCGTTTGCCGACTGGGACTTTTGGCGAGCTCAGCAGGGCAGAGACAGCCTGGACAATTCCTACTGGCTTTTGAAAGCCAATAGAACTAGACTCTATTTAAGAGAGTCTATTCTATTGGCTTTTGAAAGCCAATAGTTTCTATTGGCTTTTGAACGCCATAGAATAGAGCCTCTTGAATAGAGTTTATTCTATTGGCTTTCAAAAGCCAATAGAATAAGAGGGAGTAGCACAGCTAAGGGAAAGGGGGAAAAATGGCGAACTGCGTTGTTTGGCGACCCCCGTGAAATGGTCATTCGACCCCAAATGGGGTCGCGACCCACAGGTTGAGAACCGCTGCTGTATAGATTACAGCTTCAGTTTAATAAGTATGTGATTTGGTGGAGATGAGTTTTATCAATGAAATAGTATCTTTTTTCCTTCTTTTATGAATGGTTAACAACAACAACAATAATAATAATAATTTTGGAAGAGACCTTGGAGGTCATTTAGTCCAACCCCTGCTCGGGCTGGAAACCATTTCAGACAAATGGCTATCCAATCTCTTCTTAAAAACTTCCAGTGTTGGAGCATTCACAACTTCTGGAGACAGGGTGTTCCACTGATTAATTGTTCTGTCAGGAAATTTCTCCTTAGTTCTAGCTTGCTTCTCTCTTTGGTTAGTTTCCATCCATTGCTTCTTGTCCTGCCTTTAGGTGCTTTGGAGAATAGCTTGATTCCCTCTTCTTTGTGGCAACCCCTGAGATATTGGAACACTGCTATCATGTCACCCCTCATCCTTCTCTTCATTAGACTAGACATACCCAATTCCAGCATCCATTCCTTATGTTTTAGCCTCCAGTCCCCTAATCATCTTTGTTGCTCTTCTCTGTACTCTTTCTAGAGTCTCAACATCTTTTTTACATCGTGGTGACCAAAACTGGATGCAGTATTCCAAGTGTGGCCTTACCAAGGCATTGTAAAATGTTATTAACACTTCACGTGATCTTGATTCTATCCCTCTGTTAATGCAGCCTAGCACTGTGTTGTTGTTTTTTGGCAGCTGCAGCACACATTTATCCATAGACTTGTGAATGTACACGTAAAATAAATTTGTACATCCTGAATTTTCATCCTTACCTATTTGTTTTCAATTGCTCAGAAGCACAAATACTTATTTGAGCTAAGAATTTCTTTAAAAAAACACTACAAATACTTGTTTTCAAATGCCCATGAACAAATCCATTATGCAGCAGCTTTCCGAGTATAATATACATGTGAACTTATTCATGAACATGAATAGAGACTGCTTATATCCATTTGTATGGCTATAAATTAAAACTTAGAAACAGCATTATGTGAACCATGCAACACTTGAAATGAGCCATATAGATGTAGATGCAAACAATAATACTAATTAGCATTCAAAGAACACATTTATGTCCTTTGTCCTATTGGCTGATTTTATCCAACTGTCAAAGCTTTTAAGAGATGGATTTGTCAGCCCTCACCCCCCAGACAATTCTACAATTTTATTTATCAAATTTAGATACTGCCCATCTCACTCTCAATTAGAAGGGATATTAGTTTAATTAAATTTCAATAATTAAAACTCTATTATCTGGCCATAATATCTACATTTCATCAACTGTAGCCTCTCTTTGAAAGAAATTTGCTATATGCTTTTTAAACTTTCATAAATATCACACGAATGATATTTTACCACTACTCCATTTTTAGTGGGGTCCCCCCCCCGCCCCCAATTCTGGATCATAACCGATGTGTATCAGTCACTAAGTGGTCTGATCAGAACGTTTTTATTATTTCTACTGTAGATAGGCCCAGACGCCCTTCGCATAATTTACAGTGTAAAAGCTCAGCTATTGTGCATGATTTAATAAATCGCGGGAAAGCAAAGGAGGCGCTCGGGAGATGGCAGCAACCCTGCCTCGGGCTCCTGCAATTGCGCCGTTTAAACTTTGCTTTCAAGGGGGTTGACTATGCCCGATTTCAGCGGCACCCATTGCCTTTAGGACCCAGCGGGCTCCGGCGCACTTTTTTCAGGGAGCCGGCGAGCTGCCGCCGTTTATGCCCATGTATGTGCCGCGGTGGCTGACTCGCTGGAGCCGGGCGCTGGGGGAGCGGGCGCTCCATTAATAGCCCCGCGACGCGCCATCATCCCGCTTGAAGGCAGCAGCGCCCCTGGAGTCATGCGCGCTGCAGCCCCTTCCCAGATAGAGGGGCTCGAGAAGTTCCAGAGCCCCGGGAAGGGCCGGGGCCTGCGGGCGCTCCGTCGCTTCGTGATTGGGGAGCTGCTCTTCTCTTGCCCGGCCTTCACTTGCGTGCTGACCGTCAACGAGAGGGGCAACCATTGCGAATGCTGCTTTGCCAGGTACCAGGCAGAGGGAGACGGGCTGCCGGCCGCCCTGAGAGGAAGGAGACGAGGCCGAGCGAGTGCTTCGGCCGCCCCCATGAGACCCACCACGATGCGGTGGTCCCTCGCTTCCGGGTGGCTCCCGAGAGATGTGAGCCGGTGGGAGTTCGAGAGGCCTTCGTGGAACTTGCGCCTCTCGTGCTTTAATATATATATATATATATATCTCCTCCTCCCTAAACCCGGATGTTGGCCGTGGGCTGTGGCTAAGTGCAGCCACTTCCTCCTTCTTCACCTTGTGTGCTTAATGCAGTTGTCAGATAGACAGTAGCTCAACAAGTGTGTGTGTGTGTGTGTGTGTTTGTTTGTTTCCTGGTCTGCAAGGGAGGCACAGGTTTTCTGAACAGATTCAGTCTCACCTTCTGCTGTTGTTTCTATTGTCCTGCAGCTGAAATGTGGCCCTAAAATGGGACCTGGGATGTAATTTCATTCACTGCCTGTTTGTTGTATTCTTTCTTCAGCCCATACCATGAAGAGCACTCGGCATTGTCAAATAAAACACCTACGCGGGTTTGGAATAGTTTGAGTTGGTGTCAGTTTTTAGCAACTGCTTAAATAGACCTTCTCTAGGATGATCTATACCCAACTGGGTCCTTTGGGAATTTTTATGCTTTATCATCACCACTGTTAATAGGGTCCAAGCACTTTGCTGTCAGTCTTTAAAAAAAAAAAATCTCCATATTATCTCCAGAAAATTGAGTCATTGCATAATGTGTCCAAAATATAAGTTAAGTCTGGTCATTTAGGCCGTGGGTTCAGAACTTTGCACTGCATTTATTCTGTGTTTCATTTGTTTGAGGACTGACCGCAAAGGGTCTTGGCAATCTTCTCCAAAGTTCAGAAGCTTCAATATTACTAATGTCTTTCAAAGTTATAGGAAAAAAAATATTGCATGCATGTTTTTGATCTTTGTATAAACATGTTACAATATCAGTATATCTTTTCCAGGCCTTCATATCTACTTACTTAGGCTTGGTGATTTCCTCCTGCTTCCTTTACTGTTGATCTGATAGACAGAATCTGTCTACCACTTCTATATCTTCACTGTCAATTCTAAATTTTATAAGTCCCATTTTTTTCATTGTGTTCCTTGACATTCATTAGCTGAGCTTGTAGACCAGGGGTGTCAAACTCGCAATGTCACGTGACGTGTCACGATTTTTTTGCCATTGCCGGCAATGGAGTGGGCATATGGCCCATGGGCTGGCAGTTTGAAACCCCTGTTGTAGACCATTTCCATTTTTAGATAATCAGTAAAATAATATTTTAAACTGGCTCATCAGAATTGATTCTCCAATCTCTTTTTGTGTTTACTTCAGTCCCTGACAATGTCCAATTATAGAAAATGGTATATTTCCATTTATAAAGTCTGCATGTATTGATAAGTTGGACACAATACTTGAGGATACAATGACTCTTCATAATTTATATATGGTAGCTAAGTCTTATTTCAGTGTAATTAAAATGAAAGTGGCCTACACTATATTTAAGAAGAGCAGACAACAGTATCATTTGCTTATGATGGCATGATGGGTGGGAGTGGCAAGGAGCAATCTCTATGTGGAGATATTTGCAGTAAGATAAACTATTGGGGGCTTGATCTGAGGATGTCTTAATTCCATTGATTGGGTTCCCAAGCAAGTCCTATTCTTTTTCATGTTTAATTCTTCCTTGAATGGCCTTGCTTGGATTTCACCAATCCTTTGGATCCACCAAGACCCCTACAGAACTTTTGAAATTAGTACAATTTCTAATGCAATTCTGGGTGTGTAATTACTGAGAAGCAAGACTCATCCTGATAGCAGTCCTACAACATGGGATATCTTTTTTATTTTCCTGTCATCTTATTTTCCCAATTATTTGCATAGCTTCACTATTAATAAAAGTGGAGACGCATCATCTCTACATGATGGAATATATATTAGGGCCTAATATAAAGTTAATAATATAAATTAACTGAAAATAATATAAACTATCTTAATATATGTTATAAGTTATAGTGGATTAACCAATAAAATTAAAAAGCAATAAAATAAAATTATATAATTTTCTCTAGTTGCCTCTGCCTGTCCAGGATGGGTCCAACTCTGAGTTTTATCAATTGAAGAATGACACCTTAAGAGATCCAGGAAATGTACTTGGTTGCAATTCCTACCCCCTTAAATGATTTCCCTTCAGAGATTTAGGTGTTTTCAGCCTTATTTTATTCAAGAAATGATTGAAGATCTGGTTGTTCTCCCAGGCCTTGGAGACAGGGTGACTATGAGCCCTTTTTTGTTTATGTTTTGCTTTGCTTTATTTTGTTTAGGGTCAGTTTTTCTATTTTGCTCTTCTAGTCTGTTGTATATTTTTACATAATGGTTTTTTTAGTTGTAAGCCAGAATCATTTGGAAGTCAAGTGGCCTAGAAATAAATAATCAAATAAAATAGTGATTAAAATGAGCTAACATGTAAAATAAAAAAAAATGATCCACACAATATCAAAATATGATTATCCTTTAATATATACTGTTATTAGTTCAGGTTGTTATAGGGAATTTAAACTTGCAATAAACCCTTATATTCATTTGAGCAGCCTGAACTACTAACGGTCAGAGCAACTTGGCGGTAGATAAGAGTCAATGGAATTCAAGGTGGTCTGGACTTAGATCTTTTGTGGGAGTGAAGGGACTCAAGACTGATGACATGTATGACCCCCTCCCTCTGGCTCAGCCTGGTTAATTCCTACAGAGCTATTGAACAATGCATTGTTCTGTACTATGGTTATGTTTTATTGTGAGCCACATATGTTTATTATATATAAGATGGGCAGACTTTCTAAATAAAGAAGTTATTATACTTAATGGAGTAGGAAGTTTTATTGTGATAAAAAGCTTGTAATATTTTTAGCTTAATAGATGGACTAAACAGGAACATAAAGCCCAAATGAGGAAGCCTTGTGTGAAAAACTAAGTACACCCTTACTGCTTCCATAGCTATAAAGAGGCTAGGTAGTAGCCAGGTACTGCTAATCAAGGGCCCTTGATCAATTGATCAACAGCAAGTGTGACCATAAAAGCTGAAGTTTTAGGAGTTTGCTGGTCTCCAGTATTGAGTGTGTGTTAATACAATGCCAAAGATTAAAGACATCAAGGATGGTAGAGAAGCAATTGTTGCTGCCCATCAATCTGGAGAAAGTTATAAGACTATTTCCAAACAATTTAAAGTCCATCATTCTACAGTGAGGAAGATTATACACAAGTGGAAAACATTCAAGACAGTAGCCAATTTTCCCAGGAGTGGACATTTCAGAAAATTCACCCCAAGGTCAGACTATGCAATGTTCAGAGAAATTTCAAAAAAATCCAAGAGTTACATCTTAGACTCTACAGACCTTAAATGCTAAAGTTCATGACAGTACAATTATAAAAAGACTGAACAAGTATGGTTTGTTTGGAAGGGCTGCCCGGAGAAAACCTCTTCTATCTAAAAAGAACTTGGTAGAATAGCTTAGGATTTGCAAAGTTGCTTTGATTTTGCTGGATCTCATGGCTTCCCATATTTTCTGTGCATCATTTAAGTTCAAAGAATCACCATGGGAACAGAGCTTAGTAACAGCACTGGATATCATAGAGGAAAATCATAATATTTGGCAATGTTATGCTTAGTAATAAGACCATAAAGCAAGTTTTAAAAAGTAACTAGAAATAAATGAAGAGCAGAGGTAGATATAATTTGGGAGCTGGTGACCTGCCTAAAAATTCAAAAACTCACGGGGTTTTTTACAAAATGGATCTAACAAAAATGTCAAGTAACAGTGAATGCAATAACATCAAGAGAAATATCTGCAGGCAGAGTGGTGCCCATGGGCCGAAAACTGCCCACCCTCATCTTGGCAACTTTTGATAATAATGATAATTGTTATATGTAACTATGAGGCTGCCCTTGTCCTTATAGGGATTACTCATTTTTTTTTTTTTGCATGCTGCAGTACTAAAGGCTATTATTGTAAAGAAAGCATGACCATTTTATACTTACCTCTGTTTAGGAAAGAAGGATTGTCCCGGTGTGGAAAATGCAAGCAGGCTTTTTACTGCAATGTAGAATGCCAGGTGAGTATCCCAATACATCTGTATTTTTTTTCCTTAATGCTGTGTTTCTGAACATCTTTATTTCAGTTAATAATTTCCAGGTACTGTAGTTTGGAGAGGGAAACAGGGATTGAAGACTTCAGCGTAGCACAAAGAAAGGCTGCAAAGAAATTTCCCCTAGCTGACTGGGGAATTCTGGGAGTTGAAGTCCACCCAAGTTAAAAGTTGCCAAGGCTGAGAAACACTGCCATAACGAGTCACTGAGGATCAGCTGTGATGGATCATAGGACTGCTGAGCCATTAGATTAGTTGACTGCTACATGGCCCTAATTGCTTCAAAAGCTTCTGCCTACTTTTAGGGAACCAGATGGTTTAACGTTATTTCACTAAGCCGATGAGGAAGCTTGTGCCTATCTGAGCAATCGGAAATAAAGACTAGATTTAGCTTGGGGAGGGGGTGAGTGGGTGGGGAGAATCTGTTTGCAAATGTACTTCATTGCTGCTAATAATAATAGTGTGTGTTTACAAACCAACTGTGCCTGGTAGTAGTTATATACATGTTACATGGACAAAGAAGTACTATTAGGCAAATTTTGAATATTTATTACCACTTTGAAAACTTTTGTGCACAAAATAGAGGGTTTTTAACCTTACATTGGAAGTGTTTTTCAGTTTAGAGCATTCATATACAATTGTTGTTTGTGGATTTCCACTGCCACACTGAAGATTTCTGTTTATATTCTAGATTTAAACTAGTCTGTTTGAAATTAATTTACATTGCTAAGGGGTTATATATCAGGAAAGTGAAGTCTAAGAAATAATATGAAAATGGAATTGAATCAAGCAAAATTAAATTATGATGGCTGGTTTATCCTAGAAAGATTGCTATATAGATTGATATTTTTGTAAAATCTTTGTTATTGATATACTAAGAGGCTTCATTGCTACTTTTTATAAATGAATTGGAATCTATGTATCTTTTCTCTTCTTAGGCTAGTAGAGAATGAGAAACAGAAGCAAACTTCACTTTTCTTCGTTTTGGACTAGAATAGTGTGATGTACAGAAGCAAAACTGACAATAGACCACTTAAGGATAGAAAGTAAAATGATAAACATAATAAATTGTTAGCCTATAGAGAAATTAAACCCGTGGGGAAGCTAATTGTGCAAATGCTTGGATGAATATATAATTTGTTTATTATCTGAAGTTAGACTATATGGAGATTAGGAAACAGTATCATGACAAAAGACTCACTATCAAATAGCCTTACCTATGGTTATCACATTCCCAGACAACAATTTCAGTCTTCTTTGTACCACTTTCTTTTTCTACCTTCCATTTTTTCCACCATCTAATATGACTGTCAAGGAAGACCAATACCATTCTTTCTTCTCAATAGATGGTTTGCAAAAGGCTTTTAAAATTAGGCCAAGGCCTTCCCTTTCTCTCCTCTTTCTGATAAACTCTGATTCTATCTAGAACTGACTCCAAACCGAACTATTCAGAATTGACAAAAACTGAGAAGAATTTGTTGTCCTTATTAGAATTACTGTTTGCATTCTGAAGTTTTTTATTGCTGTTGTTTAAACACCAAAAATGACGTAATGCTTTTTGAATATGTTCTGTTTTTTCAATAGTTGCATAGTTCAAAAGTCAGATAAGCTGACTTACTTTTGTATATCTGCATGCTTCTTATTTATTTTACTGTCTGGAAGGTTTTTGTGTATTAGTCATGGTTCTGACAGATGAAATTCTTTAAAAGAACTTCAAGACATTGTTTATCTTAAAGAATCTTTTATTTGAGAAACAAAGTATCGGCACTACATAGTTAAAGGCAAAAACTGAATTCCACCCCTTCCCGGGCACAAAGTATCAAAGCACAATTTCCTCCTCCAATTAACAGTCATAAATTACATTCCCCAATAAGCTTGAAGCGCAGGCTTTCTCTCCAGCCCGCCAAATCATTATCAGCTCTGGGTGCAATAACCTTGATTCCCACGGCTAAGTTATTGTTGTTATGACTAACTAGACTCTCATCCACATCCCCCCTCCCAGCATCATCTAACTCTAAAAGTGAAAGAGAAAAGATGACTACATTTCTATTTGTTGTCAGAGCAAGAACATCTGATGTTAGCAGCGTTGACATCCAGCCCCCCTTATAAAAAGGACAAATCCTGTAATGTAAACAAAAGCACAGATTAGGGATTGCCTCTTGGTTTATTAGGGTGTTCTTATAGAATCTGTTAATGAGTATGTCAGTTTTTACATTGCTAGACTTCACCCGGGTGGCCTCAGACAACGAATATCTGTTCCATTGCACTAAGTACTGCAATTTCCCCTTAAAAATTCTAGAATCAAGAATATGCTTTACTTCATAGCAAGTCTGTCCTTACTATGAGGGGTCCGGATGCCTTCTTAGGGGGAGGTCTTAAAGTGGAACCCTGAAAAGGTTTCAACAGGCTACAATGGAAAACAGGATGAACTTTTCCTAAGAGCCTAAGAAGTTTTAACTCCACTGTGACCGGGTTAATGATCTTTACAATGGGGAAGGGTCCCAAGTACTTCGGTCCTAACGTCTTACTAGGTAACGTAAGCCGTAAATATTTAATTGACAGATAAACCTTTTCCCCAACTGGGAATGTTCTTTGAAGAGCCCTTTTTTATCTGCCTGTTTTTTGTATGTCTCGGAAGCCTTTTTCAAAGCAATTTTTGTGGTTTTCCAAACTTCTTCCCACCCCCTCACCCATTGATTAAGAATCTGGGAAGTGGAGAGTCCTTGGGGATATTCAGGTATCAGGCTGAACTCTTTTCCTGTGGCCACTTTAAAAGGTGTGAAGCCAGTGCTGCTGTGAACAGAGTTATTGTATGCCACCTCTGCAAAAGGGAGGAGGTCAGTCCAGTTCATTTGTTGATAATCAACATAGCATCTGAGATACTGCTCCATCATTGAGTTTGCGGATTCAACCGCCCCATTAGTAGACGTGTGAAGCAGATGATAGTCCTTGAGATGAGCCAATTAGTTTAAGAAAACTCCTCTAAAACCTAGCTGTGAACTGCCCCCCTCCTGTCAGAGATTATTTGTTTAGATGTGCCATGCAGTCTGTAGATGTGTTTCAAGAACATTTTGGTTAATCGTTGGGCAGACAGGAGCCCTTTACAGGCAGTGAAGTGAGCCTGCTTTGAGAACAGATCTATCACAGTCCAGATGAACTGTATTTCCCCTACTTTCAGGTGGATCTACTATGAAATCCATAGCAATTTCTTCCCATGGTTGGGAAGGGTCTGCTACTGGTTGCAATAACCCAGGGGGTTTCCCTGGAATTCTTTTCATGGTGGCACATACAGCACAACACTGGACATAGCTTTCCATGTCCTGTTTCAATCCCGTCAACCAGAATTAACAGCAGATGAGGTGTAGTGTTTTTAAATATCCAAAGTGCCCAGCCTGTTTTATGTCATAGCTGGGTCGGAGTGTGTTAAGGCAGAGGGTCTCTGGCAAATATAGTTTTCTCCCTTTGTAAGCCAAACTGGGAGGGAGGTTTGATTGTCCTTGAACCAGTGGTCGATGAGGAGCTCTTGTTTTATTTTCTTTGCCCCAGGGTCATTGGGATTAGGGGCTCTTGGAGGTGGGACTTTGTGCGGTGTACGCTGAGAAGCGGTTTGTGGATTAGAGATAATTGCCTCATTAACCTCTTCACACTGGCTTTTGTACTGGGGCAATCTGGATAGATCATCAGCTAAGAAGTTTTTTCCTCACAGTATGTACTTTAGGGTGAAGTTAAAATGGTTAAAGTACTGTGCCCATCGTACTTGTTTCGGGGATAATTTGTGGGGAGTCTTTAGTGCTTCTAGGTTTTTGTGATCAGTCCATACCTCGAAAGGCACCTTACTCCCCTCTAGATACTACTCCCCAGCAGATTTCGAAAGCCTTCTTTTCCCACACAGCCCACCTCCTCTCGCATTCAGTGAATTTTTTTTGAGGTGTGGGCCCAGGGTTGTAGGATCCCACTCTGGTTCTTTTGCAGTAGCACAGCTTTGACAGCCATGTCGCTGGCATTGGCTTGAATCACAAAGGGCTTCCCTGGGCAAGGATGTTTTAAGACCGGTTCAAGCGCAAATAGTCTTTTTAAATCTTCAAAAGTTGTTTGACAGTTCATAGTCCATGCTAGTGGTTGGTCCGGACACAGCTTTCCTCCCCCTTTGCCTGTTTTTAGTAATTCCGTAAGGGGCAGGGCAATTTCAGTGGAGGGGATGACTTGATGGTAGAAGTTGGCAAATCCCAGAAAGCTCTAGAACTGTTTGTGAGTCTTTGAGGGTTGCCATTCAATTACGGCTTTCACTTTGGTCAGGTCCATGTCAATGCCCTAGCTGGAAATTCTGTAGCCAAGATAATCCAGTTGGGTCTGGTGAAACTCACACTTTAATAGTTTAACATAAATTTTGGTGTTCAACAGTTTCTTTAGCACTTCTCTCACTAGTTTTATGTGGTCAGCCATATTCATGCTGTATATCAGGATGTAAATGGTCATGTAGTACCTGATTAATCAGCTTCATGAAGACAGCTGATGCCCCTTGCAGACCAAAAGGCATGACTTTAAATTGGTAGCTTCCCATGGGATAGTTAAAAGCAATCTTCCACTCATCTCCCTCCTTTATCCTCACCCAGTAATAAGCTTCTCTCAAGTCAACTTAGTGAAGACCTTCCCCTTAGCCAGGTGGATCAGTAAGTCCTTCAGGAGGGGGAGGGGGTATTTGTTTTCCATGCTTATCACGTTCAGACGTTTATAATCTAGCAAGAGACAAAGGGACCCATCTTTTTTTTTCTTTAAATAACATCAGAGCTCCCACGGCAGACTTGGCCATTCGATAAATCCCCTTGCTAAGTTTTTGTCCACATACCACTGCATCTCCTTCATTTCAAGGGGGGACATAGCATACATTCTCAGTCGTGGGAGTTTGGCTCCCGGTAACAGTTTGATAAAGCAATCATTGGGTCAGTGGAGAGGCAGGGTATTGCATTCCTTCTCACTAAATGCCTCCGCTAGGTCCCGGTATTCACTGGGAATAAGTGGCTCACCTGGTTGAGACAAGGCAGCCATGTGCACTAGCTCGTTGGGTGGGCTAAAGTCTCCTGTAACGTCCATCGAGGTAAAGAGGGGCTTGGGTCCTATAGGTAACATTACAGGCCTCATTCCCTTCTCCCACCAGATAAATGGCTTCCATTTGTCCAACCAGGCTAGCCCTAGGATCACAGCCTCAGTCATTTTCGGAACCACCATGAAACGAATGAACTCTCAGTACTCACCTATTTCTAAGCGTAGGGGTTCAGTCAATTGAATGACTAAAGTTCCTCCCATTAGGGAGCCATTGGCTTGCTCAAACTTCACAGGTTTGGAGAGCAGCCTTGCTCGTATGCCCATTTTCAGGGCAAGTGACTAATAATGCACCAGGAGTGTCCAGAGTTGACTAGTACTTTTAAATCTACCAGTGCCCCCATCTTAGGAATTATGAGTTTGGCAGGTAGTGAAGAAGGTAGTGGGATGTATCAATTCACCATTGGGTCATTCTCTCCTTCGTCATTGCTGTTGTAGGAGGGTAGAGTGGCGGCAGGTCCGGCTTGAGTCTCGGCACTCTCCTGTGTGGGGGATGTGACTTGGGCAACAGGTTCCTTTACGATCCAGTTGGATTTCTCTTTGGGTGCCTGTTGGGCTGGTTTCTTTCTTGCTGGTGGGGGTAAGGAACTGGGCAATTTGCTGCTTGATGTCCCTGTTGTCCACATCTGAAACACTTGATCAGTGGCCTAGCAGGTGGTCTGGGATTTTCAGTAGCTGCAGTGGTTGGAGGCTTTCGGGGAGGGGTGGCTGTCATTTGGGTTGGTTTGGTCTCTACTCGGCTTCCTATGGGAGTGGCTTCTGATAGCGGGCAAGCTGAACATCTAGTGCAGTGATGGCGAACCTTTTAGAAACCGAGTGCCCAAACTACAACCCAAAACCCACTTATGCATCGTCGAGTGCCGGGTGAGTGTGGCCCATTGGCTGGGTGTGGCCAATTGGGTGGGTGTGGCCAATTGGGTAGGTATGGCTGCAGTGGTAACGGCAGACTGGGTGGGACTAAATTCTAACTTTGCAAGATCTTTTTTTTCCCTGCAAGAAGTTGAAATTGACTGATTGAACCTTTTTTTTTTTTGCACACATCGGCGGAGGTCTAAAGCGAAAAGGTTTTATAAAACCCAGCTGAAGGCCTAGGACTGGGGTGTGCCCACAGAGAGGGCTCTGAGTGCTGCCTCTGGCACCCTTGCCATAGGTTCACTACCACTGATCTAGTCTTACTGCTGCCTGGTACCACTCTTGCAGCTGATCAGGGACTGCTCGATAGATACAAGCCTGGGAGAGGTAATCATCTAGTCCCTTCTTGAGGTGAACTAGGGATTGCTCAGGCCACTTATCTATTCGGCCAGCTATCTTGCGAAACTCTCGTAAGTATTCCAGTGCAGGCCTGCCAGCTTGTTTTATTTTGTGGATTTGTCCTCCACTTTGAGGGCAATGAATGGGACCTTGAACCTTGCTCTCAGTCCTAAGAGGAAGAGATGGGGGTCCTCTAACTTGTGTGCTTGCTTGTTATAAAAATTGTTCAGCCACTCAGATACTTCTCCTTCCAAGCTGGATGCAATCATGTTGACCATAGTGGCTGGGTTCAGACAGAAATAGGCACAGCGGTTCAAGTGAGAGTGTACCTGATGAGGAAAAAGATTAGCTTCTCCAGGTCCCCATCAAAGATAGCTTTAAGAGGTGGTGCCATCAGTGATTGCTGGCCTCCCCACTGTGGATGTTGCATCCCCAATTGTTTCTGCCCCCCATGGAAGCTGCCGTATCCCTAGTTGCTGCAAACCTCCCAGCGGTTACTGCATGCCCGGGGGCTGTTGCCACCCCCATGGCTGTTGTTGCATTGCCGGCGGCTGTGGCACCCCCACTTGCTGTACAACCCCCACCAATCTCAGTGGCTGCTGTAATGGCACTCCCAGCTGCTGCTTCCCAGCGGTTGCTGCATGGGCGGGGGCTGCTGCCATCCCCACTGCTGCTGGCCTGCAGGGGGTTATGGTTCCCTCAGTTGCTGCAGACCCCTCTGCGGCCCCGGAGGCAGTTGTTGCTGGATCCCCATCAATTGCAGGCCCCTCAGAGGTTGCTGCACGGTTTGGAGGCGGTGGCCAGTCCCACTTCTGCAGTGCTCCCAGCAGTTGCTGACCCCCTGGCAGCTGCATCATCCCTGGTTGTTGCAAGGCCCCATCTGCTGCTGCACATTTGGGGGCTGTGGCCACCCGCAGTTTGGCTGCTGCACCACCAGCAACTGCTAGCTTCCCACCTGAGGAGACTGCGACATTCCCCATTGTTGTACGGGCCCTGGGCTGGATGGCTGGTAAGCATGTCGATCCGGGGTTTGGCTATCCCAGTGATGGCTCAAGCTCTTATCCCATTGGCGGCCATCTGGGCTTTTGAGGGATGACGAATGGAGCTGTCTTTCCATGTGGGGCTGGAGGCCTTGGTCGGTGGCTTTGAGGACGGGGAGGCTGCCTGATCTGCACAGGGGAGGCTGGGGGGTTCCCCTTGGTAGGAGTTGGTGGCTGCCTTGCCGATCATCATGATTGCTCGCATATGGAGAGTGGGAAGGTTGTTCTCCACTCTTCATCTCTAACTCCTCAAATCTTTCCACCAACTTCTCCACTGACTGACTACGGGCTGCAGACAGGTACTTCCACTCACCCGAGTCCTCAGTGGTAAATGATTTTATGGTTCTCCACCAGTTTGGGGAATGTGATGTGCTGGAATCCCCTCTTTGCAGCTAAACCTCATCTGCCTTTGAAGCACTTGATGGTAGCAAGGCTGTCCCCAGCTGGGAGGCCTGAAAAAGTTCCTTCTCCCCCGGCATGTTGGCTGTCGTTGCCCCCTCTAAGGTAGCAGCTGCCATTGGGGTGCTGGTTTCAGGCGCTCTTTCTTTCTCCCATGCTGAGATGTTCTCCGAATCTTTGTCGGCTTATCGCTTGATTCTTGGGACATCGACTGGTGCTTGGGACCCCAAGATAGTTAGAAAAAAATGGAGTTTTTGGCTTAATGTCATGATACTGACAGATGAAATTCTTTAAAACAGGGGTTATCAACCTTGGCAACTTTAAGACTTGTGGACTTCAACTCCCAGAATTCCTCAGCCAGCAAAGCTTTCATCTACAAGTTCATTTAATGTAGAAAGTTCTGTCAAGGACTTATGACAATGGTTCCGGCTTATATAAATTTGTAAACAATGACCCCATAGTCATTGGTATATTTGAAATCATCTCCCAAAATTGAAATAGTAAATCTGGACTAGCACTTTAGCCCTACTTAGATGTATCTGTAACATAATTCACTTTATGGATTAGAGTTAATAAACCACAGAAAAAAAACCACATTGAGTTTCAGCTTTAGGCTTCACATTACAGGACAAAGATGGACAACTTGCAGCTCCCGGGTTGCCAATAACGCCTTGTTTTATGCTTCTCCCCCTTCCCCCTTCTGAGCACCATTGCAAAAAATTGGCATAAATTTTACATTTGGGAAAGTGTAGAGTAAACTGTATGAACGACTTTAAAAAAAAAGAACAAGAAAAAGACCCTTTCAAAAGAAGATAAGGAAACTAACCTCTAAAAAATGTTGAGAGGTATTCCTAACTGCTAAAAGATAACATGGCCCTCTGTCCTAGAAGCCTTATGCCAAGGGTTCTCAAGCTTGGCAATTTTAAGACTTGTGGACTTCAACTTCCAGAATTCCTCAGCCAGCTTTGCTGGCTGAGGAATTCTGGGAGTTGAAGTCCACAAGTCTTAAAGTTGCCAAGCTTGAGAACGCCTGCTTTAAAAGAACTTGGAGACATTGGTTTACCTTAAAGAATCTTTTATTCAAGAAACAAGGTATCGGCACTACATAGTTAAAGCCAAAAACTGAATTCTACCCCTCCCCGGGCACAAAGTATCAAAGCACAATTCCCTCCTCCAATTAACAGTCATAAATCGCATTCCCCAATTAGCTTGAAGTGTGGACTTTCTCCCCAGCTCTCCAGCCCTCAAATCTTTATCAACTCTGGTCTCAATGACCTTCATTCCCATGGCTGAGTTATTGTTGTTATGACTAACTGGACTCTCATCCACATCCCCCCTCCCAGCGTCATCTAACTCTAAAAGCAAAAGAGAAAAGATGGCTACATTTCCATCTGTTGTCAAAGCAAGAACATCCGATGTTAGCAGCGTTGACAAGTTTACTGAAACTCTCATGTATTGCAAATGGCAAGCAGTGCAGCTGTAAAAATACCTTAGAAAAAGTAATTCTGCTCTCATTAATGAATGTGCAACAGAATTGTATGGACTGAACTATATTTAGGAATTGGGAGGACTAAATCTGTTTTGACTATCCATATTTTTCCTGTGCGCAGGATAGCAATATGACTTTATCATGAATTGTATGAAGGAGTCACAGGCATATTTTTTCTTGATAGCTTTATAATATGGGGAGATGAATATAGTTTCACAATGGCTTACTTGGATTTGTATAACAGCAATGGTTAGAAATGAAATAAAATTTTATATTTGAAATCCTCTGAAATATCAATTAATTCAAGTTCTCTCTTAAATTTGAGAATTCCTTCTTTCAGGTGGACTTATAAGTAATTTAAGTCCAATCCACTTCATAAACCCTGAATGGCCATGCCTTCCGGTTTGTTTGAACACCACAAATTAATTCCACTCCCAGTTTTAATGCTTTGTACAGAACACTCTCTGACAGCGTCCCCACCATGTGGTGTTATTGCGGCCTGATCCCTTTTAGCGCTAATGTCAGCTCACCAGAATCAAAGGCAGAAGTAAATTAAGTAATTCTGGGGAATCTGCTGTTCTGGTGAAATTCCTTTTTCCTGAAGGGAAACCCACCTGAAGCCACAACTATCATGATCAAACTAAGACTCACTATAAGTGTGATAATTTCTTTAAAACAAACAAAAAAATCCCATATTTTTTGAGGTTGAGCATGCTGAAAATATTTCTTTTCTCTATTTTGGGGGGTGTCTCTTTCTGTTGTTTGTATAAATACATGGCTTTATTCCTAATTTCATTTTGAGGGTAGTGGTGTTCAGATGCTTTAATGTATGTAGAGTTCATGTTCTGAATAGTCATACATTGTGGTTCCTTTTGAGCTATTGTTGGTTTGTTTATCTTCCCATCCATGTTTTATGGATGTGTGGGAGGAGATGGGGGAAAGGGAAAAAGTGTGTATCTTCTGTTCCTCCTATGACTTTTCAATAGATTGCTTTTGTATATGTATTATTACTTGGATTTCTACTCAGCTTGTAATTATTCTGAATAAATTAAGTAGTTCTGAGGAATCTGGCTGAATCTTCAGTAGTAATGTGGATGATTAATTACTTTGCTTCTGGTGTAGCACTCTGGCTGTCATCACAAAGCAAGCCTGTAAACCATCTTCCAAGAAGGTAGATTCTTCCACCAGGATTTTTGGACACTTAAAAGTTGAAGGTGGATTAACATTTAAATGAATCTTTAAGGTGCAATCGTATAATAATTTCATAATGGCCTTCTTCCAGATATAATGGACATTGCATGACTTTATTTACTATATCTTGATTGTCTATATTCTGAGTTCAGAATATAGACAAAGGTATAATGTGAATAAGAGCTATATCTGGTTTTAAGAAAGATTAGTTTATAAGGTTATGGCTTGGAGTTAGTTAATTTATGTTTAATGGTTATGAGCACAGTGAATAATTATGAAGCAAAACATTGTGCTTTCCTTGTATATGAGTCTTGGTAGAAACAGAGCTGGCATCTATTAAAAAAGCGCCATGCGTATTTTTTTCCTATTTTTAGGATTAGCATCCTTTTTATCCCCAGTTGTAGAAATAGATGAAATTGAGTCTGGGAGTTCAATCTTGTCAAACCTGGTGATGATATGATGTCACTAGTCCTGTCCCTTGCAATTCAAAGGAAAGGGCCCGCAGATTAAATTTGTTTGCAACTGCATTTCTAATTTATACAGCTATCTTAAAGTCATATTTTCATCTTGTTCAGATGATGCTGTTGATTGACTTCACTTGTGTGTAGAGAGAATAATTCTAGGCCATTGCAAGACCTTTGCAAAATGGAAAAGGCCAGCACATAGCATAATTCAATATGTGGCTAAAGGAGTGGTGTAAAGGGGAAGGCTTTGGATATATTAGTCACGATGTCAGTAGCTGGTCCAATCAAAAGATGTACAAAAGAGATGGTCTGCATCCATCAAAAAAAGGGACTGAGTTACTCGGCTATAAATTCACAGATTTTCTCGAGGGAAATTTAAACTAAACAGCGGGGACGGGGAGTTAATTGATACGGAACAATCTTGTCCCCGGCAATTTAAAAATTATAGGGCTATCAGTGCATGTAGCATAGATGTGTGTGTGGACAAGAATACCAACCTTGCTATCAAGCAAAATGAAGCCTCTAATAGTGAGTGCCACACAAAGTGCACTAACCAAATAGGTGGTAAGACAATAGGGGAACTCAGGTACCACACAGGTTATGTAGAAAAGAAACACAGGGCCACTCACAAAGGACTCATATGTTTATACACCAATGCACAGAGTATGAACAGCAAACAGGGTGAACTAGAAATTCAGGTTAATGAGGGCAGATACGATATTGTTGCCATTATGGAAACATGGTGGGATGAAACCCACACATGGAATACACAGCTAGAGGGATTTAAATTATTTAAAAGAAACAGACCAAATAAAAGAGGAGGTGGAGTTGCTCTCTATATAAGAAATAACTATATCTCTACAGAAATAGAACTTTTTGCTAGTCAGCTAACTAAGGTATGTAGGAAGCACATCACAATATAATGGGGGACTTTAACTACCCTGACATCAACTGGGAGACACACTCCGCACCAAGTGGAAGATCAAACAGGTTCCTGGCAAACCTAGCAGACAACTTTGTCTCCCAAAAAGTAGAGAAGGGAACTAGGGGATTAGCCGTTTTGGATCTAATTCTCACTAACAGAGATGAAATGATAGACGGTGTTGAAGCCATAGGAACCCTGGGAGGAAGTGATCATGCAATATTAGAATTCAACATTATAGAAGCACAAGCAATAGAACACAGTCAAACTAGAGTCTTGGACTTCAAGAGAGCTAATTTCAATAAACTTAGAGAGGGCTTGGGAAGGATTCCATGGATGAGAATCCTCAAGGGGAAAACAACTCAAGAAGCTTGGGAAATTTTGAAAAATGAGATAATAAAAGCACAGTCTAGCACAATACCAACAAAGAGGAAAAACAACAGCTCTCAAAAGAAACCAGCATGGCTGCATAAAGAACTCTCTGACAAATTGAAAGATAAAAAGGACAAGTATAGAAAGTGGAAAGGGGAACATAACTAAGTCAGAATATCAGCAAATAGCCCGAGCTTGCAAAGATGAAGTGAAGAAAGCCAAGGCTCAAAATGAACTAAGGCTTGCGACCAAAGTCAAAAATAACAAAAAAAGCTTCTTTCAACATGTAAAAAACAAGAAAAAAGTGAAGGAAATGATTGGTCCATTAGTGGGTGGAAGTGGCAAGAAGGTGACAAGCAACAGGGAGAAAGCAGAACTATTTAACTCATTTTTTGCATCTGTCTTTACACAAAGGGAAAAAACAGACCAACCTATCAAAAATAGTGCCATAAAAAACAAAATAGAAACACAAGTTAAGATAGGCAAGAAAATGGTAAGTGAGCACCTGTCCAGCCTAGATGAGTTCAAATCACCAGGACCAGATGGATTACACCCCAGAGTTCTCAAGGAACTGGCAGATGTGGTATCGGAGCCACTGAACTATATTTTTCAAAGATCCTGGAACACAGGGGAACTACCAGAAGACTGGAAAAGAGCTGATGTAGTTCCCATCCTCAAAAAAGGAAAAAAAATGGATCCAGGAAATTACAGACCTATCAGCCTAATACCTGGGAAGATCCTGGAAAAGATAATCAAACAACGAATCAACGAACACCTAGAGGCAAACAAAGTCATTACTAAAAGCCAACATGGGTTTGTCAAAAATAGATCATGCCAGACAAATCTTATTGCATTCTTTGACCAAGTGACAAAATTAGTGGATCAGAGGAATGCTGTGGACATAATTTACTTGGACTTCAGTAAGGCATTTGATAAAGTAGATCACAACCTACTACTTGGTAAGATAGAAAAATGTGGGGTAGACAGAATCACCACCAGATGGATCCGTAGCTGGCTGACCGGCCATACTCAGCGAGTGGTCCTCAATGGAACTGCATCTATATGGAGGGAAGTGTGTAGTGGGGTGCCCCAGGGCTATGTTCTGGGCCCAGTACTCTTCAACATCTTCATCAACGATTTGGATGAAGGGATAGATGGGGAACTCATCAAATTTGCAGGCGACACCAAGCTGGCAGGAATAGCCAACACTCCAGAAGACAGGCTTAAGATACAGAAGGATCTGGACAGACTTGAACACTGGGCACTAACTAACAAAATGAAATTCAATGATGAAAAAAGCAAGGTTCTACATTTAGGCAAGAAAAACCAAATGCACAAGAACAGCATAGGTGGCACCATGCTCAATAGTAGTAACTGTGAGAGGGACCTCGGAGTCCTAGTAGACAATCACCTAAATATGAGCCAGCAGTGTGCTGCAGCTGCCAAAAAGGCCAACACAGTGCTAGGCTGTATTAACAGAGGGATAGAATCAAGATCAGGTGAAGTATTAATACCACTCTTCAACGCCTTGGTAAGGCCACACTTGGAATACTGCATCCAGTTTTGGTCACCACGATGTAAAAAAGATATTGAGACTCTAGAAAGAGTACAGAGAAGAGCAACAAAGATGATTAGGGGACTGGAGGCTAAAACATATAAGGAACATTGGGTATGTCTAGTTTAACGAAGAGAAGGACAAGGGGGGACATGATAGCAGTATTCCAATATCTCAGGGGCTGCCATAAAGAAGAGGGAATTAAGCTATTTTCCAAAGCACCTGAAGGCAGGACAAGAAGCAACGGGTGGAAACTAATCAAGGAGAGAAGCAACTAGAACTAAGGAGAAACTTCCTGACAGTGAGAACAATTAATCAGTGGAACAGCTTGCCTCCAGAAGCTGTGAATGCTCCAACACTGGAAGTTTTTAAGAAGAGACTGGACAGCCATTTGTCCAAAATGGTGTAGGGTTTCCTGCCTGAGCAGGGGGTGGACTAGATGACCTCCAAGGTCCCTTCCAACTTTACTACTATTACATTACCTTGCTCCACGGATGGTAACTAGTACCTCAGGCTATATGCATTGCTTTTAAGCTATGGACTACATTCCATCACTAGAAGATAAAAAAATATGTTTAAAAGTGTCTCTTTCACCAGAATTTTAATTTAAAGCTATCAGTTAAATTTAACATTAACTATGATGTGCATAGTTTTGGGATTGTCTTTTCTTTTTGAATCTTGCTAGCAGCCTTGAGTACTTGTTCAAGTAAAAAAGAAATGTTACTTTTTGGCATGGCAATTTTTTATAGCTTAGCTGGTTTCACAATGATGTTCATTGTACTACAGTACTGTATATAAATTAAGTACTTCTGGGGAATCTCCTGTTCTGCTGAAATTCCTTTTTCCTGAAGGAAAATCCACCTGACTGTATATAATGTAAGGTAGCTAGTCTTTCCAAAATAGCCAGTATCCCAATCAAGTCTAGATGATTTGCCAAATCTTATAAGTTATATACTTACAACCTTATAAGTAATATATTTCAAGTCAAAGAATTTTAGATCTACTTTTCCCTGTTATGTTTCCATTTCAGAAACTGATTAACAGTACTGAAAATAAGTATTCTTGTTTTTGTTCCATTAGTTACACAGGGAAGGTATGCTGCAGACCCTGTCAGCTAAAGAACTCCGACTGGAGTCCAGAAAGAGAGTCTTCTCTGCCACTTCCCCCCCCCCCCTTTGGAATCTTCTCCCCCAGAGGTGAGGCAGGCTTCCACTCTGCTGGCCTTTTGAAAAGGAGTCATAACATGGCTCTGCGGCCTTGCATGGAGAGCCCAGGGAAGCTGGCTAGTGCACTGAAAGCCCTTCCTTCACCTTTTAATTAAATTGAACAGTGTTTAATCATTCTTGCCTTCATCTAAATCTTTAACTTTTATAACTTTTATGTTTCAGCATTTTATTGTACACTGCCCAGAGTCCCTCTCTCAGAGGGAGATGGATGGTTCAAAAAAGTGAAAAATAAATAAATTCTAAAGTGCATTTCGTCTATCTGCATTGTTATTTCTCCCATGTTCACTCTATTAGACCTCAATGAGTAAAGAGCAACCATCTCTTTTGAGTTCAACTTTAGCTTGTTTCTCTCCATCCAGGCCCTTGCTGCCTTCACTCACCACTTCCAGCGTTGACTGTATCACCAATGTGACCTAGACTGGTGATGTTCACAATGAGAGGTTTTTAAATTCTCTCCCCTACTTTTTATACATTATTTATTTTAGCTTTTGGTGACTTTTCTTTTGGGCTTGATGCCTCTGAGTAAAATGCATTGAAAGGAGATATCGACAGAGCCACATTTTAGTTTTGGAGAACTTGATTTGTATGTGTGTGAGAGAGAGAATAACATCCCATAAAGTTCTGTTCAATACCTCCTTAGCAGATGGAGTTATTCTGAAATTCATGTCTCCCCTTCCATTTTTAAAAGGCAGATGTCCTTTCCAGAAGTGTTCTGATTGTAATCCTTAAATCAGAGAGAAATATTGGCTGCCCTGTTTTTTTCCCCCTCTTGAATCTGGAGTATCGTTACAGCATTAGAGAGTTGGCTAGAACAACGCTGTCTGCTATCAATCAAATGGCTTAGAGGAATGGTGGAAAAGAATGTTAAATGTGATCCTGCTGTGATCACTAAAAAGATCTCTGTCAGAATGCTTCCGTGCCAGATATTATGCAGACGCTGCTCCCATATTCCTGCAATGTTCCTGCCTTTTATCTTGTTTTTCACAATTCATCTGTATCTTGTCCCTTTAACCACCTTACTAGTTCATATAACTCAGTTGGATTCAGCCTGAGGAAAAAATTTAATTAACTATGCTTAAAGAATAAAGGGGTCAGAAGGGGATGTTGGAAGGACATATTGGCATTGTCAATTTTGCATCTGTCTTAACTGTGCATTTTCTACGCCTATGTGTGCTAGTAAAATGAGGCTGCTGATTATTTGTGTGAATATTATTTTCTACCTCATAAAAGTCAGCAACTCCTCAATAGTGTTTTCTCTCACATGTATAAGCACACGTACACATATTCAACAGATTCAAATAGGGTTTTTTTTTAGCTTTAATCTCTGATGATTACTTCTTTGGCAAAGATAAGTGGAGATCACTGGGAAATAGTTTCTGGAGAATAGGATTTTAAGAGATCATCCAAGATTTGCTTCAGTTCTTTGTTGTGTAATTTGTAGCAAACACATGCATTTCATAGAACCAGCAATGGTGATCATAACTTGGTTTCTAGTCATGGTAATGGAAGAAGTAGGTTAATTTGGTCAATGACATTGCCCATTAATTTAGATCTGTTCTTTCAATTATCTTACTGAACACAGACTCTATGTTTTTTTAATAATTAGAAATCTTACCAAATACATATGAATTTTATGTCAGAAAAGAGGATATCTTTACCTTTAAGTTTAATTTTTTTTCCAGTGCTATCTTTTCATTGTGAGGAAAACAAATTTCATGCATTTTCAAGTTGTATGTTTAATTCTCTAGAAACAGGATTGGCCATTGCATAAATTGGAGTGTTCTGCAATGTGCGTATTTGGACAGAACTGGAATCCCTCTGAGACAGTCAGACTCACAGCAAGGATTCTTGCCAAACAGGTGAGCTGGTCTGAAATATTTGTTTTGCCTTGCTTTGTCTAAATGGATAGGAAAGAAGAAAATAACTCTGTCAATAACAGATCTCTGCAAAATTTATTTCCTAACTTCTTGCTTATAACTATTGATAGTTCTTTGCTGAACCTCTGAATAATACATTACTTAAGAATATTTTAAAATGTTGCATCTTGAAACAGTCTCTGTCTTTCCTATCTGCCAAGTTGCCTTCTATTTCCCTCCCTCTTACAGGATTCCATAAAACATGAATCTGGGTTTGAGAGTACTTGCTTTAGTCATGAAGTTGAAATTTTGAGCCTGCTGTGGTTTCTCTACAAATCTAGTTGCTTGGGATCTGGGCTGTTTTTTGTTTCACTTATAATACATATTTTATTGAGAAAGATGTTCCCGAAGGTAAAGATAACTATTTTCACTAGTTGAAATGAACTTTGTGACAACCTGTCATGGCCAGCTGAGACATCATAGCTTGGTTTTAAAACAGAACATAGAGAAGATTTGAGAAAATAGAATAAAAGGTAGATATGAAGCGCAGTCTGATTAGATCACTAAAAATAATGGTCTAGCAGGTGAAAGGGTTTAATTCTAGAACAGTGGTTCTCAACCTGTGGGTCGGGACCCCATTTGGGGTTGAACGACCATTTCACGGGGGTCGCCAAACAACGCAGTCCACCATTTTTTTCCCCTTTTCCTTAGCTGTGCTACTCCCTTTTATTGTATTGGCTTTTGAAAGCCAATAGAATAGACTCTCTTGAATAGAGTCTAATTCTATTGGCTTTCAAAAGCAAATAGGAATTGTCCAGGCTGTCTCTGCCCTGCTGAGCCCACCAAAAGTCCCATTCTGCAAACGGTGCTGCACCAGTTGAGTAGTCCTCGACTTACGACCGGTTGAGTAGTCCTCAACTTATGACCGGTTGGGGGTCACGGCATTAAAAAGGTTGAGAACCACTGTTCTAGAAGAACTGCTTTATACTTAGAGAGAGAAGCAAAAGGAGAAAAAAAAACCAGAAACCTTTATACTATTTGCTAGATGATTTTAACTGCTACATTGGTCATATTTTATATAACTTGAAGATTTTCCTTTTCTTTACAGTTCAGACATATAGTAAAACCTACTGAGTACTATACTTCCATTAATGGGTCACATCATATCAGAGTGGCTTAACAAAGATGAAACAATTGGAATATTCTGTATCTAGAGTAGATCCACTGACACCAATGGGGTCTAAATTAGCTAATACATTCTTAATTTGTTTTAGAATTAATGGATGTGTTCCTATGGGGTGACCCAGTTTGGCTTTAACCCACTGAAATTTGCTTAAAAGCAAACAGTAAAGCTTAATTCAGGGTAAAAAAAACTGTTATATTAAAATATGCCTTGAATAGGTACCTTCTTCCTTGGTTTTGAGATAACTGCATGAATGGGCATATCTTAGTCTACTTTACCAAGCAAGGATAGCAGCTTAGTAGAAGAGAGGTAAGAGGTAGCAAAGAGAATTGAAATACCCTATCTGCATGAAAATACCTGGACAGTCCTTCCTATATAAGTCTTAGATTGGTGAAAAGCATGCCTCAGAATTTGTTCACAGGGAGAATTTGCTTGCTTGCATGTTTCTAAGTGACTATATTTATGCTATTGCACTTCTCCAGTGTGCATTAAAAAAAAATTAAACTCTGTAAACCATGGCCTTTGAAGAAAATCTATATTGCTTATCTCACAAGAAAAATCCAGGTACAGTATAGAGAAAAGAAGCTGAAGGCCTGCAGGCATGGTTGTCTGACTGATTCCCTTCTCTGCTCCTTTCTTTTCTCTTTCTCCCTTCCCCTTTTTCAAATTAAAGCACAGTCTGGTGATCCACAAGCAAAATTAGATGTTTAATGATGAAAAGTCATTGGAATAAATTTGGGCTTTTATAGCTTGCAGGGAATGGGAGGGGGCCCTACATGGAATATGAAAACTAAATATGCAAACTAAAGTCTCCAAATCTCAGCTGTTGGGCCACCTGCAAACTCACATTTAATGGCCAAGATTACAAAGGAGTGGCCTTAGGCCAATGCTGGAGTGTTGCTTTTGAACTCTGTCAACACTGAAATTATTCACTTTCCTCAAAGCAAAGTCTGCCTTCTGACTGCTTGCTACTCTTAGCTGTCCCCCCCCCCCTGCAAATTTGCAACTAAAACAAGGGAGAGTTTTTGAATCTACTCATTCTATATATGTGTGTGCAAATTCCAGCATGAGCTCTGTGTCTCTTAATGGCTTATATACTGCAGGAGGTCATGATAAGTAAGCCTGTTCATCCCCTCCTCTGCAGTCTTTACTGGGCAAGATGATTGTTACAAGTGACAATTGCAAATAGCCATAGAAATATTTTGGACTTTTTTCTCAACAAGTCATTTTCTCTCCCTCCTTCCTCCTTTTTTGCACCATTACCAGAAAACACACCCGGAAAGGACTGAGTCAGAGAAATTCCTTTCTATAAAAGAATTTGAATCCCGTAAGTAGAAATAAAAGAAACAGTATATTGATTTTCAAAAGGCTTTTCAGGAAAAAAAAAAAGACTTACCAATTTTTCTACATATATACTCACTTTATGTCTGTGGTAGATTGGATGTAGACAGAGGTGAGGAGCAGGGAATAATTGAATTCTGGTTATCCTCTTCTTGCCAGTCTTTGCAAGAGGCTCCCTCCAGGCCCTGTTGCCTGGAAAGGGGCATTGTGAGAAAATTGTGAAGTATTGGCAGAAGCATCTTCTGAATATGCAGCAGATGAATATGAATTGCTGCCTATTTTTATATCATTCCCCCTTTCCACTTGGTGGGCACTCATAACAAACTATAAAAATCCAAAATGACAATACACATGAAAGATGGCACAAGTTTTAGCTTTTGTGTGATGGGGTCACCTGTTGTCCCCTTTGAGGATGGCTGTGCACTCAGCCTCCCCCTCCACTTAGCAAGATCTCCTGATCCTTGGAACATGTTAAAGCATCTCTGTGGGCTGATGGGAGGATGTAAAAAAGGAAAATCATTTTCATGTGACTGTCATCTACAGTTGGATATCTAGATCTGGTCCAATAGTTGAAATAATCAACAAGCAGAACTATATTGTTGATCTCTTTGATTTTGGCATAGCATTAAATATAAAAACATCCATTTTGCATTGTTAACCATTGTTTAGAGGGAGGCCAAACTCTTTAAACAAGCTGTACTTAAACTATGACTTGCTGGGATGGTTTGAACGGAGCCTATGAAGAGCAGAATGGCAGAGTAAACCCCTACCCTACCCTCTCAGATGATTCTCACAGATGTTGTAGCTTGGGAAAGATAATTAAAATTCCGGTTTATCAATTATGTCATTTCTATTTGTCAAAGAATATTCCTGGCCGAGGGTAACTTTTGTGGACATTACTGTTGTAAAATTTTAAACTTCTAGTTTTGTTATCACAAGGCATAAAACTAGAGATGGTACAGTGTTTTGATAGTGTCTCTGAGGCTAATTGTAGGGTCCTCTAGTATTCATTGTATATTATTGCCATTCAGATCTGACATGTCCTTTGTGATTTTCACTTTCTGAATGTCCCCAAAGAAAACTAAGGAAATAACTGCAATTAACTCTTTTTCTGTATGTGTGGTGGTAGTGTTGTTGGAGAAAAACCAGTAAGGAAATTTCTGAATGTATTTCTCCTACAGTATTTACGGCTTTTGTTTTCCTCTGTCTTCTCACTTGGCCTTGCAAACACAAGATGAGGTTTGTTTTCCATTGTACTTCAGATGCCACACAATTTATTACAGGCCAAGTATGCGTGGACCTGTTCAATAACATACCATTGCCAAGAAACAAAGAAAATAGGATGCATTTATTGTCAAGCAACAAGAACCTAGAACTTAACACACTATGCTGTAATTGTCAAATACAAAATCCCCCAGTTTTCTACTAGTTTTAATTGTCTGACCAATTTCTTCTTGAACCCTTCTGAGTGTGATTCAAGGTGCTGGTGATGACCTGCAAAGTCCTTCATGGCACAGGACTGGGTTATTTGAGGAATAACCCCCCAATTACATCTACCCATCCCATTAGGTCCAACAGAAGGGGAACGTTTTGTGGTCTGTCATCTGGGACCCCAGGAAGAGTAGAACAGATCAGGTAGAACAGGTCAAATGGAGAGAAGAGAAGTATCTGTGCCACCAGGCTTGGGGATTTGCTGTGCAGCAGTGCCTGTACAGTGGTTGTGTTGAGTGTAGATTAATTTTTTTAGACCTTGGCTATGGATTCTGTTTCTTAGTCTTTTAGATCGTTTTATGGGCTTTTTATATGTTTTAAGATTACACTTCATTCTATTGTTAATAATAATAATAATAATAGTAAAGTTGGAAGGGACCTTGGAGGTCATCTAGTCCAACCCCCTGCTCGGGCAGGAAACCCTACACCATTTCGGACAAATGGCTGTTAAGCCACCCAAAGTCAAGGATTTAAAATGGGTAGCTACATAAGTTGAAATAATAAATAAAAAAGCACTAACACAAGAGTTGAAACTATAACATAGTTACTAATTAATGGCTGCTATAAAAACTCTGGCAATGCTCAGAAGCTTGTGTTAAAGCACTTATTAGTATTCAGATTGCATCTTCCATGGTATGTGTGTATGTATATCAGCGAGAGGGATGGCAGAGACAGAAATAAAGCAAGCTGGAAGAGTTGGCTCAGGATTAGGGTAGAGGAATCAGTTGATAAACTATTGCCTGATCTGCAGAATTAAAAGTCCCACTCAGGGGTTCAAGAGAAGAAGCTCCTTGGAGAGTGAGGTTATGAATTCAGCTCAGATACATTTGAGGGACAGTTAGACCTCAGTTGAAGCACTTTCACTTTCAATTTGTGTTAAATAAAAGTATCCCTGTGGGAAAAGGGCACAATGTAAATATTTTTCAGGGGTTCTCAACCTTGGCAACTTTAAGACTTGTGGACTTCAACTCCCAGAATTCCTCAGCCAGCAAAGCTGGCTGAGGAATTCTGGGAGTTGAAGTTCACAAGTCTTAAAGTTGCCAAGGTTGAGAACCCCTGCTTTAAATGTTTCTCAAGCACATTATAACATAAGCTTGGCTTAACAAGTAATTGTTCAACATGAAATATTTGTGCTTCTGGTTTTACTCATTTAGACATTTAGAACTACTTTAATTGATGTCTTCTCAGATGGCACCTCTCAAGATGCTTTCTTCTATAATCGCATTTTGAAAAAAAAACAGCAATAGGTTATTAGGCATATAATTGAAGACATTTTTGGCACACACGTTCTAGTCTTGAATTTTAAAATCTGAGAAATGTTAAAATCTGTTTTCCTTTTGAATTCTCTTGCCTTTGGTGAAACATGATTATTTACATCACTGGTATCAATTTAAAACAAAGAAAATTAATTTTATTATAGGACTAACACATTTTTGGTTGTTAATTTTTTTCTCATGATTGAAGGTTGAGGACCAGTTTGGTTAAGTGACCAAGTTAGAGATTGTGAGTTCTAGTTCCATCTTAGGGGCAAAGCAAGCTGGATGACTTTAGGCCAATCACTTTCTCTCAGCCCAAGGAATAAATGCAGTGGTTAAACCATTTCTGAAATCTTGCTAAGAAAACTTGTCTAGGCATTCGCTAGGAGTTAAGACTGATTCAAGATGCGTGTGCGCACACACACACACATACACACACACACACACACACACACACACACACACACACACACACAGACAGACAGAGTTAAAGCATCCTGGTTATTACACTTTTGCTGATATTACTCATGTTCACAAATCCAGGACAAGGAAAAGATTGGAGTAACATTGTCTATTGCAGTAAAAGAACAGTACATGTTCTTTCCATAGAAATACAATATCCTGAGCTTGAGTTTACTATTGAGAACAAGTGATTATAATGGTGTAAAAAAATGTCCTTTCCTTCATAGATCTTGATAAGCTTGACAATGAAAAGAAGGAGCTGATTCAAAATGATATCTCTGCTCTTCACCACTTTTATTCAAAGCACATAGAATACCCCGACAATGAAGCTCTGGTGGTACTTTTTGGACAGGTAAGGCGGTTGAAGATAAAAGCAGGTTATGGACATCCTGTGACTTATGGCGCAGGAAGTATAATTGCATAGGTACAAAACTGTTGACATTTTTGCAATTGTTTCTTGGCTCTCCTTCGGTGTGGACTGTGACTGCACTAATTTTTCAACACTGCAAAGATACTTTTTTTACTTCCTCATGTATTGCATATATAAAAAACATGTGGGCATATTAAATTTCAAATTCCTTCCTTTGGAAACATATCAAAACCACATCAGATTCACATATCATGTTTCAAGGAATTCTGCTAGGAAATTTTGGGATAAAATGCAACATACTTAGATGACATCAAGTGAGGTGTTGCTTTAAAACTGAATTTCTTTCCCCAAACACATAAAATATATATTTTTTTTATTTGTTAAGCATTTTAAAGTAGGAATAACTTTTATGTTTTTCTGGACTGTTATCATTCCAAGTTCTGTTTTTTTTTTAGATTTAAATGTTATGAATGAGTGAGTGAGTGAGTGAGTGAATGAATGAATGAATGAGATTTAAAAAAAATTATTCCCACCTTCCACCTTTTATGGTATTTGTGTGGTTTGGTGTGGCCCAGCTAGGCTATGCAGTTCTAATTTTTCAGGCAAAATTAGGTTATAAATAAACTTTGCATAAGCTCCCTTATGTAATCCTGGTAGTTCAACAGCAAGACTTAATTAAGAATAAGCAGTGTTATAATCAGATTAATCAGCATGGTACAGATGAATGGGGTCAACTATCATGCAGAGCTAAGTAAGCCAGTGGATTTTTTATTTCTAAGATCTGAGTGCTTCTGTCTTCCCCTTCTCTCAGGTTAACTGCAATGGCTTCACAATTGAAGATGAAGAACTTTCACACTTGGGATCAGCAATATTTCCTGAGTAAACTTTTGAGAAATAATACTGTATTCTTTTTTCCAATTTATTAATGTCATTTTCAATAATGAATGTTGAAAAAAAATCTCTAGTTTACAGACTTGAGCCAGTCGTTCATATTTCAACTTGTACTTCAGAAACCATTTTCTTTCTTTTTATTCATTTATAATATAAAATACAAATATACAAAAGAAAATAATGGGAAAATGAGGGAGGGAGAAGGGAATGGAAAAATGTAGGGAAAAGGGAAAAAGAAAGAAAAGGCTTTGGCTTCCGACTCCCTTAGAATAAGATAATAGCATCAAACCTCAACTTTTTACTTTTACATAGTAGTGTAAACTAGTCATTTCTATAACATCAAACCTATCTAACAAACCCAAAATCAAAGTTTCATTTTTTTCCACCTCAAGCACAAAGTCCAAAAGTGGTTTTTTTTTCTTTAATCAAAGCAGTCAATTTAGCCATCTCTGCTAACTCCCATCAACTTTTGCAGCCATTCATTCATCCATTGTGGGAATCAAAGTGTCTTTCCATTTTTTTACCATTCTCAACCACTCCATGTTCAATCCAAGCAGCTGATTTTCCAGGTAGCATCTCTGCTTCTGGATTAGGAATGGCTGCTGAACAGAAGACCTTGCATTAGGTTAAATTAGACAAAATAAAGTAACATTTATCTAACTTGGTATTGTCTACTTCGACTGGCAATAATTCGTCTAGAAACCTTCACTTGAGAGAGATGAAGACAGGCAGATTGCATCCCCACATCAGGCTGAAAAATTGGCACATTTGAAATACTGGACAGAATTCTCCAAATACTTTGGATCAAACGGTTTGGGTGACACTCATCAGTGCAAGGCCAAATGGCCAAAGGTTGGGAATGAGAGGGACTCAGAGAGACTCTGAGTTCCAAAAACTTGATATAAGCCATAATAGATTCAATGGTCTCATATGGTATATTACAATCTTTTATGATAGTAATCTACCTATATAGAGAGAAAGCTGTGATGTAAAAGCTGTGATTTCTTTGGACTTCTAAGAACCCAGCCTTAAACTTGTGAATAGATGCAAAAGAAGTATCAAACACTTCAAAGGCAAAATATAAATCTTGCATGCACAGGGATTCACCAAAGTCTCTGACCCTCTTTAGTTAAAATCCTCACAATTATTAAGAAGGATTTTCGATGTTAGATTCATGAGACCCATTGTAAATTAAGATGGGTGATTTTGCCTTACACAATGACTGTTGACAGCTTTTTAATATTTATATGGTTGGGAGATTATTGAGTTGATACATATGGAATGTTTATATGAATCCCATAGAAAATCAGGATGCTGAAATGTCAAAAAGAAACAGAGAAATAAAAGTTCCAGCTGGCCAACTGACCCATGGAGAAAATGGGATGAGCCTTCCCTTTTATTTGCTTAGCTTATATAGTGTGGATCAAGGCACCCAGATGACTGGTCCTGGTCCTTGACATTTTTGCAGTAGCCATTAAGTGACTCATGCAGTTGTTAAGTGAATGGCACAGTCATTAAGTGAACCCATTATTCTGAATGGGTGTTTTTTTGGCAGAAACCAGCCAAGACCACTGGAAATCAATAAAAACCATAGCAAATCATGGTTGTCTGACCACAGGATGCTGTAAGCAGTCATAAAAGTGAGCCAGTTGCCAAGTGTCCAAATGTGGTCACATGTCTGCTTGCTTCTCAATTTTTAGCAATTTGGAGCAGGACATAGACCATGAGGGAGACTACAAATTATTGACTTGGCAAAAGGAACCTTGGAGGAGATCACGTACACCAATGTGGCATTGATCTTTATGTCTTGAAATATTAAAATCAACATTATCCTTTGGGAGTTGGAATGTGGAACATGTGGTTCAACTATGATCGATTCTGTTATGGCTTATACTGATATTTAGCTACAGAATGTGTTGCCATAAAATAATCATTTCTGTAATATATTACTTGGCTATGGCTTACGATCACAATTGAGCCCAGAATTTCTGCTGTTAAGTGAGACATTTATTAAGTGAGTTTTGCCCTATTTTACAACCTTTCTTGCCACAATTGTTGAGTGAATCACTGCGGTTGTTCAGTTAGTAACACGGTTGTTAAGTGAATCTGGCTTCCCTATTGACTTTGCTTGTCAGAAGGTCACAAAAGGGGATTGCATGACCCTGGGACACAGCAATGGTCATAAGTATGAACCAGTTGCCAAGCACCTGAATTTTGATCACATGACCACGGGGGATGCTTCAAAGGTCGTAACTGAAAAATGGTCATAAGTTGCTTTTTTCAGTGTCGTATTTTGAATGGTCACTAAATGAACTGTAGTAAGTCAAGGACTACTTGTATAGAAAAGTTTGCAAATTTGCCACCCAACCAAAACCAGGCACAGTGAAATTACTTTAATACAGTGGCTTCAGTGAGAAAGTTAACACACACTGAACTCTGTTTCTTTAAAGTAACTTGTGATTTTTAATTCATATAACTATATTGTATATAAACTCCATTTTCTAAAATAATCACTGGTGGCAACATATTCTAACAATTAAGCAAATTGTTATCTCCATTTTACATTGTGCTAACCTTTTCCAGGATAGAAATATATCTCACATCTTTGCATAAATTGGAGTATTGCTTGTTTCTTAAAAAAAAAAAAAAAATCTCTGTTTTTTCCAGTGTGGCACTTATGAACCACAGTTGTTGCCCCAATGTGATTGTTACCTATAAAGGGACCGTGGCTGAAGTCAGAGCAGTTCAAGAGATTGAAGCAGGAGATGAGGTAACTGAATATATGCAATATTTATGTGCTTATATGGAATAACAAATACATAGCACAGGGAAAGGCCAAGTGTTTTGTTTATGCAGTATTGCTGAAATAAATAGTATCAAGTTTATGATATCTCATTCATGTAATCTGGTTTTTAGTTTTAAAGTGCAGCTGGAATGTATTGACTCTAAATTTTGAAAAGCATAATACAGAAAAGAGAATAACAGAGCTGGAAGAGAACTTGGGGGTCTTCTAATCCAACCTCTTGCTTAAGCAGGAGACCTGGTTCAGGAATTCTGGGAGTTGAAGTCCATGAGTCATAAAAGAGCCGAGGTTGCCTACCCCTGCGGCCTATACCATTTCAGACAAATGCTTGTCCAATCTTTTTTATCTATGTGTAATATATTTTATTGATTTTTTTAAAACATAAATCACTTAATAATTGGTGAATAGTGTGTTGTCTGAGTTACATTTGTAAAACAATCATTAACAATTTATTATTCTATAATCCATAATCCACATAATGGTTTTAGTTGATTTAGTTGATTTCCTGTTTCCCAAAATATCCTCTTTTGTAAACATTGAGTTAATACAATTCTTATTGTTTGATAGATAACAATTAAATATATAATTTTCCCCAATATTCCTAAAAATAATAATCACATCAATATAATATTTCTTTTCTAACCAATCATTCTGGTTACCTTATCATATATCCTGTTACAATCCTTATTTTAGTTTGTTTCTCTCACCAAATTTAGGTATTCTTTACTGGTTGAGATTTTCTCAAAAATTAATTATATTTAAAAATTTAACTCTGTTTTTCCCTATGAACCATCTCACACTTTTACATTTCTTAAGGAATAGATAAAACAGAGAAAAAAAGAAAGGAGAGCAAGAGTAAAGAAACATAAAAAACATACTACTTAAAATATGTATCCCTCCTAAGCTAATATATATTTATTTCCTAAATTTCTTATTCTTTTTAACCATAATTAAAAATATGTTTAATCTTTAAACATTCCATTTAATACATCTAGTCATCTAGTCCTTTAACCCTTATTCAAAACATTTTTTTTATCCATTATATTTTTTTAAAATTATAATTTTCTTAAATTCAATCACATGTAAGTATCTAAAACATTCCCTTTATTTCAACTTTTTTATATTACTCATATCAAGAAAGAGAACAAAAAAGGGAAAAAAGGATACTATATTATTTAGGGAATTTATCCCTCTTAGAATGACATATATATTCCAAAACTTTTCTATTTCTTTAACCATATTCAAACAAATGTTTCTTTTTTAAGTATTCTCTCTGGTAAGTCCCATCATCTATTTTCTTGGTTTCCACTTTAGTCTTTTTCCTTTGCCAGTATCTTTCTTAATCAATGCATTTTGGTGAATCAAAAAGTTTTTCCGTATGTTCGTAAATGTTGCTGTAGATATAAAAAGTAAATCAGTTGAAGTGTCTTTGTACGGGGCTTCTGCCTTTCCATGTTTGTTGAAAATCTTTTTCTTTCTCTCCACTTCTCTTGCCATTTCCTTTCCCTCCGATGTTCCTGACATCTCTACAGTCCATTTTATCCAATCTGTTTTCTTATCCTCAGATTTATTTTGTAGTCTTAAGGGATAAGTTGTTTTTTCCAATTCTTGTGAATTTTTCCCCACTAGGATTAAATCACGTTTCCTTGTTTTGTTAAGTTCCATCTTTAAGTCTCTATTCTTAATTCTATAACCATTTATCTGTTTTATCTGCTCCTTCTCTGTTGTTGTTTTCTGGGAATTTTCTTGTAGAGTTAACTTAGAAATAGATTGATTTATATTTTCAAAGTTATTTTGGATTTCTTTGTGGTTTAAAGTCATTGTTGCTTGAATTAGTTGCAGTATACTATATATCTCCTCCTGTGAAGTATTTATGTTTTCTTGATATGTTCTTTCTACTTGTCTCTGATCCATGATGGCCAAGAATTTGAGTTTTTCTCTTCCTTTCTTTTCTCTGCAAATAGCTCCCAATTAAATAGATATTTGTAATCCAAATAGTTCAAAAAAGATTTTTTTTCCTAAAATTTATAATTCTCTCTTTGTCTACAGCCCAGATTATTGTCTTTTTTTGTCACAGCTGTTCTTTGTTGTTAAAACTTTGAAGGTCACAAACACAGATTAGCTTTTCCCAGGTTTTGCCAAGTCTTATATTAAAGTCATAGCTGTCATAGTTTTCATCCACCACTAGGTGTCAGCAGCTATTTGCTTTTCAATTTCCAAAAGGAACAATTGTCTTTAAAATGAGAGTCTTCACCATTCAAACAATCGTAGATTTATCCAGATTTAAGTTTTAAATTTCAGGTTTTATATTTATTTCACTTCCATATATTTTGATCCTCCATAAAAAGATTAATTTGCCACTTCCATTAGTATAAGGGTGGGGTGGAAAACTCTCTCCTTCCCTTTTGGAGGTATTTTGCTTCTTGGGGATCTTTTCCAGGAAATTAAATGTAGAATAGAAAAGAGAAGATTGAATTCCTCACCCAGTTTCAAGCACGCTGTTCACGTTGTGCTGGTCAGTGCTTTTGGTCTTCGGTTGCTAGTAGCTTGGGCTAGTCGATGCAATATGGCCAGCCTTTCTCCTGTCGGGTTAGAAGGCTTTCCCCAAGTCAAACAGAATGGCCGCCACCGTTCCAGAGTCACTGGAGCACCCTTCTTTCTTCATCGCCTCTCCGGGGTGACTTAGACCCATTTAGAATCCCCAGGCAGGTGAAATTAGCTGCGGGGGTGTGGAGAATCCGCAAACCCATGACCGGTCACTACCATGCAAAACGGGAAATCCCCCAGTCTCTTCTTAAAAACCTTCAGTAATGGAGCATCCACAACTTCTGGAGGCAGGTTGTTCCACTGATTAATTTTTCTCATTGACAGGAAATATCTCCTTGGTTCTAGGTTGGATCTTTCCTTAATAAGTTTCCATCTGTTACTTTTTATCCTGCTCTCAGGTGCTTTGGAGAATAGATTAAATCTCCTCTTCTCTGTGACCACCCCATACCTATTAGAAGACTGCTATAATGCCATTCCTAGTTCTGCTCTTTGTTAGACTAGTCATACCCAGTTCCTACAACCATCCATCGTCTGTTTTAGCCTCAAGCTCCCGAATCATCTTTGTTGCTCTTCTCTGCACTCTAGTTTCTAGAGTTTCAACATCTTTTTTGTATCATGGTGACCAAAACTGGACACAATATTCAAAGTCTGATCCTACCAGTGCAGTATATAGTGGTATTAACAGTTCACGTAATCTTGATTCTATCCCTCTGTTGATGCAACTTAGAACTGCAGTGGCTTTTCTGGAAGCTACAGCACACTGCTGGCTCATTCTTAGGTGGCTAGGACTCCTAGATCCTGTCAAAGTTACTACTGTTGAGCCAGGTACCACCTATTCTACATCTGTGCATTTGGTTTTTCTTGCCTAAGTGTAAAATGGTACTTTTCTCGCCACTGAATTGCATTTTGTTGGATAGAGCCGTGTTCAAGTCTGTCAAGATCCTTCTGGATCTTGAGCCTATCTTCTAAAGTGTTGTCTATTCTCCCTAGCTTGGTGTCATCTGTAAATTTGATGAGTTCCTCTTTTATCCCCTCATCTAAATTGTTTATGCTGGAAAGTACTGGGCCTAAGACAGAACCCTGGGGTACCCCACAGCATGCTTCTCTCCATGTAGATGTAGTTCCATCTTTATCTTTAGGGATTTGATTGACTGTGGTTCTTTTCAATGTGCTGCCTGGTAATCCTAGTTCTTTTCTCCCACTTCTCTTCCTGAATCTTAAATTTAAAAAAATCATGTACTTTTTCTCTCCAATCTTCAATATGATTGGATAGCAACTGCTAAGACTGGGACATTTTGGCTAAGTGCAATTTAACCAAAAGAAGACATTGAGGGGTTGCTGGATTGATTAGCAAAGAATATGTCATTTAGTGCGCATACAGTTGATCTCCAACACTCTAAGATGCTTGCAGAATTTTATTGCTGCAAAACTTGGACTGTGTGCTAATTCAAGCACCCATGTATAAATAATGAGAAAAATAACAGGGTAGATAGACAAATAGGCACTTTCTCTTAGTGAAGAACAAGTATTTTAGGAATGCAACTTCTCACTTCCTGCATATTCATCCTCATCTGAGTTTGCCATGGCAATGGTGCTCAAACCTCTTTACTGCATTCCTGACAACTATGGGGTTATTCAGGAAAAACCTGATCTCGTTGGATGCCTGCCTTATATCTGTTTTGGAGAGAAATGGGCCGTAGAGTTTTAACCGGTCAAATGGAGAGAATGTTAATTGAACTTCTGGAAATGATTCTTAAATAGAGTTAAACTCTAATTCATTAATCTTTGGTGGTATGGCCTATGCCTCCATCTTCTGGTTCAATGTGACTATTGCATGAGAAACATATTAAAAATAATTCCCACTGTGTGTGGGGAAGGGGAGTGGGCATGTTTAAATTGGCTTTCATATTTTGTGCCTGGAAAAAACAATTGAGATGAACTCACTGTAGAATAAAAACAAGCAACTGTTAACTAGCATCAATGCCTTAGGCATACTGTGAGAAAGTAAAGGACACAAAGAAGAGAAGGCAGAACGAACAATTTGCATCTGTGGTGGAGCAGTTAGATACTTGGCTTTCCTTCTTGGTTTTATCACATTTTATTTTAAGTGAGAGATTCATAATGGGGCTAAGAGCATCTTAATTTTGTTTTTCTTATATGTGAATGTATTTTTATTATGAATCTTTCAGAAAAAATATAGGTACATTATAACTGACTATGATAATAGAAATAAGTATAAGACCTTGACATCCTATTTTATATATGGAAGGAACTGAAGAAAAAAAAATAGAGGAGTCGGTACTGAAGGCTAAATTAAGATGTGCAACTTTCAGCTTGTATTTGTTTAGCTATATTTGTCCACAAATGGCTTTTGGTGGTCATTTGATTTGGTCCTTCTATTCTGCAGTGCCCCAAAGTACGTTCTACCAATGCTATTTATTTAAGCCAGGGGTGTCAAATTCAATTTCATTGAGTGCCGCATCAGCATTGTGGTTGGCCTCAGGGGGCCGGGTGGGTGTGGTCAGGGTGGTGTGGCCTACCGGGTGGGCGTGGATGGAGTGGGTGTGGCCTACTGGGTGGGTGTGGTCAATTCTACATTGTTCGTGTCAAGGGTGCCTGTGGGGGCCTGGGCAGGAGTGGGACAGATTTGAGGGTCTCTGGTGGAAGGGGGTGGGACCAGGGCAAGTGCCCAGGCATGGTCCACTGGAGGAGCCTCTTTGTTCCTCTCAGGCCATGCAGGGGGGAGCTAAGACTGAATGCGTTTCAGCATAGATGGCCACCACAAAATTGTACATTGGCTCCCAGCCGGCCTGGGCCAGGGCCAAGGCAGCAGGGGCTGTTCCCTCACTGTTTCCAGGATGGCTTCGCGGGCCACATCTGGCCCCTGGGCCTTGTGTTTAACATGTCTGATTTAAGCAATCAAGTTGGGATTGCTCAGTGTAGCATTCATTCCTGGGATTTGTTTATTTGTTTATATTTATTAGATTTTGATTCAACCTTCATTATTTTATAAGTAACTCAAGGCAACTAACATACCTAATACTCATTTCTTCTCCTATTTTCCCCACAACAATCCTGGTTGGGCTGAGAAAGAATGACTGGCCCAAAGACAGCCAGCCTAGAACTCACAGTCTCCTGGTTTTTAGGCCAGCACCTTAACCACTGTACTAAACTGGACAGTCTTGCTCTTCTTATATCTATTAAGCAAAACAAACCAGCATTCACAATCCAGTAACAGACTCTAGTTAGAAATTATGATTTTCTTGGGTCCATTGAATCTTTTTGTTTGTTTACTTATTTGCATGAAGGGAGAAACATATATTGGCATAAAGCTTTCTATGTCCTGTAGTTTTAAAAAATAATTGTCATTGGAATTTCATATGCATGGCATGTACAGTTTATTTCCAGGTCTAGCATAAGATGGACTATATTAAAATCTGTGTGCTGTTAGAAAATTATCGTTTTTCTTTCCCCAGATTTTTACCAGTTACATTGACTTATTGTATCCAACAGAAGATAGGAATGATCGATTAAGAGATTCCTATTTTTTTACCTGTGATTGCAGGGAATGTTTTACAAAAGAAAAGGTAAACCAGTTTAACCATTACATGCTTTATTATTTAGATTGGTAGACTTACTCGGATCACAACACTGTTCTTATAATATAAGCATTTTTATAGTACCTGCAGTATTTGAGACCCCCAAAACAGACTTGGGAGCTAAGGAAAAATTGAAACCCAGGCTAAATTTCCATTTCATATTTTCGGCCTGCTTTCCTTTCTATTGTAGCTTAACCACAGCATTTATTTCTGTTACCATGCAATGACCTTTTCCAAAAGCATTCCATAATTCAGATCAGAGGGGTGGAATGATCAGAAGCCAAAGGTACAAAGGTCATAGATCCCCCCACCCCAACCATGTCGGGATTTATGAATGAAAACTAGAAGCTGCTGTCTTACTTTCTCAGAAATGTTTGTCTTACAGATGGAACTGTAGCCTTCCAATAAAGTCAGATCTCATTTTGAAATTGAATATTAAAGTTGTACTTAATTTTAACTTGCTTCTTTGTCAGTCTTCTGTAATCTAGGGCCTTCCAGATCTCATCCTGATCACAGTAACTAGCCCATGGCTTTGAGTTTGATAGAAATTAGCCAATACATCCAGAAGGAACCAGGTTTTAAGATGCCTTAAGCATTTTGATCAGTTTTAGTTACTGCCAGTTTGCCTGTGGATCTGCTTTTTGTTTCTGGAATAGCCTTTGTAACTTTCTTATAAATCTTCCCTCAGGACAAAGATAAACTGGAAATCCGTAAACTGAATGAGCCTCTGTCAGCGGAGGCTGTGCGAGATATGATCAGATATGCCAGAAATGTGATTGAGGAATTCAGGAGGGCCAAACATTACAAATATATCCTTTGGTGTTATCTTGCTTGTGTCCATTTCTGCAAAGCTGAAATTTCAGTTCAATTTAGCAGCCTCACTTGTTGAGGCATATCCAAAAATGATTTTCCACAAACATGGGTTACAGCTCTCAAATAGTAACTTTTAAGAATTTTATTTGAACTGCATTGTTAAGCCATCCTAATTCATGGTTCCTGAACTAATGTACAAAATAAAAAACAGTTATTATTCTTTGAATGTTGTAGTATACTTCCCAGCTCAAATTGTATATAATTAAAAAAAATAATGTATACATGCATGCCTATTGGAACCATAATTTGAACATTTAAGATAATATATGAGGTGTATTATAAATAGGCTTGGTAAAAATGTTCATTAACGTTCATATTAGCTAAAAAAGATTGGGTATGGAAACAGAATGGGACAGTCATATGACATAAAACTGAGGTGGATTGGAAATAGGGTGATGTTTCCATCTGTCCTTATTGAAGACATCCTCTATCACCCTGGAATGAAAACAAATATTTAGTATCATCAAAATCCTATGGTCAATCTACTATCAACCTCACATTGTTTTGTGTAGATTTTAAACAACATGCAAAGATAAGCTGAAACTGTGCAGCACCTCAAAGGCCAAATGTCATAAGAATGAAACCATCATCACCATAATTCCTCTAGTCTAAGCCTTTGGAGAAGATCCTAGCTAATAGGCTACATATTTAAAATTAATATCTCTTTAAATTCTACTCTATAAGAACAAAAAGCAAGAAGGCATACAGCATACATCCTTGTGGTTTCAGCTGAGACAGTAATGATGGGCCACAATATTCAGAAACCTAACCTGGGAAATATAGTTTTTATTTGTTATGTACCTTAACTGTTGGCTTACCCCCAGGTGAACTGCAGGAGATTTGTGAGCTCAGTCTGGACAAGATGGGTTCCATGTTTGCAGAGAGTAATGTTTACATGTTGCATATGATGTATCAGGCCATGGGAGTTTGTCTGTACATACAAGACTGGGAAGGTGCTTTGCGCTACGGGCAGAAGATTATTAAGCCATATAGGTACCTGACTTTTCCTCTTGTAATTTGTTTAATATAGTTATAATATTTATAAAGAAATACATCTAACTAAACACACCATTGGCTTTCATTTTGATGAGCAAAGAAACACATATCATTCATAAACATTTTGGTGTTCATGTGCTAATATAAAATTACCTAACACAATTACCCAAAACAACATAAGTCTGTTTATGGTGACAGTCAGTTGTCTTGAGACAACAACTTTTAACTACATTACACTGATATTTGATGAAAGATATATAACAGAAACAAATAAATTTCTCTGGAAGATTAGATGAAAAGTTCTAGAGAAAGATCTAGTACGGTGGGAAGAGAACTATGGACGTTGACTATGTAAACAAACCCAGTGTGACTGAAATTTTATAAAGCATCTTATCCCTAGGGACTGTCAAGTGGTAGGCGCTATGATAAAAAAAAAACCTTCTCTCAGATCTCTGGCCTGTTCCATCATTAGAGATGTCACATGAAATTAAGAACATTCATGGATCTATTTTGATGTCACAAAATATGAAGCAGATTTTGCCCAGAAAACAGAATGCTAGGATAACTATGCGTTTAAGCACCCTATAAGTAATCGATTTGGGAGATTTTCCTATCCTTCATGAAGAGGACAATAACTCACTCATATAGATGCTTTTCATGGCAAAATGATCACAGGTTCATTTGTCAGCTTTTCTAGTTACGGCTGGAAACATTGTTGAAGGAACTGAATTGTCGCTGTACTCTCTGTCTTCATATAAGGCAGCTTCCTTTGATCCTATGTTCCCAACATTTTTCTCCCCAGTATGCCTGTCCTCTTGCTCCCCTCCAGCAATGCTACTGTAACTGGTTGGTTTTCTATTTTACTCATGGCAATTGGAAACTGACAAAGTTCAGCAGAGCTTTAGGAGGAAGACAGGTTCTTATGGCAGCCTTCTGGCCTACAGAAGGTACTTCGGTAGGCTTCCCAAGGCATTTGGTTTGGAAAAAGATTTCACTGGCTTGAATTTTAAAAAGCTACTGAGCTATGGGCACTTCTGTATGACACAGATAGGCAGTCCGATTGCCTCCAGGTGCTTTGGAATACAGCTATCATAGTCTGCAGCTATCATGAGCGAAAAGAAAGGGTTGTGGGAGTCCCTGTCCAAAATCTAGAGGACCAGCTCACTTTCTATGTGGGAAGAACCAGCATTCCTTTGAAATGGCAGATTTTTACAAGACTGGTGGCTTCTTTATACTTAGGTGTTTTAGTTTTAAGGCTATGAACAAGATTGTTCTAAAAAGGCTACATTTTATAGCCTATTGACAGAAAGCATCACCGCCAGCCTTGTAAACCTCAGAATTGTATATATGGGTGCACGAGCCAGGAATCAGTAAGCTCCTTGATAAATTATCTTAGAGCATAATTTTTCCTGTAGCTGGGAATACAGCTTTTTCCCTTTGAATCAGATGCCAATGTGAAGTCATAGATCAGCTGGCGGGGAGTGGTGATAGGGAAAGCACAACAGCACACTCTTCCCCTGAGGCCAAAATCAGATTTATCACCCCTGATCCTTGCCTAGCTTTTATGGGCTTGGAGCCTAATTTCCTAAGCTAGTTTAGGCTGGCTAAAAAACCACTAAGGGTCTGGTGTACTAATACTTTCTCTTTTGGATTGCCTCCTCCCTGAATGGCAATCTAAATGAATGTAAAAAAAAAATATCTTGATTTGTTGAGCATCAGTTGACCAAAGTTCCTTTCATGAAAATACTGTGAAACATCCACTGTCTCTAAAGCAAATGTTTGTCCTCGTGGTCAAGTTAAGCTAAGGCAGGGCTATGATAGATACCTCTTGGATATCTAAGAAATTCTCTTTTATAAGCAAATGTGTGTTTATATTTTGCAGTAAGCACTATCCTTCTTATTCCCTCAATGTGGCATCCATGTGGCTAAAATTGGGAAGACTTTACATGGGCTTGGAAAACAGACCAGCTGGTGTTAAAGCTCTCAAAAAGGTATACTTACTGTCCTTGCAGAATATTGATAATAGTTTAATTTGAACCTTCATGTCGTCACATAGAAATGTTTTGCTTAGGAATATCTGTTTATTCCAAAGGGCTTTGTATTATAATGTTCTTCATTGTGAATTCCTTGTTAGCCTCCTTGATCTTAATGGGATTTACTCCCTTTTACATATATATAGAATCATGCATTCAACTTTTGCCTGCCACTGAAAGAGTAAAATAAAAGGTGTCTCCCAAATCAAAATAATTATTTTAAAAACAAATGATTCTAAAGATTGTCCAAGTGTATTTCTCATGGTTGCTCCAAATCTTCAGTTCAGGTAGTAGAAAGAAAGAGCTGAGTTTAATTCATGTATATGGGTTTTCCAACAAGATCCCTCACTGAAAAGTTGTTCTGGGTTTTCATGGTTTTGTGTATAGTCAGGAGCTGTTCAGAAACTGAATGTTCTTGGCTGTGATCAAAGCTGACATATGGCACCAAGCAGATTGCATTTCAGTAGATAGTTTGAATGTTAATGCATATGGTAGTCAAAATATTTTTTTTTCTGTGGCTTCACAAAAACCCATGTGTTGTGGGGAGGGTGTATGTGTAAGCAATAGATGTGGAGACAGAGATTTTGCTTCCTTTTTGTCATTTTGGGGACTCATTTTGCTTCCGTAGGACAATTGCTGGGGATGCCTTCTAGTGAATCAGCATCCAGGCAAGAATGATAGAAGCTCCCTAGAAACTAGAGCAAAGATGAAAAGAAATCTGAAGTTCTCAGTATTCTAGGCTTAATGGGAACAACTACTACAGAAAGCAGCTTATATAAATTATACGTCAGTCTTAATTCAAGAGGACAGTTCAGCTAAAATACCGTATTTGTCCATGTATAAGACGCACCCTTGTATAAGATGCTCTGGCATGTGAGTTCCAAGCTTACAGCAAACAAAGTCAGTGCTGGGAACAACTGCCTCCCAGTGCTCTAAATAGATGCCTCCTGGCTGCCCCCCCCCCACCTAACCAGCATCCGGCATGATGAGCATGCACAGTCAACTCATAGCAGCAGCCTTATGACCCTGATAAACAAGCCGGCGTGAGCACCAACATGACAGCAAAGCAAGGGAAGCGAAGGCAGGTTTTAAACTCCCTACCGTTTCTCCATGCTGAACAGCTGAGCCGGCAAATCCGGAAGTTCAGCCGGCCGCTATTATCGAGCAGGATGGCCTCGCAGCTGCGTTCCACAGGGTCCCCGGCCAGCATACAGGTACGAGGGAAGGAAAGGGCTGTCACTGCCATCCATGTTGCTGGTCCCATCCGCTGCCTCCGAATGCCGCCATCTGACGATCTCCCCCCTCCCGTTACTGGCAAGCCCACAGGGGCTTGACACCTGCACCAGGTGGCATGGCAGCTGCATGTAAAGAACCCACACAGGCATGCCCTGGGCTGCGGAAGTTACCATTATTTTTCCGTGTATAAGACGCTGCACTTGTATAAGATGCACCTGATTTTTGAACAGTGTATTTGCAGGAAAAAATAGCGTCTTAGACACGGAAAAATATGGTAAGTTGATGATTCATGTAGGATGGAGAATGTTTATTCCCTGATTCTTGGTACTTTGTGTGATTCCACCTAAATTGATTCAAGGCCGATCTTGTTAATTTGCTTTAGAATTAACTTGACATTTCACCTTCATCAATTTCTTTGTATCTCCTGCCACTAGCTAATTCTGTGATCACTGCATATAAGATACTGATTTTAAATAGCACACATATTAATTCAGTACCTTGGGAAAGGGGCTTTGTGACAAATTGTCAATTGTATCCTATTCTTGCTGTATCCAAATAATTTGTATTATTAATTATATCTAGTGATGAGGAATCACTTCCAAAATATTTTTTAAATCTTGTATATCTGATTCCAGTTGGTTGTGCTTTTCCAATTGAAAGTATCTTCAGGAAAACATCTGTAATATAAATATCATTATTATAATTATTAAAATGTATATGCCACCCAACTCTCAGTGACTTGAGGCAGGCTAGCAATCGTTAAAAACATTTACAAACAAGGAAATAATAACAACAGCAAAAGAAATCACAAACCCAGATGGAAAACAAAGAAAAAAAGGGTGCTTCAATCACACTTGCCAAAGGCCTGTGCAAGAAGCCACATATTGAGAAAAACAGGGGTGATTTGAATTATCAGGGGGAATCTCATTCCAGAGGGCAAAGCACTGTTACAGAGAAAATGAGTTCTAGAGTCGCAATCGATACCATTGTTCAATCAAAGGGAATCCGGAATGCACCAATCCTGCCAGATTGGTTGATATTACAGGAGACAACTAGGCCCTATGCCATTTAAAGCTTTATAGGCAGCAACCAGCACTTTGAATTGCACCTGGAAGCAAACTGGGAACCAGTTCCATATAAAGCTGAGGCTTTATATGGCCATACTGAGGCAGTCCCATCACCACCTGCACTGCTGCCTTCTGGACCAGTTGAAGCTTCTAGATGGTGCTTAAGCCATAGATGACAGTCTACATATATAATGACTTCAATTTAATCCTATTCACTTTTGATGGGCCTATTAACTGAACAGAACAACTTGAATCATCAAGGTGAATTTTTAATCTCTTTTAGGTATGTTTATTGCCTTGAATTCTCTAAAAAAATAAAACAGAAAATGAATAAAAATAAAATATTACCTTAAATCTTTGTCTGTTGAAATATTTTAACTGAGTGATTAATTCATTCTAGAAAAAGAAAACTGAGAAAATTGCCACAATTTATAAGAAAAAGTACTTCCCTCCTAATTGTGGCACAATTGATTGCAAGGGTTTTAGCACAGATGAAAGCAGAGATTATTTATATGGTTACTTAGGTTATAGAGAGAGTATCACCTACTCTTCTTGAGCATCCAAACTCCATCTTTATCTTTTAATACTATATATAAATGTGGCTTGAAACAGCCCAAAGCAAAAGTCCTCTTCCGTTAAGTTTGGAACAGAAAAGCAGATATAATGTCATTTAAGTTTTTGCTTTTCTGTGCCTTTCAAAAGAGCTCAGAGATCTCTTAGGATCAAAAGTACTGTGTATAGAATACGGTTTGATACTTACAATCAAATGGGCTGTTTTCAATGGGGTACATTTAAGAGGACAAAAACCAGTCAGAGGTTTCTGACTCTTTGGAATCCCTGATGAGCATATTTCATAAACCAAGGCTGTCTGAATCAATTGTATTTTTCCCCCTTTTGCAGGCAATCGCTATCATGGAGATAGCGCATGGGAAAGATCATCCATACGTTATAGAGATCAAAAAGGAATTAGAGACCCACTGAGTCTTTGAATCTATGTAATCCTTCAACCTTTCTTTAAAAGCCTTGCTATGGAAACTTCAGGAGTGCTTTGAAAATTGACGTGGAATGAAAGCTTTTCTGTAAAATAATTGGAATGACAAACATGTGGTTCATTTGGGTCTTGCCTCTTCCATTCTCTGAGGTCTATGTGAAATATTTTGAGCCTTGATAAATTAATTCTGAATGCCTTTTTCTCCCTAAAAAAATGCCATGGTTTCACACAGCTAATGCCTTTGATTGATCATGTGCAAAAATGACCAGTTCTTTTCTCAGCTGATTTTAATGTATTGTACCTTATGCAAAACAACTAATTAAATTTGAACAACACTGCTTGACCCGACTTGCTTGTTTGTCTCGTTATTATGATTTAGGTTTATAACAAACATTCTAGGTACCATTTTTGTAACTTTTAAATATAATTACACATCTTGCATTTCAAAAATTAAAGTACAATATTAGGTATACAATTTGATGTTGATGTTGCATATATTTTGTCTCTAATTATATTCTTATTATGCTTACCCCAGTTTGGGCTAATAATACATTTAGGGATTGTGAACACTTCATATATTTTCTGAGCATTGTGAATGGCTGTATAGCTTAACATGCCTGGTTTCATGTGGAAAAAAATGGAGGGTTGTCAATTCTATATTCGTGTTCCTTAATAGGTAGATTTTTTTTTTCCATCTGGAAATACTTTTACTGTATTTGTGTTTTTTGAAAAAGCATTAACCGATACTTATCTACATGCATTTTAAGAAGCATACATTTGCCAAGTGCCTTCTGCTCATTTGGCCACAAAGATACCAAATAGAATTCAATGCAGCTTGTTTATATATAAGTTAAACCTTAAGAAATATCCTTTTCTACCATGAATTGCAGTATTCAGTGTTTTGATACTGCATGGGAAATCTACACATGATGTAATTTATTCAGCCTAATTTTGCTTCTTCCAATTAAAGGCAATGCTTTCTCTTAAAACTTCAAATATAAAATTGATTGGTTAAACCCTAAACATGCATTCAGAGTAATTCTATGGTATATGTTTAATTGGAAACAAACTTGAATGATTTAGACAGAGGTTTGTCCTCCAAGCTTGCTGCTTGGCTCCTGAATGTTTCATTACCTACTAGGTAACATCTTCAGCAAGGTTTTGGGGTGAAATGTCTTGTTTGTTTATATAGGAGGTCCTGAGTGGTCCTGTGACTGGTTAAATCACAAGACTGATTGAATTATAAGACTGATTCTGGTTTTGTGACTTCTGACTGATTGCTGTGAGGCACGAAATTCTACTGGTGAGGGGATGGTCAGTTCTGTTGGTTGTTGGTTCGGATGGTCCGCTTCCTTATTGGTTCATAAGTTGGTTCTAAGTTAATGTGTTGATGGACTTGTTGGTGGAATGCCAAGCTTCGATCAACTCACGTGCCTGACAGATTTTGGCATGGCCGATGACTTTGGCTTCATCCCAGTTGAACCGGTGCTTGTTGGTGTGACTGTTGATCAGGGACTTTAGGTCATGCCATTTGACAGCCAGCTGGTATTAATGGATTCTGGTTTTTAGCTGTCGTCCTGTCTGCCTGATGTGGAACTGGTTAATTATTGCAACTGATTCTGTATATTATATTGGTGCCGTCTTCCTTCTGTTTCTTTGATCTTTGTAGCCCACTGAAGATGTTACTTAGTTTGGTAATGAAACATCAGGGAGCCAAGCAACAAGCTTGGAAGACAAACCTCTGCCTAAATCTACAACACGAGCTACAAATATTCTGTACAGCTGCAGGATCCAATCTGGACCAAAGTTTTATCTTCCAAGCTTTCAGACTTGTGCTGGAGCCCATCTTCAAAGAACTTCTCTCTAGCAGAATGTGTGCTGTTCTATGTGTAGTATTTATAGTGCCTGTTGAATGTGGCTTTTTAGATGTTGATTGGAGTGTGTTGCTGGCTGGCTTTTAAGTTGCTGGCTGTCATTTGTGTGTGCTTCCGAGCCCTCACCTTCTAAGCACAGTACTTGATAGGGTGATAGTAAATCAGCATTCCTGTTGACTGATGAGGCACTTCCCTGGCTGTTTTTGTGTTTTCCCGGCCAACAATCTTAGTAGCTGCAAAATTGAATGTGTGTCCTTCATTGCGGTATGAGGCTACCAATGAGTTCAGTTCTCATCTGTCCTATATAGTTACAGGGACAATCCATGCAGGGAATTCAGTAGATCACATTGGAAGTATCTCCCACCTCCAAGAGAACTTTACAATGCATAATTTGTCCTTGTATGGCAGCCTCTGGGCGGTGTGTGATGCCCACGTGCAAATCTCAGAAGCTGCATTCTACACCATCCGAAATGTTTTTGATGTATGGCAGGGTGTACCATGTGGTTGGTCTGGTACCTTGTTTCTTCCTTTCTCTCCCCATTGTGTTGCGCAGACTTCTTGTGACAAATGATTGTGGGTATCCATTCTGCTTAAATTGTTCACTTAGGTACCTGCTCTCCAGCTGTTTGATTTGCTGGGTACTACACCCTGCCATATAGTATTCTGATGAATCTCTTTTTGTGTGACAGTGGATGGTTGCTGTTGAAATTCAAAATGCGTGGAATGTTGGTGGCCTTTCTAGGTTTCCATCTTTTTGTCTGTTGACAAGTACATCTAAAAATGGTAATTGCCTAGCTTTTTCTTCCTCCATTGTATGTCAGGGAAGATGGAGTTCAATATGGTATGAAAGTCTTTAAGTGCATTTCTCTTTATGATGACAAATGTGTTGCAGCACCAGAATTTAGGTATGTAGTCTGAAATGCATGGTGTTCTAGTTCATGCAAGACTGTTTCTGCAATGATTCTTGATATTGGGGAACCCATGGGTGTCCCTTTTATTTGTTTGCACATTCTCTAGTCTCCAAACTTGAATGAATTGTAATTTCTAGACAGATGGGCCATTTCTTCATACTTGATGCTTTCTTATAGCACCACTTTAAACAAATGTTGATTGTTGGGTAATGTTATGTTTCAACAACAGATGCAAAGCGTTTCTCAAACCTCATTGCAGCAAGTGGATGAACAGCATTGAAACTAAAACTGCAAGAAAATTAACAATTCTAGTCTCAAATGGAAGTTTCTTTGCTGATTGTCTAGTGTTACACAGTGGCTTGCTTGAGTGACAAAAATTATCATGAGCCCTTAATTGACCCTGACTGAGCTTTAGAAGATTAAGCAGGATCAGACCCAGATTATTCTTACATGGGAGATGACCAGGTAGTCCCAAGAATGGAAGCCACACTAAGAAGTCCCAAAAAATATTTTGGAACACTTTGCATTATCTAAAGGAAAAAATTCTGTGTTGTTGCTAGAAACCTGCATGGTTGTCAATAACAAGAAGTCAAGCCTGACTCAAGGACTTCTGTATCTTTTAAATAATGGATTAGCACTACAGAGGACATATTTGACATTATTTCTACAACATGTCCAAAAGTGCCTAAATAATTTGGAACATTTTCCTTTTTAAACAATTGTGAGACCGGAAGAATGGAGAGTATCTAGTGCCAATAGTGTGCTAGTATTTTTGATGAATCAAAGTTGAAAGTCCTTCTATCTTCCTGGATCTGAAACAAGATAATTCTTGTCACTTTTAATTCTTCTCTTTTTCTCTTGAAAGCTATGCATCTTCCTGCTCTACCAGCAGCATCTGCAGATACCTGTATAGTTATTCTATGTCGTCATTTCCATAGTGCCTTCCCCCACTTATTTGGAAAATGCTAACTTACTCCCTCACCATTTTTAAATTCTTAAAATGATTAGAAACAGCCTAATTCACCTTTGAATATTGTATATGAATCAATATGCCGTTTCATTTTGTAATTTGTGTATGCTTTTATATATGTTAAAAATAAAGTATCTTCTTGGACTATGCTATTCGAGGTAGTTATTACTTTGCTGAAACTCAGTAATTTTTTTGATGTCTTTGTAGGAATTCAGCACCCCCCATCCCCAGAGAATGAAATATTTTCATTAAAATGTTAAAAAAGGCAGTATAGAATATTTCTCCTAAAGAAGAAATGGAGAAAAATCTTAATAAAGAAAGAAACAGCCCCAGTCTTCCTGCCTTAAGCAGAGGCTAATCTTTAGAAATGGAGATTTTGTAGTCCATTCACAAAGATGGGCCACCTATTCATAACCAAAATGCCTTCAGCCACAGCCCCCACAGAAGGCTGGAGTTGATGGGATTAAAAATTTGTATTCCCCCCACCCAATTCTAAGGACAGGACATGAGCTTAAGACATAATAGGATTTCCCCACCTCTATTAGAATAGCAAAAGACAATGTTCACTACATTGCACAACTCCTTGGAGTCTCTCAATCAGAACCCTATAAAGATCCATCCACTCAGCCATTTTGTCAGCTGTCCCACAACTATATGCTGTTGTTGGTTCTGCTCATCATTAAACCTTTCATAAGCAGCCAGCCTCCATTTTATTTCTAGCATTTTAGCCTCCATTTTATTTCCAGCATCTTATTCCCAGTTTGGAACTGAACCTGATTTTTCTTTCAACAAATTGTCTTTGTGAATAGATTACACAATCTCCATTTCTAAAGATTAGCCTCTGCTTGAGGCAGGAAGACAGGCTGTTTTTATGTTTGTTAAGATTCTTCTCAATTTCTTCTTTAGGGGAAAGTAGGTAGGTATGTACAGAGATGATAGGTAGGTAGGTAGGTAGGTAGATAGACAGACAGACAGATGATATGGATGGATGAATTTTTTTGATGAGCTATCAGTACAGAAATGCCATATAGAAACTACAAAATAGTCACATCCAATGTTTTAAAATCAATACACTGATTATTAGAAAGTTGAAAAAAGTTTTATTGCATAATACGGCTAAGCATAATTTTTTACAAAACAAAGCTTGAATCAAAATTTTCTTATATTTACAAAAAGGCAGTGTAAGATGTAAAAAACATATTGCAATTATATGTTGAAGAAAAATTATAAAAACCAAAGGAAAGCGGAGAAAGTGCAAAATACTGTCAAAAGTCGATTGCTTTTATACAAAAGAAACCAATAAGCATAAGCTTATGTACTGATACAAATATAAAATGGCATGCATAGGTTTTTTTAAAGGCTTTCAATGGTACAAAACAATGGGAAATGGATTATGGAAACCATAATGATTTCATAAAATTACTGAACTTAACTGTTTATAAAATGTATATTTAAGAAAAAGGTTTTTTCAATGATGGCTCTGGATTTAAGTTCATAATGCAATTCTCAAGTGAGCAATAAAAATACTGCAGTAAACCAGAATAAGAACAAACCAGTGATGCAAAATTAGTGTGTTAATTTCTGGAACACAAACCAGGTATTTGGTATAATTTAAGGACATCCATATAGAGCCTGTTTCTGAATACCCACTTAATATACTAAGTTGATACTGAAGGTGAGTAGGCTATTAATTATTGCTACTTCGCATATTTTAGTGTTACTAATGCCTTTTAGAACTGAATAGCAGCACACACACACAAGATTACAGAAAAACAAGGTCAGTGATGAACTCATTTCTAGACCCTATGCTGACAATGAAGAGAGTTCAAATCTACTGTTGGAATAGAAGTTTACATTCCATTCTAATTGTTTCCAAAAGAAAATATTACAGAATGGCATTCAAGGCAGCTTGCAAACTTCTGTGGCAGGCTTATAGAAACAAACAAAAAAAAAAATCAAGAGAAAGACAAGTTATTTGAATTATATGGATAAAGACAACATACATTTTTTTAAAAAGTAACAGTCAAACAATTAACTTTGTAGAGCTATCTTTAGTGCACAGGACATTTTCCAATTGCTGCACGATTGCCCAGTGTTCAGCAGCTCTCTGCCATCTTATTACAAAGCAATGGTTAAGGAGACGTGCCATTGCATAAGGCAGGGGTTCTCAACCTTGGCAACTTTAAGACTTGTGGACTTCAACTCCCAGAATTCCTCAGCCAGCAAAGCTTGTGGACTTGAAGTCCACAAGTCTTAAAGTTGCCAAGGTTGAGAACCCTTGGCATAAGGCTTCTAGGACAGAGGGCCATGTTATCTTTTAGCAGTTAGGAATAGCTCTCAACATTTTTTAGAGGTTAGTTTCCTTATCTTCTTTTGAAAGGGTCTTTTTCTTGTTCTTTTTTTTAAAGTCATTCATACAATTTACTCTACACTTTCCCAAATGTGAAATTTATGCCAATTTTTTGCAATGGTGCTCAGAAGGGGGAAGGGGGAGAAGCATAAAACAAGGGGTTATTGGCAACCTGGGAGCTGCAAGTTGTCCATCTTTGCCTAAAACTGAAACTCAGTGTGTTTTTTTTTCCTGTGGTTTATTAACTCTAAGGTGTAAATCCATAAATTGAATTATGTTTCAGATACATCTAGGTATGGCTAAAGTGCTAGTCCAGAGTTACTATTTCAATTTTGGGAGATGATTTCAAATATACCAATGACTATGGGGTCATTGTTTACAAATTTATATAAGCCGGAACCATTGTCATAAGTCCTTGACAGAACTTTCTACATTAAATGAATTTGTAGATGAAATCTTTCCTAGCTGAAATTATGCTTTGGATTACAGGAGGCCTTTGTTTTGTTTTGCTAAAGAAATAGAGAATGTTGTTGTAAAAACAAATGGAATAACTGAATTAGAGACTATCACAAATTCATACATGCTGTATAAGCCTAACAAAGGTGCAAAGCTGTAATGTAAAATAACTTCCTTACTGTGGAAGATGGTTATATCCTAATTACTCAGCAATTAATATAAATTTCATTTGTATTTTACACAGCCAACACTAAAAAAAAAAAGCTGAAAGAATTCAGTGCAAGGTCATAGCGTTTACAAATGTATAAACAATGACTTGAGGACAAGGTTTGGATATATGTTTCTTTTTACATTTCAGTGCTACAATGGAATATACCATGAGAAGGCATTCTAAAATATATATATAATCAACATCCGAATAGGTTAAATAATCTGAAAATGTGATGCACAATGGAGTGTAACTCAAAACATTAAACATGCTTTGACAATATGTAGATATATAATTGTGGTAGCCCTTATTCTAAAAATAGGCTCTATTCCATGAATGTCTGAAAGAAACTGGGAAGTGTAAATATAGTATAGATTTAAAAGCAGATTAACCGCTTGATTTGATGCCATGTATTCAATCATTAACTGGACTTACAATATATGGAGGAATCTCAGTCTTCAAAGTAATGGTAAGTTTTAAGTGGATTTTTAGTTAATGATTTCTGGTATTAAGAATTGAATTGTTGTAGGATAGGCTTTATGGGTATAGGCAGTATTTAAGTTAGATTTGGAAAAAATATGAATGCAGAAATTTGCCATCAATAACTAGCCTTCAAAATCCAGAAAGGATACAAGAAATTTTATCTGCAACGTAAAAGCTAAAGCATGGTTTTATATGTATAACCCTCATGAGTGATCTTAGAAGGTGTGTTATCTTCAATTCCTTTCCTTATCTTAGTGTTTTGGATTTAGAAGTTAGTAAAGCCCTTTTAGTTTCAACTTTGGGCAGTAATGCTCATGGTAGAAGCAATCTGTGACAAGGCAACAGGGGTGTTCATGGGAAGAATTTTATCTTTTGATCAAGACATATTCAAAGATAATTCTAAATGTACTAAATAATTTTACAACATAAAATTAAGATAGAGAGCCACTTGGTGTAGTGGATAAGACATCAGGCTTACAACTGGGTGACATTAAGTTCTAGTCACACACTCTCTCTCAGCCCTAGGAAGCAGGCAACAGCAAACCCCTTCTGTAAATCTTGCTAAGAAAATGGCAGGGATTTGTCCAGATCACCAGGAGTAAAAAAACTACTTGAAAAGAAGGAGAAGGGGAAAAAAGCAATGAGGTATAGAAAGCACTAGAATCTTGAAATACATTTTCAATTTTATACATCAAAAAAGATCATGTTAGCAAATAAAAATGTATAAGTAACAAAGGATGGCTAAGTTTATTTATTGCTTGTTAATTTCAGGAATCCCCTAGTATAAATTGAAAAGAGCAAGCTACTTCTATCCTGGAGCTGTGAAGTTTTGGCACCTCAATAGAAAATGCTCCTTCTCAGGAAATTCTCCACAGTATGACATTTGGTAGACTTTTCAGAAATAAGGGTTTTAAACATGAGTAGGCAGTGCAACAGGCAGGCTTATTAGAGATACAGTAAAGAAATATTTGGCATGATGGGAATAATATTAGGGATTCATTGAAATCTTGCAGAATGATTAGGGGACTGGAGGCTAAAACATAAGAAATGGTTGCTGGAATTGGGTATGTCTAGTTTAATGAAGAGAAGGATGAGGGCAGACATGATAGCAGTGTTCCAATATCTCAAGGGCTGCCACAAAGAAAAGGGAGTCAAGCTATTTTCCAAAGCGCCTGAGCACAGGACAAGAAGTAACGGATGGAAAATAACCAAGGAGAGAAGCAATCTAGAACTAAGAAGAAACTTCTTGATAGAACAATTAACCAGTGGAACAACCTTCCTCCAGAAGTGGTGAATGCTCCAACACTGGAAATTTTTAAGAAGAGACTGGACAGCCATTTATCCAAAATGGTATAGGGTTACCTGCCTGAACGGAGGTTGGATTTGATGACCTCCAAGGTCCCTTCCAACTTTATTATATTATTATTATTATTTAGCATAAGATCTTACTAATCTGACAATAGTTCTCATTAACTACTCAAAAGATCCTCCTAAAGTCTCATAAGAATTTGATGGTTATTTACTGGTTATCTGTTCCACTGTGCAGGATTATGTAGCAATATGCAAGCATGCAAAAGGATGCCAAACCTGAATTAAAAATTCAGAGCAATTCCTATAAAGAAAGGACATTCTAGATAAACTGGTCCAGATCATTTATAACTATCTGGAAAACAAGTAGACTTCAATGTCATTATTATAAAATCTGCAGTATACACTACATAACCCAAGCTTCCTATCTGTAAGAATTCTGCCATGTGTAAAATATGTTATAATAATTTTAGCATGGATGATTTAAAAAGTAAATCATGCTAGGTTAGGGTGAAACTATTTAAGGAGTAGCAACTATCAAACCAATTGCTTTCATTGTATGCATGCTTTCATGGGCCATAAGACCATTCTGTTATGTAGTTGGGGAGAAAGATTATGAAGTGTACATTGCCAGATATTGTCATTCTGCACAATAATTTGCTTGCAATGATATGTCAATATTGCCTACAGATTTTCTATAATTCCATAGTTAATTATTGTTTATATTAACCCACAAGAGGGACATTATAATTTTTCTGAAATTAACTAAATTTAAACCAAGAAATTTGGTTCAACAGGCTAATGTGAAAGTTAATTTTATCTCAGAACTGGGGTGAATATTAGATTTATGTAAACTCTAGGAAAGGGACTATAAAATCATACTTCAACCTGATGTTCACTAATACATTTGAACACAAGTGTCTTAATCTAAAGCCCGCTTGAAATTCATCTCTCTATATTATCCAGTACAGGAACTGGGACTATAGCATCGTCCCCTGAAGCATTATGATATTCTGAGATTAATGACAGTTGCTTTTTTTAAAACTATCCTTGGATAAATTCCTTGAAGTAAGTTCTTTCTTGAAACTATTAAAATCATTAATACAATCAGTAACAGAAGGGTTCAATCAAGATCATGTGAGGTACTAATACCACTCCAGTAAGACACCTAGAATACTGCAACCAGTTTTGGTCTCCACACTATAAAAAAGATGCCGAGACTCTAGAAAAAGTGAAGAGAAGAGCAACAAAGATAATTAGGGGACTGGAGGCTAAAATTTATGAATTTTATAGGAAATGGGCATGGCTAGTCTAGTGAAAAGAAAGATTAGGGGAGACTAGCGGTGTTCCAATATTTGAGAGTCTGTCACAGAGAGGAGGGGGTCAACCTATTTTCCAAAGCACCTGAAGGCCAGACAGGGAATAACGGATAGAAACTGATCAAGGAGAGATTCAACCTGGAAATAAGGAGAAATGTTCTGGCAGTGAGAACAATCAACCAATGGAACAGACTGCCTTCAGATGTTGTGGGTGCTTCATCACTGGAGGCTTTCAAGAAGAGACTGGACTGCCATCTGTCAGAAATGGTGTAGGGACTCCTGCTTGGGCAGGGGGTTGGACTAGATGACCTACAAGGTCCCTTCCGACTCTGTTATTCTATTCAAATTTGAGTTAACTTTTGTTTTTACAGCATGACTTAATCAACACTGGATTCTTCAAATATTAACAAAAAAAAAGCTTTTGATGCTGTTGTTACTGCTGATGAGGGTCAATAAAGACTTTTTAAAATTAAGCTTATTAAGTTCAACATTAATCAAACTAAAGTAATATCTGCTTTAATGTAAGTTTTTTTTAACACGCTCCTTACAGTCATAGTGTGAAAATGGTTCCTTATTATATTAGTACTAGTGGCTTGGTCTTGGACATTGGTCTTTAACTCAGAAAGTTCTCCCTTGTAATTATGTGTGCAAGATAGGTATACACTGTGAGAAAAAGCCTTGGCAAAGTCTCATCAAAATTTGTTTTTTTAGTATCCATTATGTCTATTTATTAAATAATTTCTTTTGCTTTGCATACTTCTAGGACAGCCAAAACTATACTGATCACATCCTAAATCTCAGAGCAATCAGACCTTGGAGAGGATTATTTTCTCTTTCTAACTCCCTACCTGTCAGGCCAAATAAAGCAATGGGACTTGACAGCTCTGGTTTCAAACTTAATTCATCATTAGGAAATTATTCAAAAAACTATAACGAGATAACTAATTTAATACAATTTGCTTCAAGGTTTATTCCTTGGCCAGCTTCCCAGATACAAAGCGTCTCTGTTCAATTATCACGCAGATGCCACTAAAAGACTTTAAATGGTTTCAGCTAATTTAACAAGAGATATGTTGGCATTGGCAAAGATATGCTGGACTGGAAACTGCACATAAAGAAATAAGAGTCTCTAAAGGAGCATCAACAGAAGATGTTCTCTATATATTCTTTTCCCACATTGAAGGAAGCTTGAATTCTGTCTTTTTCTTAGCAAGACTGGGGTGAAGTACAATTGATCGGTGATTTAGACTTAACATGTGAAGATAGGGAAATAAGTTAAATCTATCCATATATATTTAGAAGTAAATCCTTCTGAGATCAATATGCTCCCAGGAACATATAGACAAGTCTGCAGGCTTAATCCCTACAAGTAACCTTGCAGATTTTTAAAAAATGAAAGTATATATCACACTATGTAAAATATAGTACAAGTAGTCCTCGGCTTACAGCCATTTGTGTCAGGTGCAAGAAATTAGGAGTCAAGGTGGTTCAAATGACTGCAGGTTTATTGCATGCTAATGCTCTCTACAAGAATCTGAACTACTAATGGTCAAAGCAAATTGGCAGTAGATAAGAGTCAACGGAATTCAAAGAAGACTGGACTTAGATCTCTTGTGGCTGCAAAGGAAACTCCCTCTTCCCTCAGTCTGCTCATCTCCTACAATTCATTTAGTGACCATTTCAAGTTACAATGACACTGAAAACAGTGACTTATGACAGTTTTCCACACTTACAACTGCTGTAGCATTCCCCACTGTCATGTGATCAAAATCTGGGCGCTTGGCAACTGGCAGGTTTTTATGACGGTTGCACTGTTCTGGAGTTATGTGATCACCGTTTGTAACCTTCCCAGCCGGCTCCCAACAAGCAATGGGGATAGCCAGATTCACTTAATAACTGCATGATTCACTTAACAACTGCAATGGTTCACTAAGCAACTGTGGCAAAAAAGGTTTAAGATGAAGTGCAACTCACTTAATAACTGCCTATGGCTGTAAGTCAAGGATTACCTGTATAATATAGATAGAAATAAAATGCAGGTGTCAAACATTATTTTAAGAGACATTTTCCCCATCTAATGTACAATGGGAATGCCTCTTCTATTCAAGAAACTGCCTGCCATGTCACTTTGGATGTTTATCTAAAAGAAAGTGTGCTGTAGAAAGTGTGACTGGTGCTCTGATATTCTTTTTATGTATATTCAACTTTAATCTATAGTTTATTCACAAAAATAACGTCATATCTTTTTAAAAAAAATCCCTATTATTCTTACATGTGGGATTGGTTAAAAAACTTGAATCTGGCTTAGTTCCACAAAGTCTGTAACCCGTCCTACCCATATCAGCTTTAACACTCTTGTCTAATTTAGAAATTGGGAGGGGGGAGGAATTAAAAGTATTTTTTTAAAAAGCAACACAGGATTATTGTTTATTAAAACTGGCTATGATAGTCAGATGGATGTTTTGATGGGCAAATCATATTGTTCTGTAGGAGGAGAAATAATTTGAATCAGGACCTTGGAGAGCAACAGCAAATCAGAGTGGACACAGCTGAGAAAAATGGGCCAATGATTATGTACCATCAAGTCACTGTCAATTCCTAGCGACAACATAGATTTTGTCCATGACAATCTGTTCCTAACCTGATTTTTGAGGGGCAATAAACCAACAGTCTAATCCAACAAAGTTATTATATTATGTGGAGACGATTAAAAATTATTTGTGAATCCAAGGGATGGATTGCTGACATACAACAAAGCCTGTAGACACTTAGGACACAAAGTGTCTAAAACCCCTACAGGGGTTTTAGAACCTAAAGACACTTAGGGCACATATCCAAACCATTAGAACAGTGTTTCTCAACCTTGACAATTTTAAGGCATGTGGACTTCAACTCCCAGAATTCCACAGCCAGCGATGTGGAATTCTGGGAGTTGAAGTCCACATGCCTTAAAATTGTCAAGGTTGAGAAACACTGCATTAGAATATTCTCTTTGGCAAACAATACTAAATCAGTAACAGTCGGCATTTCCTATTCATTTAAATTGATGTTTTTAAAACATTTTGAACTGTCATGTCCTTATACCTGTTGTCCTAGGCTAAAGGTAGTAATTGACTTATTAGAATTAACCTCAAAATCTATATGCATGTTACCTAGTAAGATTTCTAAAAAGAGCTATACAACCCTTCCCCATATATACGCTCCTTTAGAAGGAGAGAGACTAGAAAGGAAGTCACAGAAAGGGTGACTCTACAACTTTCAGCATGCACCAACAGAATATTCCCACCAAAATATGGCCACCAACAGAAAAAAAATCTTCAGATTTACTCTGTATGATTCAAAGAATAACCTGACTTGAAAAACGCCCCTGAACTGGGTATTTCACATCATGTGCAGGGCAATTTCTAGACTCAAGATACAGCATCAACTGTAGGACTTAGGATTGATTAGATCTTGCTCGGACCCTAAAAAAGCCTCTTAGAATAGATCTCATTCCAGTATTTCAGCTATTTTATAGCTTTAAATATTGCTATTACTCATCATCTAGGTACTATGATCATACTTGTTTTGTACTGAACCCTTGGGATCTTGAGTTTATTGGAAATCCCACTGCTATTCTGTAAGGCACTGCATATATCATAGAGGGCAAAAATGTGTTCCTTTTCAATAATATTATAGACATATATCTGCTTTTAAATTTGAACAAAAGTCAAAAATACATTTTTAAGTTGGTTTTTCTTCTATGTGCACAACCCTGAAAACAGATTGCTAAATACTCTTTTCACAAAAATAAAATAGAATACAATAAAATAGCAAAGCTGCCTTGCATGTCATATAGAAATGCAATGGTCAAGAGAACATCTCCAGATAGGATTATTTCCTGTCCTAAAGACAGATTACAATGAAGAGATGTGTCAAATGTGGTTCTATCATTTTAAGGTCACCCCATGTTCCACCAATTAAGAAAGTTCACACATCATTAAAAAAAATAAATTATCTCATATAAAATCATCTGCAAGAAGAACAAAGTGTCCTTATCATTGAGGCAATTTTGATCAGGTGTCGCAAAATACTGCAAAGCAAGAAGCTTTGTAGAAGGGTGATTCTCAGCCAAACCAAAATGGCTGTCTAAATAACTGAATGAAAAGGTGCTGTGTCTCTTTTGAAGATGTTAAATGAGCCTGGAATTTTGTAGAAATAAGATGAGGACTTGGTAGACAAATTTATACTGTGCGATAGTTTGGATCATGAACATTCTCTGTTCCCTCAGATGTTGAAGCATCACTGGAACGTCTACTTTCTGCAAAGAGGAAGAGAACATTCATAACAATATTTTCATTGTAGAGCTAAACAAAATAATGTAGAATTCATGCAACTGTTGCATTTGCTTTCTTCAAATCACTCTTTTTAATTCTTACTCTGCACCATTAAATTCCATTGCTATATTAGTTAATGGCTTTCTTTTTTTTCTGGGAATCATAACAGTAGGAGAAATATAAATACAGAAGAACAACTAAGTCCAGGTTTGCATACCAACTTGGGAAGTATCAACCTAAAATTAAACTGGACAACAGTCTTCTTCCCTGTGAATTAGAGATCCATTTAGTTTCATTTCTCTTGTGCTCTAAATTGTATCAGACACATGCTTCTTTATTCATGGGAAGAGTTTTCATGTGAAAAAAACCCAAGAAGAGTGAATTGTTGATATAATAGGAGATTATTAGCAAATATTTGTTCTAGAGCAGACATATCAAACTCGCGACGTCATGTGACATCCCACAACATATTGGAGCTTTTCCCCATTGCTGGCAATGGGGTGGGCACGTTTTCTTCGTGACGCGTCCTACCTGCGGGCCGGCAGTTTACCACCCCTGTTCTAGAGGATTGTTATCTGTGTCATAGCAAGAAAAGAAGTGATTCAACTCATATTCTGCAACTAGTATAATTCCAATAATTAACTATCCTCAGAATGGCCATTCTGATTTTTTAAAATGTGTCAGTTAAGTCCAAAAAGACATCTAAAGACAATTTATTAGAATGATGCTTAATAAGATATATTTAGAACTCATGGCCTCATACCGCTAGTGAGACAAATATAGGAAGAAGACTGCAAAAGCTAAGAGGTGCTGGTAGCCCTTGCACAGTGGGTTCTATGCAGCACAACAGAAATGAATACATAAAGATGCTTTAGAATATTTTATTTACTGTACTGTTTTACTTTAATAAATAGTGTGTGAACACCAGAACATAAACATCCCATGAAAAAACAAACATGTCTCAAAACAAAAGTGATTACCTAGCGATGGAGATATGACTCACAGGCTATCAAAACTGAGATGAGAACAAGGCAGAGATTTTGAATGGGGGAAAAAAATAGGGGAAGCCATAAATATGATAGTAAATAAAACTGGCCATTATCTTTATGTGAAAAGAATTAAGAGAATAGTATGATTAGTTAGAAAGGCATATTTGTTATGTTGAAACAAGCACTTCTCATTCTAAACAATCATCCAGTAGAGAACTATACAAGATGACTCTTTAGTCTCACTTTAGGTCAGTATTGATCCCAGTAGATCTCTCCAACTATTATCAAGCATTCATTTATTAATTTAAATATTTGCTCAATGATTCAATTCATATTTGCCCATTGTTGTCTAAGAAAAATAACCAAGCTGGCTTCAGTGTGGTCCTACCACTGTACATCTTTCAGCATGCTCTTCAAGCTATCATTTACCATTCCAAACAGCCCTTCCTTTTCAAGGTAATTATTGTATTTGACTGGATGTTTACAGCCTTTAGAGCATGCTTAAAAAAATAGTATTTCTCTATAAATTTATTTCAAATTTAAATGTAAAATAGGTTTAACTATTTCATCACCAAACTGTTTCATCATGTCTTGAAATGTAGATATATACATGTCCAGAAAGGGAAAATCTGACAGTATTTTTAAATCAAGACTGATTTTATTATGTTTCATTGTTTTGGTTTATAGGTCTTATTGTCTAGATCCCATTCTAAAACCTCTAGGTATATAGTGTGTTGCAAACCAATCAGCTGAACTTGTTTCTAATTATATCTACTGTAAATAACTTTTGGTAGATGAACAGAACAAAACTATTTTTGCAGAATGAATGAATAAATGAATGAATGAATGCAGCAGTATATACAGTGACTATTATGTTATTAACAGGGCCACTCTTATAACAGCATCATCAAGTTTAGAAAAGCAAAGAGTACCTCTAGCATGATCAAAACACAAATCTAAACTTCAACATCCACATTTTTTTTCCTGATAGAACTTTCATTAGCAGAAGCAGGATAACACCATTTCCTTATCCTCTGCAGCCCTTAGCCATCCTTAATATTTGCTTTGGAAGTTTAAAGAAACATTGAGAGGTATAATTGGGGTTATAGATAGAAGTCTTACTATGAGGAGGGAAGTTTCCTTGTGCAAAGTTTGTTCTTTATAAGGAACAGTTCTTAACCGGTTTCAATATTTGTATTTTTGTATTCACTGGTCACTGATGTTACTTTGTTTCCCTGATAAAGATATTTCCTTAGTTAATTTATTCCAATAAAGAACAAATTTCAAAAGTTGTTATTGTATCTGAATTTGACAAGTGTTTTACAACAGAGATATGGGGTAGTTGTCTTCAAACAGGAAAGTTGAAGGACTGTCTTACTGAAGACATAGTAAACTTGTTTGGTGTTCTCCAGAAGGCAAGAAACAGTGAGTTGAATGGATAATGCAGATTTTAATTGGTCATCAGAAAAATATCCTAATGATAAGAGCTGTTTAACAATGAAACTTTATTAGTGGACTCCTGTATTGAAAAAAGGGCTGGAATAGCTGATTTCAAGATTCATTCCCATCCTAACTTTCTATGATTTTTGTAGGTAGCACAGTTCTTTCCCAGTGCAATTCCCATCACCTAGAGATTTGAAACAAGTACAGATAAGGATCTCAGTTTTCTTCTTCTCAACTTTGTTAACTTTCGTACCTTACCAAAGAATGCTGTCGTGTGGAATTTGATCAACAGCAGCCAAAATTGCTTTGCTAAGCTAGTTAGAACATAGTTCAATCTAAGCAAGAAAAAAATGCAGGCTAGTTTGAACTCGCAGGGCTTAACCCAACTCTTAATAGCTGAGTGTTTGACTTTCAGTCTTAATTTTTGTTATTTGCTGCAAAAACAAATCTATGACAATATTCTTGTTTTCTAAGTCAACTTCAAAACCACTTAAGAGGGTAGGGAGAAGTATTGGACAGTGTGTTTTCAAAATTCTTTTTTTAAACTTGAAAATAGGCAAGTGGGGGATGGGACATGCAAAATTATTCATGGAGAGGAGATTTGTCTCTTTTTCTCATTGTACTACAAGCTGGGATTTGGAGACTCCACCATGAAATTGCTGAACTAGAACTAATTAAGAAGTTTCCTTCCATTTAGATTTGAGTGGAGACATTTGTTTTCTGTTCTACTACAGATGTTAATTAGCATACTTTACTGGGATGGCTGGATTATTACCAATGACTGTTGTTCTGAACGGTCAATTTACTTATCTTGAGCTTTGCAAAGATCCCCCCTCCCTTTTTTTGCATTCCACTGGCATTAGGCTTCATTCCTTTTTCATGTCTCTGTGTGTTTGCAGATGCATAGGTCAGTGTGTATAACTATGTTGATACTTTGATGGCTGATTGAGGCTCCTGCCACAATAAGAAGTGTATTCTGATTATACTATCTGCTTACATAATCCACATTTGTTAGTTTTTAAGGACCCACAAGAATGTGGCTTTTGTGGCACAGTGTAATATGATGACCCATTTAGTATTGATGGATCTTTCCCTGCATACATTTCTACTTCATCCTGCAGTGGCACTCACTGGATTGCACCTCTTCTTAGGAAGAAATAAATAACTTCAGGAAGACCCTTTTGCTTACCTCATTGTGTTCCAAGCAGCCAATCATAAGTTCTGTCAAAATAACCACACCTGTCCTCCCTACTCCAGCACTACAGTGCACAACAATTGGAGGGTTGCTATTATTACTGCTGTCCAGAATGCTGTTGGTATGACGGCGCACCGACTGGATCTCTTCCAAATAGGCTGCAAGGTAGGAATATAAACAAAAATTACATTTCCCATATCTGTTGCAGTTTTACATAAACAATGGCAAATAAGTTGAGGAGAGCAAGTTTCTTTTTAAATTATGATATTTTATAGTTCTTAGGAACCTCTAATTATTTGGCCTCTAGACAGCAAACTGCACTGAATTCAAAATGCCAGCAGGGTGTCAATTACTACTTGGGACTTTAAATTAATCAGCTGTTTAAAAAAATACCCACACACACTCTACCACCCTTTGCAAATCCCAAGGTCCCAGAAGCAGATGACTGTAGACATTACTTACAGCAATTCCTGCGATTAACAGGCTGGGATCAGAACAACAGAAACTTTCCCCAGAAACATGCCTGCTGGAACACTATCTAATGGGAAGGGGCCATCCATCTGGCCCTTTCCTTACCTTGCAAATTGTGTCTGAATTTCAAATATTTCGGCCCTACTCTTAACTTCCAAGTATCATTTCTGGGCCTAGTGAAAAGTCTAAATAGCAAAACAAGCAAACATCAGGTTTGCCTTTAGCTGCACAATAGTTGCTAAAGACAGACTCTTTGACAACAACGATCTGTGATGTTAAACAAGGCACAGGAATGCTTAGCTCTACTGAGGCATTCAGCTTTAATAGCTACTGAATGAAGAAGGGGAAGAGAGTAAGGGTATTATGTCCTTCATGTAATTGTTTCAGCTACTTTACAGAGTTTTTGAGCCAAACTTCTCTAATGGGGAGCCTTCGGTATCCAAAGAGGTTCTTAGAATGTTATAGTGTATACATAAACAAAGTATTTTAGAACAGTCTGGTCATCAACCCATCAAGTGCCACTGTATGCAATCCCTGGCAACTGTTCTCAGGAGCACAACTTAATAACTCTGCACATTATGTAGTCAGTGTCGAATTTTTTTGCTACAGATTCTCTGAGAACTTAACCACTTCTGTGTATGGCCAGCACTTCTGAGCAAAGTAAGTTCTTTAAAGTGATGTTATCAATTCAACTATATATTCTATATATTGAAATGTAGGATCTGAGTTCCTCTCTTTGGGAGAATCAGATTAGAAAACCAACTGCTGATCCTTATTCTGTGTGTTTTTCCTCTAATCCTGAAGTTAATCTAATACAGTATTTTTCAGACTTGACAACTTTAAGATGTATGAACTTCAACAACCAGAAATGGAGTTGCATGCTGGCTGGGAATTCTGGGAGTTGAAAACCAGGCATCTTATAGTTACTAAGTCTGAAAAACACTGACCTATGAGAAGCTAAGCAAAACCTTGCGAAATCGTGATCAACACATAAGAACATTATTTAGGTACTCTATGGTGATGAAATGAATTGTTAGGTTATTGCATTTACTTTTGTAACATAATAGGATTCATTTCATCAAGAAAATACAATGATCATCTATTTGTTATCTTTCCTTATAAAATATTTCTTAACAATCCTCTTTTGCTCTACCCTCTCCCCTTTCCCTGCCCCTAGCACCAATAAACACAGTTGCCATTACATGTAGGAAAGCTTACAAAGGAAGTCTTGCTCTCCTGGACAAGCATGATCTGGCCAGTTGGTGTACTGTAAATGCCACACAGTCTTCTCCTGTCCTAACAAAAGGTGCTTGACCTTCAGGCCTGTTGTAGCATAGCAACCAGAAACAGTCCGGAATTTGGTGGTCACTTTGAATTTTCCATAAGTGGCTGAGCTATGTTTTGAGCCAAGTTTTGGCCAATAACGATGGCTTTTGGTTCTTCCTCTTTCCTACACCGCCCCAAATGGAAACAGAAACAAAATTAGCAACCATTCCTGAAACAAAAGAATAGATCAAGTACTATGTTGGCATGATATAGGTGTTACAATGTCAGAATAACATTAGAATCACCTGGATTCAATTCCCCATACAGTTCACTGGATAGCTATGGGTTATTATTTTCTTTTAGCCTTGTTATGCAAGTAACATAAGTTATGGAGAAAACTCCATCAGACTTCTTTGGAGAAACAATAAGATGAATAAATAAGTTAAACAGCCATTCAATCCTGCGTCTATCACTATTATTTTTGTCTTACCACTGACTAACCTATAATATTTTTAAATTGGCATAAACAGTCAATGGAACTGAATAAATAGAAATTGAATGAATGAATGAATGAATGAATGAATGATCCTAACCCGACAACTAATTTGGCAGCATCCAAGATCTATAAAATACATGTGCCACTCTATACGCAATAGACCTTATATTCAATAACTTGCCTGATAATCATAAATGTGTATGAAGAAGCAAGATAAAAAAAGTATTGATGCTTTTGAATGTCAGGAATTGGAAAAGAAACTCCTGATAATATTATAGATAGCCAAAATAACAAATATATGAATAACTGAACAACTCATCTCACAGGTCTGACTCAAGGCATAAATGAACAGACTCAAATTATCCTACTTCCAACACATTACACTAAGTCCATCTCTCTAGAAAAGGCTCTAATACTGGAAAAAGGTAAAGGTGGGAGGAAAGAGAAGAAGAGAACAACCAGCAGTTGTATCTGGATGGACTCAGATACAGTGCAGTGCAGTGCACCATTGGAAAACCTGGAAGACCAATGAGGATGGAGAAGTTCAATCTACGTAATTGCTGAGAGTTAGCATTGACTTGATAGCACATAATCAGTCAGAGGTGACCAAGGTTCCATGGAACAGAGTGGGGCTGGGAGAAGCAGAACAGTTTTCAGCCAATGCATTATCACTACAATTAGTCCTCCCTTTCCTGAGTTCAGTTTGCATTAGTATTAGAAGATGAACGTCACAGAATTGCAGTAGGCTGGAAGAGAAGGAACAGATTATAGAAACAGATATGAACTTTTAGACAAGGGACATAATGTTTTATGTTTTAACTCTTTGTGTTTTACAGTTTTTAAAATAATTGCATATGTCTTTAAATTTTTGATGGAGAATTGCCCAGGGTTGGCTGAAAAATGGGTGGCTATATAAATGTTTTAAACAAACAAACAATTATATGAACACTTATGCACATGCATACACAATCAGTGTTTCTATGCTACCATTGGAAAAGAGGACTCTCTCTGCAAATATTACAGAAATGCAAATTAGTATAACAATTTCCAGAACAATAATCATTAGAAGTTTGTTCCAAATGCCAACAGAGTTTACATCAAAGAAAGATTACACTAAGAAACAACTCTAAAAAAAACTCCAACAAAAATCTAAATAAAATAGCTTTATAGGGTAAATCAAGAACTCTAGGTCAAGCGCACTTTATGTCACGAGCATACAAGATGTTCAGAGTCTGAAAAGTCAACAATGCAAACTGATCCTCTGTCTGGGTATCATCCCATGCACCTATTCCCATTCAGGAGACTGTGAGAAATATCTGGAGAGTTTTGCAGTAGTTCAGGAGTAGCCCAAGAAATTAAGAAACAGGTATAAGGATACTCAGAGAATGATTTAAATTCTCCTGGATTGCTCCATATCCCTAAGATTGCACTTCTCTCTCTCTCTCTCTCTCTCTCTCTCTCTCTCTCTCTCTCTCTCTCTCTCTCTCTCTCTCTCTCACACACACACACACACACACACACACACACACACACACACACACAATCTCAATTTGGGTCACAAGACTGCCCTGTTCTCTTTCTGTGGCTGCTTAGGAAGCAACTTTTTCCATGGCCCAATTATTCTGTAACGGTGTATTTAATGGACTCTTGCTCCCCCTTCTGAACAGCTGATAGCTGTAAATGTTTAAAATAGGAATGATCGAGAACAGCTGACCCTCTATGCCTGTAAAATCTATGCATCTGAACTGGATTCAGACTGCTGGTTGCTGGTGCGTCCCAGTTTTGCAATGCAATGTACAGTTTGGGGGTTATCTGTTTTGCTTGGCATAGAACAGCAGACATCCCCCCCCACTTGATACTTTTATACAGGAACAACAGCTTTTGGTCTCCTTGCAGCTGATAAGGATTCCAGTACGCAAAGGTGGCCTTGGTTGAGCTGAGAATGTCGTTCTTTTCAAATAAGAGCAGCTTTGTATTCTCAGAATTCACTGGAATTCTGTTTGCTTTGTTTGGCATGCTACAACCTTCTAATGGAGCTAGAATGTTACAAACAAGGTTGTAATGGTTGAGTCATCCCAGGCAGAAGTTCAAAGGATTTAAAACAAAACAAAACTGAAGAGTAAAGAGCCAGCAAAGACAAGCACGTTATTTCAGACTTTCCTACAGCACAAAAATCTCACGTGCATAATCACTCAGGCACCCCTCGCTCAAGGGTATTGTAGGATAAAACCGGGGCCTGCTGCAGAACAGTTCCTGCTATAACAGAGGACAAGCTGATCAAAAGAGAGAGAACAAATCCACAGAGGATGACATGTTTCAAGATTTGAAAAAAAAATGGAAAATTTGTGGCATAGAGCCTAGTTATTTGAGAGATCACCTATTGTAGGGTTGTTTTTGCCTGTCCCATGAAACTGGACAGAATCTTCTCTTTTTCTATGAGTATAGTGAGCACACTTCTGATCAATCTTTGTGTTTCATTTATCAAACAGTGTGATCTTGTGGAACTTAGAAATCTGCTTTCTTCTTCCAGGTTATCTGCTGGGATGGCTCCCAGCCTAATGCTGTTCAGGAAGCTACTAAAGATCGAGCTCTGGTTGAAAGTTGACCTTAGTTAACAGTTTTGGTTTGGGGTGGGGGTGGGTTGGTTGGTTGGTTTGGTTTTATGCAGTTTCTGGATTGCTCATGTTTTGTTTTTGTCCTTTGTATTTTTTTTTCTTTTTTAATTGTAAGCTGGCCAAAGTCAATGGGAATCCCATTGACTTTGGGCAGCTTACAATAAAAAATAATATATATGTAATAAATGTAGTAAATACACATTTCTTCTCCTTGTATTTTCTTACTTGGTTGTCAAAACATCGTGTGTGTGTGTGTGTGTGTGTGTGTGTGTATTAAAATTAATGTGGCCACTGGCCAGTTCAAGTTATCAGTAAGCCACTTGACTTTCAGTTGGTTTCTTCTGCAACCCCCATCAGTCTATACTAGCATAGCTAATTGCAAGGCTGTGTAGTTGTTTTATTAGTTTATATACCCCTTTGTCTCCAGAAACAAACAGTACGTTATATTGGAATCTTCCTTTATTTTATTCTCATCACAACACCAAGAAGTAGGTGGAACCAAGAAAAACTGAATTTGTAAATTGCCTACCCGATTTGATAGGATTTATTATTGCCATAAACAGACTCAGTTTTTATGTTATGTTTAGAGAACTAACAGCTCTTCTTTTTTCCTCCCCCCCCTCTCTCCTGTTCCAAATTTGATTCTTTACTATTTTATGTCATCAGATATTCTATATAATGAGAATACCAGGCAAGATATAAATGGATCTTACTCAGCCCCCGTGTTACTAGGATGATTTTGAAATCTCTGTTGGGTAATAATTAGTGTTAACTTAGAAATAACGTGTGCTGGGTTCATTTCCATATTTAGCCATGTTTCTCAATGGCTTATTGTTTCATACTGTTGATACCTTAACTGCTATTTGTGTAATGATTATGGTTACTCTCCAGTATGTATTTAAAATTCTCTTCCTTCTGTCACATTCGAAATGACACTTTTGTAACTCCTTGGGAGATCACTGGATAGAGGAGAGAGAACATGCCTAAGGCTTTTATGGATCTCACAGTTCACCTTTTCTGGAAGAGAAAGTTTCCTAACTCGTTTTCTTGGCTTCATGAGAGGAAGTGAGGGGAACATGTGAGCCTGGGAAATGGCCAGAGCTTTTAACACTTCACTTAACCACGGCTCAGCCTGATTTCAAATGCAGCTTGTCTATCTCCTCTGAAAAACTTTTTCCTGGCTGGGAAGCTTCTGTTTGTGTTTCACTGCAGATGTTTCCTGTCCTGTTACATACCTCTTCTGCTGTCACCATGGCTATCACATTGACTCCTTCCTCCCACACCATTTGCCAGAAATCATGGCATGTTTGTGGCAATGGTCCTTGTGTAGCTATATAGTGCCATTCTTCTCCACCTACTGTCACCTAGGAAAGAGAGAGAGAGAGAGAAATTACTTTCATAACTGCACAACTCTCCTATGGGTGCTTATAACATGCTGAGCTGATCTACCCATCTTTGCTCTTCTTAAGGCCGGACACCAAATAAAGTTTAGGTTTCTATCTATTAGTTCAAAGTAGAAGTTCAATATATTAACAATATTCAAGTAATTGGACTGTTCTTAGCCTAACTTTGATGGAAACAGCACATTTGAAAACAAAACGAACAAAATACAACCTAGACCTAGAAGAAAAGTGTCAGTCTAGAAATGAGGCAACTTCTTGTTTCTGGTTCTCCTATGAAATATTGTCTCCTTGTCATCCCTCCCCATTCTAATATTTTTCTGCATAAATTTTCTGATAAAAAATTTCTGTTTATGTCACCTATAGTCACCATTCTATAACTCTTATTCTGTATCTAGAAATGCATCTGTATGAAGTTTCCAGCAGCCTATGTTCCATCTGATAATGTATGTTTATTTTCCAGAGATGAAAAATTTAGCACTTGTATGTCTCAATTTTAAAAAAGGGAGAGCTCAGAGATGATATGTTGATGGTGGTAAAAAAAAAAGTAAGCATGTTGATAACTGAATTTACAGGGGTTCTCAACCTTGCCAACTTTAAGACTTGTGGACTTCAACTCCCAGAATTCCTCAGCCAGCAAAGCTGGCTGAGGAATTCTGGGAGTTGAAGTCCACAAGTCTTAAAGTTGGCACGGTTGAGAACCCTGAGTTAATACATATGGATAGAATGTTTGTAATTTCAGCAACCTGGACAAACAAAGTATAAAAAAGGCAGGCAACCCAACCAAGACTGGAAGAGGAGTAGGATAACTCTTATCAGAATATTAAGGGAGTTCAGCTTTGGTTAGAATTCAACTTCCCAGAACAAGGAATAAAACTCCATAAAGAGTCTAGAGTGAAAGAATGGCCTGGTACGTGGAAGAATAATATTATCCTGACTCACCATATTAGATATTGTTAACTGGGAGAAAATCACTTGCTGTGTGAATGAGGCGGGAAAAAAACTGCAGATGGAGTTTCACCTTCTGAGCAAAAAGAACATCTGCTTGGCTTCTGCCTCAGCCACTTGGAGTGCAGGAAAAAAAATGTACTGGCAACACACAGAGTTGTATATGACTACAGATCAGCACATGCCCCGACATGTGCTACAGAACAATGTGTTTATGTCCAATACTGATATACCAGATGAAATATGAGGTTTTAAAACTGACTAGGGAGAATTCTTCTTGGCCCTTGCCACCTGATGGGGTGAAATTATGCCTTCCCAAACAATTTCTCCTCCCATAGATAGATGAAAAATGTTCCATTCAGTAATCAGTCATCCAAGCTAAGGCAGATTGTGCCAAAAGTACCCAATATCTTCTAGCCACCAGGTCTTTTGGCAGAAATCTGATAGGATTCTGATTTAGAAGGCTTTTAACTCAACAGGGGGTTTTAGTATTGCAAATGATGATCAAACAGCTCTTGGAACTCAAGAGAAATGTCTTGCAGGAAGTATAGTTAGTGCTAAAAATTATTTGGACCAAAATGAAAAGTTATCATTACAAACAGATGTAATTCATTTTTTTTAAAAAAAAAGCAACAACAAACTGTTAGATAGAAATATGGAATGATTTTCTTCTAAACTCTTTTATTGTAGAAATGATTTTCAGTGTCACTATCAGTTACATCATAAGGCCAAAAGATTTGCTTTGAAAACGTTGCCCTAGCCATCTTCTTAGGTTTCATGCAGGGTTGTTTTGAAAATACAGGAGGGTAAGAAAAGCCATAAACATTGCCTTAAACCAACTTCTTTTGCAAATATTCAGCAGTTTCAGATTCAGATTGCAGAATAAAACCAAGAATAAAGCCAAGTCAGGCTCGAAGGATGATCTGGATTGTAATCTAAGATCAACTAAAGATGCCAGTTGTTTCATCTATCCATGGATTTCTATATACAGGTGCACTGGCAGCTTACTAAAACTTGTTAAAACAATTATAAAATTGAGATCAAATAAGAACATGAAAATACTTAAAGCTGACTTTGCAAAAGTAATAAGGCCTTTTAATAGCAGAAATGAAAACAACAGAAATAAAATTAAAGAACTGCCATCAGACAGAGTCTGAAGAAATAAAAATGTTCTATGTCTGGAAACAACAACAACAAACCAGAATAGGTTGCAGAAGAGAAACTCTGGGAAGGGGCCATCATGGAGTCAATCAGCTGGGAAGCCATCATCCACTAAAGCTCAAACTTTTAAGAGCACAAGGCAGAAACCTTCAAAAAGACTACATATATAGAGTAGTCTTTTTTTAGGCCTATTTAGTGCTTTTTTTTCTTAAAAAAAAAAAAGGTGCGGGAACTCACACACATCATACAACCTGCCCTGCCTACCCTACAAGGTTCCATCCAAAAAAGGTGCTGGAACTCCGTTCTGGACGTTCTATGACAAAAAAAGCCCTGGGCCTATTCCAAATAAAGATACGAATTTACATTACAGAAAGCCTCCTTGTACTAGTGTGCTCCTAGATATTTAATGAAATACAATCCAGGTAACATCACTGATTCTCAAATTTTCCCTTCCACAGGCTCATTCACTGCCCTGAGGCAATCACTGTCTTCCCCCACATAAATTAGGGATATAGAAGATAGCAACAAAATCATTTGTCTGTTTTGCTCAAAAATACATTTTGCTGATTTTAATAGTACAATCTTGAGTATCTGGGAATGGGGCCCAAATGAAGCCAAGTGATTACTCCTCAAAGTAATTAAACTTCTATTAGCCACAATTCTTTCCCTCGTCATTACCTTTATGTGTGATGCATTGATGTAGCCTGTATTGTTTTCTTTGGTGGGTACCAGCTCCACTCGGTTCTCTTCGTATGGAATGACTTCTCTGACACGATTACGTTCAATATTCTCAGGGAGAATGGCAGTGGTGAAAATTCCGTCTGCCTTCTTCTTTGGAATCTGCTCATATTCGGTGAACACCATCCCCTCTTCCAGTTTTCTCCTCAAGGTTTTGCACTACATTTTCCATTAAAGATATAAATGAAAAGAGAGTGTTTGTCTACAAGTCTGTTCCAATTTTTTCCAATTTGCTCTTCCTTACTTTAATTCATCCTCATACAGTTGTTTGAGGATATATTAGTAAAGGGAAGGGGCTCCCTATGCTACTGCTAGCAATTTAAAGGTAAGAAAGAATAAAAGTGTCCTATTGTTTAGAGACAAACAAAACTGCTCATGGACTAATTCATGGGTAAGACTTACATGACCTAGCATAGGTCCCAATATTTTTTCCCATGTTTCCCATGTGATCCCATACATATCATCCCAATTTTACAATTAACAAAAGTATAATATACTATTGCCCAAGTATTTTTAAATAAAACCTTTAAGAATGACCATTGCTGACAACCTCCTCCCAAAAAAGAAAAAAAATCTGTTTTGTTTTGCAAGTCCTATTCTTACCCGCTCATCCATTGGCACCTTGGCTCCTTCATCTTGGCTATCCTCAGGCACTGGAACTCGAGCAACTGAGAGTCCATTGAGTGCTGCCAACATCAAGGGCCTCTTCTGGGCTTCCAGGCCTGCCATCTTCTGTTTCTCTAGATACTTTTGGCAAGAAAAGGCATGCTTTCATCTCAGGATGATTAGAAACAATGCCAGCAGAATGTTGGAATGTCGTTTTAATCTCCCACAAAATCTACAACACCAACTGAGGAGTGCAGATGATTGTCATTAGCAGAACAAACCCAAATGCATCTCCTAAACTTCCTATTATTTCCTTGGGGAAAAGAGATAATATTCTGACATGAATGCAGAATTTTAATTTCAAAGAAACTGTCTCACAATACAGACGACTTGTCATAAAAGGCAGTCCTTTCTCTCTTTCATATTCTCCGTCAAATGTAAATGTTAGCTACAGAATGAGCAACCCAAGCTTGCCAAGCAAACTACATATATATATTAAAAATAACCAGATTGCTAATATACTTTAAATCAGGGGTGTCAAACTCAATTTCATTGAAGGCCGCATCAGCATTGCAGTTGCCCTTGGGGGGTTGGGTGGGTGTGGCCAGGATGGGTGCGGACTACTGGGTGGGCATGACCAGCTCTACATCGTTCGCATCAAGGGTGCCTGTGGGGGTCTGAACAGGAGTGGGACAGATGTGAGGGTCTCCGGCAGAATGGGGCAGGACTGGGGCAAGCGCCAAGGCATGATGCATTTCTTCAATCCTCACAAAGGGTGACACCTCCCCAGCATGCACCCAGGGGGCGGGGCCAATGCAGCAGGGGCTGGTTCCTTGCTGTTTCTAGACGGCCTCGTGGAGCTAAGACTGAATGCATTTCAGCATAGATGACCACCACAAAATTGTACATTGGCTCCCGGCTGGCCTGGGCCAGGGCCAAAGCAGCGGGGGCCGTTCCCTCACTGTTTCCAGGATGGCTTCGAGGGCCACATGAAACCACTTCACGGGCCGCATCCAGCCCCCAAGCCTTGTGTTTGACATGTCTGCTTTAAATGATGTTGTCATGCTGAAATTAAAATGAGCTCCATTATGTATAAACTGAATAAAAATACATCTCTCCTCACCCATCCACCCAAATCCCACCGAATAGATCAACTGGAAAGGGTTCATAGTAGGTAAGCATTATGTAAATGTGCAAAGCTGTGAAATGTAAAAAAGGAACTCTTTCTCTTTCAGCCTCTATGGCCCATTTCTGTTAGATTCAAAAACTACATGTACCATCAACTCGCCATTTGTGATGCCATCTCTCAGACTTCATGAAAGTTCCTGCAACTTTTTCAATTGCTCCCAACTAACAAAAGAAAGGGCATTCTTCAAGAGGATAAGGGGGTATCATAAAATGTCAGCCATCTTCTCTTCTTTCAGCTTGGTAATAATCTACCTTTCAAATATATTATCCATAGATTTATATGTTGCCTGAAAACATTCTCAAATATTTTTCAGGGTTCAACTAGTCTCTTTACACAGTTCTTAAAATTAAAACTGTCTTACAAGTCTGTAATAATAATAATAATAATAATAGTAGTAGTAAAGTTGGAAGGGACCTTGGAGGTCATCTAGTCCAACCCCCTGCTCGGGCAGGAAACCCTACACCATTTCGGACAAGTGGCTGTCCAGTCTCTTCTTAAAAACTTCCAGTGTTGGAGCATTTACTGCTTCTGGAGGCAAGCTGTTCCACTGATTAATTGTTCTCACTGTCAGGAAGTTTCTCCTTAGTTCTAGGTTGCTTCTCTCCTTGATTAGTTTCCACCCGTTGCTTCTTGTCCTGCCTTCAGGTGCTTTGGAAAATAGTTTAATTCCCTCTTCTTTATGGCAGCCCCTGAGATATTGGAATACTGCTATCATGTCCCCCCTTGTCCTTCTCTTCATTAAACTAGACATACCCAATAAATAGCTGCATTTCAGATCTAAGTAGTCTGGCTTGATATTGAAAGCTTTAAGGGAAACTGTTCTTCTGATTCACACCCCTCCCTGCCCCCACCAAGCCTTACCACTTCATAAACCTTTCTGGGGAGTTTCCAGAACTTCAAATGACAACAAAAATATACCTAGTTATCACTGGGTGACCCGAAAACAACAAAAGCCAAGGAGTGGTGAACTAGGGAGGGGTTGGGTAAAAAAAAAGTACCCTGGCTTGAAAATCAAATTAATGTTCTGTCAACTTGAGCAGCCTGAGTATCTAGATGTTGGATTTCTTGTTCACTTTGGAAATATGAGAACATGAGCAATTCTATATTTCTGCTCTTATCAGTAAGTCTGCTTTCAGGTGAAGAAAATAAACATTTATTCATAACAGAACAGATTTAAACTAAGGAACTAACTGTAACAATGACAAGCAACTTGACTAGCTTTCAAAATGGAGGCAGATAGCTTATCAATGGCCACTAGCTATGACAACTATTTGCTATTTCAACAATCAAAACAAGGTATCTCTGGATATCAGCTGCTGGAGAATAAAAGCAAGATGGTGCGGTTCACCCATGTCCTGCTTGTAAACTTCCTCATGACATCTGGATGAGTACCACAGCAAAAGAATGTTGGCTTGGACATGTTTTTAATGTGATCCAGCAGGTCTCTTACTGTCTTCTTACCAATTCAGACGTCGCATCTGCTTATGCATCAATGGATTCTAGTGTCTTCTATTTTAAGTATTCTGAAATATTTATGCTGACTCTGAATATGATCCAAGACAACATTTTATCTATTTCAATCATTTTTATGTAAATTTTCTAAAAGACAGTTAAAAACTTTTCAACTTTGCTACTCACTTCAGTGAGAGACTTAAACTAAGTTTCTAGCCAATATGATTATACAGTAACTGCAGTTTAATAAAGACATTCTTTGACCTGATTTTCCCCCCCCATAGCCCATATGTTCAAACAGAGGCATATGCCCTTAATTTAAATTTAGCTTTGAAAGAGGTTTCTTTTTAGTGACATAGCAGATATTTCTTTTCAACTGTAACTTATGGTATCGTTCAGAGATACCCCTAAAGTACATGAAATACACTTACCCTCATTTCCCTTTCTATGATACTGTCCTCAATGGAGAACATTTCAGACACAGGCCTCTCCTTCACTGGCTCTTTCTTGACCCGTTCCTTGACACTTGTGAGGTCTGGCTCAGAGATGGAGGGACCAAGGGAAGATCCATTCATCATGCTCTGATCAGTCCGAGATGTGCTAATTGTCCTGGCTGGTCCCGGCCTCATCACCTTGGCTCGAGACACAGCCAGCGGAACATTATTCATCTGGTCATTCCGCAGCGCTCCATTGCTAACACTTTTCCTGGGACCAGGATACTCAGGAGGAGGTTTGTTAGGTATTCGAGCCAAGGCAGCTTGCAACTGGGCGCTGTACTCCACGTTTTCATGTAGGGCCGCCATAGAAGGCACAGATTCTGATGCTTCTTCCTCATCTTCACTTTCACTGCTGTGGATCAGCATTGTAGCATCTGAGAAGGTCTTTTTGTGATGGTAATGAGGGACCTGCTGAACCTCATGCCCTCTTTGAACCACTTCCTCTGGCTGCATCTCATTGCGTAGGGTATTTCTGCGTGGCAAGGGAGCATTTAGGCTTTTTAAAGCCATAGCTTCCATTCCACGCACCATATTACTTATCACTTCCAAACTGTGGCGTTTGTTGATGGCTGCATGATGTTTGGCTGCCATAAGAGGTTCACTAACTTCCTGTAGTGACTGATGGACAACGGGAGCACTATCTTCTTGAAAAGTCTTCACTGAAAGCTGCACTTTCCGAGGCACCAGGTCAGGACTACTGCCAGTGACATACTTGTGGCGGTGACTTGCTAGGTCAGGTGTACTGGTAGCAGGACGTGGACGTGGATAGGGTGGTGGTGGCCTAAAAAGATAATTCTTCAGTATGTGTGCAGGGCCACATCTTTGATTGTTGGGAAGCTGCATATTGGCCAGCTCTGGAGTGCTAACTGTATGGGAAATGGCACTAGCTGTCGGTTTTGCCTGCAAAGCATTCATAGGATTCACTTGCTCAGGAGGAGTCACATGTTTTTTGTAAGTGCCTTGAGGCCCATATGCAATGGTATAAGAAGGTCTCTCTTGAATTTCTGGTTGACTGTATACAAGGTCTGTGGGTTGGCTGTAAACATGAGTATTCCCAATATTGAGGTTCCTCAAAGACTGGCTTTGGCTATCGGTGTGAATCACTCCTCTCTTCATTTTCCTCATTACAGTGTCATAATCTGGAGTAGGCCTATATGAAGGTACAATTATTGCACTATGTCTATGGCTTGGTATGTAATCTGCTCTCATAATGTCACTTCCAGGGATACTTAGGTTGGAGGACACTGGAGAAGCTTGAACGAAGTTCTGTGAATGGTTGAGAGAGTTCATACTTTGGGCACTGCACACACTGCCATTTGGGACACTGCCATTCAAATAGCTGAAGTCCATTGCACATCTGTCCAAGCTAGTCTGAGATCTATAGTAAAACATGTCTTCATTTCCATGAAAAATGCTATCTGTGTGTAGAAAAAGTAGAAAATGACTGGAAAATACAACAAAGAAGCTAAAGAGAAAAAGTGATGTAAAAACATTATTAAGGCTACATCTCAATTTCAGTAATAGCAGCCCCACCTGCATAAACAAAGTCTCATTACTGGTGCCTGTGGAAAAAAGAAATCCAGTGCAGTTTTGGAGTTCATCACATTTAGGAATAGCAATGCCAACAAGCAGAGAAACTCAGGATCATTGTCTTTTTGAACTGAATAAATACTGTTATTGTCACTATTCAATAACATTCTTGTCAGTGCAAAATTGTAATATGCACAACATGGGAAAGCTTTGTATATCCATCCATCCACCAAACATCCAAAAACTGTTTCTTTTTCCTCCTATTTAATAAGAAGTTTAGTTGCAAAAGCATTTTGTACTCCCATCTGAGTACATGCAGGGCTCTTGATTAAAAGTTCCAATCACAGTGATCATATATTTGTTGGCTGCAGTCTTATTTAGAAGTATGAAATCCAAAAAAGGGAGAAATGATAGGATTTGTGTATTGACCATCACTTACCTTCACCAACATGTTGATGGGAGTAAGCTTAGAAGAATAATGGTAATTATGTTCAACTGAGAATAATTATAATTTTATTTTAGATCTTCTCTATTAAGAAAATGGGGGGGGGGGAGAGGAGACTGGCAAGGACTTGTTCTCAGATGACCAAATATGAATGATAGAACTTCTCTATGGTAGTTTCCAAATTCTGGAATTCTTGACCACCAGATGTCTATAAGCTCCTCTGAAGTTTTTAGATCTTCAGAGACAAGCTAAGTTTTATTGGTGTCCATCTTGGAGAAATAATTTATTGCTTTTTATAATTATGATTTATTTCAACTGCTGATTTTATAATTTCAAGTGTTATGTTTGTCCAGTCTTTTATATAAAAACTATAAAATAAATAAACAAATGCTCCAATTTTCCCTTGGATCCTCTAAGGCAGTGGTTCTCAACCTTCCTAATGCCGCAACCCTTTAATATAGTTCAGCCCAACCCTATGGGCTCTCCAAGCGCGCACTGACGCCGCCCACTCACCCGACGTGCCCAGGGCTCAGTGCGCCTCACCTGTCCTCACCTCACTTCCGAAGGTCGCCGGCCTGCCTGGCTCCAGCTGGCCAGGGAGGGGGGGCAGGAAGGCCACTCCGCCCAGCCTGGTTGGAGAAGCACCCAGGCGGGGAGAGGAAGAGAGAGAGAGAAAGAGAGAGAGCCAAAAGGGCGACAGCGCAGGCAGAGCTTAGTTTAGCCTCCTCTGCGGAAAGGGCCACGAAGCAGTGCAGCCTCCCTTAGGAGATGCTTGACAGAAACGAATCCAGCGCTGCAACGGCCCCCAGCTCGAAACCGTGCGGAGACAGATAGAGGAGCAGTGTCTCGGTTCCTAAGACCATCGGTGTTTTCCTATGGTCTTAGGCGATCCCTGTGAAAGGGTCATTTGACCTCCAAAGGGGTCGCGACCCACAGGTTGAGAACCGTTGCTCTAAGGGGACATGCAGATGCAAATATAAGCAGGTACTTTTTCTAAAATGTAGCAAAAATAAAGCAATCATCTATTTCCAAAACTTTGGGATAGAACCAGAGCTATTTCATTATTTTCACCAGCCTGTTACTATTTCAAGACATACCTTTTATATCTCTGCAATTTTAGATTTTAACACACTAGAAATGGCATTCCTAAATAATTCTTATTAATGAATTATTTACTTACTTACTTCACTTTCTCTACCATTCAGTTCAAGTTATTAGTCAGATCACCAGTTACCTTCTGTGAGAAAGGGAGATATGGCTGCACAGTAGGTAAGAACTATGGCTGTAAATCAGAAAAGCTCCATTTTAATCTGGCAACTGTTATCAACTATGTATCTGGCCAGTGGGCCAAATACAAATATGGAGATTGCTGAGTCCAGATCTTTGGACTTGGAAAGGCAAAACCTGGATGCAAACCTATTTCGAAAAGAGGATGCATATACTGAACAAAGATTAAAGTCCTTTAATTCTGCTCTGTCTTCAGCCAACTGCAGGTATGTGGCTTCCTCAAATATTGACTAAGTTATACAAATCTCATGCAAAAAAAAAAAAGCATATCCTCCTCATATTGGAAAAAAAAGAAATTTGATATTGTAAATTCCTCTTTTTTAAAAGTCACCACTATATCTGTTGTTGTTATTATTCCCATTCCCATCACTAACCTTGTGAATTGTGAGTTTCAGTGTAGTGTTCTCCACACTGGACATGCACAGGAGGCATAATAAATGGGTGCTGCCTTGGCTAGAAAGTGAAGTAAAATAAAACATACACTTTGGACATTTATTTATAGCAACTCTTTTGTAATATGTCTACAGATCTGTTTATTACAATCGTTTGTAGTTGGAGAAGCTCCAGAGTGATCCACGTCTCTTGAGCTCCGCACTTATGGCAAGATATTTACCAAAGATGATCTACTCCATGTGGGCCGCCGTCTGATAGGGGGAGGAGAATTTGATTGTCTGTGGGGAAAATATGGAAATGATTCTTAATCTCTGTAATTCTGTAAAATACGGAACATGTACTCTAATGCAAGTGGTATGAAAAGTCTGTTACATAACAGCTGTAATTATCTGTTTTGAAATGGATATGAAAATATATAAGCTAAAGAAATAGGGAGTATTATTTATAAAGGCGTTAACATTTACTATCACACATGCCCTAACAAGAAGAACAAATTTATTTTAACCAGAAATGCAAAGAATTTTTTCAATAGAACCAAACCAAATAATCAGAGTTAATTTGATATTGTTTAGGCCAATTTTCCTCCAATTAGAGCTCTCCAGACGTATTTAACCACAATTTCTGTCACCTCCATTATTGAGGTGATGAGCATTATAGGTCCAAGATGTGAAGGGCACCAGGTTGGAGAAGACCAGTTTTGGAAAAGGAATTTTAAAAAAGGTAATAGTAAGAGCATAACAAATCACCCAATAATTATCTTATTGGCACTCGCAGGCTAAGAGAGAAACAAGCAGGGGAATGGAATTTCATGTTAAAATAGTAAGAAGCATGGAAATGGGAGAAAGAACCAAGAGGCACAAAATAAAAAAAAAAATCACAAGACATAGTAGAAATAAAGCGCTTACGTGTAGAAAGGAAAGGTGGAATTCCTCATCTTACATTTTCTGATCTGCTAAATGATGTGATGTGCAGTTAGAAAATACCCACTCATACCCGCCTCCATGCAAATTGCAAAGAGCGGACTCAAAAGATAAAGATATGGAAAACTTCGCAGCTAGAAATCATAGATCTTAGGAACTAATGCTATCAGCCCAAACAACACACCCTTATACTAAATTCTGAAGACACGCTGACCACTTTCCAGACAAGACTCCAAAGGCAGTTAACAGCAGAAGTAGAATTTTCAAAAAGTAAAAAAAAAAAAAAAAAAAAAAAAGTTATCAAGCAACATGACATCAACATCAATAAAACAAATATATCAACATCTCACATGAAAAACAATTCTTCCAACTTCACAAATACTCTCTAGACCAGGGGTGTCAAACTGCCGGGCCGTGGGCCGGTTGCATCATATGGAGGCCGCGCCCACTCCAGCTCCAGCAATGCAAAAAAAGTCACGATACGTCATGACATGGCGAGCTTGACACCCGTGCTCTAGACCATCACGTTTCCACCCATATGAAGAAAATTCTGAATGCTGAAAAAATTACATGTAGAAATAAAAGCCGTCGTCTTCATACTGCCCCATGTACCAGTATGTTGGATGGCAGGGACACCTAGAATAAAATGAATGAGAGAACAGAGGGGCTAAAAATGGGGTTGATTCAGCTGCAGTTCCTTTTTTTTTCCTTTTGCTCTTCCCCCAGTCATTTCATGCAAAATCTACTCCCACCCCCTCGGTGGTGATTCAAATCCGGCTCAAGTCATCCCATATTTTATATTACTTTTTATTAAAGATGCACCAAGAGAAACCTCCAAGAGTTTTCAACCACTACAAAGATGGCCAAGATTTTAGCCCAAAAACTTGCTTTTCGAGTATAGATGTACATGGTTCTACCTTCAGAGTTTGAATTCTGTGGATGAACTATGACCTGGCCCTCCTCCCTCTTCTGTCTGTCTGAGAATTACTGACATACAGTAACTGGCATTTCTCTCATTCAGGTACTAGGTCTTTTCTTTCACAGGGCAACTTTTATGGAAAAGAGGTCACTGTATTGTTCTTTGTGACTGAAACTCATTAAGTAATAATAATAATAATAATAATAATAATAGTAAAGTTGGAAGGGACCTTGGTGGTCATCTAGTCCAACCCCCTGCTCGGGCAGGAAACCCTACACCATTTCGGACAAATGGCTGTCCAGTCTCTTCTTAAAAACTTCCAGTGTTGGAGCATTTACTGCTTCTGGAGGCAAGCTGTTCCACTGATAAATTGTTCTCACTGTCAGGAAGTTTCTCCTTAGTTCTAGGTTGCTTCTCTCCTTGATTAGTTTCCACCCGTTGCTTCTTGTCCTGCCTTCAGGTGCTTGGGAGAATAGCTTAATTCCCTCTTCTTTATGGCAGCCCCTGAGATATTGGAACACTGCTATCATGTCCCCCCTTGTCCTTCTCTTCGTTAAACTAGACATACCCAATTCTAGCAACCGTTACTTATATGTTTTAGCCTCCAGTCCCCTAATCATCTTTGTTGCTTTTCTCTGTACTCTTTCTAGAGTCTCAACATCTTTTTTACATCGTGGTGACCAAAACTGGATGCAGTATTCCAAGTGTTGCCTTACCAAGGCATTGAAGAGTGGTATTAATACTTCACGTGATCTTGATTCTATCCCTCTGTTAATGCAGCCTAGCACTGTGTTGGCCTTTTGGCAGCTGCAGCACACTGCTGGCTCATATTTAGGTGATTGTCTACTAAGACTCCGAGGTCCCTCTCACAGTTACTACTATTGAGCATGGTGCCACCTATGCTGTACTTGTGCATTTGGTTTTTCTTGCCTAAATGTAGAACCTTGCTTTTTTCACCATTGAATGTCATTTTGTTAGTTAGTGCCCAGTGTTCAAGTCTGTCCAGATCCTTCTGTACCTGAAGCCTGTCTTCTGGAGTGTTGGCTATTCCTGCCAGCTTGGTGTCATCTGCAAATTTGATGAGTTCCCAATCTATCCCTTCATCCAAATCGTTGATGAAGATGTTGAAGAGTACTGGGCCCAGAACAGAGACCTGGGGCACCCCACTACACACTTCCCTCCATATAGATGCAGTTCCATTGAGGACCACTCGCTGAGTACAGCCGGTCAGCCAGCTACGGATCCATCTGGTGGTGGTTCTGTCTACCCCACATTTTTCTATCTTGTCAAGTAGTAGGTTGTGATCTACTTTATCAAAGGCCTTACTGAAGTCCAAGTAAATTATGTCCACAGCATTCCTCTGATCCACTAATTTTGTCACTTGGTCAAAGAATGCAATAAGATTTGTCTGGCATGATCTATTTTTGAAAAACCCATGTTGGCTTTTAGTAATGACTTTGTTTGCCTCTAGGTGTTCGTTGATTCGTTGTTTGATTATCTTTTCCAGGATCTTCCCAGGTATTGAAGTCAGGCTGATAGGTCTGTAATTTCCTGGATCCATTTTTTTTCCCTTTTTGAGGATGGGAACTACATCAGCTCTTTTCCAGTCCTCTGGTAGTTCCCCTGTGTTCCAGGATCTTTGAAAAATATAGTTCAGTGGCTCCGATATTACATCTGCCAGTTCCTTGAGAACTCTGGGTTGTAATCCATCTGGTCCTGGCGATTTGAACTCATCTAGGCTGGACAGGTGCTCCCTAACCATTTTCTTGCCTATCTTAACTTGTGTTTCTGTTTTGTTTTTTATGGCAGTATTTTTAATAGGTTGGTCTGTTTTTTCCCTTTGTGTAAAGACAGATGCAAAACACGAGTTAAATAGTTCTGCTTTCTCCCTGTTGTTTGTCACCTTCTTGCCACTTCCACCCACTAATGGGCCAATCGTTTCCTTCACTTTTTTCTTGTTTTTTACATGTTGAAAGAAGCTTTTTTGTTATTTTTGACTTTGGTCGCAAGCCTTAGTTCATTTTGAGCCTTGGCTTTCTTCACTTCATCTTTGCAGGCTCAGGCTATTTGCTGATCTTCTGACTTAGTTATGTTCCCCTCTTTCCACTTTCTATACTTGTCCTTTTTATCTTTCAATTTGTCAGAGAGTTCTTTATGCAGCCATGCTGGTTTCTTTTGAGAGCTGTTATCCTTCCGATCTTCCAAAGCTTAAGGATACAGGAAAGCAAACACAAAACAAATGCATACTTTACTTCTTTCCCCTTACTCTACCACTCCCTATCTCATCTCTAGAAAATATCTGCCACTACAGGGGGCATGCTATTTCTCATGCTGTCTTTCTTGTATCATCTTTTTTTCTTTCTTTCTGAAACTGGCTATAGGTATTGTGCTTTGTAATAAAAGGACAGTTGTTATACATTGCATTCTGTCTAGCTCAGGGGTCTTCAGACTTGGCTCTTTTATGACTTGTGGACTTCATCTCCCAGAATTTCTCAGCCAGCATGCCTGGCTGAAGAATTCTGGGAGTTGAAGTCCACAAGTCATAAAAGGGCCAAGTTTGAAGATCCCTGGTCTAGCTGCTGCAATAAGAAGAAAAACAAAGGATGCAAAGCTACAAATGAAACATCCAATTTCACTTGTACGCAATGTTTTGATGTGATTTAGGTTTTAACAATAAGCTTTTATACTTCCTCCTTTCTCTGACTTCTCAGGGAGAACCAAGTTCTAATTCATCCTCAGCCATGGAAGCTCACATGGGGACTTTGGGCCAGTCTCACTCCCTCAAAGCAAAAACTACTTTACAGGTTTACAGTTGTGAGGGCAGATAGGAGAAGGATGCATTTACCGTATATCCTGTATAGAACAAAAGGTATAAATCTAATAAATATTTCAATTAGCATGCCAATACTGTCATGTAGGAAACACACAGTTATGAAAACTCCACAGATGATAATACTGGTAGGACAGATATAGAAGTTCAGTTTGTAAGCCAGATTGTAAAGTCAACCACATGATTTTCTCTTAGCCATACTTTTAACTAATTAAGCCCTAAAACACTGTTTTTCAATCCTAGTTATTTTAAAGATGTATGGACTTCAACTTCCAGAATTCTCCAGCCAGCACTGCCCTAAAGTATCATTTGCAGAACACTCTTGAAATGCACAAGCTGCAGGGGCATTATAACCAAAAAAGCACCGAGTAGCTCCTTTAAGGCACTTTCATACAGGTTGACTTATAAAGCAATTCTAACATGGGAATTAAAGCCCAAGTATCTGAAAGGCACCTGGTTACTTATCTTTGATGATTTCCTCCATTCATTCAATCACTTAGATAAACTGCGATGGATCAATGATTTCATAGTAGCTACCACAAATAAATGAGTTTGGACACAGATGTGCATCTCAAGAATCTCTCTTTCAAACATCTTACATGACATTAATCCACTTCCAAGTCTGTTGCAAAAACAAACCAATAATAATAATAATAATAGACCTTTCTATATCTCATTACTGCAATCTAGTGATTATCCAGATTTAAGAAGCCCTGATCAGACCTAATGAAACATCTGAATACAACGGAGTATTTAAATGGCCCCATACTTCAGATTTCACATTATTATACTGACACCACTAGTACAGGCTGTATTTCTGAGAACAGAGTGACATAACTACCTGCAAGAAAATGCAGCTTACAGGATGTTCCCACAGAAAAAATGGTAGTTCAACACAGACCACAATCTGTAAAAAGTGGCAGTAAGTTTTTCTTCTCCACTCGTTAATATGAAGGAAGACAGAGGACAGAATACTTAAAACCAAGGAGAGATGAATATGCAATATAGATAGGGATAGTTATAAAACAGAAAGCAACCAACATATAATATTCTTTGGCATGAACTGCTGGTTGCTTATTCCTTAAATGACAGCAACATACTAAAAAGCACTCCAAGTGGAACAGAAGGGCAAAGCAAGTTTCTGGAAACCAATTTTCTCATTCTGGTTTGTTTACCAATGTCAAGTTAGAAATTGAAAAGTCCTATGGGGCTTGCCAATAATTTATAAAGCCTTGTACAAATGTCTAAACTGAACTGTACATTTTAGACTACAGTTGGAAACACCTGAATTTCATGCCGTTTCTTCTCATCTGTTTCATTTAAAGCATTATTTTGACTGTCTTTCAATGAAAGATTTCCAAGATATCTACAAAAAAGAATGTTTCCATTTTTTTTTGCATCTGTAGTGTACCCATAAAGAAAACACATTACATCCAGAGTTATAATCTTTGATTCTGCTGTATGGGCAATGAGCAGATGGAGAATAAATAATACAATGGCCTCAAACAGACAAACAGACAAACACATGACAAATACATAAATAACCTAATCCAAAAGACTGACTACTTGACATTTATTACAGCCAGCCAGAATTTCCCAAAGATATGTACTTACTCTGTGCAGATTTTGTTTTGTTTGTAAAACTTGTGCTTCGCAGCAAAGAGCCGTGAAATGTACTTGGCATTTTCAAGGTCATCCTTTTAAAACAGAAAAAGTGGAAGGGAGAAAGAAGGAAAGAGTAACACTGAATTTCACTGGGACAAACATAAAAAAGAGTTATATAAAACTGACCATGTTCCTCTAAAATATTCAGTAGGAAGAATGCTTTGCAGAAAAATATATACAAAAACCCCAAGTTTCCATCATTCAAGTTATTGTAGATCAGGGATACTAGTGCAATCTTGCCATAGCATCTGGCTCAAAGACTGGGCTAAAGAATAAATAAGGCTGCTGCATTATTAAAGTTGAGCAGGTCTTTTCCAGTTCTGTGGTTGAGAAGTGAATGTAACTGGTTCGAAGTTTCCCAAAGGCAGAGCAATATGAAAATGCAAGAATATGTTTACCTAAACTAGGATATTTATATATTGGGGAGATCAGGTTGAATCAGCATGTAGCCATTGGTTTGCCACTCCTGATCAGTTGATGGTCACGTCTCAATGGGAGATTGCTAACAGTCAGCTGGCACTGCCCTCTTCAGCCCTCATCTCCATTCATTTACTGACAGCCAACTGTTCAGCACAAAGCTCCCACTTCAATCAGTAAATACATAACTAATTTTGGGTTGCAGTTTTAGTGCAAAATTCAGCTTACTGTAAAAGGCCTTTTGAAATAAAAGGGATGGGAATACATACAGAAATGCTACTATTGTAACTTTATATTTCAAAAAAACTCCCAAGCTATTAAAGCCAAACACAAAGGGAGAGAATGCATATTTAACTGAGTGGTCCCCACATTTTTCAAACTTTATTTAAAAGAGCCCTGCTGGTGGCAATGGTTAGGATGCAACTATTATAGGCAAACTCTGCCAACAGCCTGGAGTTTGATCCTGACGGGCTCAAGGTTGGCTCAGTCCTCCATCCCTCCAAGGTCAGTAAAATGAGGACACAGATTGATGGGGAAAATATGCTGCCATTGTAAACAGCACAGAGAGTGCTGTAAAACACTATGGGGTGATATATAAGTCTCTGTAAAACACTATGGGGTGATATATAAGTCTAAGTGCTACTGCTATTATATAGTAGAGTTAGTCTAATGCCAATTTAGACAATTTGTATTACAGCCTCTCTCAAAAGGTAAACAAGACAGCATGATTTTTTTCAATCTTGCTACACCTGGTTAACATCCCTGGAAGAAGGCACCTGTTCTCTTATCATATAAAATACCTAGGTGATGTAAACATTCACCAGAATGAAGTGGAAATTCCCATTTGAGCGGCATGTCTCTTTCTGAAAAAGAACCAACAATATGCTTTGCTTTGCTTCTGTGGAACCATGAAACTACTCAAGAAAAAGTTCTAAGAAAAGAAGCCACATTTTCTTGTCTTTAGCTATAGAAGCTTTATTGCAATCTATCACTGGGCTCAGGATGTGTCACTTTTATTATTATTATTTATGATTCTGAGATTGATCTTTTATCATTTGCCTACCGTATGAAACAGCACAGTTTCTTCTTTGTTAACCAATTCTATAACAATGGAAGACTTGTTGTGTGTTATATTTCCAATATCATTCCACCTATAGAAAAATAACATGGCTTAAAGCAGGTAATGTCACTGCAAAAAAATTTCATTTGTTTATCCATTACACACACACACACACACACACACACACACACAATGACAAGGAATTTTGATCCTCCTCTCTCTCAGTTTGCCTTGCTGGGGGTTTTTGGAAATATTTTTAATGTTTGTTTTCCTTTGGTAAAGAGATTACCTCATCTTACTGAATATGCAGGAGCTATTACTTTCCAGAATTCCCATCCAGCACTGCCTAAAAGGATTGATTTGGGGGACATGAGTAATATAACTATTTAAGCTACATGTTCAGAATATTTGTTTTATTACAAGAAGAAATATTCATAAAACATTTAAGTCAAATTTCTCTTCATATAATTATAAATCCAGATAATTTTATTGCATGTACAGTGTAATCACAAATCCTGATCTTCTCAGAAGCAAAAATAAACAAATACAAATCTAGGTGTGTTTTGATGGTTCTTAGGCTTCTTGAAGGAAAAAAAAATAACTGAAGGACAAAGGAAACATTAATAAGATCAGATTTATTCATTTTTAAAGGTTTTTTCTCTATATATAAATCATGACTAATAACAAACTAATGATAGCCAAAGAACACCAATACAATATAAGCAACAGCATTATGATAAGCTAAGCACTTCGTATTTTCATTGATTTCAGTGGATGAAATCTATCCCTTAATATATACAATTCCTTTTGGATCATATAAATGTGTTATCAAGTCAAGTATGCAGCTTCCCCTGTGTATCTTGACAGCATTAAGCAGAGTATAAGGGCATTTAATCTTCCCTGCATTGTTGCCCCTCTTCTAAAACCAAAAGTTTAAAATGCATTTTGATCTAGTTTTGGTCGGATCAAATGCAAAATCCCTTCATCTTACTTTTACCTGTAGTTCACTGTGGATCTTCCCATTGGGTTCTTTAGAAAAATCCCCATGCAGAAAATTCCAAGATGCAAGTCATTTCCTTGATTGTCCTGCACAGAAAGTTAAAGATACATCAAAGTAATTTTAGCCCAAATTCTAATCTCTGAAAATATAAAGATTACAATCTTTGATTAAACCTGCCACGCAGTTCCAGCTTTTAATAGCAGTCACTTGCATCAGATAATTTCTTGACTAGATTTGTCATATAGTGCTGATAAAACAAATCAGTGGGAAAAGTCCTGGCCTTATGTCTTGTTAAAAATAAGTCTGAAAAGTGGCTGGCTTTTTTCTTTTAAGAGCATCCAAGAAACACTGCTGGAGCTACAGTGCATCAGAATAGGATTACAAATAGTCCTCAATTTACAACCGTTTGTTTAGTGATCATTCAAAGTTACAAAGGCATACAAGAAAAGAAAAAGTGGCTTAAGATCGGCCCTCACATTCATGACTGTTGCACATCCCCACAGTCACGTGATCAAAATTTGGGCGTATTTACAATGATTGCAGCCTCCCGGGATCAGGTGATTGCCATCTGCAACTTCCCCAGTCAGTTTCCAATAAGCAAAGCCAATGGGGGAAGCTGGATTCCCTTAACAACCATGGGATTTTCTTAACAACTGCAGTGATTCACTTAACAACCATAGCAAATGTTATAAAATTGGGCGTGACCCACTTAACAACTGCCTCGCTATCAACAAAAATTCCAGGTTTCCACTGTGCTTGAAAGTCAAAAACTACCTGCCTTGGTGAAGCTTGAATGACCTCAAATCATTATATTTTTTTCTCACAACCCCAATTTATTTAATTAGCCCATACACCTGTGTTTTGGCATCTCTCCTTTTGGTTTTGTGTAGCTCTGCAAAGGAACTACCATAGATGTCAGTTGCCAGATACAACTACTCCAAAAATGATAAAACGTACATCATGACTTCCCAATACAAGCTCCACTCTTCTGCTCTTATGGAATAATGTTGTACAAAAGGGATGGAGCTGCTATTGTGATAAAAGTTTTTATCACTAGCCCCCCTCCCTTTTCTGGATTCTTGCCGAAAATAACTCATGTGAAGCAGAATACAAGTTTTGTCACAGAATTTACTTGATAGAGAACAAAACTTTAAACCTCCTATATATCTTGCATTTTGGTCAGTCAGCTAAAAGTTGAATGTGGAATGTGAAAGGGTGTTAATTTCTACCCTTCGCTGCAAAAAGTCATTAACTTTGATGCAAACTGTCACAAGATCCAAACCCACAGGAGCTAGTCAAATTGTTTATTTGCTTCTATCCCTCCAAGCTATTTTGAGAATTGTCCTGATTCTTTCTATCAGCTGCAGCAGAAACAGGACTGATCTTGAGCTAGGATGAGCCTTAGGGTAGAAATGAAATTGCCCATAGCACATAAGGCAATGCCATAGTTCCATAGCCAACACAAGGAGGGGAAAATGTGTTTCCTAAAGCTACAAAAAGGCAATAATTTGAATTATTATTCATGCACACAATAATTATTATTGCTACTGGGTAAAATATGTGAATTATCAAAGGAAAAAAATCATATTAAGAAGATTACAGGAAAAAAGTACAAAAGGAAGATACTGATTGAATTTTAAAAAAAATAGGCAAGAATGTTAATTTTATTATACATACACGCGCGCACACGCACACACTTACACACACAAACATAACCAGGTCTTTTATTCTGTGCAACTAAAAGAGGTTTTGGAATGTAATGGATGGATTGTAGGTCAGTGCAGATTTGTGTATGTTGAGGTTCCAGGCACAAGGCCTCAATCTGTGGGTATCTGAAGCAAGAAGCAAAAGAGGGCAGGAGATTTCACATGTGCCATGATGTCCTCACACAAATGATGTACCATGACCAGTCAACAGGAATAAAAACAACAACAGGGGAAACAAACCTTGTAGAGGGTCATTCTAATACAGACAGACCAGCTGACTGACTCAGAATAAGATGGCATTATATGAAATGTGACAAAAAGCCAGCAAGAACATTGTACTTGCTCACTTCACAATTGCAGAAGAATGCAATGAAAGTACTGCAACTGTACATATTTTGAATATTCCTTTTCTTTTTAAAAAGGGGCCAAAATAATGAGCTAAAACCAAGGCTACAAATAGACAGAAAGAAAAGTTTAAAATGCTGCTGGTTTTCGGTTTGTGAAGATTAGGATAGCCAGGTGCAACAGAGAATGAGATTCTCGCTTTATTAACAGTAACACCTTGCCTACAGAAGTTATAGGTGCTTCATCGCTGGAGGTTTTTAAGAAAAGACTGAACAGTCACTTGTCTGAAATGGTGCATGGTCTCCTGCTTGAGCAGGGAGCTGGACTAGAAGACCTCAAGGTCCCTTCCAGCTATTCTGTTCTTTTGCTCTGCTCTGCTTGTTCTGTTCTATTCTAATGTGGAAAGTACATGGCCAAATGAGCTTCCCTCTTTTCTTTAATGATTCAAAGTATGGCATCTGGCCTTAAATGTGAAAAAAAAAATTGAGACCTCCCAATGTAGTCTAAAGAGGTACAATTCATTCTACACTCCACCATTTAACACTTCACGGTCCTGTGTTTGTAAACCAGATCTGACATGTGATCTGGAGTTCAGATTTGATTTACTACCTTGTAGATGGAACAGCTTATCCTTTGCTGTACAAAGAACATTTGCTAAAATGCCACAGCTCCATTTCAGTGGCATTTATATGCATATTTCTGTAAGGGTCTTTAGCAATTTGGAAAATCCTGTGAACACGTTTTGGTCTCTTTGACCATTCATTCAGGGACAGTTCAAAATTACAATGCTGACAAAATGGATTTACAAACTATGCGTATAATTACATCCACTGCAGCACTCTGATGGTCACAAATTTGATTTCTTGGCAGTGTGCTTATCCTTAAGATTGCAAGGGCGCTGCAAGTCACCTCAATACCTTCCTATGTTCTGCTTATCTGACACACACACACACACACACACACACACACACACACCCTGTTCTGTGGCAGTAGGCTGCAATGTACGGCTTGAAGTAGAGGCCCAAAGCTTTAGGAGTCTCAGCCAACTGTCCTGCCCCAGTTTCTACAATACAACAACCCTAACACAATTGCCATTCAGAAACATGCCTAGCATTATTCTCCAAGGCACATAAGCTGAAGGCCCATGAGAATCTGCTCCAAGATACTTCAGAAAAAAAAAAAGCCTGGTGTGACTGAGAGTTACCTTGGATAGACCACACAGGCCTCTTAACACAGGAGTCTCCAACCCCGGGCCGTGGCATTGTACTGGGCTGCAGCTTGTGAGTACGCATGCACAGGTGAGTACACATGCACAGCTCCATTTGCGTGAACGGTGGGCACTCTCTCTTGTGCACACAGCTCCATCACTGAAATGCGATTTCAATCTGAATTTCCCTCGACAAAGTCTGATACCTTAATCACAATGACATATTAATTCTCAGGGGCAATAGCTGAGACTGGCTGCAGCAGGACTGATCCCAAACCTTTAATGCTAAACAGATAAAAACTTTTTATCCCTTCTTCCAAATTAGCCTCCTCCTCCTCCTTCTCATAGCAGCATAGCAGCATTACTTGAATGGCTAACATTTATCTATTTAGATGTTTTTTACTTTTTTACTTCACCAATATAGTATAAGCACTAATTCCTTACCTTCACAGGAAAACTTTCCTGCCCAAATCCATCTAATCGTTCCACTTCCCTGATGTAAAGCAATTCTGCTTCTGCTGCAGAAAGGCTGCTGCAAATAAAATTAACAGAAATATCATATAGGATTATTAAAAAGGCCAAAGATTTTAACATTCTCTTTGCCTGGATTTATTTTCTTAATCAGTTCACATGGCTGCTCATCTCACAAGGGTGACTGTGGACAGCTAACATTAAAAAAAAGCCCTCTCATAACATAAAAAGATCAGAATAAAAAACAGGTAATAGCTTCTGGGGACAACACAATAATTATCAAATTGTATTGGATAATTACAATATTCATGTGTCTTCTGTCCATCAAGTTATCCAAATATTGTAAATACACGCTAAATCTAAGCAAAATCAAAGGAAATATTATAATGGTGTAGATGCTATTAATCCAGTTCCTAGATGTCATTGAGTTAACTTCTATATCTGATTAAGCTAAATGCGTATTTCAGTGTACTATTTGCCACTCATTTAGCAAATAGCTTTAGGCAATCTACCACTTTACCCTAACACCCTATCAATAATACAAGGACAAAAACATGTACTTCCCTTATAATCAGTAATTTGCATGAAAATTGACAAAATTCAGAAATACTCAGCAAAATTAATGAACTTTGCCCCAAAGTGGCCAAATACCTTTGAGAAATCTTACAAGGGCATCAGAGAAAAACTGTGCCCTTATTGTTTCTTCCCTTAATCTGTTGTAAGTTTCATTTAAGTAACATGACTGACGTGGGAACAAACATTCTTTTCCTGAGACATGAAGTTCCGTGCAACGTAAAGTTATTGCCTAAATTAGAAAAATAGCTTATTGTAAGAAATAGTCTATTGGCTGAATAGTAATTTATATTGACAGCAATGTAATATTAATAATTTGGGAACCAAACCTGTGATTTTTGTGTTCCTGGACTACCTTCTGAATCAATTCCTCCAAAATGGCTTCATTTTGAATCAAATCCTGCAAAATAAATTGATAACAAAGAATTGTGTTTATTATGAATAAAGGAATTTAAAGAATCAAGCCTTTAATTTATTCAGACAATTTGCATGCCCCCTTAATAATACAGTGGTATTAAAATATCAAGAAAATAACAGTTACAAAAAAAAAGAAACTGAATTGCTAAAAAAGTACAAGATGCACAAAGGGGAGATTAACAACACATACTATTCCTCACAAAACTATCATATTGTATTACAGCAGCCCAAATGTCAGGACCATATTGATCTCCATAGCACTGCTACAGAAAAGGCATGTCACCTAAAACCCACAAGGCAAAGTGCTTTACATCTGGTTCTGGCATGGCCAAATCTTCCAGAAACCCACCACAGCTCATAGAATAATGGTATTATGGGTTTGAAATGAGAAAGGTCAGTAACTGCTCATGCGGCTGCATTTTGATTGAACCAGCTGTAGTTTCCAAGTAATCTTCTCCCCATCCAGATTCATCGACTCCATGTACTAGGGCAGTGGTTCTCAACCTGTGGGTTGGGACCCCATTTAGGGTCGAATGACCATTTCACGAGGGTCGCTAAACAACGCAGTCCACCATTTCCCCCCCTTTTCCTTAGCTGTGCTACTCCCTTTTATTCTATTGGCTTTTGAAAGCCAATAGAATAGACTCTCTTGAATAGAGTCTAATTCTATGGGCTTTCAAAAGCAATAGGAATTGTCCAGGCTGTCTCTGCCCTGCTGAGCCCGCCAAAAGTCCCATTCTGCAAACGGTGCTGCACCAGTTGAGTAGTCCTCGACTTACGACCGGTTGGGGGGTCACGGCATTAAAAAGGTTGAGAACCACTGTACTAGGGCAAAATCTCCACAGCATCATTTATTCAGCTTAGAGTTGAGATGAAAAATTGTGTATCTAATGCATATCGGCATTAACTTTGTTCCAGTAGATAATCTTGCCCAGCTGCCTTTTGTGTATGTTGAATAGGAGTGGTTATTCAAATATGCCAAGTTTATGAAGATAAAGTTTATAGTATCTTCATTTCTGTGATGGAACAAAGTGCTTCAAGTTTTAAGGAAACTTTACTGCAATCACTTATTGGTTTGTGTAGCTGTCTTTCATTTGCTCCCAAGAAACAAAACGACTCAAAGTTACATACTCTAACACAAAGTTATATTAAATCAAACATTCTAATAAGTCAAGATCAATTTGGGAATGGTAGAAGTGTGAAGAAAATATTCAAATATTCTAAAAGTTATGGGAAGAAAATTAAACAGGCCTACAAACTGAGCAAACATAAACTGTGTCACTTCAGTACAAGGGGCAGAAAAGCTCTGCCTTGAACAAAATCCTGAAGGTAAACTCATCTTTCCTGATAAACATTTTAAGCATACCAACAGAAAATCCCACCCCACAAATAAGTAAGACACTTTAAATTTAGCCATACATTTGAAAGCCATCCGACTTCAAATACCTACATATTATCTGTACCTCAAAACAAGCTTTAAAGCAGTGTTTTTCAAAGTTGGCAACTTTAAAATGTATGACTTCAATGCCCATAACTTACCAACCAGAATGCTGGATGGGGAGTTCTGGGAGTTGAAATCATGCATTTTAAAGCTGCCAGGTTTGAAAAACATTGCCCTAAAGTATGAAAATCAGACAAAGGCAGAAGGAAATCAATGCAAAACTAGTCCTCTTAAGCCATGCTTGTTGCAAGGCAAACCAGCAACTGCTATCCCAAGGCATTAACCATTTTACTGGGAAAACAGGAAATTGTTTTATGTCTTCTCATATGATTGGTCCAATTAAGTCAGTAGTTCTATTTTCTACAACCTGGCATGCTCTAGTATAACTAGGAATCCTGGCAGATGTAGTTCTAGTCATCCAAAATATACTAGATTGCAGAATGCTAATTTGCAGATCTCCAGAGCTTTGAAGAAGGTCTTTCTCAGCTGTACTTGGTGAGGTGAAGGACTAGAACAGTGTTTCTCAATCTTGACAATTTTAAGGCATGTGGACTTCAACTCCCAGAATTCCATTGCTGGCTGTGGAATTCTGGGAGTTGAAGTCCACATGCCTTAAAATTGTCAAGGTTGAGAAAAACTGGACTAGAACCTGGCAATTGTTCTCACTTGCTAGGTTATAAAAATTCCTCCTGAGCATAGTGATAATTTATTTCTAAAACTAAATACATCCTACAGCAAAAAAGCACAAAAAATTATAACAGCTTATTAATTGTGAAAAATGACTAGAACTTTCAAGGTGGCGAAAAAAAGAACATGAAAGATTAATTTCTTTTTTTACTTGTTGGCCATTTAGGACAGCTTAGTATTATGTGACCAAAAGTATTGCAACCTATGTTATTTGGAAGGTGTCATATCTATAATTCTGAATACCCCTAGAGCAGGCATGTCAAATTCGCGACATCACATGACATTGCACGACGCATCGGAACTTTTTCTCCATTGCCAGCAATGGGGTGGACGCGGTTTCGCCCTGACGCATCTGGCCCACGGGCCGACAGTTTGATATGCCTGCCCTAGGGTGTCATACCTATAATAATCATCACCAAGAACCATAACTTTAGCTTTAAACATGGTCTCCATGTGCTGTATGTAAAATTAGTGGGTATAATGAATGATACAAATGAAACATTCTTTCTTTCTTTCTTTCTTTCTTTCTTTCTTTCTTTCTTTCTTTCTTTCTTTCTTTCTTCCTTCCTTCCTTCCTTCCTTTTTCTTTTCTTTCTTTTTAGTAATTACTGTGAATGGAATGCCCCACAGGTGTGTATTTATACTTAAAACAAAATGCCTGGCTTCTTGTTCCTGACACTGAAAAATGTAAAACAGTGCAAATGAAAAATGGCACTGTACGTGCCTGTACATAACTACACACCTGTGAGCTGTTCTGTGTACATAACTTTATTCTTTTCACTGCTGGAGAAATGTTGTTTCACACATACTGAAGCAGTACAAGATAAAACAAAACAGAAGTGCAAAATACAATGCAAGCTATATTCAATCCCACTGTGCCCATTCAACAGGCTTGCTAGTAATTAACTAAAATAGTCCTTATAGATATTTAATTTACTACATTGGGCAGTTGTTGCTAAAGAACAAGGCTAGCTAAAGCTACTGCTTAGAGCAGACTGGATTAGATACTTGATTAATTGATTGTCAGCATGTAAAAACAGCATCATTTTAGCTTCAGAAGATACACAGGAGTTTGCTGACAATGAGAGATTTACTTCAAATACTAGATACAACAGAGCGGTTACATCCACTATCTGTTTCAGAATACAGAGACACATTAAAGGCTAATATTCAGGTCTGGGCACCCATCTACTGCATGACAAACAAATCACTTTTTTTAAAAAAAAAAACCAGAATCACAACCATTCTACAAAATATGCTCCATATTCTCCTGATTTTCTCTGGAGATGGACGTAGAGGTTTCAATAAATTATATAAGTATCTTTAAAAAAAATGGTACATGCCTTTCAAAAGAATGTTTTACCCACCCTTACGTTTCATTTCTTAACATCCTCTGTATGGAGAGTTCTACATTTCAAAGAAAGGCTGTTTATTATCATTGGTGTAAATGACTGACTTGAAATTACTGAAAGCTGCTAAAAGGCAGGTAACTTTGTAGGCCTAGGCATGGGAAGTATTTTTGAACTGCTTTTTATTTTGTTTCACTGTAGAAAAACAATGGGCTAAATTTTGATAAAGCACCAACAATATACTGAAATAAAGTCCATATCCATATAGATGTACATTGTAATTTCCATTCAGGTTTTTTTTAATGCAGGTTATATGTACAGTAACTCATTTTCACTCTGTCTTGATCGCTAAATACACATTATTGCTTATAGCAAAGTATACAGCTATGAATTTTTTTCTTTTGAAATTATTTATATGGAAATAGGAATGATTTTGGCAAAGACAAAGCAATACTCAAAGCTAAGAGGATTGCCTTTCCATTTCCAGCCATGCATGATCTTGGAAACACTTGTAGCTTCTACTGCTACAAACAACAACAGAAAATTCCCTATTGCCATAATGATTGCTTGTTAAAAAAAAATGAACATCCATAGACATGCAGGGAGATTTTCAAGTAAGGGAATAATTATAATGGATTAGATTTCAAATTTATTAAATTTGTCCACTCTCTGATTGTCCTTCATTTAAGAAAGAAAATTGTTCCAGTAGTACCTCATGTTAGCTGAGGACGGCAAACTTAACATTCTTGATTTGACACAAATCGGGAAGTTATTATACATGTTAAGAGCGCACGGTGGCATTTCATATGCCTATTACAAAAGCTTTGTAAAATAAGCAGGCTCAGAGTCATCAAGAAAACTGAGTAACTGTGGATTATAATCTGAATCTCCCCAATATTAATCCAGCACCTTAACCACTATATCACATTAATTCTCAGTTTATAATCCAGCTTTCTTCCTGGACCTCAAGTAAGCATTCATAATTCCCCCTTCTCATCCCAGTGGTTATTAACCTCACCCAACAACTTGACACAGATATGGTTGGTCTTCAACAACTTCATCACTGGACTACACGGGCTCCTCCAATGTGAAAACTCAGATTCCTTCATTTGCACCACATTTAAGTTTAATATGATTTCTAAACTCTGTTATGTGTAGCAATAATTTTAATTTGTTACTTTTAAAACTTTTAAAAATGTTTTATATTAGCATAACTTTTTTTCAAAGAGATGAAAGTACCTAAGTAAAGTAAATATCAAGTAATTTTTGGTGGAGGCATTATTAAAACCGTATCACGAAAGTAGGACCATCAGAAGGATAAATGTTTACAGAACCACCCTTGAAATTAAAAGGGATGACTTTGAACTAGAATTCTTATCATTTCCACCCACTTTTGACCCACTTGACTTAAGTATCTCAGAAAAAAACTGTTTGGGGAAGGACTGTCACAGTGATGGCTTCTCTGTGGAGGTGTCTACATTCCAGAATAGCTTTCTTTCAGAAATCTGATCAGACACTCCCCCCCCCCCCATTTTCTAAAATTTATTAAAAAGTGCAGTTATTTGGACAGGCTTGGAGGCATTAGTTAAGCCATCCAATTGAGTAATGGTGAGAATTTTTTTTTAAAAAAAAATCAATTTTTATCGTGGACACTTGATTGTATTTTTAATCCATACATGAGAATTGCCAATTTACCACTGAAGAATCGTTTCTTTTGACTGCAGTGGAATACAAATTCAATAAATAAATTCATGAAGAGGGGATGGTGGGAAGATGGGAAGTTAACTCACCATAGGAAACAAAACATACTGCCGGAGATCATGAGATTCAAAATGAGGGTAGTCTCCAAAGCCAACTGGATGGGAAAAAGAAAGAAAGAGGAATTGAGAAACAAATTGCTTCAGCTTTTACTACATATGAAACTCTTTCCTAAAAGGTTCTTCAATGGTTTAACCTGGAATAAGCATATTTAGTTTGAAATCCTTGACTATGAAGGCACAAAATTGTTTGTCTCACCTAAAAAGTACAGTTATGGGGCTTGTATTCATTTTTTTTCTTGAAGGGGATTTAGATCTTTCAAATGGAGGGAGGACAAAAATTCATACTCAAATTCCTTCCTTTCCCTATTTTATATATTAACAGTGCTGGATTATTTTTCATAAGTAGAACAGAACTGTTTGAAATTCAGTTGTAGTCCCATAATAACAGAAATAATTTCCACTGTATACTTGAGGAAGGATACATGCTTACATTTGAATGTTTCCAATGGTTCCAGAGAAGTTTTGGTGAAAAACGGGTAAAAATAAAGGTTTGACTATGTTAGTGGAAGTCTTCCCATTGACCAATGGATTTCACCCTATATTTCACTTGCATTCAACATAGAATGACATTGTCAGACCCAGCACACTACCACCCTGGCCGCTGCCAACCTGGCCGGCTGCAGCCTCCAGCCTGCGCCGACGGCGAACGCGTCCTAGCGGTTCCGGCGGAACGGCACCCACACCGCCGGCGTGATCCGCGTGCAGCCAGCTGAATGTGCATGTGACGACATCACGTGAAAGCCAAAACGGAATGGGGGTTGCGGGCAGGAGCTATGCAGTGACGCTGGGTCTGACAGGATCTAATATCAGTTAGGGCGTGGGAACCGGACTTGTTTCACGGGGCTTGCTGCTGTGGGACTGACTGACTGAGGATTTGTTTCATGGGGCTTGCTACGGTGGAGGTTAACACAGGGTGGGGTGGATGGGTGGATTATAGGCAGGGTTTCCTTATAAGGCTTGATGAGGGTGTGTGCTATGGGTGTAGCCCGGGACGGCATATAGTGCGCGGGCTTGGAGCCTCCCCCAGGGTAAACTTTGTTTCCTGCAACGTGCAATAAACTTTGTTGGATCCTGGAGCGTGCCTGGTGTATTGTTTGCCTGATTCACTCAAGGACGTTCCTTACAGTAAGTTTACCCTCACTCATCCTTTTGCTTGCTGCTCGACGCCGGTTACCTGCAGTGTTATGGCGGAGGGAACACAAGGGGCAGACCCGGTGGAGACCGCAGAGGCGGCGGAACCCGACGAACAGCTGGAGAGCCCGGATGTCGGCAGCGCAGCAGTCGAGCAGCCAATAGTGCGGCCAAAGGAGAGGGTTCGCATTCCGGAGATGCTGGAACCAAGTTTAAAGCCGCAACGCCCGGGGGGGGGCGAGGCCGACTGGTGGCTAGGTTCGGCGTGGGGAGGACCAGAGGACAATAGGGGGCGGCGGTTAGCGCCGAGTTTCACCGGATGGAGGGAACGTCGGGTGACTGGGGATCTAGAGGAGGAATGGAGCTGCTCCACGGCTCCAGGACAGTATACCTTAGATGTGCTAAGAGAGCAGTTTGGAGAACGTCTCCACCCCGCAACACTCCGTAGTCCTGTTAGGGACAGTCCGTCCTATGCCTCCCGTTTCCGTCTGTCCAGTCCAGGATTGGATTTAAAATCAAGCGACCAGTTTGCGTTCCAGGACCCTGGCCCGGGGCGGGTTGAAGCGGAACGACCCCGTTATAGCCTGGGACCACGCCCGGCGGCAGGACAATCTTTAGGTACTGACAGACAAAGGGCAGGGTCCATGGGGGAGGGGTTTCGCCCTACACCTCACCCGGGGATTGCCCCCTTCGGAGGTCAGGCGCCAGCCCCATGGCCACAGAACATGGTATGGAACCCCCCCCCGATCGCCCTCACATTCGATGGTGACTCAGATCGGCTAGCAGTGTTCCTGAGCCACGTGCTAAACCACTTGGACCGCTATACCACCTTATATTCCTCCAATTGGGCGATGGTGGTGGCGGTCACAGCATGCTTGCAGGGTGAAGCCGCTGCTTGGGCCGCAGATCTATACAGCGACCAGGCCGGAGAGTTGACCGACGTAGGGCTGTTCCTCGAGGCGCTGAGAGCAAGGTTCGACGACCCAACCCGGTTACAAAGAGCTGAGGCCCAAATAGTGGGGTTAAAGCAGAGGGGTAGACCGGTGAAGACCTATATCCGCGAATTCCAAAAGGCAGCTGGGAGGCTGAGGTCGTGGCCGGATCGGTTACTGATTCACCACTTCCAGGCTGGCTTGGATGCGGACATACGTCGCGCCTGTGCGGTGAGAGGAGTTGTGGGACGCCTGGCTGACTGGTTTAAAGCAGCCCAGGAGTTGGAATTTGGACTGAGGGACCGTCCTGACGTACGTGCCGACAGGCCGCCCGCACGTCGTGCTCCGGACCGATCCGGGGAGGGCAGTACACAAGCCATACCGGGTACCACCCGGCCGAAGCCCGTATTCAGGTGCTTCCGCTGTAACCGGCCGGGTCACCGGGCCGCGGAGTGTGGGATAACAGATCTAACCGAACTGACCGGGACGCCAACGGCAATCGGAAGACCGGGCGTTACGCCGAAGAGAACTGCGGAGAAGTCCCGGGTTGCATCCCAGACGGCTCAGACATCGTTCCACCAAACCCCTGGTGATACGACCCCAGTGCTCCACGAATATGAGGAGGAAGGCCAGGTGGAGGATCCTATGGTAAGTGAACCGATAGTCCCGTTTAACATTCCGATAACATTGACTAGCCCGGTCACTGGGGAGACAAAATCATTCCAGGCTTTGGTTGACACTGGCTGCACCAGATGTCTCATTAGCAAGGAGGTGGTGTCCCAGATGCATATCAGGGTGACCCGATTGAAGTCCCCCATTCGCTTCGAGCAGGTGGATGGATCCGTATTAGGAGGGGCCCCGACTACGCTTGTGACTGAACCCGTTAGGATGGAAGTAGCCGCGCATTGGGAGATGTTGAGATTCATAGTAGTTCCATCCATGTCAGAGGCTATTATCCTGGGGTTGGCGTGGTTGGATAAGTGGACACCAACCATATGGTGGGCAGATGGCTCCCGCCATCTACGCCTCACAGCAGGCCCTCAACCACCGGTCCCGGAGCGGTATAATAGCAACATGAAAGGGGAAGGGGCAGATCACATAACGGAGGGGAACCAGAGCGAGTACCCAGCAGTGTACGAGGATCTTGCTATGGTCTTTAGTGAGCGGGAGTGCGACAGCCTGCCTCCCCATAGGCGTACAGATTGCGCGATTGAACTTATCCCTGGGGCGAAACTACCAAAGGCCCGAATGTACCCAATGACGTTTACGGAGTTACAGGAGATGAGGCAGTACGTGGATAAGAACTTAGCCAGAGGATTTATAGTACCAGCACGGTCCCGGATGGCCGCCCCTGTACTGTTCCAGGGAAAGAAGGATGGGGGTTTAAGATTATGTGTCGACTTCCGCGGTCTCAATGCGGTGTGTATAGAACAGGTGTATCCCCTGCCCCTTATAAAAGATCTTCTGACCCACTTGGCTACTGGAACCATCTTCACAAAGCTGGACCTCCGTGAAGCTTACTACAGGGTTCGCATCAGGGAGGGCGATGAGTGGAAAATAACCTTTAACTGTCCGCTAGGCAGTTATCAGTTCAAAGTAATGCCATTCGGGTTACAAGGGGCCCCGGCTGTGTTTATGCAGCTGATCAATGAGGTGCTGCACGACCACTTATACAAGGGTGTCCTCGTGTATCTGGATGACATCTTAATCTACTCACGATCACTAGAAGAACATGTGGAATTGGTGCGCATAGTCCTACGAAAATTGTTAGACGCTCAGTTGTACTGTAAAATATCGAAATGTGAATTCCACAAGGAGCGTATTGACTATCTTGGCTTCAGAGTGTCGGCGGCAGGGATAGAAATGGATCCCAATAAAGTAAAATGCGTATTGGAATGGCAAGCGCCAAAAACCCGTCGTCAGCTACAGCGGTTTCTAGGATTTGCAAACTTTTACCGGCAGTTCATCCCCTCCTTCGCCGACGTGGCCCTGCCGCTGACTCAGCTGTTGCGCACCAAGCGAGTAGCCGGAAAACCTCGCCCAGGACAACCTCTTGTCTGGACTATGGCCTGCCAACAGGCTTTCGAGTCCCTTAAGGGACTATTCGCACGAGAACCCATTCTGATACACCCTGATCCAGGCCGACCATTCGTCGTACAGGCCGACGCCAGCGATGTCGCCATTGGGGCGATATTGTTGCAACGTAATAAAGACGGACTTCTACAACCGTGCGCCTACACGTCCAAAAAGTTCACGGACACGGAACGCCGCTGGGCAGTGTGGGAGAAGGAGGCGTTTGCCGTGAAATGGGCCCTGTCGACATGGCGTCATTTGCTGGAGGGCGCACAGCATCCCTTCGAGGTGTGGACAGACCATCGAAATCTAGCGGTCCTCCAAACCCCAAGAAGATTAGCACCCAAACATGTGCGATGGGCGCAATACTTCCAACGGTTCAACTTCCACCTGAAAGTCGTTCCGGGAGGAAAGAATTTCCTGGCCGACGCGCTATCCCGGCTGCCACAGTACAATAGTAACAGAGAGCAGGTGATTCACGCTATCATACCTCCGTGTGATCCGGGTCCCGGCCTGCCTGAGAAGGGTGCACGGTTAGGAGCTTTCGAGGATGGGCTGAGATCGGCTTTGTTAACAGACCCCTGGATTTTAGCTAACCCTGGGGTCTTGAGTCGTCGTGATGGGTTGGCCTGGTATGGGGATAAGCTATACGTTCCGTTGGCACTAAGAAACCGAGTGTACCACAGATGTCATGACTCGAAAACGGCCGGCCATTTTGGATTCGTAAAGACACTCCATCTAGTGAGACGTCAATTCTGGTGGCCAGGGATGAGGAAGGATGTTGAGGAATATGTCAAACAGTGTCACCTTTGCGCTCAAGCGAAAACGGTACCGAAAAAACCCATGGGCTTACTACAACAGGTATCGGACCCGGACCGGCCATGGCAGGATCTCGGGATGGACTTCATTGTGGACTTGCCAAACGTGAGGGGTTACACGGTGATCTGGACAGTGGTGGATCTTTTTTCTAAGCAGGCCCACTTCATCCCCTGCAAGGGTCTGCCATCTGCAAAACGCCTGACGAAATTGTTTGTACAACATATTTACAGACTACATGGGGCACCCCGTCGAGTTATTTCAGATCGTGGTGTGCAGTTTACAGCCCGCTTCTGGCGAGGTTTCCTAGCCAGTATTGGAACCACACAAGGATTGAGCTCGGCATACCACCCCTGTACCAACGGGGCGGCGGAACGGGCAAATGCAGCCATTGAACGGTACCTGCGCTGTTATGTATCGTATCAACAGCTGGATTGGGTGGACTATGTTCCATTTGCTGAACTGGCATATAATAATGCAGTGCATAACAGTACCGGTCTAACCCCATTTCAGGTTGTTTATGGGTATGATGTGGTCCCCTTACCCGATTGTGTGTCACCAGACCCCCCTCTACACCGATCAGAGGGGTGGTTTGCTCGAGCAGGCCAGGTGTGGCGTAATGTAAGGCAGGCATTAGACCAGGCGACACAGGTGGCTAAGTACCACGCCGACAAGAGACGTCGACAACCGGTCCAATTCCGTGTGGGGGATAAAGTATACTTATCAACCAAATATGTTAAGTTGCAGGTCCCCTGCAAGAAACTGGCACCAAAATATATCGGGCCCTTTCGCATAGCACAAATCATCAATCCGGTAACAGTGAGGCTCGAATTACCAAAGCTTCTAGGAAAAATGCATCCGACATTTCACGTAAGTTTATTGAAGCCGGTGGGGAGGACATCCCATGGACAACCCCCAGGCCCTGTCACCCCAGGACGGTACGAAATAGAGGACATAGTTGACTCGCGACTACGGGGTAATAGACTATACTACCTGGTCGTGTGGAAGGGGTATCCTTTGTCTGAAGCCTCCTGGGTATTGAGTGGGGATGTATCCGCCCCCGAGCTAGTTAAAAGGTATCACAAAAGGGTACAACACGGAGCGCGGCGGGGGCAAGAGGACGGTTGATTGGTGTATCTGGCCAAAAGGTACACGCGGTGACTCATCTATTACCTTTGTTTCAGGGGGAGTTGTGGTGAGGGGAAGCCGAATGTCAGACCCAGCACACTACCACCCTGGCCGCTGCCAACCTGGCCGGCTGCAGCCTCCAGCCTGCGCCGACGGCGAACGCGTCCTAGCGGTTCCGGCGGAACGGCACCCACACCGCCGGCGTGATCCGCGTGCAGCCAGCTGAATGTGCATGTGACGACATCACGTGAAAGCCAAAACGGAATGGGGGTTGCGGGCAGGAGCTATGCATTGACGCTGGGTCTGACAGGATCTAATATCAGTTAGGGCGTGGGAACCGGACTTGTTTCACGGGGCTTGCTGCTGTGGGACTGACTGACTGAGGATTTGTTTCATGGGGCTTGCTACGGTGGAGGTTAACACAGGGTGGGGTGGATGGGTGGATTATAGGCGGGGTTTCCTTATAAGGCTTGATGAGGGTGTGTGCTATGGGTGTAGCCCGGGACGGCATATAGTGCGCGGGCTTGGAGCCTCCCCCAGGGTAAACTTTGTTTCCTGCAACGTGAAATAAACTTTGTTGGATCCTGGAGCGTGCCTGGTGTATTGTTTGCCTGATTCACTCAAGGACGTTCCTTACAGACATTCCTGTCAAAGATTTCCTTTGCTTTTGTAAGTTTCAGAATTGGAGAAAAAGAGTGAAAATACTTCTTAAAGTACTTATTCTTAAAAATATACTTTTACAATATTTTTATGAAAGGTTCTCCATTTATCTCTTTTTAAACAGTTTCATGCTTAAGACAGAGGGGCAAAATGCCCAGGAGCTTTCTTTTTATTTTATTTGAGTAAAGTCTGCCAAAAAGATTTTCAGTACTGGAAATTCCCCTTATGAATTATTCCAAACAAAATATTCCTGTAGACCCATAAGGGAAATTTGACATTATTATTGCATGGTATTTCGTTTTGTTTCACATCATAAATATACATTTTTATAACCAATAAATATAAACTTGTTGAATACACTAAGGTGATATGTATACAAACAACAAAAATGATAGAGTACTAAAGAAAAGCTTTTAGGAATTCTCTGTGTATCAGTCAAGAACAATAGCATAAAATTAAAAATGTGAGTATATGGATTTATGAATGCTCATATCATTCTGATAATAAAGACTTATTTCATTTCAATCCATAATCAAGATTTTACAAATATGATTTGAGAAAGCACATGCCTCATTTAATTGATACATGGAACAATGATTTCATCTGTGATAAAGCTTTAGCTAATTTTAAAGATACAAACATCCTCTCCTATTTTATACTAAACATTCCTTTATGACTACAATGTTTAAAGGCAACAAATTAGTTTAAATTCTGGTTAGTGAGAAGAAGCCAGAAGCAGAAACTGCCTTTTTCTTAATTTATTCCTCTTAAACACATTTTAAACAATCTATAGCTTTCTCAGTTTGATTTCTGGGTAACTTTAATTAGTCTTCCTCTAGTGTGCTAAAAGGGTGAAGGGAGTTTGCAAGCCTGAGCTTTATAAACGTGGTAGGAAACTTGGTATATTTGTAAAATCCATTGCTTAAACACATTTGCAGAAATCCACTGATTACATGCAAAATGTATGAAAAATGGTAGAAGCAGAACAGAAGATTGCATAGCTAAAGAGATACATGACTTGTCTTCTTTTTAACTCACTTTCTAATGCTGCAGTGGAGGAAAAAGACATGAATCATGAATTCAAGCCCCATCCTATTTATTTCTAACCCTGATCCACTAACCTTTTTCTAGTGTAGTTCACTAATAAATTTGGATGAGTATCCAACTTATGGCATTAGTACAAAAATAATTACGTATTTGCATGCTATGTTAGGATATTCTCAAACTATAATACACCTTAATTATGATCTTCATTCTCAGTTTCTTGCAAGAATCCTAAAAACTTCCTCTTCAGTAAAAAGAGAAAATGGTTCATTCAAATGGATGACTCATTTATTTCAGGAATTATTGCCACTTAATGCCACTAATGTTTCCAAAATATACAGTATTAAGCTTTTAAGAATGCAGATCAGTGTCAATGTTTTCCCTAAGGAGTTGCCATCTCCAGTTTAATAGGAATGTATTGCTATAGTTAAATAAATAAATAAGATGGGGAAAGAATGGGCACATGTGCTCCTGTACCTTGAGCTGCCAATGTGGCTTGAACGCCCAGTGCCGCCAACCTTATCCCTTGTTCAAATGAAGATCGCAATCGTCCATCAATAACATCTTTTTTTACTTGAAGATAATACTGGTACCTGTGAACAAGGGACAGAACAGAATGAAACCGAGAGTACCTGAACATATATTTTTTTTCTCAGTGAGTTTTAAGTATTGATAGGGCTGTTCTGTTCTGTATAAGTAAAAGGAATATTGAAGGTGATACTTACGGCTAAACTATGTGGGCATTGCATTTTGTATTAAGTAGGCAAGGATGACTATTTCACCCTGACCCAAAAAATATTTTTAATGGCATATCTACATGGCAATATTGAAAGGGTTTGAACAATACCATCTCCTAATTTTGGAGAACCTGTACCTTAATCTCCTCTTAGTCTTCTCTCTACTGAGGTCACTTTCAGACAGTACCATCAGAAATTAAAAGCAAAACTGGGCATTTTGATACCAGCTAAACTGAGAAGCATCTGGTAAACATCAAAGGATTTTCTTGGGTGAGCAATGTATTATCTACAAAGAGGTTAGGAAGATTGACTTGCTTATGTCTTTGATTATAAGGGAAACAAAAAGAATCTGCCTTTACAATACTGTTTATGCATTTTTACAATTTCTGCTAATATTGTAAGGTGATCCTGTGATCTTCTACGACTGAAATGCTTCTTTGCGTATGCAAAAACCAAAGGAAAGGTCTATAAAAAGTAAACTCTACATGCATAAAGTACACTAATCAATTTCAATTTCTAACCAAAAGTATTACTTTTCATAAATGTCCTTTTCCTATCACCTTCAAACTTAACAATCTTTTGAATTACTTAGAAGAAACTTCATTAAAATTAATGGGATTTATTTTTGAGTTGACATGAATAGCTTTACACCACTCATCAGTAACTCAATTGGAGCAATTAAAATGTTTCACTTTTTAAAGAAAAGTGTTGCCAATTAATCAGGTAACTTTTAAAATAACCCACTTTTTAAAATGGTTGTTGAGGGACTTAGTTTTGCAAGCTTTTGGCTTAGTTGATATAACCCAACATAGAGATTCATAACTTAAGGTTGCCAAAACTTTAGGTGTGACCCCAGAGTCCTGAAAGTTATAATTTTAATATGATAAATGGAGAGAATTATTAGAAACATGAGAGTTAAGTTTTTATTTAGTTTTTTTTACTAGTCATAGTCACTTTCTAGAGTGCTATTACTTGCAAATCATACAAAGGGTCAGTTTTTGAAAAAACATACTCTCCAATTCATTTTTTTGATTCAATTTAGATACTGCCCAAATCCAATTAATTCTGGACAGTTCACAAATAAAAACACAAAAATACAAACCAAACCCAATTTTACTCTGCCAAACATTTTTAATACTGCAGTTTAGATACTATACATTATATTGCATTAGAAAACGATATCATTGAGATACCAGCCAAATTAGCCTGGTTCTGTGTGTGTGTGTGTATTTTGCCACAACAAAAGCACAATCCCACAAACCCCTGCCCTGCATATTTATATGACTAACAAGATAAAACACAAAGATGTATTGCAATGATACTGGAATATTTGACTACATTTTTGAGTGAGTAATTTCTTATTATAAGATGAACATAACTTGGTATCTAGAAATTCGATTGAAAAACAGCTTTGATCTCGTTATAAAATCCAAAATCAGGAATCCTATACAATCTATGAAACAGAGGCAGGCAAGCATCGGCCACTAGACAGCACTAACGCTCCAACAAGCTTTACTTCTCCAGGTTGTAACAGTCGTGGCATTATCATGAAGAAACATTTCAAATCACCACCGTTCACTGAAACAGAAATCCTGGGTGCTTTCACAGAATAAGAATTTCCCAGATATTTTGAAGGCTTTTGAAGAGTATCCAAATGATAGTGCCCCAAAAGAAAATCACTGAGCAGTGTCTACACAAGCCCTTGTGGTTTTGGAATGGAAGAATGAGGCTGGGTTTAAAAATTATGTTAAGTTACAGATTGTTTTACTTTGGTTTATTGAACACCATTTTGTGTACTAGGCAAAACCACTGGATCTGGCTTAAAAACCAAACTGGCTGAATGCATGAATTAGTTGTGAGTTTTCAGGGTCACGGCATCCTGGTTGGAATAAAGAAAAAAAAACGCAAAGCTTTGCAGCTGGCAGGAATTTGAGCCCAAGTCCAGAACTCTATCTTCTCTACTACACAAGTTTCATGGAACTTCCTTGATTTTGTTACTTTTTTGGGGGGGGGGGTAAAATACACATGGTTTTGTTATCAATAATAGGAACACAGATTGCCAATCTCATTTCATGGGAAGTATGCAACAGTGGAAGACAAGTCCAAACAAAGGCATAATTACAAGATGGCTATTTTCCTTCAGCAGAAAACACCAAGAGTTATAAACTTATGCATTATCAGATGCATATCACTGTATTTACAGTCAAATGACAGGATTGTAATAGAGAGGCAGAAGAAGGCAAACCATTTATCTAAGGTAATTTGGTGCCTCAAGGCTGACCAGCCAGGATCAGAACTCCAGTGAGATTTTTTTTTTTCACTCCTACTTGAATGGTCTTTGATTTACAACCAATGTTGGAAGCATTGCCAAGCAATGCAATCTTTACCTGCACTGCACCCAATTTTATGATCTGTTTTGCAACAATCATTAAAGCAAATCATTAAGTGAATCCAGCCTCCCATGCTGGCTTGTCGGAAGCCCCTTGGGAAGGTTACAAATGGTGATTGTGTAACCCTACTACTGTCAAGTCCCAAGAATGACAAGTGGAGTTATTCTGAGCAGTTTCTTTATTGCTGTTTGCTTATGGACAAAAATCTCGCAAGCGATTATCTGCATAACTGTTCAGTAAATATACTCCATGAACTGCTGGAGAGGGGTCTGTCTTTGCTCTCTTCCTGCATATCAGGCATTGCAAAGCTCTACTGTCTCTTTGCGCTCTGGAAAAGAGCCCTTTCCTCCCACAACTACATTCCATCACAAGAACACTGCAACTGTTGCAAATATATGCAAATTGCCAAGCATGTCCCCCCCCAATTATGATTGTGTGACAGCAGGGATGCCCTACAGGTTTTAAATGTGAGGACCGCAATGCCACCCAAACCAGTTGTTAAACGAAGGGTTATAGGTCAAGGCTATCTGGGTTTGTTTTCTCTCAAAATGAGCCTGGCAAGAAATGAATGGATTTGCTACTTACCAGCACAATCCCCATGTAAAGCCAAGCAAAGAAACCATAGAGGCATGTGACAGATTGGTATGAATCTCAACACAAAACTAACCCAGAAGTAAAGCAGAGAGATTTCCTCATGCAAAAGATTATTTGAGACCCAAAAAAAACCCCTCCACTTTACAATTCAAAAAAATATCAATTAAAACACCCACACACATAAACACAATAAAGTTTTCTGAGTTAGAATTCAAGCAGAAACTAATTTTAGGGTTTTCAATTGTCATCATCTTACTGGGCTTTCTTTGTGAGAAAAGCAGATGGACTGATCAGCAGAATTCATTCTAATCTTCTGTTTAAATTGCAAGCAGAACCAAAGAGCTAGAGAAGAGCAGAAAAAGCTTGCTAGGAACCACAATTATATAGTTCTGCCTTTGTCAACTGGGGCACGTTTAAAATGTGTGCACTTCAATTCTCAGAATTCTTAAACCTGCTAAGTTGAGAAACATGATACAGAACACCACTTATTTGGGATCGCCTCCACTGAATTCACTGATGTTACTTCTGAGTTGAAATAGATACCAGCCTTCACCACATTAGCAAGGACTACTGGTAATTAAGCAGTATGGGTAGTCCTTAACTTACAACCATAATGGAATCTGCTCATTATAGATGGTCGTAAAGTGGGTCACCCACAAGGCTGACCCAATTTTACACTTTTAGTGGCAGTCATTAAGCAAATGTCATGGTCGTAAAGCAGCTGCCTTGGTCATTCAGAAAGCACCATGTTCGTTAAGCAAATCACTTGTTTACTATGGGCTGGTTTTGCCAAATACCATAAGTCAATGGGTAATCTGGTGGGAGTATAAGCCTCCCCCATCCATGCAATATCTGGAAGTCAATATCACTCACCTGCCAGGAAGGAAGGAAGGAAGGAAGGAAGGAAGGAAGGAAGGAAGGAAGGAAGGAAGGAAGGAAGGAAGGAAGGAAGGAAGGAAGTCACCTGCATGACCAACCTGATTTTACACTTTTATTGGCAGTCATTAAGAAATGTTATGGTCATAAAGCAAGCTGTCTTGGTCATAATTCCAGAAGATCATTTGTTTTGAGATCCAGTTTGTTTAGCTTCTTATTGGCATTCCATGCCACAGAGGCTGGCTTCACGCAATCCTCTGAACCACATAGTAGCTGACCTTGCTTTTGCCCAGCAACTTGAGCAAGCCTGGTTTATATGGTTACATTTTGGTTCTATCTGTTTTGTGAACCAAGATGATTAGGTTAATTCAGTATATTATGTTTTCTTTAAGCATAGGTAAGCATGTCATGCAAAGCTACCCTCATCAGTATCATCCCTCTTTAAATAGATGGATTTTGCAATGTAAGTTATAATTTTTTGGTTCCGAATAAAAATGTTGACTGCCCAACTGAGTTATTACTCATCTCTTATGGCTTCCTTGCATTGAACTGCCCTTACTCCCAAGAGCTTCATCCTGTTCTCCACTTGCTTTGACTATAAGACCTGCCTTAGAATTCTATGGGGCAGCATATGTTATTGCTATTGCTAATTCACCATGAAGGGTTATTCTAATAGCGAAAAACTGGAGGAACCAATGCTATACAACATAGCAAGGAAAGCATTAAAGAATGCTTTGTAAAGCTTCTTCAAGGCTTAAGGCTTCCATGCTGCCTCTTAAATCTCCAAAACTAAAAAAAAAAAATGCCAAAAAATATCAGGTCAGCCCACTCAAGGGCTGAATTTAAGTTGCTTCTCAAAAGAGTCCTAGTGCCCCCCTTTTTCAGGAGCCCTTAAGACTGGGGCACAAGGGACAGAACATTATTCTGAGGCTATTTGCCCTAAATCTACGTCCTCTAGCTAATAAAATTAGGGTTTGTTTTTTTAAAAAGTATTCATTCCCATTGGTAACAATGTGAATTGTACCTCCTCTGGAATAGATTTAAAAAAAATAAAAATAAAAGAGGCATAAAAGATAACATGTAGAATTTTGAAAAGCGTATAGTTTTGCAGCTAGAAGAAAGATGAGTTTCAATCCAGTCCTTCCTTTTGTCCTCGGATGCTTGAATTAATTAGAGCAAATTACAAGGGAGTCCATGAACAATTTAGAAGCACACAAAGCTTCCTTTTTGAGCTGCTTATAATTTAACCCAAATACCAGAGAAATACTGAGCGTAATACCAGGAATGTCTATTTTTAAATAACATTTCACGCTACAATTACTCTACTACTATTGGTGAGAATTACATTACTAAATATTTCTGGAATGGTTTCATTTCACCCTTACTTTTGTCCTGTTTCTCAAATGCATTGTGAAAGAAACTTCAACTAAAAATGAAATTGGGGGCAAGGTGACAGCATAAAAAACCACAGAGGCTCTCAAGAAATTAATCCCAAGACCCAGTTAAAGGGGGAAAAGGTTTTTCAGGGAGGACCCAGTTGGGATGACATAAGAGAAAAGGAAAAAAAATGTGTAAGCAGCTGGTCCCATCTCATATAAATGAATAACGGGGCAGATTAACAGTTTGTTCCAGACTAAACTTGTACTCAGATTAGGATTCTCTTGTTTTCTTATGCTATTCAAATTATCACCAGTCTGCTTTTCCATTTTATTTATGCCATGTAGCATGATATGCAAAATATTCATATCAATGTACAGACATATATTTAATGTACAAATACTAAAACATCCACTGTACATATGTATTCTGTCTCACTCATAGCATAAAGTATGCTACACATTGTTGTTTTTTAGGACTTTATATTTTATTGCTGCTACTTCAACCATTCATCTCTTCATCTGCTGATTTGTTTGCTTACATTGGTTTTTGCTTTTGCTGTGCTTTATAAAGCTGTTATCTCTCCTCTACTGTAATGATATGTGAGAAAGACCTTGGGAGCTGGGGCAAAGGGATGCTCCCTAAGGAAAGGTCAGACACAGGATAGTCTGCTGCTGGATGGAGGGTGCAGCAAGAGGCTCAGAAAGGACTGTCCCCCGTTTCTCAGGCAGTAAAGGAGATGCCAGGAGATATGCACTTTCAGATTTGCAACATTCTATTACTGTAGCAATAGCAATAGCACTTAAGACTTATATACCACTCCATAGTGCTTTACAGCACTCTCTGAGCAATTTACAAATGTCAGCATATTGCCCCCAACAACTTGGCTCCTTGTTTTACTGACCTCAGAAGGATGGAAGGCTGAGTCAACCTTGAGCCAGTCAGAACTGAACTGCTGGCTGTGGGCAGAGTTAGCCTGCAATACTGCATTCTAACCACCATGGCTCAACTGAGTACACCGCTACAGAATGTAATTATATAATTAAACAGAATTAGTTCATCTGGTCCTGTTTCCCTGTCTGCTCTACCTGGTAAGGCTGGTATCCATGTTGCAAGTCTGGAAATACAAATCTCCTACTATCTCTTTATAGCTTGAGAAATTAGGGAATGTCTCTTCTGAGCTTCTTCCTTCAACTTTTACCCAGCTGGAAGCTATGCTGTCTCTTATCTGACCGTTGCCTAGGCAGCATCTCTTTGGCCTTGTCTCCCAAGGTCTTTCTTACATACCATTACCTATAGTTTGAGATTTTGTAAGGAAAGGTACAGAGTACCTTTCATAGTAAGAACAAATTAATTTCGAAAATGTGAGTGTGTCTATTTATTTGTTAGATTTATAATCTACCTTTAATCAGGAGCTCATGGTGGCATATATATTTCTCCCTCTTAGGTGTCTCTACACCAACCCCGTGATGTAGGTTGGGCTGAGAGAGAGTGGGTTGCCCAAGGCTGAGGGTGGACCTGATTCCAATCCATATCCAACGTTTTCACCACTGTATCACATTAAGTTAATTATTTATTTCAATTTTGAGTCTGCCTGACTGTATGGGCAACTTACAATTTAAAAATAATCAAAAAGAAAACTGATACATCAAAGAAAAGGGAATATAACCAAACCCTAATAGAGAAAGACGAAAAGGATACCAAAAAATCCTGAAGGAGCTCAGCCACTATCCTGGCGCTAAGGCCTGTGAGAACTACTTTTTAAACCAATTTTTTTAAAAAACAAAACAATTTAAGGTGTAAAAAGTATGATCTCCAGGGGGACATCATTCCAGAGGATGGGAACCACCAAGAAAGCACACTTCCTGGGCCCTGCACAGTGAAGTTGCTGAATGGATAGGAATCAGAGTGTGTTCACTCCAGCTAACCTCATCAGATGGGCCCAAACACACAGAGACAGGTGACTCCACAAGTAGTCAGTCCCTGTGCCATGAAGGCTCTATAGGTGATAAGCAGCACCCTGAGTCGCATCCAGAAGCCCAATGAATCATTGCAATTCACAAAACAGGAGGGACATCTATGTGACTTCTGACATGCCCATCACTACCTCTACCTTTACATTCTGGATCAGCTGTAGTTTTTGAGTGTATTTAAGGGCAGCCTCACATTCAGCCTTAAATACAGTACTACAACACTAGTTTTAATCTCAAATATGTTCCTACAATCATACAAAGTATAATCATTCTTCGAGAGTGGTTGGGATGTCACAGAAAGTAACAATATCAGGAACAAATCAGAATCCCAGTGCTCCTGTGTATCTTCCTATCACCCAGGAAAATGAAGCAATCCATGAAAATTCTCTTCATAAAACAGAATCTGATGCTATCTCTTCTCATAATAAGCCACAATAATATGTCAGAGTGTGGGTTTTATTTATGATTCTGGGTTGTTAGGGAAGAAACCACTCATTTTGTTCTGATAGAATTCTATACAAACCAGGTCAGAGGATCTGGTTACTTTAAGGAAATACAAAGTGGAATCCAATTAAAACATCTGGCTTTTAAAAATCTCCCAACATATCCTTGTTACCAAGAAGAATTTGTTCTTCATCTTCAACTGGAAAGGAGTTTTGAAGAATTATGGTTCACTTAACAGAAGCTAAATATCATGCTGATACTTTTAGGCTGGTGACAGGTCAGTTTACGCATAATCAAAATGAGCTGAAGTACTTATTATCCTCCAGCTTGGCAGTAGTAGATTAAGGAGCAGAATCTCTCACATGATTTGAAACTTAGCTCACCATAATACAGTTTAATTGTTCCACCAACAGCAACTGAGTCATCTGAAAATATGCCTCTGCTTGCCCAGAAAGGGGCAACTATTACAGTACAGGGAAAAAGGAGATTGAATTACATATGGAAGCAATGGGAATTAACAGTTTGAAGATTTCTCTAACATTCAGCCAGGTTAATGGTTAAGCTGGATCCCACACATCATGCTAAATGCATCTCAGAGGTTAGGTAGAACAAAATGCAAGACAGTCCAAAAGAACAGATGTCTTTAAAATGGTTTATCTCTATAATAGGTTGATACTATCCATGCTGAGCTTTGGACTCTTATTTAGTAGAAATAAAGAAGCATATTATGCTTCTCTACTTCTAATATGTCCAAAGATTTTCTTTTTAGCAGAGGGAGTCATAGCATTTTTCCTGAGTTTTTTTTTTTTTTTTGTATTTTCAGTAAGAAAGTTTCTGTAAATCAAGGTTTGGCACTATGAGAACAAGGTGTTGAGGGGGTGTAGTTTGTCTTACTCCCTTCATTCCACCCCCCCCCCCACAGCTTTCTCTCCAGTTACAGATAAGTTGTAGAAAGATATTTCATCCTAAGGTGCAAATTATGTTTTTTCACTTTCTCTTAAAAGCAGAAACAATCCTAGTTTGCTAGGTAAGCATGAACAGTGGTACTGATAGTTCAAAGGAAACATCAAACAAGGAAGACCTGGAATCCCCACACATACTTGGAGAAGAAACATGAAAGGGAATTGAAACCTGAAATGCAGAGGTTCATCCTCATCCTGCAAAAAGGCTACACTTTCACATTCTGATTAAGACAACATCACAATATTCTGTGTTGTAGGAAACTGCAGGGATACTTGATCAGCTGTCCTAAGAAGCTTTTTTTTTTAACGAAAAAGAAAGCGGAACAACATTTCCCTCTTGATGATAGTATTAAAATTGTTTCTAAGCATGCTTACTTGATAGAAAATTTCACTGTGTTCATGTTCCAGAGCTTTATATGGATGCCCTTTAGCAAATGTTGGTCAACACTCAAAAGGGGGTTTCATAAAACTGACATCTTTGTGCCAGCAGCCCAGTTTAGGTATGTGTTTATAGCTCATTACAGCACCAACCTGTACAGAAATACCACAGGTCTGGGCAAGTGCATGGAATTCTTTTGTGGCTTGCAGATCAACAGGCTGTTAACTAAATCCCAATTTTCAAGTCACCTGCATTACAGCATTGTTTTCAAATTAGGAAATGGAACATCACATTTATGTTCGGAGTTACGTTGATTGGACTGATAGAAATCAGTTACATAGGGCAAAAGAAGTCTTGTGCAATTAATAATAAATTGATCACCAGATAAAAAGGGTAATTTTTGAAAAGTTTGGGGAAGTCTATGAAAGAGGAATGAGATATAAGGAAACTATAGCATACTTTTTAATATTTAGCCTTCTTTGCAATTTAAACGTAGGATGATTGCTTCTAGAACTCTTGGGATCTACTCTAATTCCTTGGCAAAGATCAAGGGTATAAATAGAGTACACAATTCCATTAAGACGGTAAGTCGATACATAGATGTTACAACTTAAACAATGAGGCTTCCACTTTTATAGAACTCAGATAATATGGAATTATCTGTCATGGAATGAAACTGAGATTTCACATAAATGGCAAAGCACTGGAAGTCTGGGGAAATTGATATATAAACCTGAAATACAAATAATTTGATTCAATCTAACAAGCTATTTGTCAAATATTGTCCAACAGTGAGGATTGAGATTTGCTTGCAATGAGGTTGCAAATAAGATATACGGCCGGACAAAACATATTACTGTGATGATTTACTTTTTTTTTGCTTTAAGTATTAATCTTTTCCAATACAACTTGCTTATGACTGTCATTCCTTCTTGTTTAGTATATAGTTCTGTATAGTTATATAGTTAAAAGGTAAAGTTAAAACAACTTTTTCTTTTCCATTGTAAATCCAACAAATTGGAGAGTTTCAATAAGCAGCCAGCAGAAGAAAATCTTTCTTGCTTTTCCCCATTAAAACTTTTTCTGATCATTTCCAGTTATTCACATTTAATGCAGAAGGGAGGTAAATACTATGCCACAAAAGCAGGAATGTCTTGTCTGTCTTTCTGTCTGTTAGAAACTATGAACATTTCATAAATCTCCTTAAGCTGTAATTTTCAGAGTTTGTTAGTTTACAATTCATTTTATTCTCTAAACATCTGAAGTTAAACAGAAAATTTACCTTTTATTTAATTTACAACAGGAAAATAAAACCTTAATGTTAAATTCTGAGTGCATTTTGGAGCAGCCTATGAGAGCAAATCTTAAAAAGAGCAAAACATAAAAACTTATGTTTACCTTTGAGCAGGTTCAGGCTTAAACTAACATACAAACATATGCATACACTGTAATCAATCAATAATATAAAGCAGCCACCCAAAGGAGTTCATTCAGATGATAAGCATTTAATTTCATTTAGGAGGTTTCTGAAACCAAATGGTAAGAACTATTGATTAAGTCATAAAGAGACTGCACTGATTTAATTACTTGCATGTATGTATTTATACTCATTTGACTGCTCTTTACTTGCCAGAATGTGGTAAATGAACTAAAGACAAGCCAAATTACATCCATTCAGTCCAAAACTTCTACTTTAAAGTTAGCCAAACAGAAAATGGAAAACAGAAGAAATAGAATTGGAAATGTCCTTTTGGCAACATATAGTAGAGGCCAGAATAAATAAGCAACTAAAAGTGTAGTCTGTGATTATTAGACTGCTGGGTTAGGACAGGGAGATACAAGTTCAAATCTATACTTTGCCATGGAGCTCACTGGGTGATCCTGGGATTGTCAATGTCTCTCAGAATCTACTAATCTATTTTACAAGTATGTAGTTGTGACAGCAAAGTGAAAGATGGAGTATTATGCAAATCTTGAAGAAGAATATATATGTCATGAATGAAGAGATAAAATCTTAGAATAGAAAAAAAATCTTCCAAACCCTGGTCTTCTCACTCGCTACTGCATCTTTATGCAGGCCATCTAAATGGAAAGCACTGCAATTTAGATGACAAACTCTTGGCAATTTCTGTAAACCCTTTTGGGGATCTAAATTGAGTCCTTGGTCTACCTAAATAGGTCACTGAATTGTTCATGGATGGAATATGCTTAAAGGATCTCCTGCTTGACCTGAATCTTGCTTGAGCAACACAGATTTTGGAAAAATTGGTGTATACCTATAGTCTTAATACCCTTTAGTCCTTCATACCTATTATCTTCCCACCATATCCATTGTGATTTCTGGCTACACCACCATATCCATAGCTTCTGGCTACTTCCATAGATTTTCTGCCTATGAAACTTTAGTGTCCAAGAGTCACCATTTCAACCATTTCTATATATCTTACTCCAACTCCACTCCCACCCCCAATCCCAGATTCCCACTTAACTTCCTTCATCTGCCAAGTAAGGATATTGGCCAAATCCAAAGGCTTTTTTCTCCAAAACCACAAAGTTTTTCTGTCAAACATCATTTGTCTTCTTCTGCTTCTTCTATGTGACATTTTCACATGAAACCAAAGAATATGCAATTGTTGATCAGGACTTTGAACTCAATGCCTGCACCCTTCTCATTTTCTGAACCTATAGGGTCCCCCTCCCACTTTAGTATGCTTTGAAATTCAGGGAGTTTAGGTTACACATCTGATATATAGGAATAATATAAATCAAATCCCACAAAGGTATGAATGGTATATGCAATTGTAAAATGCATTATAAATACAGTGAATATAATGAAGTTAGGCTGTCTTATGTATCTAGTGACTTGAATGATTCACAAGAAATCAAAACTCCAAGATAAACATATATTAAATATTATACATTTTCTATAGACACATATGGTGCAGAAAAAGAATCCCCTGCCTTTTGCAGGAGATGTACAACTGAAAGGTTTCCAATATCCTGCCTATATCTCTGCAACATTCATTACAAAGACATTTTCCTCCAAATTTGACAACCTAATAAAGAATTAATGGCATTTTAAAGTTTCTGGCATAAATAACTCTTTTTTCAATAATCAACAATGAGAACAAGCTCTCCATTCACTGGAAAAAGTCAGCAGGGAGAAAAAGTTACAATCCTCGGCAATTTATTTTATGAACATAGAATTGTGGCCTTGAAGGCGTTGTCACTCTGAAGGTCACGAGATAAAACTCTAACTCTGTAAAAGAATTCAAAATAATGAAAAGAACCTAAAAGCATAGAATTAATTCCAACACATTAACAGCACTCTCTGAAATACCACCCACTACAAATAAACCACCTGCTCTATACAGACTTCCGTCCCACCCGCATGTGAAAAAATCTTTCAAACATCCCCTTGACACTGTATTATATATAGTCCCTTTCTAAAAGTAAAGCAGCCATGCCATTTATATTTCAACATTGCTCCAAGGCTACCTTAACATCTGAGTGGCACTTCCAGTATTTGAAGGAGTTTTCTGCACATGTGCTGGACCGAAATCTCTTCAATCTATAGAAAAAGCTGATTGAAGTTGGAAGATATCATGAAGCACCTTTCTGTGGCACGTCATGATGTCTTTTTATCCCAGTAAGGTGCACATCCCCTTCATGCTATAAGTACCTCACCAAAGTGAAAAGGCAGCCACTCATAAGTCTACTGCAAGATAGGAGACTGCCACATCTCAGCCTGATCAAGTTTCCCATATTCTATGGTGCCGTTCTCATTTTTGGGACTCCCAAATGACATCTTCTTCCTTCACTTTCAACCTTGGCTGCAAGATTTGACTGGTGATAGTTTTGTCATGTTGCAGCAAATATTTATACTGAGCAAACTTCTAGGAACCAGACAGAGGAGACTGCCATGGATATTTCACATCTAGACCCTCTCATCTATAAGTGTTCTGAATTCTAATATTTATCCCCTGATCACAGTTCAGAACACAGACATCTGGACTATTCCAGACCTTCTATATTATTCTTATACTATATTACAGCTTAGGGATCCCCATAGGCTTCTCATTTGAATCAGAGCCCAGTTTAAAATAGTGATGCTTGTGTTTAGAGCCCTCTGGTCACAACCTTGCTGGTATATGCCAGTTCTTATTTCTCCCTACAATCTTACTTGCTCTTACATTCTTTTGAGTAGGACTCCATGATATATTATCCAGGATTTAAAAGACTCTGGATTCAGCTATGCCCCC